>NC_050443.1:148616830-149256830 GCF_903995425.1 Onychomys torridus | reverse complement strand
CCTTCCACTGATGCTGGTTCTTGCAGCAAAGACGAACAGCTTCTCTGGCTAGGATGTGCATTGAAGAGTTCCAAACTCAACTCAGCAGCTGGATCAGAGCTCATTGCTTACCTATCCTGCATTAGCCATCCTTAACAATATACTTGCCATTTATGAGATTTCAAGGCAAATATATGAATGGTTTCTAGCCCTACTCGGTTACATAAGGACTCTATTAAGAGTCCACTGTCATTAATATCTTGATGTGAAATGACAAAACTTAGCGCATTCTTATTTACAAATCATTGTTTGAAAAATTTGATGTCTTAATTGTTTATCCAATACCAATACTGAGTAGTCAGCCATGATATTATACACATACAATCAGCACTAAATGAACCAGCAGGGTGTGTGTGTGTGTGTGTGTGTGTGTGTGTGTGTGTGTGTGTGTGTGTGTGTGCGTGTGTATGACAATAAGTAAAAAAGGCCATGGATTTAAGAAGGAGTAAGGTAGGGCACGAGAAGACTTGGAGGGATGAGAGAGAAGGGAGGGAGTGATGTGATTATATTTTAACTTAAAAATAATAAAAAAGCTCATTGTATGAAATTCTCAACAAACTAATAAAAATTTTTGGTACAGTAAAGAAAAAGAAAATAAAATTTCATGAGCAATTAGGTGAATCATAAATAGCCTTAAAGATGTTTAAAAAGGAGAGAGGGCCAAGCTTCTTCTGTGGAGGAAAGATACTGACCTCCTCAAGTTTGTGGGGGAGTACTCTCTGTCACTAAGATTCATATATGCCATTTGACTTCAAAACTGCCATATTCTACTCTCTTCTCAAGATGAACTCTGTTTTGCAGGTGAGGATCCAAGTCCAGGAGTACCACTCAATCACACTGTCTACTTATAATAATTAGTAAGATAGATGGTAAAGTTGCATTCTTATATTTCAATGTCTTTTGGTGGATCTTAGAATTTTAAAATAGAAAGACTTTGAAAACCCACTTTTATAAATCCTCTAGTTAAGAAACAAGAGTTGAGTCACAGAAGGAATATAGATTTCCAGTTCTTTATTGCTAAAGGCTGAGCTACATGCCTCATGACGTGTGCTATACTGCCTCACCCCCATCATATAATGCTTTGGATGACCCAGATAGGAAACTTATACACTTACATAACAGAAGAAGCAAATATTGAGCCTCTACTATGTGTTAAATTTTAGGTTCAGTGTTATGATATATATGAAAACAGACAGTTGCCTTTAAAGAGAGTTGCACTTCTGAATGAACAGATAAGATAAAAACAAAGAAAAAGCCAATACTACTGGTGTTTTATAAACTTGGCTGAATGAACTGTCTAGTGTTAATTCTACTATTTATTTTAAAAAAAAGAATGAAAGAAAGTATCAGTGAGTAAAATACTTCAGTTTCAAATGACTTTCCATTGGGATAAGCACCATCACAAGTCAGATCCCAACCAATTTCGTTAAATAGTTGGAATTAATTGATTAACATGTCAAGTCCATTAATTCTGCTGTTTTAGTTCACTACTTCAATGGCCAGCAGGCCCTTACTGACTCATATTATTTGCCTCTCATGAGAAATATCCTGCTATTGTTTCCTACTGTGCTATGTTCCTTTTACTCACCATATTATGCATTTCCATTTTCCATTTTGACTTACATTCTACAAATTTAGTGGAAGGACAAAATCTATTTGTTGTGTTTATTTCTGCTTTCTTGTTTTTAACAGTCTCAGAAATGATAGTAAGAGCTCATTAGATGTCTCTTGGGGTGAATGAATGCATAAGCCTGTATTAGTCTTGGTCTAATCACAATGGAGTCAGCATATAATAACTAGAACATGAAGGGCAAAGTGTAAACAATTAGAAACTATAGTAGATAACTAGAGTCATAATGTGTGTTTACTGAGAAGCCTAAAGCATATGGAAGCAGCAGTGGTAAGGAGCAATCACTGAACTCTAGTCCCAAAAGAATGTTCCCAAGGGCTCATATTGCCCCCCTTTCTCCTGTCCTCCCCTCTCTTCTTTTGGCCCTATTGAAACTCAGAACTGTACCTTGTTACTGAGTATGATTTCTAAAACCCACTGCTGTTGAGGGCTGGAGAGATGGTTCAGTGGATAAGAGCACTGACTGCTCTTGCAAAGAACCTAGGGTCAATTCCCAGCATCCACATGGTATCTCATAAGATCTGTAATGATGCTTCCTGGGGACACAACACCCATTTCTGGCTTCTGTGGGCACTGCACATATGTACATGGCAAACAAACATACATGTAATCAAAATACACATCAGCATAGATAATGGTAGTAGAAAATTTAAAACTCACTGCTATTGACATCTGGGGACCAGGTACTTGGTTTGTATTGGGGGGTGGTTTTTGAGGTGGGAATAGAGGCACTCTTCTGTGCTGTATGTTTAACAACACCCTGACCCAAGCACTATCTACTTAATACTACTAATTCCCCAAAATGATGAACAAAGTGTCCCTGGGAATCATCTAATATCCCCTGGTCAACAAAATCCGCCCCATCTAAGAAGAAAACAGCCAACAAGTGACAGCTATGAAATAGCTGTTGTGTCATGCCAGTAGAAATGGTGCCAGACATCTCACTGCAGGGTTCCTGGAAAAGCTACTCCCAGACAAATGAAAAGCTATGCCATGGGAAGTCTACTGGCCATTGGGTACTAAAGAACACATACTGGAGGAATTACAAGCACACACTAGGATGCAGAAGCAAAATGCTTCATTCTTTCTTTGTTTCTCCAGTGCTGACGTTATGTCATTGCTAATCGGCAAGGGAGAATTATTTAAAATGTAGGACATAATTTCAAAAGACAGGGGGAAAGGCTGAGAAAATCTGAGCATGGGGGTGCGTGCCTATAATCCCCATACTTGAGTGGCTATGGCAGAAGAATTATTGTGAGTTCAAAGCCAATCTGACTTATTGTAGCTAGACTCTCCTTATAAAAATAATGCAAATAAAAATAGAAGATGGGAGAGAGAAAAATCAAGAACCAGGACACATTCCAAACCAAACCCTATTCAGCCACCCAGGGACATAACAATGAAGAACAGCAACCTGTGATCCTAACAATTCAAGGATGAACAATTCTTTGCTAAGAACTGAGGGCAGTAGATTGTTTTGCCTGAAGTGCCTCACTTCTTGGACAGAGTGACTTGTAAGCTAGGTTCTTGTAAATATGAGTAGGAGTTTTACAAATAAAGGAAGGAAAACTGAAGGCAGGTACTCAGAGGGCAGGGCTTCAACAAACAGACTCGGTGGCTTTTTTGCAGTATTGAGTGGAATATGGTGAGAATAGAGGACTTACAGAAGAAACTGGCAAAAGTCATACAGATAGAGGCTGAGAGTTGAGTTTGGGAAGAAGAATTGGGGACAGCTTATCAAGAAATCGAATAGGAGCTAGACAGAGGGCTCAACAGTTAAGAGCACTGGCTGCTTTTTGCTGAGGACCAGGGTTCTAATCCCAGCACCCACATGGTGACTCACAACTGTCTGTAACTCCAGTTCCAGGGGTCTGACACCCCTTTCTTGTCTCCACAGGTATCATACATTCATATGTGCATGCACGTGCACACACACACACACACACACACACACACACACACACACACTCATACATACACGAATACATACCTTCACACATACATACATTCATACATACATACAAACATACATACATACATACATACACACACACAGGACAAGTGTCATAACACATAAATTAGAAACCCAATAAATTCCTATTTTTTAAAAAATAATCTCCTAGTGTCTCAAACTAAAGAGTCTGGTCTTATCCATTGAAAACTAAGGGGCCAGTGAAGAGCCATTGTTACTGTACCATGTATTTGTCTTTGAGGGAAGGGAGCAGAGAAATACTGGTTACAGCCCAGAGAAGAACTAGCAGTGAGAGATGGTTAGGGTAAAGTCACAACAGCCCTAAGGAACGTCTCTTAAGGTGAGAGTTTTAGACTCAAGTTTATACTTGAGTCTATAGCAGATCTGGGTGATTCTTAAATGTTCCAGGTGAGAGAAGTGTCTTTTATTCAGAGACTCGGTAGGTGTCTGTAGGAGGTTAGTGATGAGAGAGAGAGACCCAGTTGCCATAGAAGAGAATGGTTGCTTCCACTGTGGACATCCTAGGTTCAGGTTCATCAGATGCTCATACTAAAGTGATCACTGCCAGCTAGAAATGCTTTGGTTGTTCTCTGACATCCAGACGACAAATGCAACTTGATACTGGAGCTCATGGTAAATCCCTTAAAACTTAAGCTGCCTTGGTTTAGGTCATTATTTTGTTTTATACTAATAATAATTCCATTTTTTCAGTGAATACTTGAAAGTTTGCTGTGTTTCTTCTCCAGTGAATACTTGAAAGTTTGCTGTGTTTCTGAGGCTTGCATTTTTGTCCAGTGTTTTTTTTAGATTTGTTTGAAAATTTATATGAAAGGATAACAAAATAAGCAAAAATTAATTTTATTTTCAAAAATGTAAGCATTAAACAGCAATCCTTAAAATACAGCAACCTTTGGAATATCACATTTGCCTGTCTGAGCAGTGGTTCTAGCTGTTTATTTGGGGAGGCAATTCTAATGTGTCTTGAAGTGGAGTAGGTACAGGGATGGGCAGAGGCCAGGAGCATTTTCACATAGAAGTCTAACAGCAAGGTTAAAAACAATGGGAAAATCATTAAAGTTGAAATCTGCTCCAGATACTCAGTGCACATTTTTGGTAGAGTTAAATAGATTTGCTTATTTTAGTGGCACACTTCCCTGGTGAGACAGTCATTATAGGCCCAGCTGGGTCATAAAGATCTAAGACTTTCGTTTTCTTTTCAATATGTCTCACAGTCGGTACTCATCTGAAGCACATAGCTTAGGACCAGGAATGGAATTAGCATTAGCCACAATAGAAGGTATGCCTCATCCCTCACCAAGTGTTACAGTAGAAGCCTTTTTAGAACTTATCTCCCTGGATGAAATACAATGGTCATCTTATCTACAAGCCCTTCTACAGCCATGTAATTGAACTAATTTTGAATAGATTCCAGACTATCAAAGGCAAATCATGATTTGGTGGTTGATAAGAAAGGTGCTGTCTTGCTAGCTGAATTGGAGATGGATAATACATTATCTATCAGTCAGAAAGAAACCTGAATGACAGCAGTTAATGAGTCCTATTTCTCTGGTTTCACAAGGTGTCTCTTGCTCTCTCTCTTTTTACATCTCTAGTATACTCTATGTTCTATAATTTTATGTGTGATAACCACCAGAAAGGAGGGAATTCAGAAAAGCACAAATATCTTGCCATTTAATAATAACTATTGTTAAATTTCATCAACTTTTAGTATATTTAATTAAGTAGGCCATTCCACCTAGGTTTTTTTCTACTTTATCCACACCCAGCAATAGCACTAGCATATTACATACTCACTGAGGCTCACACAGAAGTAGATATATAGATAAGGACTAATTAAACAAATCATTTTTTTCTCACAGCACACCTGTAAGAAATGCTGTTTGTCTCCTTTTCGAAATAAATGAAGCTTCAGAAAGTCCAAGTGTCATGTCCCAAAATTCATAACATGTAAATAGAGTTAATAACACTAACCTTCATGACTTAGCACATCACATTGATGATTTGCTATAAGCATAACTCTGTTTCTTTGTCTTCTTATATCCTTAGCTGTACTTAGACATTTAGGTCACTTTAATTCTTAATTTTATAAAGAGTTCTGTGCATTAGGCATCTTTACTTACTTTCCAAAGTATTTCCCTGAAGGAACACACAGTGGGGGAATTGCTGATTTAAAGATCAGCATGTTTTAAAATAATTTCATAGAACCATTACACAGTTCACCCCTCGATGACAATGCATGGGAATGTACTGTAGCCTATCACCAATAGCCAGTTTAAGTTTTCAGTTGAAATAATTTTAAAAGACACAATAATGACAAGTTATCCCAAGGTATGAAATATATCACAACCTTAAAAGAGTGCACTTGACATTTTTTTCTCTTATGATTGCTGCATGGAGCTTAGTTATTAACAATTAAAGCTATGACGATTTGTGCATTGTTTGACAGTTGCATCTTTATCCTAGGGAAGAATAAATACATTTTAGAAGCTTCAGAAAACTGAGGAAAAAAATGAAGATGACCTTCTTCTGAACTGTAAAAGTAAATAGTAAAGGTCAGAAGAGTACCTGGGAAGGGAGGGCAGGCTAGAAAGAAATGGAAATTATCCAGGTGTCTAACATGCCTAGGAACCAGAAAACTGACTTGAGAAGATTCAGCGTATTGTTGGCAGATAATGGTAGAAATGGTAGAGAGTGGCAGAAAGGGAAAAGCTGGAAAAGCTAATTCATGAATATGAGTATCTACATATGATACTTTTGATGTGTGCACACACACATGTTCCTGCCATCTTGTGCATTTAGGACAAAGAACAGCGTGAAGAGTCAGTTGCCTTCTTTCAGCATGAGTTCAGGGGAGGGTGACAGGCTCTGCAGCAGGCACCTTTACTCTCACAGACATCTTGCTGGCCTGATGATCTATTTTAACTTTTGCTTATCTGTTAATCCTTACAATAGTTCCCTGGGAATAAATACCACCAAAACAAGATATTTAAGAAAGGGAAACTAGTTTAGAGAGCTCAGTAACTTGGACAGAGAGAGTAACCTGCCCAGATGGGGTTATCTGACTCTAAGACCTGCTCTGCCTTTGACACCCTATTTTGCTTATTGCCTTTGCTCCAGCAAAATAAGTGGGAAGCTTGATTCTGTTTGGGCAATTTCTTGAAAGACAAGTAGAGAATGGAAGAGGTAGGTCAAAGGTGTATAACAAAGAATAAAATGTGATTCCTTCATACTAAGACTATAAGTACTGTAAGTATGTGTAGCCTGAGTAAGACAACAGAGGCAGAAAGAGCAAGGAATGCAAAAAATATTGTAAAAGTGAGCTTTATGGGCTCTAGTAAAGAGGAAGCTTCTGAGAACACCAGGATTTGCTGTAGCAGGAATCTTAAAAGATCTTATTAATAAAAACAAACCATGGGCCAGGTATTGGGGTTAAAGCTAGAAGATCAGAGAAGCAGAACAAGCCACAGCCACTTCACCTTGCCAATTCCTCAGCTGATCCTGTTTCCTCAGACTGGAAACTTCTGAGTCCTCATCCAAATGAATCTTAGCTGAACTGATGCTCAAAGCCTAAAAGCTTAACCAGTCTAATTTCTGGTCCTCACACCTTATATACCTTTCTGCCATCACTTCCTGGGATTAAAGGCATGAGTCACCATGCCTGGCTATTTCTAGTGTGGCTTTGGACTCACAGACATCCAGATGAATCTCTGCCTCCCAAGTGATAGGATTAAAGGTGTGTGTGCCACCACTTTTTGGCCTCTATGTCTATCTAGCTGTTCTGCCCTCTGACCCCAGATAATTTTATTAGGATGCACAATATATCAGGGAACACAACATCACCACAATTTGCACTCTGAATTGCAATAAATAAAAAGATAATTAGGAAGATGGGAGATGTAGGAACCAGTGTAGAAAGAAGGTGGTATATGCAATTCTGGGCAAATTGAAGAATATGAGGTGTCAGTAAGATGTGGGTAACACCATAAAGTGGCAGATGTGTTAATATGAAGTGTTCAATGATAACCTGAGGACCTGAACCCAAGACTAAGATTAAAGTTAGATTTTGAGAACCTGTAAAGACAGATTGGATCAATATACTACATAAGAACTAGATCATAGTCAACATTAGATGGCTGGTCTTGTCTCCTGAAGGTACAGTTTCTGGTGAGTTATATAACTTTCCCAATCCTTGTCTCATGTCTGCTGTTGGTAGCCTTGGGATGCTGGCAATGTCTTGAGGCAATTCTGTTATTACAATGGATTTGCTGCTCATGTATTGTGAGCAGAGAGCAGGACTTCTCCTAAACATCTTATAATACCCTGGGCATTTTCTACAGCCAGGAGAATTATCCTGTCAAAACCATCAGTTTAGGTGAGCATAAGAAATCCTGATGTAAGCTCTCCATAAAGTATGGTCACAGCAATTGCTTTGTAGGGTTGTGAGCAAGCATAAAAGATTAAGTGTATATCAGACCTTAGGTATTTAAGGTAAATAACTCTATTGGTGAAATAGAAAAAAATTATGTGATGGTTTGAATAGGTATGGCCCCCAAAGACTCAGGTGTTTGAATGATTGGCCCATATGGAGTGGCACTGTTAGGAGGTATGGCCTCCTTGGGGTAGGTGTGGCCTCGTTGGAGGAAGTGTGTCACTGTGGAGGTGGGTTTTGGATCTCCTGTGCTCACACTACACCCAGTTCGGCAGTCATTTCTGCTGCCCACAGATCAAGATGTGGAACTCTCAGCTTCTTCTCCAGTACCATGTCTGCCTGCACACCACCATGCTGATAATGGACTAAGCCTCTGAAACCATAAGCCAACCCCAGTTAAATGTTTTTCTTTATAAGAGTTGCCATGGTCATGGTGTCTCTTCACAGCAATAGAACCCTAACCAGGACAGATGGCAAAGACAAAAGTTGCAGTAACTTACATCAACAAGATGGTGGAGGGAGAAGTGTGTGTGATTTATGCTGAGAGGCAGTAGCACAGAGGGAGAAGGTGAAAATGAGGAAATGGACAGTCAGGGGCAAAGAAATAGCCAGTGCTGCTCTGCAGACATATAGCTCTACATCCAAGGAATGCTGCCATTCTGTCCGGAACCTCAGACAGCTCGTAGAGGAAATGTAGAAAACAGCAACAGTGACAGACTAATAGGAATGGCCACTTTGAGGGAAAGTTACAGTAAGCGTGAGAGAAAGATGAGACTGAACTGCAAGCCTGTGATAGGTTGAGAAGTAAAAATGAAAGAGGACAAGGGACAGGAGGACACTTTACCTGGCTGTCTGTCCACAAAGGACAATTTTATAGTGTAGGGTTAGACACTGTAATGCTTATAGATGGAAAGAAGAATCTAAAGCAAGAGAAGAAAATGTCACTGATAGGACAAGAGTCAAGAGGAGAACAATGAAAGAGATGTGTAAAAAAAGAGAATCTGTAGGCTGGAGAGATGGCTCAGTAGCTAAAGAGTACTTCCAGCTCTTCCAAGGTCCTGAGGTAAGTTCTCAGCACCCAAATTGGGTGGCTCATGATGGCCTGTAACAACAGCTGCAGGGGATCTGACAGCCTCTTCTGACCTCTGTGGTCACACACACACACACACACGCACACACACACACACACACACACACACACACACACACACACACACACTTTCACGCATGCATGGACGCATGCACACACAAAAAAGGAATGAGATAATTTTTTTTTTCAGAGGAAGAGCAATTTGTTTTAGAAAATAGTGTACTTCCCATGAAGGAAGTATAATCACCGCAGTGTATTGAGTTGTGAGTGAAAAATGGTGAAACCAAGACCTTAACATTTTCAAAGTTATGAATACAAATGTTATTAAACAGTGACTGTGCTGAGCATGCAAAAGGCCTGGTCCTACCCCAGAACCAAAAGTAAAAGTAAACAAAAGCATCCCCCCCCACAAAAGAAAACTAAATAAAAAACTAGTGCATCCACAAGGCATCAGGGTACATGCCCTTGGGTCTAGCACTCAGGAACCTCAAGCAGGACTACATGGGCTACATGTTTGTGACCATCTCAACACACATAAACACACACACACACACACACACACACACACACACACACAGGAACTGAAGAAATAGAAAGAAAGTTAACCTGAGGTTTGGCTCTAAGAGAGTTACTGACGGGAAGTAATACTTGAATTGACCTTGATGAATGAGCAGGAAAAGCCCCAGAAACAGGAAGAAAATGCTCCTTGTCAAAGAGACTGGCTGGGGAAGGCGTGATGTGCTCTTACATTTAGTTGCTGAACACAGCTCTTTGCCCCTCATGAGAATATCCTTACATTACCACTCATGATGTGGTAAGAATCTGCTACACTTTAATTTTGCTCTCACCACCTTTGAATTTAAAACATATTAAAATAGTGGGTGACCATCATAGTTGTGAACAATGAGCAAAGTTTTGATCATTTTTGTAGTTTTTTTTAAGTGTTAATTTTCTTATATCTGTGCCTAGATCCCAAGAAAATTATGTGTTTTAAAAAGAGAAGTGAAAGAGAATTTGTTCAGTGTACAATATACATATAAAATGTCTTTATTAACATAATACTATATACAAAGAATATACAGTAAAAATGTTTAAATGTAAATTGAATGGACTTAAAACAATAGAAGCAAACGTTTTCCCAAAATAGTGACACAAGAAAGTGTATCTTTTGGGTTGCCACTAATATTTCTTCATTAAGTTTATTATGGACTAATTATGTCTCTTGGTCTGTATGTTGCAGTCCTAACACCCAGTGTGACTATATTTAGACACAGCCATGAAGGAAGTGATTAAGGTTAAATGAGCTCATTGGCTATAACTCTAATCCCATGGGACTTGTAAAAGTCTAATCCTTGTAAAAGGCAGAAACACACACTGCAAGCTAGTATGAGGACCCAGTGAGAACAAGCTCACTAAGCAATAACAGAGAGAAAGACCTCACCAGAAAACAACCATGGTCAGTTATTGGTCTCAGACTTCTAGCCTCTTGGATGTTAGAGAAGTCACTTCTGTTGTTTAAAACTTAGTTTCTTGGGTTTCCTATGGCAGCACAAGGAAACTAATGCACTCCCTTCATTAGTGCCCTTATAGTCAGTGTGTAGCAAATTTGATGTTCTGTTAAAGATTGGGTTGGCCATGGGGCCATGAGGGCTGGATGCCAGAGAACAGAGATGTTATTCCAAAGTACAACTCCAGCTATTAATCATCTGCTTCAGCCTTCCATGTTGGAAGAAGAATGGTGTAAGCAGTCATCAGTATTTCTAGTTCAAATTCCAGTGGAAAGCATACTTGTGACTTCAATGAGTTGTTTTAGCCTTCATTGCTCATCTGTAGAACAAGAGAAAGCCCATGTAAAAAATATAAAAATTAAAAAAATTTTTTTTAATTAATATGTTTTAATATTTTGCTTTGATATTTTTATTAAACTCTGTAAGCATTAATTTATGAGATTTAAGGATATTTTTACTGTGAGTATTCAATTATTCCTGAAGAAACATCTGTTTATTTTAATTTTTACTGTTTGTTCTTTGACAGTTTCATACATGTATAATACACATTCCAGTGGTTTCCCCTCATCTCCCACCTCTATTGACCCTCCTTCTCTCTACAAGTCCCCTTCCCACATTCAAGACCATTGTTGTTGTTTTTGACACCCATGGATTTTAGCCAGGATCATCTGTGTGACCATGAGTGTGGAATATCTCTTAGAGCTTGAATGAGTTCCTCAGTGGGTACCCCTGATAACAATGACTACTCCTCCCCCAGAACCATCATTAGCACAGAATGGTAGGGTCTCTAAAGTTCTTCACCACTTTGTGATTGCCATTAATAGCCCCAGTCTTGTGTAGGTCAACTAAAGGCAGCCACCACACTGTGAGATGGTGATTATGTTAGCTGTGTAGTGCCCAGAAGACAGTATTTCATGACACTGTCTTCTGTCCTTGCATTATTTCCAGTCCCTCTTCTGCAATGTTCCCTGAGCCTTAGAGGTGGGTGATATAAACCTCCTGTTTAAGGCTAAGCACTCAACCATCACTTCCTCTTCGAGTCACCAGCAGCCATGAGTCTCTGCATTCATCACACACACACTGCAAAGAAAGGCTTCTCTGATTCAGACTAAAAGTGGCATTTGTCTGTTACTATAAATGTGAGTATTTAGAAGGCAACTTGACACTATGACAATTGAACTAAATGAACATATTAAGCTCAACCCTATTATCTAAGATGACCTCTGCCATGGGCCTTTGACCATGTTTACAGCAAGCAGAATGAATTCTTTCCTGTGAGTCAGGCCTCACATTCAGTCAGAAAGTTTGTCCCTTCCTTAAGAGTCCTGAGATTATTGCATCAGCAGGCACTTCTTGGTGGAAGATGGATATTATAGCATGCAGAGTTAACAACTGGTTAACAAGTCTTAACCACTGCAGACTGCATAGTATGTTCTAGCATTATGAAAGCTAGCCAGCGTGGAGGAAGCTTCAAGCTCAGTTCCAGCCCAATTTCTCTACAATTTACAACCCAGATACATGGCATCTTAAGCAATAGAGTCTTAGCAACTAGTTCTCATTGAGTGACCAAGAATTACTTTTCCCTGTCATATCATAAGAGCTAAAAGAAAGTTCAGTGATAAATTTTTGTAAGAATGTCAAGCTAGGAACTAACATTTTTACTTTAAAGAATTTTTAGTCATAAATAAAGGTTTTCTAAAAAAGATACCATGGGATAAATTTATTGTACTCTCTAAGGAGTTCATAAATTTCATACAGTTTTGTACTTACATGATATTTTTAGGTATAAACTGTAAATGTCATACAGTTTAAATAGTCATTTATTTAAAAAGTTCTTTAAAACTGTTATTTGATATGATTAATACAGAATGCATTAACTATATATTTTTACTTGTTTTAAATAAATGAAGCTTATTTTTCTTTAGTCTATTTGGAGAGGAATTTTTAATAGACTAAGTGAACTGATAATTTTAGAGTATGTTTTAAAAAGTATACTGGAAAATATTTAATAAGTAAGACATTTGATATATGCCCTAGTTTTTATTTTGAAAATGGGAAAAATTAAATGTTTGTCCATTTGTGATTCTTATTACAAAACAGATGATAAATTTTCTTAATTGAGAATCTTCTTTTTTTATTTTATTTTTTTCATTATTATTATTATTATTATTATTATTATTATTATTATTATGTGCTTTAATTTTATACATCAGCCATGGGTTCCCCTGTCCTCCCCCCTCCTGCCCCCATCCCCACCTTCCCCCCAGCCCCTCCCCTCCATTCCCATGTCCTTCAGGACCAAGACACCCCTAAGGGATTCATTTAAACCTGGTGGATTCAGTACAGGCAGGTCCTGTCCCCTCCTTCCAGGCTGAGCATGTGTCCCTGTGTAAGCCCAAGGTTCCAAACAGCCAGCTGATGCACTAAGGACAGGTCCTGGCCCCACAGACTGGGTGCCTCCCAAACAGATCAAGCTATTCAATTGTCTCACATATCCAGAGGGCCTGATCTAGCTGAGGGCTCCACAGCCCTTGGTTCACAATTCATGTGCTTCCATTCATTTGGCTGTTTGTCCCTGTGCTTTTTGCAATCTTGGATTCAACAATTCACGCTCTTGCAGTCCCTCCTCTTTCCTGACTGTTGGACACCTGGAGCTCCACCTGGGGCCTGGCTGAGGATCTCTGCATCCACTTCCATCAGTTATTGGATGAGAGTTCCAAGACGACTGTTAGGGTGTTTAGTCATCTGATCACCAGACTAGGTCAGATCAGGCTTTCTCTCGACCATTGCCAGCAGTCTACAGAGGATATATCACTGTGGATTTCTGGGGACCTCTAGAGCACTCTGCCTATTCCTGTTCTCATGTGGTCTTCATTTATCATGCTCTGTTATTCCTTGTTCTCCCTTTCTGTTCTTGATCCAGCTGGGATCTCCTGCTCCCCTAAGCTTTCTTTCCCTCAAATCTTGCCCTTCATTACTCCCACTGTCATCCAGGTTGTTCATGTAGATCTCATCCATTTCTCTGTCATTGGGTGATCCCTGGGTCTTTCCTAGGGTCCCATTTTCTAGGTTGCCTCCCTGGAGTTGTGTAGCAGTCTAGTCATCTTTGTTTTACATCTAGTATTCTCCTGTGAGTGAGTACATACCATGTTTGTCCTTCTGAGTCTGTGTTACCTCACTCAGGATGACTTTTTTCTAGATCTATCCATTTGCCTGTGAACTTCATGATGTCATTGTTTTTCTCTGCTGAGTAGTACTCCATTGTGTATATGTACCATATTTTCTTTATCCATTCTTCAGTTGAAGGACATATAGGTTGTTTCCAGGTTCTGGCTATTAGAAACAATGCTGATATGAACATAGCTGAGCAAATGCCCTTGTGGTGTAATTGAGCATTCCTTGGGTATATGCCCAAGAGTGCTATAGCTGGGTCTTGGGGAAGATAGATTCCCAATTTTCTAAGGAAGTGCCATATTTATTTCCAAAGTGGCTGTACAAGCTTGCATTCCCACCAGCAGTGGAGAAGAGTTCCCCTTGCTCCACATCCTCTCCAGCATAAGCTGTCTTCTGTGTTTTTGATCTTAGCCATTCTGACAGGTGTAAGGTGGTATCTCAGAGTCGTTTTGATTTGCATTTCCAGGAAAATTGGGGATGTTGAGCAATTCCTTAAATGTCTTTCAGCCATTTGAACTTCCTCTGTGGAGAATTCTCTGTTTAGTTCTATAGCCCATTTCTTAATTGGACTGTTGGGCATTTTGATGTTGATGTCTAATTTCTTGAGTTCTTTATATATTCTGGATATCAGCCCTCTGTCAGATGTGGGGTTGGTGAAGAACTTTTCCCATTCTCTAGGCTGTCGCTTTGTCTTGTTGACCATGTTCTTTGCTCTACAAAAGCTTCTCAGTTTCAACAGGTCCCATTGATTGATTTTTTTCTCTCAGTGTCTGTGCTACTGGTGTTATATTTAGAAAGTGATCTCCAGTGTCAATGCATTCAAGACTACTTCCTATTTTCTCTTCTATCAGGTTCAGAGTAGCTGGATTTATGTTGAGGTCTTTGATTCACTTGGACTTAAGTTTTGTGCATGGTGACAGATATGGATCTATTTTCAGCCTTCTACACATTGACATCCAGTTTTGCCAGCACCATTTGTTGAAGATGCTTTCTTTTTTCCATTGTACATTTTTGGCTTCTTTGTCAAAAATTATATGTTCATAGGTGTGTGGGTTGATGTCAGGGTCTTCAATTCGATTCCATTGGTCCACATGTCGGTTTTCATGCCAGTACCAAGCTGTTTTTATTACGGTAGCTCTATAGTAGAGCTTGAGGTCGGGGATGGTGATACCTCCCGAGGTTGTTTTATTGTACAGGATTCTTTTGGCTATCCTGGGTTTTTTGTTTTTCCATATGAAGCTGCGTATTATTCTTTCCAGATCTGTGAAGATTTGTGTTGGTAATTTGATGGGGATTGTGTTGAATCTGTAGATTGCTTTTGGTAAGATCGCCATTTAATGTTAATCCTGCCTATCCATGAGCATGGGAGATCTTTCCATTTTCTGACATCTTCAATTTCTTTTTTCAGGGACTTAAAGTTCTTGTCATATAGGTCCTTCACATGCTTAATTAGAGTAACCCCAAGGTATTTTATATCATTTGTGGCTATTGTAAAGGGTGATGCATCTCTGATTTCCTTCTCAGCCTGTTTGTCTATTGTATATAGGAGGGCTACTGATTTTTTTGAGTTGATCTTGTATCCTACTATGTTGCTGAAGGTTTTTTTTAGCTGTATCAGTTCCTTGGTTGAATTTTTGGTGTCACTCATGTATACTATCATGTCATCTGCAAATAGGGAAAGCTTGACTTCTTCCTTTCCAATTTGTATCCCCTTAATCTCTTTATGTTGTCTTATAGCTCTGGCTAGAACTTCAAGTACTATATTGAATAAGTTTGAGGAGAGGGGACAGCCTTGCCTTGTTTCTGATTTTAGTGGTATTGCTTTGAGTTTCTCTCCATTTAATTTGATATTGGCTGTTGGCTTGCTGTAGATTGCCTTGATTATGTTTAGGTATGTTCCCTGTATTCCTGATCGCTCCAAGACCTTTATCATGAAGGGGTGTTGGATTTTGTCAGATGCCTTTTCTGCATCTAGTGAGATGATCGTGTGGTTTTTTTTCTTTGAGTTTGTTTATATGGTGTATTACATTGATGGACTTTCATATGTTGAACCACCCTTGCATCCCTGGGATGAAGCCTACTTGATCATGGTGGATAATTGTTGAGAATCTTCTATGTTATAAGAAAAGTTAAATAATTTAGCGTTGATACTTGGTTTCCAGAGGGCAAAATGGATTATTTTTATGAAATTAATGAGAGCTCTATTAAATATCAACATTAGCTTTCAAAACAGTGATATTTTCCTCAAACAGTCCATAGAGGAGGAGCAAGTCATAGATCCAATCATTGCAAAAGATACAGTAATGTGAGGGAAATCCTGGCACTGATAACAGGTGCCTTGATGCCCTGTGCTTCAAACAATTTTATACATATTTGCTTAACCAACATATTTTTTTCATTATTACCAAAATATAGGCAGAGTATTCATTGAAGCTGAAGTTTTGTCCTGTATATTCATATTTTATATAGACAAATACACAAAAAATACCTTGAGTTAGAAACAAAGTTTGTGTCAGAAAAGGGAAAACGTTGCTTGTCATCTTCTGATCACATGCTTAGACATAAAATGAATAGATCAAAGGATGCATCCACCTTTTCCTTTCAAGTTTCTCTTACAATCAGACAGTCTTCTAGTACACAAAGAACGACTGGTGGATGAGACAGGTTAAGATCTTGTTGTGAAATCAAGATTTTAGTGTGGGGAAGACAACCAGTATTTAAATAAAGTTGCTTTATAATTGGTAATAAGGGAGAATGAATCAAAGTGACAGAGAATTTACAGTAAGGCTGTAGGTTAAATATTAAATTGTATTGGCTGCCTGGGAAGACCTGTCTGAGGAGGATGCACTTGTGCTGAAACCTGAATGGTATTAAAGGAAATTCTATGTGAACGCATGGGCAAAGAACATTCCAGACACAGGGTGTATATTCTAAAGCAAATGCAAGGGAGAAATTAGAATGGTTGTAGATGCCAGCAGAATAGTGACGTCATCTGACTCATGTTTTAAAATATTATCTTGCCTGCTTGCAAGGAAGTGTGTCCATAAAATAAAATAAAATAAAATTATCCCAAGTTGGATAAAACCAAAGGACAAGACACAAAAGGGATTAACTTCAAATTATTGAAACTAGAACCAGCAGTATTTAGTGATAGATTCAATATAATGGTGGAAGGGTAAAATGCAGAGAACAATCTAGAAACTTTATATGATATGCCAGATAGAAATACTTCCAACTTTTCAGTCTGTGTGAACTCTGTTATAGTTGTTCAACTCAGCTGTATATATGAAAACAGTTGTAGGCAGTAAACAGTACATAGAATAATGTGTTCTGTTAAAACTTGTTTATAATTACAGGCAGCTTGGTTTGTAAATGATAGTTTGCTGAGCTCTTGATTCAGAATCATTACTCTAATGCATGAAAATAGTTCTCTTCGGAGAAACCTTATTCAGAAGCTCACAGGTCCAGTGAAATCCCAGCTCTTTCACATCACTATCATCTTTCATGACAGGTCAGAAAGAGTAGATAGATAGTCCTAGTCTGGCTGAAGAAATGACAGCATTGTTGAGAGGATCACTACATTTAAGCCATCCTAATCATTTTAGAAAACAGCTGAAAGTAAACCAACAAATGCTCAGATTCTGACTGTGCTTAGATTTTATTAATTACATGTTTATTTGTTGATATTATTAGCTGAATATGTGGTGATGGTTTGCAACAGTCCATATTGTTATCTACTTTGCTTTTATGCACCATGTTATTTATTTACTTTGAAATTTATTAGGTCTATTTTTTATTGGGGTGTGTGTATGTGTGTATGCACATGCATGCATGCCTGTGCCATAGCATGTGTATTAATGTCAAAGGACAACCCACAGGAGTCAGTTCTCTCCTTTCACCATGTGAGTTTCAAGAATTCAATGCAGGCTTGGCTTCAGCAACTAAACCATCTCTACATTCCAATGCACACCTTTTAAAGTAACTAAATATGTATGTCCATATATAGCATTTTATGTACATATATATCAATTAAAAACTCAGAAAATCCATTTCTAATTTAAGATTTTCCATTTGTTCTCTGTCTTATAGTATTCAATTATTTAGAACAGATTATTGACTTATATAATGATGTAATAAAGAAAACAAATCTGCTTCAAATAAGACCTGAATTTGGTAACCATATTTGAAATTTGAGAACTTATTTGGAGGTTCTAGCATGGGAGTGCAGTTACTTATATACCCTTGACTGAATACCAGTCCTCCTCCTGTCTGGGAAGGCCATCCTTTGGCAAAGTCATCCTCTTCCACCTTCTATAGAGTGCACAGCTTTAAAAGAGACATGTATGTGACAGTGAAGAACGGAGGGGACAGCAGCCTAAGAAGCCAGATCAGCTGAACACAGCCAGATGGCTCTCTAGTTCCCTATTTTGAATTTGAAAGAGCCTACTTAATTAATTTTATTTTCATTATTTTTAACTCACTGAATGTAATTACCCACATATAACTACTAAACATTGCATCAAAATAGATATAGTAAACCATGAGAATTTAGTCAACTAATATTTGTCTTTTATATTTAAATATATATATGACTTATAAAAAGCTCTTTATAAACTGTAAATTAGGTTTATATGCCTTTCTTTATCAGCAACATGTTGACCGTTGATACTTGGAGTCTATCAATTTGGACTTTTGTCTTCCTTAGAGTTTTAAAGCCTGTTTCTCTTTAGACAAAGAACCATCATATTGCAACTGAAGAACAAAATTATACACATTTTTAGACATACCACTGAGTAATCAGCTCCCTTCAGAAAGATGTTTTGGTTTAATAATGAAAACATCTTAATAGCTGAAATTATTACCCACTGAGTCAATCACCATAATGTCCTCAAACAGACACAGTTCTTAGAATGAGTAGCAGCCTTTACAATGTTGCTTCCTAAGAAAAATGTCTACAAATGTTAACATTCTTGATGGGAGTCATTATTGCCTCTCTTTCTTTTTCTTTTTTTTTCTTTTTTTTTCTTTCTTCCTACTCTCATCTTCCATCTGTCCCCTTCACCATTGTTCTTTCTTTCTTCCTCTTTGGCTTTCTTTTCCTTCTACACCTTACACACAGGAGACCTCATATTTGTTCTTCCTCTGTGTTTCTGCATTTGTGATTCTATATTCAAATAACACCATTTCACCCACTTGCTGTAAAGAATCCAGCCTTGACATTTAAAAAGTATTTATTTATTTTTATTTGATGTGTATGGGTGTTTTGCATGCATGCACGCCTATGTACCATTGTGTGCAGTACCTACAGATGCAGGAAGAGGGCATCAGATCCCTTGGAACTTGAATTACAGGTTGTGAACCACCATGTGGGTACTAAGAATCAAATTCAAGTCCTCTGGAAGAGGAGCCAGTGCTCTTAACTACTGAGCCTACTGACCCATCGCTTCAGCCCCTCCTTGACATGTTAAAATTCGATTCCCTTTTCAGAAAAATTAACATTAAAGTGTATGTTCAACTACATGCATTCATTGAGGTATGCTGTTGAGATCACATAAGAATACCTTCCTACTTTCCTCTGAAATTTAATCTAGAGTACATATGAAATTGGCTATTTCACTTTACAATACTAAAATATAAATTACCCATGATTATATTAGTTTAAGGTATTTAATGATTTATCTGTAATTACTTGTTTTTATAGCTGATAAATGTTTTGTGGTTTCTACTCATTCAGTTGCTAAGGTTGTCAAAACATCTTACTAAGATCTTCAGAATGGAACAATGATGACAGAAGTCTTCTTTGTTAGTCAAGCCATGACACAAGACCTTAATAAATATTTAGAAAGGAATCCACCAGTGTATTAATCAGGGTTCTCTAGGGTAACAGAACTTATACAATTAATCTTCCTTTCTTTCCCTCTCTCTCTATAGAAAGCATCTGTATATATGGGGATTTATTACAATAGCTTACTAGCTGTGGTCCGGCTAATCCAACAATGGCTGTCTATGAATGGAGGGAGGTGTCCAAGAATCCAGTAATTGTTCAGTCCACAAGCTGGATGTCTCAGCTGATCTTCAGTAAATGCTGGAATTCTATAGAAATAGGCTTTAATTCCAGTAAAGGAATGAGCTTGCTAATGAGAGCAAACAGGCAAAGAGAGCAAGCTTCCTTCCTCCATGCACTTTATATAGGCTTCTAGCAGAAAGTATGGTCCAGATTAAAGGTGTATCTTCCCACCTCAAAAAATCGGGATAAAAGGTTTATCTTCACACCTCAAAGATCCAGTTTAGAAGTGGATATTCCTAATTGAAATGATGTAAAGAAGAAAAACAAATCCATCATAGGTGTGCCCACTCATTTGGGTTTTAGTTAAATCCAAATGTAGTCAAGTTAACAATGAAGAAGAGCCATCACAACCACTGATAGTAATACGTCCTCAAAGAACTGTGTGACAAGGATCCACATAGATGTTATGTATTTCTGAAAGGGAAAAAGTGTGCAACAAGTGGTAGAGGGCCTTCCCACTAGGTGTGAGGCCCCAGGTTCAATAGCCAGAACTGCACACCAATAAAACTGGTCAAAAATAAGTTTATTAATTAATTCGGTAATTCTACCACATAGCTTATCAACATGTCCTTAGTTATTCATTTAAGTTCTACCTCCATAAAGTACTAACTGTTAGGTCTCTATTTTTTTTTCATTTCCTTTTTTAAAATTCATTTACATGTAATAGTTGGTCTTTTGTTTTAAAGGATTTACCATTTTATTAGAATCTAATTATTCAATGTTGCAATATTCTTTTGACTAAGATTGTCCTTCAAACAAAAATGATTTATAAACAATATATAGCGCTAAGTTCCCAAAGATGAAAATACAGTCTTTGGTATGTTTATCATGAGAAGAAATCCTGAATGTTCAATATACAGTCTAGAGTACAAATATTGTTTGTGTACATAGTTAGCATACTTCCTGCTTCACTGTGTATATGTGTCTGTGTGTGTTTGTATATGATGTAAGAGATACATAGATAGATATTCTATGACATATCTACATATAACAACTTATTCACTGTTAAAATATTGCTTAAAGTTTTAAAAGAAAATTAAATATGTATACAATGTTGCAAATTTAAAAATAACATTGACTCATAGATACTTAATAACTCTAACTCTAAACAATAGCACAGCTATACTGAGATTAAAAGACACTCCCCAAGCCACATGTCACTGGGTAACTAAGCCCATTTTTGGACATTAGAGTTTCTTTGAAATAAGACTTTCTCCAAGTTTAGTTATGGACTGATACATTCTATGGGAAAATATAAAAGTTAATTATATAAATAATAGTGGTGCTAGGTATAATGACACATGCCAAGAATCCTACTAGCCAGAAGGCTGACAGAGAAAGATCATGAGTTCAAGACAACTTTTGGTACATAATAAATTCTAGGCTAACCTAGTTTTTCATGTGGAAACATTGCCTCAAAACAAACTAGATATCCCAGGGATCTAGGGTAAATCAAATACTATTGTTAGTTTTAAAAAGTAGCAATAAAATGGCTCCTAATGATATTCTGCTGTACTCATATCCCAGTGCCTTGCTCAGCCATTATCAGCTAAGTTTCCTCCTGTAGCAGATAGGAACAAAAATAGAGATCTCCAGTCAGACATTATAGAGAGAGTGAGAGACCTTGGAATACTCAGTCAACCCTAAATAGGATGTCTCCATCAAATCCCTTCCCCTCAGGCCTCAGGGAAGAGGAAGCAGAAAGATTCTAAGAGTCAAAGGGGATGAGACACACACACACACACACACACACACACACACACACACACACACACACACATACACACACACACACAAAACAAAACAAAAAACAAAAACAAAAAAAGGCCTTCTAAATCAACATGATAAAATCTCATATGAATTCACAGAGACTAAGGCAGAATGTACAGGGTCTGCTCGGGTCTGCACCATCCTTTGCATGCATATTATGGCTTCCAGTTTAGTGTTTTAATGGGATTCCTGAGGGTGTGAACTGTGGGTCTCTAATTCTTGTGCTTTCTCTGGGGCTCTTTTCCTCCTGTTTGTTTTGTCCAATTCCAACATGTTAGTTTTTGTGTTTATTATTATATTATATTTTAATTTATTATTATCCCTCAGAAACCTGTTTATTTTCCTAGGGGAGACAAGAAGGGAGTGGATTGGATGGTGAGTAGAGGTGGGAAGGAATTGGGAAGAGTAGAGGGAGGAGAAATTGTAATCAGGATATATTATGTAAGAAGAAAAAATCTATTTCCAATAACAAGTAGGGAAAAAAAGAAAAGCTAACATTTTATGCTATTATTTGAGTGAAAAATTACGTTTTTGTTTCCTGTCTCCAGCTTCATCAGAATGTTACTAACAAAAATTATAGGCATTCATGGTAAAAAAAAAGTAAATAAAAATATAATAAAGTGTTAATTAACTAAAACAAGAGTAAACAAGAAATAGAACAAAGTAAAATAAAGAGAAAATGTCTGAAATCACATTTGAAACTTTTTCTCAATAACAGAAAATATAGTTATCATTTACTTTATTGATAACATTTTTGAAAAAATTACAGAGTGCTTCCTATTCCTTCAGTACAGATTAATAAATTAATTACATTAAACTTCATATTTTGGGATGAGATTCTTGATTTCCTAGGCCTGTGTCTCATAACTTCCTTCTTGTCTCCTTTTGTATATCCACATGACTGTGTTGTGCACAGCATAGCAGTGAACCAGCCTTCCAGGTGGATCACCACCAGGGATCTGAGATAACAGCTGCTAGTCCTCCATTGTTCTATTCTTCTTTATAGTTTTTTGCAAAAGTAATTATAAGTGAAAGCAGTTAAGTAACTTTGAAATTTAAGTCATCAAATTTTCTGCTGTGGTTCAGGAACTGACCATGCATAATTTGTTATTTGATGCTCAAAATGCATGCCCTTTGTAGATTGAGATGATGAAAAGACTGTGAAGGTGATTTAGTGTTATGCATCTTGTCTAGAATGTAAAAGACCTTAGATTCAATCCTCAGTGCTTCCAACAAGAAATTGTACAGACAGAACAGGGGAGAACACAAAAAAGGTCAAATGTTTGCTACATAAGTGTGAGAACTGAAGTTCAGCTCCTCAGTGCTCACACAAATCCAGGGCTGGCACAGACACTTGTCTGAAATCCCTGTGCTTAAAATAGAGACAGGCGATCCACAGAGCAAACTGGCTAGCTGGAAGAAACAAATCAAGTTCTGTCTTCAAGACCTGCCTCAATATATAACTTTGGAGAAAGATCAAGGAAGACATCTGGCATCAGCCTCTGGACTTCACATGTGAACACAAAACAACCACATGCACACACAACCACATATACATACATATATAAAAAATTAATAGAGGTATAAAATTTTAATTTAATATGATACCTTAAAACCCTTAATTAAGAGCCTATATACTACTAAAATTTTTCATCACTGTCTTCAAAGCATGGTGATTGGAATAGGTGTTATAGAATAGATTATTGAATAGGGAGGAGAATGATCACTTCCTTCCTATGAGTCTATCGCATTTACTAGGTTTAAGATTTAGGGTAAACTTCTAACTCTATCACAAACACACCAATAAAATGGAGGTGATAGTAACTTACAAAATTGTATAGTACTTGTCACCACTGAGCAATGCATGGTATATTCATTATACCCTTATCACTGTGACCAAATACCTGACAGAAAGAACTTTTAAAAAGATTCATTTTAGCTCACTATTTCAGAGGGCTTGGCCCATGGTTGCTTCACTCCATGCACTCAGATAGAATATTACAGCAGATGTATGAAGCAAACAGAAAGCAAGTAGACACCAGAGAGAAGATATTGCCAAGGACCTGGCTCAAGTGAATCATTTTCTCACACAAGACTGTGAAGTTCTGGTTATTATGTGACAGTCCAGATAGACTTCTATTGAGTTTCTTTTGTGTTTCTCATCCAGTCTATTTCAGTGGTTGCCAAAATGTCACGTGTGAAAGAATTATTGTATCTGGCTCTATTCAGTAAATTTCAAAGAGAGTCCTACTCTGTGTGTATTCATTGGTTTTTTTATTATATAACATTTTCTATTTTAAGCATATGATAGATAACACTTCATTATATAAAGTAAATCTAAAGACAGTTCTAGATATATAGTAGATATTGAATAGATTGTCTCTAGTTAATATTTCTACTTCATACTTCACTTTCTTAAATGGGTTAATTTTTCTATAATTCTTACTTTGTCTATGAAGATCATTTGCTTTCTTTTAAATAGAGATACCTCTGCTTCTTGCCTTCTAGAGATTTCATTGAAATTAATAAAAATTAATGCTAGTTAACTGACAGAGTAGGCATTCTCTCATTGGCAGTCCATTGTTATTTCAGTTTGATAAGAATTGACTTATTAGCATAGTCTAGATTTTATTCCACTCAGGTGGCTCAATATCTGTTTTGCCAGACATGATTGTTAGATGTGATCAGGTATAGGGTATAGGGGTTGATCAGATAGAAGAAGCCCCTGACCTCATAATTTTTAGCACCAAATTAGAGGAAATTCTGCTGTCTAATGTATTTCTTGAAATGTTTGAATTTAGTTTTATTAAGATGACTTTAAAACATTTCACTATTAATGACTGGTTGCCATTATTTTGACTTGGCAGAGGACTTAACTTGGTCACTTTGGTTTTTCTCTGACAGCTCATTCAAGCATTTGATTGGAGGACTGGATGATGTTTCTAACAAAGCATATGAAGATGCAGAAGCGAAAGCAAAGTAAGTGAGATTCACTTTGGGGACTTTATTTTGATAAAAATGATTTTAATATGTTAAGGTCAAATATTTGGACTTCATGTCAGTGCTCTGGCACTAACACTGATTACTTAAAAGAACTATTAAGCAAACAATGTACTTGTTACTCAATATGTTTACTTAGGATGGCTCTTTTCAACTTGAAATCTTAATTTTGTAAAGATAAACTCAAGAAGGTAAGTGGTAGTTTAAAATCCAATGTAAACAATTAGAATAAAACATTTAATTGTCAGACTGAAAATATTTTCTGATGATATTAGAGGTTAAATATCTCATTAATTATAATTTTGTATAAATGCAATTCTTCTACAAGGATGATTTGCTATAAAACAAAGCTTTAATGTTTGGCAAAGATTTGTTGTATTCAAGATTCTTTTTTTTTTTCCTCAAAGAAATGTAGGTTACTTTGGAAAAAAACAGTGGTCTTCATAATCCCCCTTTTCACCCAGTACAAACTGATAATTCATATCCTATAAGACAGCAGAAAGATTAAGCATATAAAATTTAGTGTGAAGTCCATGGTTTGTGCCAAAATTTTATCACGAATCTTGTAGTAACCTCAAGCACAAAAGAAATAAAATATTTTTGCTCTAAGAATCCATGAAAAAAGGTTTATCCTAGGAGTAAAATATTAAGAACTTCAGGTGTGCAAATAAGATGACTGGTGGCCATCTTACATTTTTGGTTGTGAGGCTAGCCTTTAATGGCTGAGCTGTCCCTCCAGCCCGACTGGTAGCCATCTTAAAAACATGAGCAGCTGCTTTAGAATTACAGAAAAAGTCAATTGTCTCATAGAAAATAGTATAGCTACTTTGCTTTATATCTATTTTATTATAGCTTTAGGTAGATAGTTTTCCTATAACTCCTATTATTCAAGTAAAAGTTGATACCAATCTCAGCTTTAAAATTATCAGGGACGGGAAAAATGACTGTGAGTGAGACCCTTCTCAGCATCTATTGACTTTGTAGCAATAACAGTGTGACAGTGTATGAATTCTGGTCATTCATGGATTCATTTATACATGCTGCACATTGAGGGAATAAGGAAATGAGTATACTTAATCCATATAAGACAGTTAGAAGGAAGATTTGACCATAGTTTGTCACACTCTGGTGTGAACCTGGACAAAAACTAAGAGTCTTTGTTCCCCTGCTCACTCTTGGTCATGACTCCCAACACCTGTCTCTCAGCCTCAGATAGCACATCTTTAAAGTGGTAGCTACTGTTGCATTTTAATTAATGGCATTATGCAAAGCCTTTGTAAATTGCTATAAAAGTGGATGACCTTGTTGAAGTAATCTTTGGAAACATACTTTGACTGTGATAACAGATATTAATTATTCCATATACAAAAATATTTTGCTTAGCTAAGAACTATTTAATCTTATATAACTTCTCATATTTATATAGTAATTTATTAATGCATACTTAGGCTAGAAAATATTCATAGATAAAGTTTTATAAAACAGTAACTGTTTGATCAAACAGTTATGGTTAAGGAATAAGAAATAATAAAATGACTGTCTACATCAAGATACTTGCCAATGTCTGTTTGACCAGTAGATTTATTAGACTATAGTTTAGACATCATGAAACAAACATACAGTCTTAAGATATATAACATGATTTGATATATGTGTTAATTAAGAACTGATCACAATAATTAAGCTTACCAACCCCATCTATCACCTCACACAAGTTACTCTTGTGTATGTGATGAATTGATCAAATTCTGATTAAATTAGCCATTGACCTAATCAGTAACCACAAAATTAATGGAAATTACTGATTTGGTTAGCCATGGATTGGGTCAACCACCAGATGGGATCAATCACTAGTCAGATTAATCACCAAATAGATTGACTATTAACTGGATCAAACTTGGTTATAGAGACCTCTGATTAGATCAGCTACTAATCTGATCAATTGCTGGTGAATAGGCCACTACTCAGAAGGCCTGCTGATTGATAGGCTGTCTCAGAAGACACATTATCTTAGCAAATTTCATTCAGAAGAGATTTACCTTAAGTTAGTTGATTATTAGTAAAACCAAGTGACTGTATACTTAATATTCTTTAATGTTAATTATTACTTAGGGAGTGTAAATAGTTTGATAAAAAATAAACACCTGATTTGAATTCTAAAGAGAATGATAATAAGTTCATTCTCTGAAATTGTCTTATAACAAACAAATGTTAAAGTAGTTATCATTATGTTTTCTACACTGTTAGCATTTTATACAGTGCTAACAAATAACATCAGAAGGTGTGTGATGTAGCAGTCATCCCTTAATCAGATGTGCTTATGCTTAGAGGAGGCAAACTATGGATTTCTACAGGCTAAGCTTTATCTGCACTAGCAAGCTCAGATGTCTATTTGTGTTGTCTGTTGTCTCTTTCCATTGACTTTCTTCCTGTTAAATACATTTTACATTCATTTGGTATTTAAGGAACTTTAAAAGGCTTACCTGTGCAATAGAAACTAGGAACATCCTCTAATTGGGTTAAATTCCCTGGATAATTCTGTTAGTGCCCTTACATTTCTATATAGAGCAGGAAACCTAGTGCAGGTACAGCAGAGGTGATGTTTAATCTCCACTGTGTAATTTATATTCTTCCAAGGTCCCCTTGATCTTGCAAAAACTTTGAAATTTGAGCTTAATATTTCTTAAAACTCCACTAAAATGATTCTGTTAAGTACTCATGTAAGATGATTATTTTTTCCATGTCTATTCTTATTTGAGAAAGAAGGCATAAAAGTAGGACTGACTATAACAACTGAGTCCTTTGAGATGTTTAAAACTTGGGGCGAGGAACTCATTACTTATTGGCATAACCCTCTCAATGGCAGACTGATTGCCCTCAAGTAAACATGCTATTATTCTCAGAAAACTCATACCAAATATGTAGATCAGACAGTCCAGGAAAATTAGCTTGAAAGAAACACTTGACAGAAATCATTTTCAAAACTCTTCTACTGAAGGAGATGTGTCCTCTGCCTATATTGCAATATTTTTCTAAACATATTTTTGATAGAATCTAAGTTTATGGCACATTAAGCCGTCCTTAATTGCTGATAATCTTTCACTAAAGGATTTGCTTTTTAAAATATGAATTATAGCCACAAAGATTGAGAGAAACAATATAATATCAAAATTAGGGATCACTTAAAATATAAAGTAGAATTGTAATGATATGCCCTTATCATTCTTCCTTTAGGGATATTTATTCACTTGATAAAAGCATTTTTAAACTTACTTAATATGAGTTATACTTTGTACTATATAATGTGCATACTGACACAAAATACATTTTTTAGTGCTAGAGAATATCTTGTAGTTGGAAAGGAGACTGATATATAAGTCAATGGTTATTTTCATTCCATACTTTTAAGAATAAGTTATAACAGCTGTTATGATATAATTTTGAGTATCCTCCTCCATCCATGTGTAAAGCTTGTCTTGGAAAATAATGGCACTCTATAAACATAAATATAAATGTTTTATTTCATTATTTTAAGTATTTTTGACAGATGAGTCTATTAAATAATATATAGTTAGAGCATTGTCAATATATTCATTACTGAATATTATGCTCAGAAGCAATAGGCAAAAGAATTCTTGGGGTTGGGAATTTAGCTCAGTGGTCCTAGCAAGCACAAGGCCCTGGGTTCGATCCTCAGCTCCAAAAAAAAAAATAAGAATTCTTGTTTTATTAAAAAATATTCTAATTCATATATAGTACACTTTGCCTTCAATTTAGCTTATCATAAAAACCTTTATAGTAAAAGTTACACTCTTAAAGTGATTCATGTATGCCATCATTATAATCTCAAATTGAGGGCTTACAGTGGGCAAATAAATTAAGTGCTATTTCATTTATAATGATGTTTATTATTATTAAAATATTTTGTACTTTACTTTTTATAAAGATACTATGGCAAGATAGAGAAAGAAAAAGAAAACCAACCAAGCCAATCTAACACGTGCTCCTAACTACCTTTGTGTTTTTGTTACACTTACATGTTCTATGTGTTGTTTTCTCCATTTAGTGTCATCACATTGTAAATGTAGAGCAGCATTCTATGTTCTGCTGATGTCATCTTAGTAGCTGCCTGGGAACACAGTGAATGGAAACGTAGTTTTCTACATTTATTCAATTTAAAGCCTTATTCATTCAGTTTATTTTTCTTTAAACATAAGTTCTCAATCACTCCTAAAAACTAAACAAAAACAAAACCTCGCCAATAATGTAAGCCACTTACACATATGTTCCATCCAGCTGTGCGAATTACTCTGTATCATGCTTCCATAGAAAGTTGCTATATTTTAGACCAGTTGGTCCATCTGCCACCTGCTTTATCCTACTGTCTTATCTTGAAGCCTGGGGATATACGTATCTATGTAATTCCACTGAGGTATTCTGATAGCTGTATCAGTAGACTGGTGTATGCATTTAGTAACAACCTAAACTGATGAGGCTTAATATTGTTCTCTATGAGAATCTCGTCTTGTTAAAAATCTATGCTTTATAACCTGCCAAGTCACTTGTTATATAGACCTAGACTCTTCTGATAACTCAGCTCCCATGCACTGGCCTCACCCCATGTACAATCATTCTTTTATATACATTGATTTATTCAACAGATACTCTCTATATGCCTACAAAATCCCCCCTCCCCATAAAATAGTGACTAAAACAGACACATTCCTTGCTATCATGTTATATTTGTTCTAGTTTAAGAGAGATAAATAATCACCATGACAAGATTTCTATGATGAAGTGACATTATCAGTACATTTGAGCCGAATCCTGAGTAATTAGCTGATGCTAGGTAGGCATTAGTTGAAGTGGACTAGACAAGGGGTACAGAGAAAATTACAGAATAAGAAGCATCCAAATGGCAAATGGCAAATGAAACTCTAGAAGGAACCAGTAAGAATGGAGAACAGATAGATCACGAAGCTGAGGATTGATTCCTGAGAAATTTAACCTTTAAAGGTCAAGAGAAACAATCAGAAACGCCTGAGAAGACATGAGAGGCACAAAGCAAACCAAATGTATGTCACTGAGGCCAAGAACAGAGAGAGTACTGTGTCTTGGTCCCTTCGGGCTGCAATGCCAAAATGCCATAAAGTGACAAATAAGACCAAACTTGCCAATATTATGTTGCTTTGCTTCTCAACTCCTTTCATCCTGTACCAAATCAATTCACCTGGTCTATGCCATGTTCCTCCAAAGAATATGTTGTATTTTGAGGGGAGAAAGGAGAGGATGTTCAATAGAAACACTGAGCCAAGTCATCTTTTAGACAAGAGATTTATTAAAATTGTCAATAGGCAATATGGTAGAACAGAGGACTCTGAAGATTTTCATCCCTGCTGGTCAAAGCAAGATGTGTCCTTTTAAATATTCCCAGGGAATGAGGAGGTCTTGCACAGCCAGGAAGCAGGCTTAATTAATATGTGACCTATGCTATATTCCTGAAGTAGGGAAGCAGGATATGTGTGACTCAATACATGGGTCACTCTATCTGAGTAAGGGAGTGGGGCTTAGCTAATGTGTGTGACCATAATATGTGGACCTAGTTAGGCTACCTCTGATCACCAGACAGTGAGTGAGTCCTGCTTACAGCCCTCTCTGCTTACCTGAAGAGCCTGAGCTCACCAACAGGATCCATCTAATAGCTTCACATAGCGCGGGCAGAATAATTAAAAGTAAGCAAGAAAAGAAAATTAAGACGCGAAGCTAAAAACAAAATGAAGATTCAAAACAGGGCACTTCAATCACTGTATGAGAAAACATTAATGGACAAAAACTTGACAGGCCCCAGAACTCTAACTTACTGTCGCTAAACAATACAATACCATACCCACCTCTCCGTTCCCCCTTGTAAGAATTAACCGGAGTATTGTACCAATCCCTCTGCTTTATGTTGAAACAATCCTATTCTCATGCTTAGTGCTCATTGATTTAAAGCTTTCCCTTTTGTTTACAAGCTCATTTGCAAAGGAATGTTTTCATCTGTTTGATGTTTTCCCAGTTACTTTTGGTGGTGAGCCTTGTTGCTTGACACATGTGACTGCAGTAAAAGATGGTCTCTCCTTCCATTTCATTTACAGAGGAGGCCTTTAGTTGCTCAGTCTGTCTTGGGGAGGTTGTTGCTGTTTCTCCTTGCTCTCTGGCAGCAGATCTTGCTAAGGTCTTTGATCATTAACTCATCAAATGCCAAATGTCATTAGAGGCACAGGAGGCTGTACAGATCAGAGCCCATAGTTGCATTGCTTGGTAGCATGTTCTGAAATGCCCTTTGGGACATCTAGCATCTAATAAACATATGATTTCAAATGTGTAGTCTCATTAACAAGGGGCTGCTCTTTTGAACACAGACTTTGAAATTTGGGGCTCCCCCACCCTCCTTTTCCTTTTTATTAGATTCTTTTTCCTCCTTGGCCTCTTGGAACAAAGATCTTAGCATTCCCACAATCTTATCAACAATTTAGTTTAAACAACTCAGTCTTGATCTAAGCAATTCTCAAGGAAATGGGCCTAGAAAATTGTTTCTTCCCCTGTGGAAAGAATTCAAGTGAGCAATATCCTGTTCCCAAATGAGAATGCTATGCCAGTTAAATGGAAAGAACGCTGTAAATGGCATCATGATCTAGTCCTCAGACCAGAATTGGAACCTCATGACCACTTGTAGGCTGAGCTGTCAGAGGACAGCCCCAGAGTCTGGGCAATAGAGATTATTTTCCATTTTATTGCAGGGCAAAGGGTAGGAAATGAAAAAACTTTGCAGCATTTGGCCCCGAGGTTGGTTTTCAGCCTTGCAAGAACTATTTGCTTTTGAATTCCAGGACATGTTGACAGGCTAACAAGGGGTACAGACTAGTTTCTAAGACCATCAATACCAACATTCATACTTCAGTATGACTTGAGATTTCAACGAGCATAAAGTAAATTTTCTCTTGAGAACAGTGAGACAGATTCAGTGGCATTTTTTAAAATGTGATTTCAACATAAAACCACATGGTCTTGGATAGGAACTTTACATCTACTTCATTTTTTAAGTTAAAGCTCCCAAAGGCTGTTGGCTGATTTCTTTTCCACTCTGCTTATCTTTAAGACTCCTCAGGTAGCAAGACTTCTTAGATGGGATCCGAGGATATCCTTGCATGCAACCTTTTCTAGTTAACAGAAAGAGGACTGATGGTAACTAAAATTCTAGTTACTACTGACTCGCTTGAGAAAGACAGACAGACGAATTACTGGGTTGTTAACTGCATTTATTTCTCCTGAGAAGGCACTGCAAATTGGCAAATGGGAAAATAAATGGAATAGATAGTTTCCAAGAGGAGAAACACAAACATCCAATAACTATTTCAAAATGTTCAGTCTCCCTCATCAACAAAGAAAGGCAAGTTAATCCTACCTTGAGATGCTGCCTGACTCCAGTCAATAACTCTGACAGCTGATGTTGGAGAGGATGTGGAGAGAATGGAACCCATACGTCCTTCTTGGTGGCATGGCAAATGAATAACAGTCATTGTGGAGATCAGTTTGGAGATTTTTCAAAAACATTAAAGACAGACCTACTCTGTGGTCCAGATATTTCACTCCTGGACATATACCCAGAGAACTCTATATCCTACCATAGAGATATTTGCACCCCTGTGTTTATTGCCACTTTATCCATTCTAGCACAAAATTGGAATCAACCTAGTCATCCATCAACAGATGAATGGATAATGAAAATGTGATATATACCATTATTATTCACCTCTAAGGAAAATGAATTGATTTAAAATGTTTAATATTAAGCATGGTCATACAATCTCAAAAATGCATGTCCTTCTTCATACATGTTATCTAGCCTATAATAAATGTATTTAGCACAGTATAACATAACAAGAAGAGGTTAAATATTAAGGATGTGGAAAGATTGAATGTAGGCAGTGAACACAAGTTAGGAAAGAAGATAGAAAGCTAGTTGTTTTTCTACTTCTAACTCTCTCATGCATTTTTAAATTTTGTTGGTGGATAAGTGCAATAAAATGTATTTGATAGTGAAAGTAGAATATCCAATGTGAAATTTCATGTTTCCTTTCAAAATCGCTCCTCCAGTTGTGTAAAAGTTCAATGGAATGTATACACTTTGCATTTGGTTAATTTTGGTATGTGTTTTTTTATTGGCACATTTTTATAATAAAATCATTTTTGAAAAATTAAAATAAAAAGGAAGGACACATCTTCCCCACCATTTCTATATTCACCCATGATAATTGAGAATTATTTTCAAAGTATTAAGAGGGATGGGACTCCAGATAATTAGGTCCCATGAAGCAGTAAGACTGGCCTTTCCAATGCCTCAAACTTCTTGCACAGCATTCAGAGCAATCCAATACATTGTCCTTTCAGTGTCACTCATGTCCCACGCCTGTTTGTAATACTTTTTAAAAGCATGAAGATAAAAAAATCTAGCTTATCCCTGTATGTTCCTGGCAGTTTCAAGCAACAAATTCCATTTTCCATAAAAATTCTTTTTATGACTTATGTAGATATAAAGACAAAAAAAAAAAATCTAGTGTATCCCTGTATGTTCCTGGCAGTTTCAAGTGACAAATATTTGCTATTAAAAACTCTCTTTAGAGAAAATTTGTGAGTAGTGCTAGCCAGCTGTTGGCTGGGTGACCTGGCTGATGGGTTGACAAGGGTATGCACACAGTGAGAGGAACCATCAGCTAGGGGCTTGGAGCAGGATTTCCTGACAGCACCATGTGAACTTGAGCAAGCACCCTGTGGGCCTGTTTTCTGATCTGAGAGGGGTGGTCCTAAAACCTTCCTTCCCTTTCTGCTTTAGAGTTCTAAGATGTAGAAGGTACACACTCGGGCACTCTTTTGGAAACCTAACTCCTCTTTATGCAAGCACCATTTTTACTTTGGCTGTTTTCTAAGTCGATAACAAAGACATCTCTGTGGCATTAACAGAAGATGTACTTAAGAAGTAACAAATAGCTATGTATGCTTTTTAAACAGTAAGTTATTTTCGTTCCTTTTCTAATTTTTGAGTATTGCTCATAGTACTTATGCTATTTAAAATAACTGCTTAAAAATCAGGCATACTTGCTTGGTTAGTTATGGTAATTCAGAAGGGTTAAATAAATTAGCCCATAGAAACAGAATTTTTCATTTTCACCATTATACATAGAATTTTTCTCTTTCTGATATGACATTTAGATATGATAATAAGCTTGGCTATCTTTCAATAAAGAGCTATTAGAAAATTATAAAGTACTTTTGAAACTGGAAAATGTTATAGTAATGTTTCCCAATTAATCCTTTCAGAAAGAAATAATTTTTTAAGTAATGACTTAAATGGCAGCACAAATCAGTTTTGATACAATGAACATAATATACGTTACTAATTTACATTTTTAAATTGTTACTTGAAAAAGACACAATATAGAATTGGAGCGCGGCTATTGCTCAGAGCCATTTGCATGGCTCACACCATTTGCCTTCACTGTATAAATTACAGGCGTTAGTCAGCTTTATAAAGTACATCCATCTCAGCAGGCATCCAGTCTGCTCCCTGCTTTATGAAACACACAGAGATAGGAAACAGGTGCCCTTGCTTTCGTCTGCCCAGTTGGAACAAACAGTTTAGACCCTTTCAATCAGTTCTTGATTGAGCACTTTGGATAGTTGTGATCCCAATGTGCTTGAAAAGGAAATAAGACAGCTTTTGAAAAGTATTGACTCTAAGACAAGTCTAGGTTTAAGGGCTTGGAATAGTCAGGTCTAGTAACAATTACCCAGCTGTTGTTTGTTTATATGGTGTAGGAAAAAAATTAGCATAGTATGCCTGCTATGGTAATAAACTTGATTTATAAGACTGTCAATTTCATTCAAAGAATGTGTTTTCCTAAACCAGATTTTCTGCTCATCACATTAGTGTGGAAATTACTCATGTAGACTCAGGGTTTTCTCACTCAAACCTGCTTACTTTATTATAAAAAAAAAATTAAATGAGTGAGGAAGAACATGCTTTAGGTTGCCTATCACCTTTGCATTTCAGGTGAGCTCAAAAGTTTCCTGCAGTCTCAGTAAATGGACACCCACATCTGTATGAACAGAGAACAAATGACAGATAGAAATTTGGACAGTGTAAACTAGGAGGTTGTCTCAGTCTTTTGGGGGGAGATTCTCTTCACATAGGTAACATTAGTATTTTCTTTTGCATTGATGTGAATATCAGAGTAATAATTTCACATGCTAGCACAAGTTGGGGAGCAAGGAGGAAGTTAAAGAAAACAGAGCTACCAGAGAAGAACTGAATTATATTCATGCACATTTTAACCAATGGGAACATATGCAAAATGGATCCATAAGGTTACATGACCCAGCGACAGCTAGCTGTCTTAGTTTGTGAAGCATGCTGCAGTTTCCACATAATGAAAATACTGCGTAGCAATTCATGTTTTAAGAACACATACCTGTAAAGGCATGCCTATAATTATGTGATTATGGTACCTTTCTTAATAAACACAAATATATGCTACTAACTATATCATAAAAAAAGAACTGCAGTGTTCAGGGTATGTTTTTCTGGCTCATATTTTTAACTATTTCATCTATATGCCACATGAGAGATCACAAAATTCAAAGTAAAGTGCTTTTTGTTCTAGGAAAAGAATATGTGTACTTAAAAATCAGACAGATAATATTTAAAAACAGAAACTCATAGACAAATACTTCTCTGTTTGACTGAAGGCAAAGCTTATCTACTTTACACAATTTCCCTTTTACAGACATTGTTATTTACATACATTTCTATAATATTTTACTTTAAAATACTTTGTTTTTTAATAATGTCAATATTCAAGTAAATAAAAATAGGAAACTCATGTTATTAATTGTATCATAAGAGTAATTTCTCATCCTATAATTAGTGAACTAGTTTGGAATTGGATCGTTGTTATCAGATATCATATTACATTATTTAATCGACATTACCAATTGCCTTCTAATGCACCAGTGTTTAGCTATCAATCTCCATCATGTAGATGTAATAACAGTTTCAAAAACAGTATGTCTCAATACTTTTATTGATAAGCTTATTTTATAAGCCAGCCCTTTGCCATTATTGTAACTGTATAATGACAACAGCTGTCTGTATTAACACAGTGTTTTCAACCTTAGCCTCATTTCAGTCTGGATAATCCTAACATTTGAATGTAGGGAGAATATCTTATAAGGAACAGGGTGTTACACCTGTCAGAATTGTACCATAACCCTCAACTACTAAGTCACAACAATACAGAACAATACATTATCAAATATACACTGGGGAACAGGGCAGAATGACAGGGTGAAACACTGAAAATATGTTATTAATAGATATGGGGGAAATGATACTCCACTTCCAGTAGAAATGTTTAGCTATAGCAACAGTATCATACTTGTCAGAATTTTAAGACTTTCATTTTCAGTTTTAAAATGTATGATGGCATAATTAATTTGTTAGATTCTGGATCATCAGAAGCTGAATCTTTGGGTTTAAGATGTCAGCATTGGTAGGCTAGCCAAAAAACACTCATTTTGATTAAGTGCATTGTTAGCTGGCATTTTTTTACATTGGATATTACTTTTTGTAATCACTTCAAAATGTAATTACTTGTTATAATGCAATGAGTTTTCTTTACAGTCATATAATTTCTTGGGTTATAATTTCAAAACCTGGCATCATATTAAGAAAGAAAACATGGAAATAGATTTACATAAAAAGAACATTTGCTATTACATTGATAATATAATACCAATGCATATTGTGAAATTGAATGCATTACAAAATAGAATAGGCTACAGGCAAAATACGGGTGTTTAAGGGGACTGAAAAGGCACATATTTAATGAGCTTCTTCAAATATTATGTACACACACACACATTTTTGCATTATATGTTCTGTGGACATGGTTTGATTAACTTTTAGAAATAGAGGGTCTGGTATTCTTTAAACTCCTCCTCTGTGACAATGGCTAGCAATAGACTCAACCAACACAATGCCATGCTGTCATCCTGCTGCCTGCTGACATGATCTCAATTTCTCATGTGCTTCTAAGAACAACATTTGGTTAGTTTCACTTCCTTCTGACTTAAGAAACAGCTAGAAATTACTGAAATTACTAGGGAGGCACAGCATCAATTCCATGAGCTTCTGGTATCTATGTATCTCTTGATGCAGAACAGGGACAAGGCGAAATTTTTGTGTTAAAAAAATTAATCCAAAAAGACCTAAAGGAGAATAAGAAGTTAGTACCTGTCCCATTTTCATTCCCCATTGCTGTGGAAAAACAAAAACAAGCAAACAAACAAAAAACCCCTGGCAAAAGCAGCTTAAAGGAGAAAAGATCTAATCTATTTGGCTCACAATTCTAGGTTACATTTCGTCACTATTGGGAAATCAAGGCAGCAGGAACTTGAAGCCATTAGCCACATACTCAGTCAAAAGAGAACAAACGCATGCATGTTTGTACTCAGCTCACTTTCTCCATCTCCACATTTAAAAATTTCAAGATTCCCGGTATAAGGTGTGTGAACACCCACTTTAAGGCTGGGTTTTCCCATAGCAATTAATATAACCAAGATGATCCTTGAAGTTAAGCCCACAGGTCAACCTACTGTAGATAATTACATTGTCTCATTAAGATTCCTTTTCCAGGTGTTTCTACACTGTGAACAGTCCACAGTCCACACTAGCCATCACAGTACCCTACAGGATTTGTTAGAAAACAGTAAAATTTTTGAGTGATTTTCAACTATGGGTTCTAATAAGTAGGACTCAGTAAGATTATTTGGTGGATTTTCATCAGCACTTATACTGTTGTTGGATATGTGAGGCATAGGAGTATTGCTTAGTGATTTTTTTCATCTCTATCTATCTTGTACACACATAGTTTTTCATATGAATATGTATGGGATATATAGGACAAAAATTGATTTTGTTATGTGGACTGGAGTCAGAATGTTTAAAAACATATTGAAGGAACTAAGAGCCATGCCTCTTTCCCAATTCAGTTGTGATATTTATTATAATTTCATTCTTTACAAAGCAGCCAATGTGTCCTGGCTAACTTTGTAATTTAACCCCACCCAGAGTTATCTGAGAATGGAGTCTCAATTGAGGAATTTCCCGGGTCAGGTAGTCTGTGGGCATGTCTGTTGGGGATTGTTTTTTGTTAACTGCTATAGTATGCCCCAGCCCACTGTGGGTGGCACCATTCCCTGGATAGATGGTCCTGTGCTATGTAAGAAGGCTACCTAAGCATAAGCCTGTGAGCAAGCCAGCTACCATGTGGCTTCATCTATGGTTTCTGATAGTCTTCTTTGGCTGTGGATGAGTTCTTTGATTGGAAATTATGCTGTGTGCCATAGCAAACTGAGCTGGCTTTAAGTCCCTGCTTGAGTTTCTGTCCTGACCTCACTCAATGATAAGCTATAATCTGTGAGGTAAAATAGACCCTCCCTCCCCTGAATTGCTTTTGGTCATGATGTTTGTCACAGCAACAGAATGATTTTTTTTTTCATTATGTACATTATCCAATGACTACATTGTCCCCCATGCTTATTAGTTACCATGGAGGACTGCAGAGATGAGTCAGTGGTTTAGGGCACACACCTGAGGATCTTATGCCCTCTTCTGGCCTCTGCAGGCACTGCACCCACATGCAGGCCTCCTTCCCCTCCCCACATATACACATTAAAAACTGAATAAAAATAAAACCTCTTTAAGTTACCTTTAAAACATGTGAAATTGGATAAAAATGAAGAATATAGAAAGAAACTAAGAAGAAATAAAGGTACATATCTGTTGTGTAGATGTTTCTTCCAGGTACATGTGACCATTGACATCTTAAGCCAGAGCAGTAGTAACAATTTCATTATGAGCAGAACAGGGTCACTAGAGTCACAAAGCTCTAGCCCCTCCACTTCCTAAGATTAACAATGCTGTGAAGAAGAGAGAGTCTTCCTCCAAGGTATAGTTATTCGGGTTCTTACTTATAAGTAATTCCGATTAAACTTATTGGTTCACTTAGCTCAACTTGGGTAGAACTGTTTCTTTTTTCTTTAATTGTCCTTTCTATGGTGGATGAATATAAGTACACTGCCAAATAACCTTCTTGTAACATGTCGATCTAGGAATGGTCTGGTAGTGCCATCTCCATAATCAAAGAATGGAGTGTCATTATTGTGAGGAATAAAGTAAGCTAATGCTTGAAAACTTAAAATGCAAAGCATGTATGTTGCTCAATTTGCTAAATGGTCTTTTAATAAAAAATCTGATGCAGATATTGGGGTAAATGCTGAAAGATCAGAGAGACAAAGGAACAAGCCACTGCCACATCTTACCTCTAGGACTCCTCAGCCTGAAAAGGGTCAGTTCCTGTCTCTTCATGCCTTATGTGCCTTTCTCCACCCAGCCATCACTTCCTAGTGCTGGGATTAATGGTATGTGTGCTTACTAAGCAAAGGCATGAGATCTCAGGTGCTGGGATTAAAGGTGTGTGACACCACTGCCTGGCTCTGTTTCTAATCTAGTGTCTGGTTCTGTCCTCTGATCCTCAGGTAAGTTTATTAGGGTACACAATATATCACCACACTGATGTGACAACACTACCTGGAGTGGATGATCCCCTGTGTTTCTTTCCTAGACTGAGTCAATCTCACATAGTCCAGGGTGGCTTTGAACCCACAGAGATACAGATGGATCTCTGCCTTCCAAATTCCAGGATTAAAGGTGTGTGCCACCACTGCCTGGCCTCTATGGTTAATGTAGTTGCTTGTTCTGTCCTTTGATCTTCAGGCAAAATCTATCATGGTACACAATATATCACCACATTTCCTCTTTATCAATTTTGATTTATGGTTTCTCCTTAAATTATTGTTTTATTTTCTAAAGGTATTCTATTATACAGAGCAGTATGGTTTCTTACAATAGGCATTAGGTTCTTTAATTGCTAATGCCTGAGAAGGAGTTTCTTCCACAATGACAGGAAATGACAGAACAGAATTTGACATGGGGGCCTGTGAGAGGCCCCTCAGGGAGTTTCCCAAAGGCAAAGGCAGGGGATTACCTTGTCTGTCCTTTGTTGACCTACATTTGTTAGTCCAGTGTCTGCCTTTGCCACATCTTCTGCATAATCCAGAAAGGAGGGACATTCTGTTGGGATTATTCCTTGAAAAAAACAGTGTTTCTAGGAACACACTATTTACAGACCCTTTTTAGGTGACCTTGTTTACCACAATTGAAAAATTTGACATTATGATTTTTCTTCAAACCTCTGGAAATTGCTTCTTCTATCCAAGCATAATAATGATCATGAGATTCAATATTTATTGTATCTTGGATCCATTCCTCCAAGGATGCTGATCTTGCCTTTAATGGCCTAATTACCTTTTTGCATTCTGCATTAATAATTTTCCAAAGCAAGAGATTTAAATTATATCTATCCAACTTCTGAATTTGGTATCATTCTATTTATTGCTGAAGTCAATCTTTGTAAGAAGTCAGTGAAGGTTTCTTTTGGGCCCTGTATAACTTTAGTAAATGACTCCATTTTCTTTCCTACTTCTTCGATTCTGTCCCAAGCATTCAAGGCTGCCATGTGGCATAAAGCTAGGGTGTGGTCATCATATAAAGATTGTCTTTGTATGTCAGCATAATTACCCTCTCCAAGAAGTTGATCTTGGGATATTTCAAGACCTCTAGCCCTACTCCATTGTTCAGTGGTCTTAGCCTCATCTTTCCATGATGTCATCCATTGTAATTCGGGACCAGCCTCTAAGACTGTTTTACCCAAATCTCTCAAGTCTTGAGGGATAATTCTATTACAAGTTGACCATGAGTTTAACATCTGTTTCACAAAAGATGACTGGATGCCATATGAAACTATTGCTTCTTAGAATCACCTCAAATCTAACATTTGCCCAGGAGTCCAATCAGCTCTTACACAGCTTTGAGGATATATATCAACTGGCAGTTCCTGTAAAGTTACTGGATAGATTAAGGTTGACTGGTTGAAAGCCTTAGGCTGTTTCTTTGTAACCTTATAATGCAATGTTGAGATTGGTTTTCCTTTAAATTCTTCTGTCTGGGTCTGAATATCTCTCTGATCTATCTTAACAGATTTTTCTAAAATTTTAATCTTGGCACTCATATTAACCAACTTTTTAAATGATAAAACAGAAATGATCAAACAAATAATATTTATAATTGACATTACATAAATCCCATCAACATTAATTATCCTCTTATTTAATTGTTCCATTTTCAGAATGTCAATCGTATTATCAAACAGAGAAAAAGGGGATTTACTCACATGTAGCAGACAAAAAGAATACAAAGTAGAAGATAAGTTCTCTCCCATTGTGAAACTTACCATCTAATTAAAAAATCCAATAATAACAATGAGAATTGTGCTGGTATTTTGTTAGAGGGGAATGATGAAATGTTGTTTGAGCCCTTGGATGGGTATCTTTGTCACCCTAAGAATTTATCTACTTTTATCAAAACACTATTCTTTGTAAAGGCAAAAGGACTTTGAGCCAAGGAAGTATTTGTTCATGTCAGTTTACTTATGAATATCTATTAATTTTTTCCTCTGTAATGTTAAAAGGTGTGGTTTTTTGACATCTTTATTTAGTACAAGAGCATTTTAAGCTTTATACTCAATTGTCTAGCCCTTGTAGGTATATGTTTGTGACAGGAAGGGCTGAATGTGGTCAAGAGTATCATTTCCTCTGAGGTCCTAGTGAACTAACTTGTTTCTCTTTGCCAGTTACTTATTGAAGTGACCAATGGTGGGCTTTCACGTCACTTTAATGAAGGGCACTGGCAGGTTGAAGTTGGATTATGTTTACAAATGAAAGAATAACAAGAACAAAGAAGTACCCTATCCTGCTTTAGGGACTGTCCCTGCATTTAGAGCCTGATCTTTAGTAATGCTGTGCCCACTTGCATCCTTGTTAGCTCTTCAGAATATGAAACTTGAATCACTATAGATGCTTACAGTATGCGTTTATATCTGTATTTATTGGATTATAATGTCCATTTACTGTAAAATGTAGCATAATCCCTCACTTGCAAAAATTCTCAACAACCAGAAAATTCAAATTCTCCAAATTAGTTTTACTATAATGGACATTAATAATATTGAAGACCAGGAAAACCAAAAAGCCCATAACCATCTAAATTATAAAATATCTCATTTGTATTCATTAATTCATTCTTTGAAGACTGGTTACTTATCCATATAACTTGTACAAGGCAAACAGCAATAATTTAAATACTCAAATTATAAGAACAACTCAAATGTCAAAGAACCTGGAAAGTTCAAATACCTTCTATTGAAACCAATTATATTATTGAGATAGGCAAATGTATTTTAGGGCATTTTATGAAATGTTAAAATGCTATATAAATTTAACATAATCCTGTCGACTTTTTATGATTATGATTTGCTCTAAAAATAATCACACATAGCTGTATGTTTTGATGTCTGTTGAGGCTCCTTTGTCAGGGGCACTCCTGTAGGAACTCTGGAAGGTTGGTAAACTGAGGCAGGTGTCCTTGTGTAGATCCCCCACTTCAGATTGCCTTGTGGCTTTTAAATGGTGCTGTGGACCTTGCCTCTCTTTAGCTTTGGGTCTTTGAGCCTACAACCTGACTACATATGTGTTCAACTTTTTTCAACAAAAAAATTTAGGAGGTTCAATGACTCTTAAAATATGTTGTACGTGATCACTTGACTTCCTGACACCTTAAGCTGATTTAGTTGAGTAGGAGGTAGCAGCCTAACAATTTTGTTTTGGTTCTTATTATTATTTTACATCCTGGCTGTGGTTTCCCCTCCCTCCTTTCCTCCCAGTCCTTCCCACCACTCCCCTCTGTTCCCACTCACCCAATCCACACATCCTCCTCCATTTCTGTTCAGGAGAGGGCAGGTCTCCCATGAACTGATATCCATAAAAGCCCACCAGTTTTATATGGTCTCTCATCTACCTTATGTTAGATGTTCTGATTTACAGTGGTGACTCCTGTCTGTCAGCTATCTCCTTGTGCTTTAAACGATCGCTGTCTGTTTTCATCCTTCCTCCCATACCTATATTTTCTGCATTTCTTCTCTTAAAAACTTTGACCTTATCAAGCAGAAATGTAATACACAGTCTTCCCTCAAAGTATTCCATCAAGACAGTAAGGCAGGCGTCTGCTCTACCCCTCTCCACTGATTACATTTGCAAATAATTGGTACCTTACTTTGGTCTTGGTGAGAAGTGAGGTCTTTAAATTTTATTTTCTTGCAAATTTTGTATCATTATGAATTCATGGATTTTTATATTATAAGTGTATTTTTGATGTATTCAGTAATTTTCTGGTTGAAGCTCCCTTGGGTTGGTTTGTTGCTTCCCCTTGACATGACTCATTAGTTGCTTTCTGGGTAATTTAAATGCAGCAGTAATTTAAATGCTCAAATTATGAGAACCACCCAAATGTCAGAGAATCTGGAAAATTCAAATGCCTCCAATTAAAACCAATTATACTATTATTGAGATAGGAAAATGTATCTAAAGCTTTTTCTGAAATGCTAAACTGTTATATGAATATAACATAAACCTTTTGTACTTATGTATTCTAAGGATTTGAATAAAGCAATGATTAATGTCAATAGTGGTGAACTATTGCTTTCTGGGTAGCCAGATGATCTAGATTCTTCATGAGCTATTTATTGCTCCCTGGGCCTTAACCAGTCATTTATCAAGGAACCCAGGTTATATCTATTCAGAAATGTTGCAACAGAGCTTTTTCATTTCTGAGCTTTTGAGTGTATATATTACTTAACACAAGATGCTGTCTCTAGCCTTACTTCATTCCCACCTTGTTCCAAGATGGTAGCTCACTAAGTTAGTAACAATATGTGTGATTAAGTCAGAAAAATTTATTCATCAGTCATTTTAGGTTGGTACTCTCATTGCCTTAAAGAGATATGCTATTTCAGGAGAGCTTGGCTAATGATACCAGTTGAGTAAACATTTGTCAGGGGCCAGTACCTCTATAGACTGTGTTTGCTTAAGATGTTAAATATTTATAGAAAAAAAAGGATTCCCCTTTTTTTCATTTTTTTGAGACAGGGTTTCACTGTGTAGTCCTGGCTATCCTGGAACTCACTCTGTAGACCAGGCTAGCCTTGAACCCACAGCAATCCTCCTGCCTCTGCCTTACAGACGACTGGGATTAAAGGCATGCATCACCACTATCCGTCTGGGTTCTTTTTTCTTTAAATGTGGAGTTAGCTTGCATTAGTAATTGGTTTCCCATCTTAGGTTTTTATGAAACTATCAGTGATTTGTAGAAAATATAAAAGCCATATTGTATTAGTCACTTGTCTTATTGCTATGACAAAATTCTTGGCATAAGTGGCCTAAGTGACTTCCCAGTCTATAGAACACAGTCCCCAATAGCAGGGAAAGTATAGCAGTGGGGAAAAGAGGCTCCTGGTCAGTGAATCTATACTTAGGGAAACATCTAATACCTGAGTTCGGCTTGCTTTGTTTTTCTATTCAGGCCAGTTACCACAACCCATGGAATGGCACTTCCCATATTTAGGTTGGATCATCCCATTCGATAGCTGAATCTCAATAATCTATATACAGCCCTAGAAGCTTGTTTCTGTGGGGATCCTAAATTTCATCAGTTCAACAACAAATGAGCTAGAACACATGCACATGTGACAGTATTTATATTTCACCAAAGCAACTTGGCCCTTGGTCTGCTGAGGTAAAGGCTTTGCCATAGCCTATTGCTAGTGCTTTCATTTCCTCCTGTCTTCTTTGCTGAAGTCTTTCTTTTTTTAAGGAGTTTCACAGTCCTTTCTCTTTGGTGCGACACTTTTATTGGATAGGAAGTTACAGCAGTTAGGTGACTGTTATGGGATTCTCTGGAAGTGACAAAGAGTTCCTGTCTTCCCAGTCTCTTGCAAAACTCTCTCTCTCTCTCTCTCTCTCTCTCTCTCTGTCTCTGTCTCTCTCTCTCTCTCTCTCTCTCTTTCTCTCTCTCTCTCTGTCTCTCTGTCTCTGTCTCTATTTCTGTCTCTGTCTCTATTTCTGTCTCTGTCTCTGTCTGTCTCTGTCTGTCTCTGTCTGTCTCTGTCTCTGTCTGTCTCTGTCTCTCTCTCTCTCTCTCTCTCTCTCTCTCTCTCTCTCTCTCTCTCTCTCTCTCTCTCTCTCTCTCTCTCTCTGTGTGTGTGTGTGTGTGTGAATGTTCATGTGGAGATTCTAGTGAGTATGCACATATGTGAACATGCACGAGGAGGCCAGAGGTAACCACAGATGTTGTTCTTCAAGAGCTGTCTACCTTGTTCTGTCTCTCATCCAGATGTGGGGCTCACTGAATAGGCTAGGAAGGCAGGCCCGTGAACTCCAGCTGTCTACCTGTCTTATCACTCCCAGTTCTGGTATGACAAACACACTCTACTTTTTACATGGCAATGGGGATTGAACTCAGGTCCTCAGGTTTGCATGGCAAGTATTTTATTGCCTGAGTTTTCTCCCCAGTTCCCTTCTGAAATAACTTAAATACGTACGGATAAGAGGTAAGTCTTCCTTGCTAGAAACAAGCAGTAGAACCACTTCCCCCTAGATCCTGCAGAGATTCCAAAACAGCTAAAGTCAAAATGATTACTTCATTGTAAATTATGGTTCTTAGGAAAGTAATCTATATGAAATAATGGTTATTTAGGCAAAGCTGCAAGTAGGTTTATTTAGACTCCTCTAACACCCTCATATGTATTGAAGAATTACTTTTCTATTCTACATGTATGTATATCTAATGCCTAACTCTACTTATTTGGAATTTTTTTGTTAAAATTTAAAGTGAGTTTATCTAGTGTTAACAAACACCTGCTTTAAAGTTGGTTGCTGCTTCATATTTTTTCAGCAGAAATTTTAAACCATTCCATAAAACATACAAAAGAAAACCAACTTCCCTTAGAGTCTTACCACCAAATAGCCAAATAAGCAAATCTCCATGGAGAGGCTGAAGGTCATCTAGATAGAAATAGAATTTCCTGCTTTTAAAAGATTATTCACTGCTCTCTAATATATGTGAGAGGCCACTGTCCACATTCTTATCTGCATTAAGAACTGGCGCTCCTATAGAAAAACGACCCAATCAGCTTCTATCTAAAATGGACATGTTCTACCATTTTGTTCCTTCTCTACAGTTCCCATGGAAACAAGATGGTTATGCCACTGAGGAAGGGGGAAAGGTGACTGCTGTTAAAATGTAATGATCACAGGCTAAATACTTAGGATTAGAAAGTACTTAAAATTAATAGGATTAATTTGAGCTATTTAAGTAATAGACAAAATTAAATATGTGCTATTAATACTAATAGTGATATTAACAGTAATAATGATTAGACTGCTATTGCTTTTTTAAAGTTTGCAGTTATATGGTCTTTGTTTCTCTTCCTTTAAAATATAAAATTTGCTACTGAAACATTTAGTTGATGAAACTCATTATAGGAAAAAAAAGTGAATTACACAGCTATCAGTGCTCATAAATTAGAAAATAACATCATTTTATATCTACTGATAATTTTATAGCATAAAATCATATTCAAGTAATGATATTTTTCATTTCTAAAGTGGAAATATGACAGTACCAACTATCTGGAAGTGTCAGACATATGATGAAGGTAATAAAATGGAATATTTTAATGCATGAGCCAATTAATGTGAAATAATTATCAGGTTATCCTGAGGGGGCTCCTTAAGGGGACACTTATCATAATAAATTACAGCAGGTCTCATCTGCTTCAAACTGAACTTATGTAAAGCACCAATTTAACAATTAGTTTAAACACATGAGAAATATTCTGCTAAAAATTAATGTTTAGATAGCTTTGTGATGACAAAGTAGATTGCACCAAAGATATCTTTGACCTCAGAATTATCATCAGTGGCACAAAATGAGAAAAAGACAGGCATAGTAACATCCACCAGTAACACTAGCACTGCAGATGACAAGGCAAGCGGACTGTGAGTGAGTCTGAGACCACTGCAGGGTTTTCAGAGAGCGCTTCTCTCAAATTGAGAAGGGAGATGGAGGGAAGGAGAGAGACATAAACGAGAGATGGGATGAAGGGAAGGGGGAAGGAAAGAGACAGAAAGGCAGAGGGAAGGGGGAGGAATGAAGGGATAGAGGAGAGAAATGTGAAATGCATTTATTATTCAAATGACTTAGAGTAGAGTGTATTTAATGTCTCTAGTCACTTTTGCTGGCTTGGTTTCCTTATACCCCTAACTCCATGTATAAGATTTAATCTTTTTTTATATTATTTGAAAAACACCTACCACCAAATGAAGGCATTGCATTTGACTATGGATACATATTTTATATATTTATGAAACTGAGTTGTAAACATGAAATATCACCAAGTATTCTTAGTGTTGTTGGTTTTGCTGTCCTTTACTATCATTGTGAGTTAAATCTTATTCCTGAGTAGCAGAATTGAAAAGGTTAGGTATTCACTCAAGGGTCTGCAATTCTCAGTCTTCTTTTTGATTTCATTCTGTAGATGCTGTTAGGCATAGTCAGTTTGGGCTTGATTTACCATGTACTGTTTCTTTCTCTCTCTGTCTCTGTCTCTGTCTCTGTCTCTCTGTCTGTCTGTCTGTCTGTCTGTCTCTCTCTCTCTCTCTCTCTCTGTCTGTCTGTCTGTCTGTCTCTCTCTCTCTCTCTCTCTCTCTGTCTCTCTCTCTCTCTCTCTCTCTCTCTCTGTCTCTCTCTCTGTCTCTCTCTCTCTTTCAGTATAGGGTATCTATCTGTATCCCAGACTAGCCTGGAATTCACTTTGTAGCCCAGGCTGGCTCCAACTCACTGCAGTACTCCCATCTTAGTTTCCCAAGTGCTGGCTTTACAGTTGACTGTTTTCCCTCAAAGGTTTTCTTGAAAGCCTGCCACTTACGGTTGTCACCTTTATACATTGACCTAAATCTTCTAAATCTTTTAAAATTTTGTTATATTTTGTTGATCACTTTGAAGTTATAACTTGCATATCAAGCTCATTCTTATTGGCTCCTGATTGTAGAGTGTCTGAATGATAACCAGTTTTTATATTTAATTTGTCAATAATTGACTAAATAATTAAGTTTAATGAAATGATTGCCATAGTGAGATCATCTACATTGAAAATTGATAGCCACTCAGATATTCGTTAATAGTGTGGAGTTTTCTTCACACATATGCACCAGGTATGCCAGGGAAAAGTTCATCCTCTTGGTTCTCATGGTTCAAGTGAAAACTGAAGAGAAAATGAAAATTCACCTTAATTGTGATGTATTAAACCTTTGGTTCAACATGTGAACAAAGTGAATTTGGGCTCATGTTTGAATCTTGCTTTTGTTAACATCTTAGTTGACTGAAAGATGTTTTCAGCAAATCTGTAGTCCAAAACAAAGGTCTTATTCCCTGGAAACTATCACAAACTTATGAAGAGAAAATATTGCATAAAATGGAGAGTTAGAGATGAAATTAGTTAAAATATATTTTTTTTCAGGCACAACTTTTTTAATTTTTTTTGTTTTTTTTGTTTTTGTTTTTAAGCCAGTAAAAGAAACTAGGTCCTAGAAGCTGCAGTGTTCTAAGCAGCAACAATTTTGTGCATTCATCTTTTGTTTAAGTATGTTTAAATTATCACACTGCTGGCACACTTCATTTGCATGAAATTCTGCACCATACATACTAACTGTAGTAAAGTTATTTACGCCTATCTCAGGAAGAAAAAAAAAACCCTACTCTGGAAGATAATTTTCACTGAAATGTAATCAAACTCGTTAAGTGGATTGTGACAAGATTATAAATGATATGAAACGACTGTGGGACTGGCAGGTAAGAGAGATTTGTCCTAACTGGGCCAGGCAGGAAAAATCTAACTACATTTTAACATTTGGCCATCAACTTAAAATCATTTGCTATATAAATTTTTACAATTTTTAAAAGATAATATATTCTACCTTCATATGGTCCTCAGAATTCTCATGTTATGTTTAAAAAAATAAATAAATTTAAGAAACCATTTTAAAATTATGCACAGTTGCAGCCTGGGAAACTTAAGGTGGCGCCTTATAGTATCAATTTAGGAGCTTTACTTGGTTCATTTAATGCAACTGGTAATTGCAAATTCCACTTCGCCTGTGTAAGTGAACAATACAGACTGTTACCTTGTTGGCCCTATGAAATTCTGCTCTCTATTGAGTATATACTCTACCTTCATTACTCAGTCACATTCTTTTCCTTTTTTTCCTGTTCATTATGCTTTAATTCTGAGGACCATATGAAGGTAGAATATAAAATATAAATTGTAAAACAAGGTTCCCCAGCTTGCATAGAAGGCATCTGAAGCCCATATACTTTCCATCAAGTAAAGATATTCATTTTGTTTTGATAAAAACAAGAGATTGGGGATTGTCTAAAGAGACTTCAGAGTGTGTGAATTAGAAGTTGACTGTTAAGGCAGCATGTACTTCAGCAGAGGTAGAGTCTGAACACGGGGGATCCTGGGCAGATGGGCTTTATGAGGAGTAAGCAATAGTAGTATAAATAAAGCTTCCTCTATATAAGAACTTCGAAATATATTATATGAGTGATTCAACATTTAAAACTTCTCTGAAATAATTATGAAAGTATGATTTTATATAACTATGTGATTGATGCTAATTAAACTACACACCACACTCACAGCGTTTGTAAAACTGTATCTCTAGGTATACAGACATTTTAGGCAATAAAAATAATAGGAAGCACAAAGAACAGATACTGTGCATGTGTTTAGTGTGGGCAACCTCACTACAACGTTGTTGGAATGCACTTTTATAATTTCTATTTTATTGGTAAAGAAACAGGCACAGTCAGATATCTCCCCTGCTTGCACAGCTGGCGTGTGAGGCCATTTTGATAAGTGTCTAAGGGTTGTGGGTCATTCATCACAAAATTAAGTCATTATGTATCAAGAATTAGGGCACTTCTTGTACTTCTCCCAGTATCAACAGGGAAATGGTTTCTGGACATGTTTCATTATGTCTGGGTGCTCTGCAGAGCAGCACACAGAATTTCAGAAGGCAATTTGGAAGAGTTTCTTTCAACTAGCATATATTTTATCATTTTTATGTAAAATTTAAACAAGGTGATAGGAGAAGGACAAAATTATTTACCTGTCATTTTTTTTCAGAGTTGATCTTTCAAAGCAACTTTTTATAGTGTACAGATTGTAATTTTTATAAATAGAAGTAATACACATAGGAACCTGTCATATCCGAATGCTTTTAGGTATACCAAAAGTTTATAGTTTACAAAGACAGCACTAATCAGCTTATCAATTACATTAATGTTTAAACAATTTTGTTCTACAAATACAGTGATGAATTAAAAAAGAATCCAGGTGTTTTCTTTTGTGGATGTATGGGAAGTATCCCATGTGTCAAGAAGTATACTTGACTTTAGAGGTAAGAGCAGCATCAGTTAGGTGAGCTTTGTTTCTAATCCTTGAATGGTTAAAGGAGCAAATTACACAATACTTGAATAGCAGGTCAGCAGGAGAAGCTCATGAGCTGAGCTAGTCCAGAATCTTTCCTGCTGCTTCTTAGAGAAAATTAATACCCCCTGAAGCAAAAATAAGCTGTTTGCTGTTTGGGGTTTTATTGTTGAGAGCAAAAAGATGCTGTTTGCCATCTCTGAGTAGAATTGAAGGATCTGATCATGCCACCCTCTCTCCAGGTGAACAGTTTTCAGAAATCATTTCAGAAGTATCAAAACCATGCTACAATGTACACATCCCTTGCACTGAACGTTTTAGCCATTTGCCTCCCACAGCTTTAAAATGAGCAGTTTTCTTTCTTTCTTTTTTCTTTTTTTAAATGTGTATTTATTATATATACAGTGTTCTGCCTAAATGCCAGAAGAGGGCACCAGATCTCATTACAGATGGTTGTGAGCCACCATGTGGTTGCTGGGAATTGAACTCTCGACCTCTGGAAGGGCAGCCAGTGTTCTTAACCTCTGAGCCATCTCTCCAGCCCCAAGAGTATTTTCCTTTTTTGTTTTTATTTTTGTTTTGTTTTTTGAGACAGGGTTTCTCTATGTAGCTTTGCGCCTTTCCTGGATCTTGCTTGGTAGAAGACCAGGCTGGTCTCGAACTCACAAAGATCCACCTGTCTCTGCCTCCCAAGTGCTGAGATTAAAGGCCTGTGCCACCACCACCCAGCCCGAGTAGTTTTCTTAAATGTGATACTTTTCCTCTAAAATTTTCACTAAAAATCCCAAACTACAAAGTGACAGATTGCTATTGAAATTCTATGACATTTTACAAATAGGTTTGAGGCTTATCTGGACATTGAGACCTTTTGCATATTTGTTAGTAAACTTGAGTAGTTTGGGATTAAGTAGCCCTCAAACTTCTAAACTGAGCCTGGTTATGAATTAATCTCTAGAGGTGAAAAAGAACAGGAGCCTTTTCCTTGCATTTGTGACTCATGCATTCCACCCTTGCATGAGTGATAAGCTCATGTTGAACTTAACTGTAGCCTAGATAAAAATAAGCAGACGTGCCAGCTAACAACAAGACTCTACCTAATGACTATGTCACTCATTGTTTCAAAGCATATTTTTATATAATTAGGATAAAGTTAACAGAAAAGTAACATGGACACATGTCATTGTGTCCTCGGATGGTGATAGATACAGCTTTATCAGGTAAGAGAAGAATTTTCAAGTACAAGCTGCTGCCTGAACTTGAAATGGCCATATTACCAAGTTACATGTTAATTCTGGTTGTTTTCCTTGCTAAACACCAGCACTATGTGGTTAATCCATTTGAAAACCTTTAAGACCTCCAATATCAGGTGGTCACACTGAGGCAATGTATTAAACTCTTAGAGCTTTGGAGGTCAAAGAGAGATCTCCAATGTGGGCTCTGTCACTGTATAGACAAGGAAGCCCTAGTGACATGGATTCAGCTGCTAGTTTCTACTTTATAGAAACTCAAGAAGTATGGCTTTTGAATATACTACATGTGTGCATGAAATGTAAAACCTCTGCCAAATCTTCTCATTAGTGAGAGGTACCTTGGAATGCTTAATGAAACTTCCTGGTCTCTGGGATACCTAAGTCTCGGCTCAGAGCACTGAGGCAGGTGATGCACAACCTACTACACAGACAAGAGGTTCACATTTCATGTCGAACGCCTGGGAGTTCACAACCCACAGTGTTTCATTACTCACACCAGATCATCTTTGAGTTTGATTCTATTCACATAACTCTGATGGAACACAAACACAATGTTTTAAATATTCAAATTGTTTAGCATATTTCATCGATTGTCTCTTGTGTCTCAGTTACTTTGTCATTTTCCAGACAGATACACATTAAAACTTGAACATCTGTAGTTTGCAATTTTGATATAATAAATTTGAAATTTGCATCTCTTAAGGGTATAATTACTTGCTTTAATTGCCATGCAACTTGATAAATATTTGTACCATGGAAAGAAGTTATTTGTTTGAGGACTTCATTGATGACTAATAGATACATAGTTTTATGACCAAACATTCCAAAAGTGAGTCAATGAAATTGTGTTATAATGACACATAATGTATTCTGACTGAACAGAAAGGTAAAATAATTCTGTAATGCCTGATAACAAGTTTAGGAAAGTAGAGACAATGAGTGGACACATCCAAGAAAATATATAATAATTTAAATGATAATAGAAGTGTTTGGGCTATTGTATTCACATCCCATAGCCTACATAACAAATCACAACAGGCAGGCTGTTTTAAGAGAAATCTGTTCTCTCCCAGATGAATGCCCAGAGCTAATGAATACCATTTGGCCAAGTTCCCAACCAGACCACACTCCAGCTTCTAGCTGCTTTCCCCTCCAGATTCTGATGGTTTCTGGCTTTCCTTGGTTTATGGCCACTTCAGTCCAGTCTTAACTCTATTTTCTCTTGCTTTTTTGGTGCATGGTGCATATGTATGGTCTTTTTTCCCCTTTTTCTTAACGCTGTCCCAGTCTTGCTTCCAATATTTCCTCCTTTGACTCAAGACAAAGTAGTAATTTTGTCCCATAACATTATCAAGTATCTATCCCTGCACCATAGTCTGACATTTTGGGTTTTATGGGATACTTACTACATCTATCATTTTCTGGGTAAGTGTAGAATGAAAATTCTCTTTCATCTGTTAGAGAAAAAAGGTACTAGACCTTGTTTTGGGGTTTCTATTGCTGTGATAAAATGCCATGACCAAAAGCAAGTTGGAGGGGAAGAGTTTTATTTCATCTTACAGTTTGTGGGCAGTTTATCATCAAAGGAAGTCAGGGCAGGAACCTTGATGCAGGAGCTGATGCAGAGGCCATGGAGGAGTGCTGCTTACTGGCTTGCTTCCCCTGGCTTATTCATCCTGCTTTCTTATAGCACCCAGAACTATCAGCCCAGGGATGATACCACCCACAGTGATCTGGGTCCTCCAACATAAATCATCAATCAAGAAAATGCACCTCAGGCTTGCCCAGAGACCAAGATAGTGGAAGCATTTTCTCAGTTGAGGTTACCTTCTCCAAAATAACTCTAATTTCTGTCAAACTGACATAAAAGTAACCAGCACAACGCTACATCTCAAAAATTCAACTTGACTGTCACTCAAAGTGTATACCTGCTACACCCTATAAATAGACCTTCTGTACTTGATGGCCTGAAGTAGAAATTTCCAAAGACCCTTGAAACAGGCAAGTTCTACGGTCTTCCTGTATTTGTTTTAGTTTAGGAAACATGCCCAGTGAATGTTTGAGTTTCTTCTCTTGCTGTGGTCTACAGAGATCTGAATGGGAACAGCTAACCCCTTCAGACATAGGTGGTACAGAACTGTGAGTGCTACAGGCGGGGTTATGAAATAGCCCACTGTTCCAGATTCTTAACCCTGACTCCTCACTAGAGTCACTCCATGTCCCCAGTGAAGCCACACCTCGCTCCAAATAAACATTACCTGACATGCACAGGGAGCACTCCTTGGGCCCTTTTAGAGGCTGCAAACCTTGGGGAGGCAGGGAGTATGTGTGCTGAGACTGAGCTCTCTTCTTGTGCCTCATTCACACAGGGGCCTTCATCAGGTTGGTCTGTGGGATGAGTTCACTTCGTTTGTGTGATGATATTGATCATTTAGAAGATTAGGAGTAGGAAAGTTACCAAATCCTTTTCTTAGACTTCTCAAGAACCTGTGTGAAACCTGAAGATCATGAAAGGCTACTTGGGATTCATGAGTAGGTGGATCTTTCCATGTAGTTAATTGGAACTGGGCCTGGCAGCACAGACCTAAATTTCAGCTGCTCTCAAGGTTGAACAGAAATATCACACGTTCAAGACTTGCCTAGTTGTAGTGATATTGTGTTCCCCAATATATTGTTCACCCTAATAAAGAACAGCCACTAGATATAGAGGCCAGAAAGCGGTGGCACACACACCTTTAATCCTAGCATTCCAAAGGCAGAGATCCATCTGGATCTCTGTGAGTTCAAAGCCACACTGGAAACATCCAGGCATGATGGATGACACATGCCTTTAATCCCAGGAAGTGATGGCAGGAAGCAGACAGGTATATAAGGTGTGAAAACCAGGAACCAGATCCTGGATAAGCTTTTAGGCTTTTGAGCAGCAGTTCATCTGAGATCCATTCGGGTAAGGACTCAGAGGCTTCCAGTCTGAGGAAACAGGATCAGTAGAGGAATTAGCAAGGTGAGGTTAGCTGTGGCTTGTTCTGTTTCTCTGCTCTTTCAGCGTTCACCCCAATACCTGGCTCTGGGTTTGTTTTATTAATAAGACCTAACAATTCATGCTACACCTAGTCTATAGAATATGTTTAGGGCAAATCTGGACAACCTAGTAAGTCCTGTCTCAAAAGAAAAAGTGAAAAGAGGGTCAGAGATACAGCTTACTGGCAGAGAACACTTGCCCACCATGTCAAAGGCTCATTGTTAATTTGAACTGGAACTTGATTTGCGTCAGGCTCTGAACTAATGAACTCTTCTATCTCCATTTCTTCTATTTCAATTTTTTATTTCAATTATTTAATCCTTTGAGCTATGGTGTGCTGTTGTTGTTTTTATTACTATTATTATTCTAGAGAAGAAATCTGAGCTCAGAGGGATCAGGTGGCCTGTTGGTGGCTGTGGGATTTATTGCTACATTGTAAGTCAGCAACAGAGTCAGCTTCAACCTCCAGGACATCTCTTTACAAGGCTATTTCTTATAGACTTGGTTTTCAATTGGAAATATGCTGGAATAGCTCGATTTCAGTGTGAAAAGTATCATTTGTTTGTATTTCAACTGGAAAGTACTCAGAATAAGAAAGGCATCATTCTTTATATATAGATATAGATATAGATACATATATGGCTATTATAGTTAAAAACATAATGGCTTTCCTTATGGTATTTTCCTAGATGTCCTTATACTTTGTTCTTATTCACGTCTGTCCTCTACTGCCATTCCCATTTGCCCCCCTCTTGCTGGTCCCCTTAGTCTTTCCAAATATTCACCCTTTCTACTTAATATATCACATTACTCTCTCTTTTTCCCTTCTTCTCAGCTCACTCTCCTTAAGAGCATCACTGTTCCCTAGTTTTAAAATTGCCTGAGTTCTCACACGTTTAGACAGCTGAGTTCATCTTCAAGTCTGCATTATCAAATCCACCTCTGAGCAACGGAAGCAAATTTACAACTACTCAGAGCTAATGCTGGGCCACTTAGGCACATTAGTGTTCTATGGGGAGGGTCAAGTGACCTTGCATGAAACTGCAGAAAGATGATCCTTCAGGCAAAGGCAAGATAATAACAAATTACTCTGGCCCTAAAGGCACTTCTGTATTTTGTTCCAATTTGGTTAAAAATACATGTATATTGACAGGGCTTATTCTTGTAATGGCTTCTTTTAAATTATGATTACAGAGTTTATGTATTCTGAATAATTTATATTACAGATGTCTGTATGTGCATCTCTCCTGGAGAATCTGGCCACAGCTAAATTGCTGGACTCCCAGTGAAATCATGTCTCTCTCTAAAGCACCTGAGTCCATTATTGTGCCAAGATATTCAAATAGTTTATCACTTTTTTGTTCAGTTTGGCTTATTTTTCTTTACAAATTTTCAGGAGTTAAAAAAAATGTGCTTGATCAAGAGACAAAACATGTATTAAGATGTTTTTTCCAACCATGCTGTTATTTTAATAAAAGCCCCAATTTCAAAAAAAAAAAATGTTTGATCCAGGTGGGTAGCTTACTCTGTAACTTATTTATACCAGGCCAATACAAGGACCTGAGTTCTGCCTCCCGAACTATTTTTTAATTTATTTACTTTTATGTTTATGTGCGTTTGAGGTGCATTGTATATTTATGCACCATGTGTGTGCAGTGACTATGGAGGCAAAAAAGATCATTGGATCCCTTGGGAGCTGCTATGTTGGTACTGGAAATGGAACCTGGGTCCTCTCAAAGAGCAGCCAGTGCCCTTTGCAAAAAAATAAATAAATAAAAAGATGTAGAATGTGCTTATCACCTTAGTGCCAGTGTGGTAGAGACAGGTGGATCCCTAACTAACCCATCTATCCTGCTTGTCAAGTTCCAGTAAAAGTCCTGGCTTCAGAAAACAGGGTGAAGGATGACTAAAGAAGCATGTGTAGGGTTGATCTCTGACCTCCATGCTCATACATACACAAGTACACACACCTGAGTTCACCTAAGGAGCTATGCACAAGGTGGGTCTCTGACCTCCATGTTCATGCTCCTGAGTACACACATGTGCACACATATGTGCATATGTACAAACAGAGAGAGAGAGAGAGAAAGATTTACTGACAGTACCAAGTGGGGTAGTACAGGAACAAAGGTTCATAGGATTATTTTGTGTGTAAGTCTTCTCTTTTAGGTGCTAAGATGGAACTGTGTACCTCATATATCCTCTATGAGAATGTAAATCTTCTATGATGTGCTGCATCTCAGCCATCGAGGCTCTGCAGGCTCACCAAATTCTGTTGTAGCATAGTGGCAGCTATAGACAATGTTCAAACAAATGAGAGAAGCTGTATTTAATAAAACTTTATTTATGAGGCCCCAAACTTGGATTTTATATAATCTTCAAGTGTCACAAAGCATTACCTCCTCCCTTTTGCATATCAGGATGTAATAATTCTTCTTAGCTTATTGATCACACAAAACAGACTCAGCCTGGCTCAGCCTGTAGTTGTCTCATCTTTTCCCCAGAATATTGTAGACCTCATTCAGTTAATATGAAAAATAATAAAACTGATTTTCCAAGAAATTTCTCAGTAAGTGGACAGGAGAGAGATAAGAATAACAAAGGATTTTGGAATCTTTGTCACAGGTAAGATTTTGCTCTTGACCAATATTTTTTAAAATTTATAATCTTATCCAGCTCAAGTTTATTTAAAGTTGAAATCTAGATTTTTCTCAAACCTAATTCTGTCCTAATCTTCTGTTTTCATTGACAATAGTACCATCTTTTCTCTTTCCTTCCCCCTCATCTCAAGCCCATTACCAGATATATACGTATGTGACTCTGTATGAGACCCTCTCCCTGTTCCTCTCTGTTCCTCAACAATCCATTTTCTCCAAATCAGATATGTGATGATGCCACACATACTAAGTGTGATGATGTCCCACATACTAAGTGTGATGATGTCACACATGCTAAGTATGATAGTGTCATACATATTAACTGTGTTCTTGGGCAAGTTAACCAACACCATTCAGACTGAATTCCTTGTCTGTAAGTGGGAAAAGCAAGTGTCCTCGCTTTGTGCTTTGATGTAAAGCATTTGCCACAAGCCCTGTTGCAGGACATGTGCTTATTTAGCAGCAGGTGCTGTGTTTCATCCTTCTGTCATCTTCACTGATGCTTCTCTGGTTAAAATGGGTTACAGCTTGCAGTTAGGATGTGATCGAAATACCTTTTCCTCTTAAGCTTGTAGCATCTACCTGCCCCTCCTCCCTGCATTAGCTTTGAAACTTTCTACTCTCTGGTACCCTGATCTTCCCTCAGCTCCTTATACACTCTATAAACCCTTAACACCATGACAGCTGTTACCACAGCTCTTCAGATAACTATATTCTCGTCTTCAGTATGTGCTCCAAGAAGCCTACCCCAACAATTCACTGTAAAACCATTCCCCACAAATTTACACCAGCTCAATCACAGAAGTCTCCTCATTTCCTTTATAACAGTTCCCAAAGTGGGTTATTAATTTGTAGATATACTTGTTTTTCTTGCTAGAATGTGAACTGTAGGAGAAAGGTATAATTTATTCCTATTTCTTTGACTACTCTTTGCAAATATTAAACTTCAACAAATACTTATTGACCAAAACAAAGAAAGATAAAACTTCAGAGCCATCATCCAATTGTATCAGAACTAATATATAATTACTGAAATTCAATAAGTGAGCTCAGACATTCTTGGGAATGGACCTGGAAGTGAGGGCATATAGCCATGTAGTTCAGGCTTGCCTGGAACTCATTATATAGCCAAGACTGATCTTGAGCTCATGACCTCTTTGCTCCAATCTCTCAGTCACCTCAGTCTTTTATGTGTCAGGATTATAGATGTACACCAACACACCTGGAGAGCTCATTCTTCTGTCCATTTAGGCTAAAAGAACATATTAAGGTGCTTCTGAGTTAGGCATGAATGAAGTATAGAGGAATAAAAAGGCTTGGTAATTGTTTTCAAGAAATTTGTGACATGATTGCATAAGTTTTCTCTTAAAAAAATACATCAAAATACTATCAATAACAATGTACTTCTTTCCCTCAAGTATTGTCTCAGTCTTTTTGTCTCTAAAACATTGTTCATAGAAAAGCATATCTAACTGTTGCCACCTCATATCCAATTGACATGTGTAGAACACATGTCAGCTACTATACAAAGAAATGAGATTCTACTTGGTTTTCTTTTCTCCTTCTATACCTCACTTTTAGGAGAATGGAACAAGTGTCCCCCAAATCATTTACTGGAATTCTCTTTCAACACTTGTATGAGCCATATTAGAAGTTCTGTACAGTATCATGTTCTGGCTCACTTCTATTTGGACCGCAGTCTCTGGTGGGATGCATACTGGGCTCAACACACTGAAAAGTCTCCAACAGAACAGAACTTCTGTCTGACACAGTCCACTTCCCAAGTCCAGGGACTGTACAGACAGACACGTTTAAAGGGTCAGATTATTTGCTACTTACTCAAGTAAACACAGTTCTGTTCACAAATGAGTTCAACATGCATACCCTAAAGTTGGATCTTCTTCAGGGTTCCTGTCTCCTTTCTACTTGCAGTGGTTGTTTTAATCACCAGCTGTTTAATTACAGGATGCATCCATAAGCCCAACCCTCACTTGGTTATCTATTTCCATTTAAGTTGTGTACTTAGATCTAGAAACTGCTGCAATCAAAGGTCTGATAACAAGTGATGCTGGGTCAGCCATGAAGTTTGCAGAGGATGGGTTTACTCTGATATCGCCAGTCTTCCACTGAATTATCTTCATTATAAATGCAATGTTAATTAAACTTTTGAAATTATGTAGTTTAAAAGTACCCAAAGAGATATACATAGCTATCATTCAAAGAAAAAGAAAACATTCCAATAACTGATTAGTGAAGTAGGATAGAAATAATGAACAAAGGTCTAAAATCTGGAAGATACAAATACATGTACCAGGCCTGCTAGCAACTAAGTTCTGTGCAGCTTTACACTTCTGAAGAATGTATTTGTGGCCAAAATTAAAACCCTTTTCAAGATTAGAAATGTCCTTAAAAATTGTATTGCTAAAGCTCTGAGTTGCTGACTATTTGGGTACATAGTGACACTGTGTTTCAGCCTGAATTAACTCTTGTCTATTTGATACTGTATCCACCACCACCACAACACAACACCACATTACCATATCACCTCCACAACACTACCACCACCACACCACAACACCATAACACCACAACACCTCAACACCTCAACATCACATTACCACCACCACCACACTACCACCACCACCACCACAACCACCACAACACCATTACCACCACCACCACTAGCACCACCACAACAACACCATCACCACAACAACCACTCCAACACGACCACCACCACGACAACAACACCATCACCACCACAACCACTCCAACACGACCACCACCACCACAACAACACCATCACCACCACAACCACTCCAACATGACCACCACCACCACAACAACAACAACACACCACTACCATCACAACCACTCCACCCGTACCACCACCATACCAGCATGTCACCACCACCACACTACTACCACCTCCACATCACCACCACCATCACCACACCACAGCACCTCCACCACCACCAGTACAGATTTTTAACAATATCAGGAAGAGGAATAGACATGTGAGCATAAAGCAAATACATTTTCAAATAGCTAGCTATTAATTACATTCACTGTAATCAGGTACTTTGCAACATGCAAAGAAATGGAATTGACACCTAGCTCCCAAGAAGCTTAACTTACAATGCAAAATGAATTGACAACAGATGTATGCTTTTCAAATATATCAAAACTTAGCAAATATTCCCCTCTGATAATGCTTGCTGAAAATGCCATCTCTCATTATAACACTAAATTCTTACACAGAGTAAGGAAAAACCATTACTACACTTTAGAGATGCTCAAGGTAAAAAAGAAATCTTTATGGTCTACCTATGGACCTGTGATGTGAAGGGTCTCCTGTCATAACTGCAATGCAGATATAAAATCGTATATGCACCCAGTGCAGAGACAAACCTAATAACTGCTTTGTAACTCATTGGAGAGAAATATTTTTCCCATTAAACAGAGGGAAGTAGGAGTGGGGAGGTGCCCAGGGATCCAGGGATCTAGGGATCTAGGGATCTAGGTGCAAATTCGTCAGCTTGCTTCTACAGTGAAATTCTCAAAGCAGGAATAAAACAAAGACACAAACTTAATCCTGAGAGACAGGAGGAGGAACAGGCCATGTAAAGAGCAGAGGCAATTTGAGTTGTTTTTAGGGCTCATGCAATGGACCTGTAAGGAAATTTTAAATGGCTCGCTGTATTTAAATACTCTGTACTTCAGCGCCCAGACTAAACAAATACATGCTGCAGTAAGCACAGTAAGTTGACTAGGAAATTCCAGAAGTATCTACACCATTCAGTATTAGGTGGATGATATAATTAAAGCCAAGTTCTGTCCCAAATATTTATAAATAACACTCTCTGGGAATTTTAAATGGAAAGCAAACATATGCTCAATGCATGTATAAAAATACCTTTTTAGAAAGTCAAGTTTATATATTTCAAATTCTGATGAACATCCAAAATATAGGATAAACTTGCTTTTTTTTCAGTTTGGCAATCCACAATCCTCATTTATGGATCCACTCCAGTATACCAGGCATTCTGCTAGTGATTGAGACACTAAAATGAATTATATACCCCTTTCCAGCTCCTAGAGTTCCCACTGTATAGAGGAGAATGGATACATAAATATCCCATATCCTGACACCCCAAAGCACAGCAGCAGAGAGGAGATAAGTGTTCTGCCTGAGAGAAAAGAAGAGTGAGGGTCATAACTTAAAGATATACCTTAGATATATGTCTCTTACTCCTCTCTTTTGCAGCAAAACCCAAAGTGACATGAACTTGCATCAGTAGAGTAGAGTATGTCAGAAGATACATAGATTCATAAACTGAAGTCACTAATTTTTACCAGTCTGCAATTTCTTTACCTACAAGATAGAGACCAGGCCCACATACACACACACACCTCCTTCAGAATTTAGTCAAAGATTAAATAAGAATATTGTATAAGTTGCCTTTTTTTACAGTGGCCAATGTACAGAGAATACACTTATATTTAATATGAGAAAACATCTTTATTTCTATATAAATAACAGCTAAAATTACATACAGAGGACATTCAGGAATTGTTAAGAATTCATTTGAAACTAAAGCATAAAGTTTTAGTAGGGAAGCTAGACTGCCCAGTTATTTGATGCCCCCAGAGTTCCAATTCAGTACAAATGCCTTTGGGCACTCAATTTAACTCACCTCATGTTTTAGAAAGTTTGTAATATAAACAATAGGAAGACTGTGAGTTAGGTGGCAAATCAGGAGGTCTTTCACTGAGGCAACAATTTCTGCTATGAGAGTTATATAATCCTTTTAATATGTATTTCAAGAATATTTGCCTGGGTGCCTCCCAAACAGTTTGAGCCAAACAACCATCTTCCATATCCAGAGGGTCCCTGGTCTATGGGCAGGCTTCTGGGAATCCCATGCCTGTGGTATGATGCTTTGCACGGCCTTGGTGCAGTGGGAAGAAGCTTGGACCTGCCTAGGCTCGGTGTGCTGGTTTCTGCTGACTCCCCATGGGAGACCTCGATTTGGGGGATGTAGGGATGCGGGGTGGCTTTGGGAAAGAGGGCTGAGGGGTGGGAGGAGGTAGGAGGGGGGATCTGTGGATGGTATTTGGAATGAGTAGAAAATTTCTTAATAAAGAAAAAGGAAAAAAAGAATATTTGCATAATATGTTATCTTATATATCTTATGTTAGATTGGATATAAACTTTTATTTTTTAAAATGCAATTTTGAAGACACTAATTTCAAGATATTCTAAATACCATTTTAAATACAAAGTTTATGTGCAGTTGACTCACCTGATGTTTCCTATGCTAAGTGAGGGATACAGGCATTTAGACAGGTATAGCAGTAAGAACCTGAAGCAGTTGTATCTCTTTCCTCAATCACGTTAGAATTGTCTCTCTTCACCACAGGAAAATAGCTTGATATCTATTGGTAATAGACATACATCCATGTTTGTCAGATGAAAATAATTGTCTTACTCAGTTTTGAAATGATGTATTTCAGTGGATAACCTTAAAACACAGAAGATACATGAGAGGAGAATGAATATATTCAATTTATCTCCGTAGTAGAGGGAAGTAGTGAGGTAACTTTGGGATTGCATCTAATGCATAATATTATCAACAAAAACACATGGATGGCAGAGTAGGTACTGAATACTTACATATCTAAAGGTGCAAATGTAATATCTGATTGGACATCTTCAGGATGAATAAAATTCTATCAGGCTCAACATTGAAGCAAACCTTGTGCTTTTGTTCCCTCTAGTGGCAGTTTTTGGAAAGTCAGCTCATCATCATAGACTCATGAAAGGTCAAGAAAACAGCATAGGAAATAAGTAAGCTCTGACCCAGCAAACTGAGGCTATGTCCTTCTCTCACCCAGTATAACTGAAGGAAGTAAAAGCCATGGACTCTGGGAATTCTCCAGACAGCTTCCAAGGATACCAAAGATTTGGAGTTTAGACAGTTGTGTTGATCATTCTGGAATGGGCTGGTTCACACACTTCTCTACAGCAGGGTTACCAGGTGTAGAAAGTGAAGCTTAAATTTCCATTTCATTCAGTTAGATTATTCCTGGACAGATGGCATCAAGTCTCAGCTTCACCCTGCAGGCTCCTGTATCTGGAGTTAGAAAAAAAAATACAATCTTCCACGAATTTCCCTGAGGAATTTCCCTGAGGAAAACCCTGTAAGGTTTTCTTTGCAAACATATTAACCATGACTGGACACTCCATGGTCATTTATTCTCTATATTTTGACCAATGTGTTTCTCTGCAATAGTCCTCATCTGTTGCAAAAAAGAACCTTTTTGTGGAGCAGGGTAAGAGCTACACTTCCCTGTAGCTATAAGGATAAGACACCTGATGCTAGTGTCCTCTAGATATGACAGGGAAACTGCACCCATGAAATTTCTACAATGTGGATGTCTGAATAAAACCTGCATAAGGACAATGCCAGTTAACATGCCAATGTGGATGGGGGAAGGTCTCACCCCTGGATGAGGAGCTACAGGCAGTTGATGGCTGCAGAGAGAGGAGGAATACGTTTTTTTCTCAGGGATGAGCTCACTGATAGACTGTCAGATCCCAAGTGATCAGCCCTGGACACGTCTGCAATGGACTTGGCAGGTTCTATTCATGTATGTATGTATGTATGTATGTATGTATGTATGTATGTATGTATGTATCAAATAGGAAGTCATGAATTGGGGAAGAAATAGGGAAGATGGGAGAGATTGGAAGTAGGGGGGGCACATTAGCTATATAGATGCAGTGATCACGTATGGAGTTCTCAAAAGAATTAAAATTTTGAAAACCCACACATAGCGATCAGAATGCCCTAGAAATAATTTCGCATAGATTTTGCAATCTCCCAGAAGCCTGTTGCACAGACAGCATTAATAGCTAGAGTTACATAGAGTATTTCCAAGTTAAGAAAGTATTTGTCTGCTGAAACTCAAGTCAACTCTTTTCTCATTGGTAAACTTTCAAAATTAGATTCACCTGAAATTGAATGTGGTTACCAGAGCCACTACAACAGAATACCTCAAATAGATGGTTTTATTTCCAAGTGTCTGGAATTTAACTTATCTTGAGTGTTGTATCTTCTGTGGCCCTTAGTGGAAAGTGAACACCTAGTCTTTTTGTGGTTGTATGTATTTTTTTCAGGTCATACTTTAATCCTGTTTTAAGAATTAAATAGACTGAAATCTTCCTAAATTTCCCTATCATTCGGTCTAAACAGAAACTATACACACTACTTACATGCCTCTAAAGCCTTTTAGGCTTTTCACACGTGAAGGTCCCTTTTATGAGGCAGGCAATTCCTTCTAATGTGGGAGTTCAGATGCCACTATGGAGAGAATGTAAGAGCCTGGAGATTATGTTTCTCTTGCCAAGAGATCAGACTCCATAAACTGCAGCCTATGTGCCATTCCATTTCCTGTGCTCCGTGCTGGTGATGTAGAAAAACAGCTGTGGTGTGGGAACCGTGCAGAGCTCTGATTCTCAAACCGCAGGTCATGGAAGGGTGGTTATGTAGGCCCAATTTCCCTTTCTTCTAAAATAGCACCCCAGGCTCCCCTGACCTGCCTCCTTCTACCTCTGGGTCATGAGCTAGCAGAAGAGTGAGTTGATCCTACTTCCTGTGGCTGTATTTATTTTTAATTGGTCGGTAAGGCATGCATATCCTGGGAGAGGCTCACAGCCTCTCAAAAGATCTACTGGGAAAACCTCATAAAAATATATAATAATGAATGTGTAGCTAGAATAAGAAGGTTTAACACCCCCCCCCCCAAAAAAAATGGTTGCTCAACAGAGGCCTGCTGGCTTATGCACAAGTTGCTTGTATCTAATAAAAATGTGTGTGTGTGTGTGTGTGTGTGTGTGTGTGTGTGTGTGTGTGTATTAAATGACTTTCTAGTTGGTTTATATCAAATAAGACCCATAGTTCAAGAAATCAGTAAGGTTTTTGTATATTTTTAAAATACAATTACATCATTTTCTTCTTCCTCTCCTCTACCCTGTCCTCTCCCAAATTTACAGCCCCCTCCTGTTACACACACACACACACACACACACACACACACACACACACACATATATATATTTATATATGCAAACTCTTAATCTGTTTGGTGTGACTGCATATATATTTCAAGGGCTGACCACTTGGTACTAAATAACCAATCATGGGGCTTATCCCTGGGGAAGACTAATTATCTGTGTCTAAGCAGTTGCTGGTTGCTTTAGCTTTTCATCTGGGTGTGGAGCCCTGGGAGATTTCCATGCATGTTGAGATGTCAAATGATATTAGAATTGTTCAGGTCGTTTTTGGTGACCATGTTGTTGAAAATTTGTGGGTGTAGTTTCCCTTTCTTAGAAGGCACAATCTTGCAATAGGCTCTCTGGTCCTCTAGCTCTTACAGTTTTTTTGTCCCCCTCCTCAGCATTATTCCCTGAGTGGTAAATGTAGGGGTTATGTTGAAGATGTATTCACTGGGGCTCGGCACCATGGCCAGGTGTTCTTTGCATTTTGACTAGTTGTGGCTGTTTGTTATGATCTCCATCTGCTGCAAAAAGAAGCTTCTTTCATAGAGGGGTATGATCTGCACATGCCTGTGGGTGTAAGAATACTATTTGAGTGTAGTTAGGAATTCAGCTGTTTTAGGAAAGCAGTGGTAATAGATAATCCACTCAGATTCATGATCTCAATGCACCATATTTCTATACTATCTCCAAATGGTATGTATGCAGATTTAAATTTATTCAGTATGGTCCAATAAACACAAGAGCTATGTTAACCTATATTTATAGTAACTCAAAAGCATGAGATTATCCACTACACAAAGGACTAACAATCTGGTGCCTATTACACACATAGGAAAAAGTGGAAATGGTTTCCATTGGTGGTTTGAAACAACAGCTGCAAAGCTCTGTGTGGAAGGTTGACAGTGTAGACATCATCCCAAAGAACATTTTAATAGTGACAATATTGGCAATAGCGGCAGTATTGGCAGCCCTTCCCGTCTCCTCCATTCCACTTGACTCTGTATTTGCAATTTACATAAAAATGCAATCACTATTTAGTCTTTCTTCTCATTGGCTTCTCTTGGGGTTTTCATGGTTTGAACACTAGGATGAAGTTGTTTCTGCTAAAATAGGATGAATTGGGAATTTTTACCAACTGGCACCTATCAGAAGGGCTGCTCTTTCACATGAATGGAAATTACAACCACAGGGCCATGAGGAAACAGAGACTCCAAGAAATTCTCAATAAACAAGATTTCAAAAAAAAGGGCAGAAATTATTAAATGTTGGTATGATTTAATTTGACTTTTCTTTTCAAGTCCTGTCAAATTTGATCTGATTTGTTTCTGACAGAATACAACGATACAAAATTGTGTAAATTGTTGTAATACAAAATTTTGAGACACATGGTGGGGGAGTAGCCCAGTGGGTAAATGCACTTGTCACACAAGACCTGGCAACCTGAGTTCAAAGCCTAGAATACACATAAAGGTGGAAAGAGATACCCGGTTCCATAAAGTGGTCCTCTGACCTCCATGTGTGCCATGCACAGGCACACACAGACACACACAGACACACACACACACACACACACACACACACACACACACACAAATAATAATAATAATAATAATAATAATAATAATAATAATAATAATAAACAACAAATGAAACTTTCAAGAATCAACTCACAACAATGGAAGTAGTTTTCTCTGAACCTGGATTCCTTAATTGAAACATACCATCCAAACAATTTGAATTGTTATTAATTTTATAATTATTCACTCAATACTCTTGAAAATATATTTTCTGCAAAACTAAGTAATATTCTTGATTCTTAAAAAAATTATGATTATAATACTTTACAGGTGAATCTCCCTTTTATTACCTTGGAAACAGTTAATGAATGAAAGGACCATCACCACCCCTCCAAAGCTTCCATAAGATGAACTGTTGTTTAGAGTGTTGTCTTCATGAATCATTTAATTTGCTTAACCAAAATATAGTTTATTATTAATAATTTTATTTCCTTGACTGAAGTACTAGAGAAATATACTGTTATCTTTCTCAGTGTCCAACAAAAATACTGTTCAGCTGAAGTTAGAGATAGCAAGTAAATGACAAACATAAATAGAAGAAAGGGATGAAGCTGGTCTCTCTGGAGGCCTTCTTTGTAGTGGTGAGCATCCGTCCACAGAATAGTTCACTGTTACATCTGCACTCAGCTCAGAGTGTCGTCAGGCATTCACCCGCTAGGATCAATAGTTGTCAAACTTGTGCCTTAATTAGCTGTGTGCAACACACTGATGAGCTTATGTGAATTAGAAAAACCATGGTATCGTAAAGAAAGTAACTGAGAAGAATGACAACCACTTGGCCAATTAGGAAGTATAATTATGCTTTGTTCCCCTTCAGCTTGCAAACAGTGTTCAATAATCCTTCGGATCTAAGGTGCCTTGACTGATAATCTAGCACAGCACCAGGCAGAGTTGGGCAAGAGACAAGTATCTGCAGTAGGTCCTTCAAGCATCTCTCTTCACATGGTCACTTCTCCCCCAGTAGGGTTTCTAGAACTGCCGATCCACTCAGCTGATTGCTTGTTCCCATCACCACCTAACAGGCAGCATTCTTCCTCGAATGATCCTTTAGAAAGGGGTTTTTCTAAGCAGAGGCTGAGACAGAACTTGCAAAAAAGGGTCGAATAACCAGAAATTGTCCAGAAAACACTCATCCTCATACTTGCTAGTTTTCTTTTTTCTGTTTCTTTATTTCTTATTTTTGATCATTCATATGAATGTAAATATGTAAATGATATATATGTAAATAATTTAAATGATAGGACCCAAAGAAATAGCTGCTTCATATTCTCTCTCTGTTGAGCAATGCTTGGCATGTCTGTGAGTGTCCAGCCAGGAACAACTTTGCCAAACATAATACAATATTTCAAGTGAAACTAGTTAAAGAAAAGAATAACAAAATGAATGTATACCTCCCACTTGTTTTTCTAAAGTAATTTAATGAATTCTCTCATAGGGAAAGAATGTTGACAGGTAGAAGGTCATGTTTAGGCCACACATCCCACATCCCAAATCATATTCTTGTAAAACAAAATCTGTTTTCCTGGAATCCTTTCTCATAACTAGATTTTTTTTTTTTTTTTTTTTTTTTAGTGACAGAGATTTCCCTCAACTGACGAACAAGCTCTAGAAGCCTGTGTGTGTGGTGACCACTGTCTTGAGTGTGTGGGTCTCTAGTGCTTGGTTGTTTCTTTAAAGAATCTTACCCTGGTTTTCAGACAACTGGCTTCATTCACAAACTATTACACATTCCATTGCAAATGTTCCTTGCATTTTCTCATACCTTTATTTAGTTTTCTTATGGTTCCATATTATAACTAGTCACCACTTTCCATCCCTGAATGAACCATATTTTTATTCACTTTGGACATTGTCATTTCTCACAGAATCTTGCTTTCCTGTGAACACAAGATCTTTAGAGAAAAACCTTAAAAAGTAAACTTAGAAAGGACTCAGGAAAAGGTTTTCTTTTAAAAAAAATACACTGTGAATATTGATTGTACACAACACTGTGTTATATAAGCCATCCGTATGCTGATATTCCTCCCATGCCTCCCTCCCCTTCCCCTTTGATCCTTCAGCTCTTCCGGTATGTCATTACATATGCTTGACTATATGCATGCATACAAAATCCAGGAACTCCAAATGAAAGAAATAATATGATATTTTTCTTCCTGGCTTAATCTCCTTAATGTACTTATCTCTAGTTGCACCCATTCCCCTACAAGTGACACTACTTCATTGTTTTTTTATGGCTGAAAAAATTTCCATTATGTATATACATGACATTTTCTTTATCCATCCCTCTGTTGTTGGACACCTAGAGTGTGACCATAGCCTAGCCAACATGAGTAGTGCTACAGTGAGCATTGGTGCACAAGGATCTGTGTTACTTGGAGACCATTGGATAAATACCCAGGAACAATGTAGCTGAGTCACTGGGTAGATCTATTTTTAGGTGTTTTGAGAACCTCCATACTGATCTGCATGGTGACTGACTAGTTTACATTCTTGCCATCAGTACATAAGTGTTCCTTTTGATCCACATCCTGGCCAGCTTTTGTTGTTATTTATTTCTTAATGATTGCCACTTAAAGATTCCACTGAAATGGAATCTCAGTGAAGTTTTGAAGATTTGCATTCTCTGACAGCTAGTGTGGTTGAACAGTGTGTCATGCATTTCTACTTATCTGTTTGTGTCATTAGCTTATTTACTGAGTGGTTTGTTTGACTGTGATTTATTTTTGTATTTAGTTTTTAAAAATCTATTCTGAATATCAACTCTCTGTAAGAAATATATCCAGAGTTTCCTTTGTGGTGCAGAAGCATTTAACTTCTTAAGGTTCTATTTGTCCATTCTCAGCATTGTTTCCTGATCCACCAGAGTCTTGTTCAAAGAGTTCTTGCTTATGCCCAAACCTAAGGCATTACCTCTACCTTTTCTTTAGTTTTTCATAGTTTGAGGTTTTACATTAAGGTCTATGATCTACTGAAGCTGGTGTTTTATGGGGTGATACTGGGATATAGTTTCATTCTTCTACAAGTAAACACCCTGTTTCCCAGGACCATTTGTTGAAAAAGCTGGGGGTTTTGTTTTGCTCTACTTTCCTTTGGAACCTTTGTAAAGCATTAAGTGGCTGTAGTGTGCTTTTATATCTATGTCTCCTAGTTATCCCACTGAGCATGATAGTGGGGAAGTGATCTTGATACTGTAGTGTAACTTGAAATCAGTTCTGGTGATACTATCACCATTTCTTCTTCTTTTTTTTTTAAGATTGCTTTTATGGTCTAGAATCTTTCATGCTTCAGCATGAACTTTTTTTCCTATTTTAGACTTTGGAATTCGGGTGGACTTGTACTTGATCTGTGAATTACTTAGTATGGCTATTTCAGAGTGTTGACTTCTGTCTTCTTCAACTTCCTCCTTTGCTGATTTCTTTCTCTTCCATTGCCAGTCTTAGTTCATGTCTTCTTTTTAGACAACAGTGAATGGGATTGTATCTGTTGTTTCTTTTTAGCACATTTGCTATTAATACATAAGAGGACTACTAGTGTCAGGATGTTAATTTGTATCCTGCCACTTTACTAAAAGTCTTATCAGATCTAAAAGTTCCCCAGTGTAGTCTTCAGGATCTTTTATGTATAGAACAATATAATCTTCAAATAATTTTACTTTGACTTTTTCTTAACCTATTTGTATCCCTTTTATTTCTATCTCTTGTCTTATTTCTCTAGCTAAGACATAAAGCACTATTTTGAAAATAGTTTATAAGTAATTACATTGATACCAAAATCAGATAGTGACACAAGACAAAAAAAAATTATACACCAAGCTATTTGATGAATGTAGACACAAAAATTCTCAATAAAATAATTGCATGGTGAATTCAAGAGCACATCAAAAAGATCATTCATTATAATCAAATTGGCCTCATTCAGAGATGCAGGGATGGTTCAACATATGTAGGTCAAAAATGCAAGTCATTATATAAATGGGCTCAAGAATGTAAATCATCTCAATAGATGTTGAATAGACTTTTGACAAAATCCAACATCCCTTCATGATAAAAGCCCTTAAGAGACTAAGAATAAAAGATGCATGTGTCAACACAATAAAGCTATGTACAACAACCTATAGCCAGTATTGCACTAAGTGGGGGAAAGCCCCAAGGTATATAAACCTTATAAAACTAGGAACAGGAAATCCATTTTTATTCAACACAACATTTTATGGAAGTTTGAGGGGGAGCAAAACAGCAAGGAAGTAAGCCATAGGGCCAGCAGCTGCCAGGAGGCAGAGGCCAGATGATAGAAAGAGAATAAGATTTGTTTTGAGTTATGAGTTTAAGACAGAAGGTGAGGTCTGCAATGGAAGCCTGTCAAAACTCCATGGGAAAGGGAGGTTCTTCAGTGGTAGAGTGGCAATGCCCAGAGTGTCAGGGGAAGTGGGTTTAGCATACTGGCTGGCATCAGAATAAAAGTTAGAAAGTTAGAGTTCAGACAATGGCTAGCCTAGCAGTGAAGATCTGTGAGCAACTGAATCAAGAGTAGAGTTTCTTAAAAACATGTCTCTGTAAGGAGCTAATTTAACCTCCCATCTTTCTAAGATATCTTCAGGTCTGTCAGCTTTGCTGTGGGGCAGGCTCTAGTCTAGATGATTGACATGATGTTTGGATTAACTCTTAAGGGAAAGGACAAAAAATTTATTTCTGTAATCTTATAATCTTTGGAGGAGTATAAGATAGGCTGTTTCTATCCAGGGCCTGAGGTAAAACTCAGATCCTGTTCTTATGAAAAAAAATCTTGTAACAGGAATAAAATAAAAGGAAAATTTACAGATCTATGAAATAGCCATTTTAGGAGAAAATACCTTTCCTTTTCTTAAAATTAGTGGGTTACAAGGAGAGAGAAGTGGAGTCTAAAGCTGATCATAGCAGAAAGGGTCCATCTTCAGATGTCCTGCAAGCTTGCTAAATACCTGTCTAGCTACCTAACAGCTTGACCATATTTTCCCAGTAAAAGGGAATCAAATTATTGGCCAAGCAAAATTACATGGATTTCATATTCGTATTGTGCATTGTGAGTACAAAACAGCCTGAATTTATTATAATAATTCCATAGCATTGGAATTGGTCCCATTCATTGTTGGCTGTTACTTTTTATAAATGCCTTCTAAGTCAGATGTGGACATCTTCCAGTGAGGGCAGAAGTTCCATCCAAACTGCTGTAGAGACAACCATTTCTCTTTAGGTACCAGCTTCAATTATGGTTTTTTGTTTGTTTGTTTTCGAGACAGGGTTTCTCTGTATAGTTTTGGTGCCTGGCCTGGATCTCTCTCTATAGACCAGGCTGGCCTTGAACTCACAGAGATCTTGAAATGATGCAATTGAGATGAGCTTCGGGGTTCCATGAAGTATTAAAATGGCTTCTCTCATCACTTGTTTTCTGAAATCTTTCTCAAGAAGAGTTTTCCTTATCAGGATCAAATCCAACTCCTCTGCCCAGAAGATAAGGACTTTCATGTGCTATTCCTAAATACATTCCATTTTGCTGTTGTTTGATTGTTTGTATATAAATTAGCATACAACATAATGGGGTTATTAGGGATTGTTCGTACTTTGTTCTTATTGCTCCTTCTTCCACACTTCCCTTCCCCACCACCCTCTCACTCATAAATTCCTCCCACCCAATATCTAACTTCCTGAGTTCATCTCAGATGCATTTATTCTATTATCCTATTTTTCCTTGTCTCTCTCCCCAAGTTCTCATTTCCCCTCCCTTGATCTACTTTCTACTTTCACAACCTACACACACACACACACACACACACACACACACACACACACACACAGAGGAGGGGGGGAAGAGGGAGGGGGAAAGAGGGAGAGACAGAGAGAGATTAGGAGGCATAAATATAACTTAAAGCCTAGGGTCTATATAGGAGAAACACACAGTATTTGTCTGAGTTTGGCTTTTGTTGACAAGGATGTAGCAAAGGGGAAAGCCTATTCACTGCCAGTAGGATGCACTTGACTTTTTGGCAACCTCCCGAGTGAGAGCTGACTGAGCAGTGATGAGGTCCTCGTAGTAGTCCTGGTCAGATATGAGATGGTTGAAGTACAGTGATGCAGAGGAGGAAACAAGGAGAGATTGGTTGATGGTGTTTTAAAAAAGAATTGTTTGTATTTGTTCATGAATGAACAAGGAAGGAAAAAAAAGAGTCAAGAAAAAGTTACTGAGTCAATCTTAATTAAATCTAATTAAGATAATGAAATTTTGAAGATTCTGCAAAAAAAAGTTAAATAGGAGCAGTGTTGAGTGACAGGTAGGGTGGTTCCGGCTGAAACAGAAACGCTGAGTTCAGTTTGAGTCTGTAATAGAATATCCACAGCAGTCTAAGAAGACACATGTGGCATTGCTCTCTAATAGCATCCATAAAATGACAAATGTTCTTCACGTGGGAATCAATTTACTCCATGGTCACTGGAGATAAGTTACAAACTCCAGTCCCTCTATGGTTGTCAATACACACTCTGATACTCACCTGTTCCTCTCCTCTTTAACCAGAGGGATAATTCCCCTCACTACCCTGGCATGAAACAAGGTTTGGTTTTATTTCTAGTTAGCATTTTACAGAGTTTTACAACTAGTAGATGCTTAATAAATATAATTAATGAATTCGTGTTGAAATGATCACATGTACAACTAAAATACGTGAGTTACCTCACTGGTTTTCATGTTTTTGTTTTGCTGGTTTGCTTAATATGAGTTATTCAATTTTTGTGAACTAATGGATTGATTCTGCAGTGGGAAATTAGACTAATAAACAAGAACCATCTAAAGACATGTATATTAGTTTGCTTGGACTGCCATAACTAATTATTAAAACTTGGGTTAAAACCAGAGAAATTTATTTTTTCACTTGACTGGAAGTGAGAAGTCTGAAATCAAAGTGTCAGGACCAGGTTCCTCCTGAAGGATCAAGGGGAAAAATTCCTTTGATCCCTTCTACTTCTTGGGTTTCTGACAGTTTGGTGTCCATTGTCTGTGGATGATTCTCCATCTTCGCATGGCTGTCTTCACAGTAGATGAATCTTTATAAAGTTTCCCATAAGGACACAAGTTATGGATTTGGGGACTACCATATCCATAATGGTTTCATCTCAAATAATTAAGACCCTGATTCTAAGTAAAGTCATAGTCTGAGATTCTGGGTATGCATAGATTTTTTTTTTTTTTTTTGTACCTCGAATTAAACACCAATAGTGCTCAGATACCATTTAGTTCCCATCCAGGACTCACATGATTATAGCCCCAGGTCACAGCTGAACTGCAACCTCACAAGCAACCTCAAAGCAAAACTGCCCAGCCATGACACTTCCAGACCCCGAACATGCAGAAGATTCCAGATAATAAGTATCTAAAATGGTTGATAGAGTCATTGAATGTCAGGGTGATTTGTTATACAGCATTCTACAACTGATAGGTATTTTACTTTCCAGGAGTATGATGTCTGCTATAGTAAGGACTAGAATTTGATGAGCTTGGAATAAGAAAATGAGTGAAGTAGAAGGACTTTGAAACTTTGAACAGGCTTAGACGAAATCCAGTGCCTTTAGGAGGCTTAGTGGAGGCTTTAAGAAAAATGAAGAAGGGCTAGAAGATGTCTCAGTGCTTTAAAATACTGGCTGTTTTTCCAAAAGACCTGAGTTCAGGTCCCAGTTGGGAGGCTCTCAACTATTCATAACTCCAGCTCCAGGGCATCAGATACCGTCTTCTGGTTTCCATACCCCCACATCCTCAAACACACATGATACAAACACATAAAAATATTTTTTAAAAAGATAAATTGTACCTTGAAACTGTAGGAAAGGAGCCCTGGATATTTAGTAGCAAGAAAGTCACCCAAAATGACAGGTTAAGTAAAAACGAGTCTGGTGACCCGAGGAAGAAGTTCAGCTAGAAACAACCATTTTCCAATGTGTAGAAAGTGAAGCTTGGTTTTGTCTCATTACCTATAGGAAATGTGTTATGAGAAAAATAAGGTAAATAAAGGACTGTCAAGCATAAATGATCCAACAGTTATTTTAATAATTTTCATCCTTTCCCAATGGAAAATGATGCTAAAATTAGGTGGCTTCCCAGCAAAAGTCACATCTAAGGATTTCTAAGGGAAAAATAGTATCAATATAAGGCTAAAATTATTCTGTTAAGATCTTTTGTTATGTCAGCAATAGTTTAAGACAACACCTTAGAGAATGGTTTGGTCAGAGGGTACACATACAGATCAGGAGCATTACTCCTCATCAGTGTGCATAAGGACACCAAGATAAAGACAGCTTATGTCAGAAACAGCTGTAGGCATGTCTTTTGTCTTACGGAACTCCAGCAGGATTCAGCATAAACTCGAAGCTTTTGAAAGGATTAAACTGACGGAGCTCCCCGGTGTTGACAAGATGGCACTGAGTGAAGAGGCCACTGGAGTCCCGGAACTCTCCAAGCAGAAGGCAGCGTGAGAAAACCACTTCAAACACTGAGCAGTTGTCCATGTCAAGGAGGAATGACTTCAGGGGAAAGAGAAAGCTGAGGCCAGAGCTGGAAGCCACAATTATTTCCAGCTCTGTAGTCCCAATACAGGGACAACCGAGCAGCTTCCGCTAGATGTTAGAATTTCTGAGAACTAGTGAGGATGCGTGTGGTGTGGAGAGTGGGGAGTAAATGACCATGCTTCTTGTAGCTTCAAATGGTGAAGAATCATCCTCAAAGATCTGTACTTGCAGGCACGGTGGCTCAGGCCTGCAGTCTCAGCAGTAGGGTGGATAAAACAGAAGCATCAGACCTTTAGAGCCAGCCTGATTTACATGTTAAGATAGTCTTAAAAAAAAGGGCTGTAGTTATGGAGTCACATTTGAGAAGCTTCATCTGTACCTGGAACTGATTTCTATGACAAAGGCTTTATAGTAAGTGTATACAGAATAAGACTTTCAGAGACACTCGGGAGAGACGAAGACATTCCTTCTGTAAAAATAACATGAACCATGGGGATCAGAGACTGGACTACAGTAGATGGTTTCCAGTGGTCCCCTGCTGTCTGGGCCTCCTTGTATGTATGCTTTGTGTGGTGTCCTACCACATAAAATGGTCCATGTGGCCAGTAGAGAATACTGCAATGCCATTGGTGTGTGGCTTCTGTGGCTAGACTGAAAAGGCATTGCACTCTCTGCCGTATTCTGTGAGACAGTTTGTTTTGGAAGGACACATATTTCCGTATCATGAAAACACAGAGGTAATTTACGGAGACTCTCTTATGGAGAGGAACTGAATTCCACTGCCATCTAGCACTACCTAGTAGCTGGCAAGGCCCCCTTGGAAAAGGACACTCACAGATGTTGTAGTCCCAGATAACATCTGCAAAAGCACCATGGCCCAGCTAAGCTGTCCTCAAACTTGTGTCCCACAGAAACTAGAATACAATAAGTATTTGTTATTGTTTCAAAGCAACTTATTTGGGGATGACTTTTAGTGTTATGTCAATAACATAAAACCTCTATAAAAATCTGATATAGAAAGAATGCTAAATAAGCTACATATATTTTATTTTATAAACTAAGTCAATACTTTTTTAAAAATCTACTATTTAATACTTTGCTTATGATTATTTGCATATCCCTATATTTCATTGAACTTAATTTCTATATATAAAGCCTTAAATGATAAGTTTTATTAAAATCACTTTAAAAAAGAAAATCTAGATGTGAGACCAAGCTGCTAAATTCTATTACTTTTTCAATAATGAAAGTATTCACATGAATATTTGCTAACAATAAAAAATTAATCAGTAAATGAGTAATAGGAAGAATGATACTTTTCCTCAATTTCCATATAGAAACAACAGCAATGATACTTTGAAGTAGACAAGACCTTTTAAAAAGCAGTATTTATTGACTTCCTGCCACAAGACCTACATTTCTAAATACCATAATAAGTGAAAATTATGATATTTTCTTTCTTTGTGAATTCTCCTTAGAAAGCAGCAGGCTAGGAAAATTTATTGAAATTTGAAAACAAGTCACAAGAACTGGCTTCTATTAAGTACTTTTATCATTGGAAAAAAACAAGAATTGGGCATCTGTTTGTGAAAGGGGCTTGCGTGGTTGGATGTCACATTAATTGTACTGCATGGTGGGGTCTCAAGAATGGAGATGCACAGTTCTCAGTCATCCGCTGTTGCCCTGTGCCCAGACTTGTGGGGACTGTATGGATGGGCAGGGATTCCCTGCCTTCCAGTAAACAGCATTTGATGTTCCGCTAGCATCATCCCTGGATAGCCTAAACCCCCTTTGACACCAGCAGAGGTGACTGCTGTTAAAAGTTCACCCTTGGGAATACGACATTGTTCATCATGTGACAAATAAGCCCGTTCCTGCAACATGTGTGTGCCAGCACTATGCAGGTGTCTCCTGGGAAAAGATTTTATTTGCTAGGTAATACAACATAATAGAAACTGATCTTTTGTCATTCTTAAACTCCAAATCTGTTATATAATAACACAAATCCCTACCTAGATTCATGGTGTTTTTATTTCATAATGTTTCATTTTTTTTCTTAAATATGTGTTGATGCAATCCCTCCCAACAGAAATATTAAATGAGCACAGGAATGGGAAATATCCTAGATATGTAAATCAAAGGCTACATAAAAGAAATCAGGGTGAAGATCAAGTAGTTGATTGTAGAACAGGCTGTTTATTATAATTAAATGACAGTAAATATAAAGTATTTGGAGTAATGTCCACTACAAATTATCCAGCCACTCAATGAAAATGTTAGTGCTCATTGATATTGTTGATAGAAAAATATGTATTACATCAGTTAATCCTGACATTACCTCATCTTCATAGCATTAGCTTTCCCTAAAACTTGATGTTGACATAGCACTGGGCTTGTTCTATTACCACATTTCACTGTATACTGGGTCATCTCACCTTTCTTCTTCAAGTTTCTTGTTTAGTCAGGGAAGCTTCTCTATTCAGCACTTCTAGAATGAACAGATGGATCTTTACATCCTTACATTTCCCATGGTTCATTATACTGTGTGCAGTATGGGAAAGAAGCATGTATTAGCAGTTCTAAAACACGGTGATATATACGGCTGAGAATGTGCCACAAGCTTCTATTCAATGAAAGAAGTCTGTGAATGCTCTATTTTTCATCAGAATGAACTAATTCTATTTAGTAAAATAAGCAACTGTCCAGTGAACTGACGTCTAGAGACAAACCCATAAGCCACATCCAAAAGTCTATGTTTTACTGATCATCTTTGGTCTTAACCTCAGAAAATCCCTTATGATACACATCAATAGGGGGTTTCCAAGTCTTTCCTCCAGCTCTAATCCCCATTGCTCTGCCAAGGTCACTAGTGACTTCTAATAGTTGAATTCACTTGTTGAGTCTCATATCTTTTCCACTGTGATCAGTCTGTAGCTTTTCATGTAGATGGCCACATCCTCATCTTGAAATCTCTTCAAGAACACACGTTCTCTTGATTCTTTTTTTGCTAGCTGTTTGCTCCCACCTCTCTTTCTCTAGGACTCATTCTTTGAACTCATGCCTTTTCTTTATCATCTCTGGCCATATCAGATTGTCTTCTAACTTTTGAACCCATAATGTGCTGTTAACGTCCAGATTTATATTTCCAAGGTAGATTCTGTTTTTCCAATGTCAGACTTCTAGACATTTCCTTGAAAAGTTCACCTAGGTATATCATATATATCACAATCCTAAAATGTCAGCTTCCACTCTTGAAACAAACTTATTTTTCATATAGCTTCCCTGTTTCAATAACTTGAACTCTGTAGATTCTGTCTTGAGCCTCAGGTATAATGATTGTGTTCTGCCTTTGCCTTTTATTCACTCTTATGTTCTTCAAACAGTAAATCTTGCTGATGCTATTTTAAAACTTCATGTGAAAGCAACCACATTTAAGCTGCATCTTCTCCTTCGTGAGTTACTCAAAGGCTTGTCCCCATCAACCTACCTTTGTTCTCGTGTAAGAGCAGGCCATGTTATGCTTTCTAAGGGCATCCATTTGGGGGTCAGCCAAACACCTAATGTTCTAAAAGGCACTGGACAACTTGCAGCTGCCCTCCCACCCCCTTCCCTCCAGTCTCGTTTCTTTCCCCATCCCTGCTTCTACCACCCTCAACTCTACGGTGACCTTGCTAATTATAACACTCACCAGGTAGACACCTGCCTTGGGGCAACTGCACTTTGTATTTCTTCTACCCAGATTCCACAGGGCTTACTTTCTCTTCCTTCTCAGTGAGCTTCCCAGTCTCTGAGTTAAAACTGTAGGCCCCATACCTACTCCCACACTCTTAACTGTCATCCACAACACTTACCACAATTAATGTATACATTTTTATTTCTTTTTCTCCTCCATCAGCATGTAAGCCATATGAGGGTTGGGTTTTTCTTTTCTCTATCTGTGTCCCCAAGTCAGTATCTATAAGAGTACCTGGGATGTTCATCTATTATTAGTAGTTTACAGAATGGGCCAATTCTGCTCAAAACACATCATTTGAATTCTGTTTTGACCTTAGTATTCAGATTACTTACTATTCAAAGTGATTTCAAAGATTTTTATTTTCCTTTGCCTTAGCTGGCTCAGATTCCTCCCCTCAGTCCATCAAATGCCTTTCAGCATATCAGTCTCTAGAGAGTTCCATTGGTAAATTACATAAAGATTATACAGTTTTCAGAGAATCTGTCCATCACAGAAAAATTATGTTTTTATCAACCTAGGGATAATTGCTGTCACCCTAAGACAACTGGTTTCTATTATAAAGTATGTAGGGCAAAGGTGATACCAACCTTGAAAATGGCCTTTGTTGTTTCAAGTCAATTGATCTATTATTTCTATGCTAAAATAGTGAGTGAAAAAGAATGTCATGGACAGACTATCATGGGTCAAACCTGTTACAAGCAGCTTTTCATAGCTGAATTCTCAATCATAGTACAGCACCAAGCCTCATTGCCAGTTCACAGACACTCCAGAGTAGAAACAAACCATTATAGTCTTTTAGGACTAGTAGGCACCTGTATAGCTCATACAGGTATAGCCAATAGTCCATGGAAACATATTGAAAACTTTTATTAATCAGCTCACTAAGGTAGTCATAATAACAATTGACTATAAGGTTTATTTTGAGTGCCCTTGAAAACGCACGAAATGAAAAAATAATTCCATATAGTATTAAAAAGTGAAGTGGGCAAATTTAAAAAATAAACAAATTATAAGAAATCTCATATCTTGTTGATATCACATTGATTACTGGAATAAAGATATAGTTGGAGAATATTAACCCCAGGTCTCTAGGGAAACAATAAAATTGAGATATCTGGTTTATTTTAATTGATGAATTATCACAACAGAAAGTTTAAAGTACATTAAAGTAACATGAATAAGAGCCATATCCAAATTCCTGTCTCATGTTTTGTAAGCTTTTAGTTATATCTCATTGGAAAACTGATAAGAAAATGTTACTTATCTATTAATATTTAATGATAAAACCTAAGATTCTCATTTTTTTCTTGATATATGTTATGCATTCCATAATGTGGTATTATGTTATAGTATAATAAAGTAAATATATAGTAAAGTAAAATAAATTCCACTTAGAAATGAAGTATGAATTGAACAGAAAACAAAATCCAGCACATGTAGTAACATCAGAAAACATCAATAATAGAGATGGTTTCTGTATGCAGCATGAAAACCATAGGGATTCTATGGCGGGTGAACAACACAGGTGCTTCCCACCTCAGGCTGAAATCTCATTGCACGCTGTTATGCTCTAGGCAATGATAGCAGATTGTGTTGTAAGCAATGAAACAGTGATAACTTCCATGTTACTTCTTAACTTTATGTTTCTGCTTTCAGATCTCCCTCCCCTTCCAGAGGAAGTTAGAGATGCCATAGCTTTAATGTCTGTTTTAGCTGCCAAACTCAATGTTCACTTTCTGTTAGAAAATCTAAAGCAGGTGGTATGCAATTTCTCTTGATTTGGAAATCTTTAAAGGCAAGTAAATCTGAAACTCAAGTGTGGGCGGGTTAGCTGAAATCATGCCCCAATGACATTCTCCTGAATGGAAACCATTTTCTGCCAGCACAGCCTGTGTGGCCCTCACTCTCGATTGCATCACTACCATAGTCATTGTAGCCTCATTTTCATTGACTCTCTAAAATGCCAAAATGATTTTTGCTCATTTCTGATTTGAATTTTCCATAAAAATTAAAAGTGTGGGGTGAAGAGGCAGCAGCTGATACAAGGGTTTGAGCCAATAGGTTGCTGAACAGAAGAACTCTGGTCTGGAAGGTGGGGGATCTGAACCAAAAGGAAAGGGGATCACATTCTTAAGTTCTTAGGAAAAATTTTGACTTAGAAGTTCAGATTTTTCCCTTGGTTCCAACCAAGTAAATGTCTGTCCTTTAATGATAGAATGAAACCATGAAATGAAAGGCATATGCTGTAGGATGCTCTTCACTATTGGTTGTTAGTGTGTGTTTCCTGTATTGACTGTGCTCCCTACAAGGGGACCTTGTATGGAAGGGCTCGGCAGTGCCAGGCACGTATGCAGCTGTTCAAGTGCAGTGAAACACATGAACATGGACTGATGACAACAGGGTGATACATAAAGTGAAAATACTGTTCCTGGCTATGTCACAGCTTGCTTCTTTATGTCTGCATGGAGGACTCTTGATCCAAGTAGAATCTGTAACAACAATACAGACCAGGCTCTTCAAGTCAGCACTGCTGGGTGGAAGTGGATGGGTGATGATAGTTGCTAGAATAGACAATATCAAAGCATCTGCAATAAGTGGGTCCCAAAGCCTCATGGATTCAGTTTCATCTCCAAAGCATTAGTCTACTGATTACTGTTTTTCCACTGATGGGCAATTCCCCATGCCAAGTTAATTGTGTTGTATATTCATAGCACTGCAAATAAACTCATGTGATATGATAAAGAATTGCAAATATACTCTGAAGGAGTCTGAAAAAGGAAATGCATCTCTTGTCCCCTTTTTTCCTTCTGTTGTCATTTGTCAGTAAAATATGAAGAAGGAATTTATCTCTGTGTGTTTTTTAATATGTTTTGTCTTCCAAATTTTACCTCTGGGAATGATCCCTTAACAAACATCATGCAGTAGAGTGAAGACATAAAATCTTGTAAGGACTTTAATCAAAGGAGTATTTATAATTATTTGCCAAAGACAGCAAGAGAGCTGATCTGACATTGAGCCTTCCCAGCATAAAAAAATCCACTGACAAATATCTGGCTAACAGGAGACAGCCATGGTGTTCACTGGCATGCTCCAAAGTAATTAATGATGTCCTTTGTACCTATGGACTTCGGCAAGACTTTCACTGTTTCCTAATGAACATGGGTCTTTGGGATGGCTCTCAGGAGCTTCTCATACTGAGTAAGCTCTGGAAAATGATAGAGGGATGTTTACAGGAATGGGTCACTGAATAGTTTCTCGGAAACTCTAATTTGGGCAATGATTCGTCCTCAGTGGGGACATTTACAGAGCAGTGAATGCCTCTTGAGAATCTGTTTCAGTCATTTCCAGGCTCTGGATTGCGAAGGTTGTTACCTGACTCTCTGTTTTCTGGCTGTGGCCAAGAGCATGGTGACGTATCGTCTCTGTCTCACAAGCTCAGGGAATAGTTGAAGGTAAGGACCTTGTTGGGAAGCAATATCAGGACTTTGTGTCTTTCTTTTGTCCATTTGAAGCCTCACAAATTCCATGTTTTCTGAAGACAAGGTAGACATGAAGAACATGTTAAATTTAAATTTCCAAAAGAGACCCACTTACCTCCTTCTTAATAAAAAGTCTAGAATAGACAGCAGGAGTTCCAAGCTTCATTCATTACCTATGACAAAATTTTCAGTTTAATTCATTTGACAGCAACGAATCACAAATACTTCAGAAATTAAAATGGTAAAAAGCATATATAAATTGCAGTATAATTTGCATATATAAAAACAGTATAAATTGCAATATGCTGCAGCAGTTACAAATGTCATCCACTATCCTAGAAATAACAAAAGCCATAATTACAGCAATCTGATGAAGAAATTGAATTCTAGAGAAGGAATGAAAGCACATTGTTGTTGGTGCAGATCCCAAATGTTCCTAAATTCATTCATTTCTATATACTAACATCTATTCTGTTTGCCAACTAAATGTACTGTAGATCATACCCAGGTGGACTAGGATAGTTTTATGCCTGCTCAAAATCCATGGACAGAAAATTTAGGCAATTAGTAACAATTAGACATGACTAAAATGACAGTATCTTACACATAATTAAAATGTATCACAGGCAATGATCATCTTTCAAAAGTTATTCATAATAATTGTCTTTATTTTACTTCCATGTCATTTAATCTCATTTAACATGTACTATAACCCCAAGAAACTGATTCATTTCTCCTGCTGATTAAATGGAAATAGATTAAGTTTCTGTGGCAGAGCTGAGGTTTGCCCAAAGCCAACTGGCCTCCAAGGATATGCTGAAGCCATAGAATATTGCTACCTCCTTAGGTATCCCGTTTCCATGAATATATGACAAGCACTGGCCTAACAAATTTGGCTGTCTTGATAGCTCAAAGAAAATCTAGTGATAGGAAATCATGGATATCAAATATCAAAAATATACTTAATATCTGATCAGCCAACAATGATTTCCATAAAAGTTTTGTTGATGCCTTCTTAAATAGAGACAACTGGAGGTCAACCTCTGAACTCTCTCCTGTATTTAATAAATGATTGTCTAATTGGTTGAAGGAAAAAAATCTATATAGAATTGTAGGCTATGGAGAATGTGTTCCAGAATAGAACCTAAGTGTTTGTGGATTAGATTATCTACTTTTGTTAATGGTTAAGTGAAATCCATGTGATTATGAGAAAAGATAAATTTCAAAAATAACATAAAATAAAATTTGTGGATCATCCCATCCCTCACTGCTATTAGACAATAGGTATTGCTATTAAAAGCGTATTTAAACTTGTTTCAAAGATCTTGGATCAAGAAGGCATCCCATTCAGCTTACAGTCCATATAACATTTATAGCTTAAGCTTATGCTTGGAGAGTCTTTGTTCATTAGCAATTCTTCATAGACTATGACTCTAAGTAACACATCTCGTTCACTTATTCACCTAATAAATGGCTTATCTCTGAAAAAATTCAGTTCACTATGTTCAAAAGAAGCAAATCATGATACAATTTTGCATTTTAATTTACTATATACGTTTCTAGATATACTTGAAGAAGCTTGCTTACAGTATAATGTTGGCAGCTTGAGACCTAAAATTATAGTAATTCTTCCTGTTGTTTGTTGCTTATACCTTTGATTCCAAGTTAGCAAGTAACATGCTACAAATACTCATGTTAGGAAAAAGCCTTCAAATCTCTTCACTGAGAAAGAGAATTGAGTCTTTCCAAGCACTAAGCATAGGCTTAAACAAAGTTTAGGAAAGAAGTGACTTTTTAGCTTTCTCTCAGAAGATGACACCCTTCTCTCTAGCCCGCAGCACAAGTTCCTGACTTCTTTACTAGCTTACTTTGCTGGACACTTGCTCACAGATGCCAGCAAGCTTATTGTGTAAGTTTCTAAGGCATGCACCTCCAATTCAGCAGACTCCTGTCACAGTGGGCGAAGGAGGGTTTTCTGCAGTCTGTCCCTGTAATTCTGTTGTTTCTGCAGTAGTAAGAGGGCAACTTGAACTGAGGATCTGAACAAATACAATCTTCTGGCATGTGAAGGGGGCTTCTTATATATGCATTGTTAAACTGGGAAAGACAGGCAGCAAGCAAAGGTGATAGTCCCACCATTGTTGCAGCTTGCATTATCAAGGGCATTGTAAACACAAGTCAACCCACCTAGACCATGCAGATATGATTATGAAAGAACCTTGAGACTATAAACTTCTGCAAAGAAGGGGAAGTCAGAAAAGACAAATAAAAATATTGTAGTCTAAAGGTAAGGTCTTCCTCTGGGGTGGGGGTGGGGGGAAGCAAAGATAAGGTAACCAAATGTGAAGAACCTTCTCTTTTTGTTAAATGTTTGTGGACCGTCTGAATGGCCCTTTCATCTTATTACATTTACTAATTATTTTAAATTGAGAATGATTTTGCAGTTTCAATAAGGAGTGTGTGTGTGTGTGTGTCCAAGAGATTTATGAAGTGATAAATGAAATCATGTAACAATATTCCTTCTAACTTATAGTTGAAATGAAAGTGAAATTTGATAACAAATTTATTTTAAATCTCCACGGCTGAGGAGCATGTTTTAAACAAACTACTGTGCGATAAATGTTTACATGTATGGAAAACAAAACCACCTGCCATTTTCGCTTTGAGCCATTCCACCCTTTCTACTGTCCTTCCGTGGCTGTGATCTGGGTTAAGGTGCGTGAAAAAGCACTAGGACACAGCTCTTGTCATGGTAGTTCATATTTACTGGAGAAATCGGTTAAGAGAAATAAAAATTCATCTCAAATTGTATAAATCTTTGAAAATTGTTAGTTACAATTGCATGTTGAACATATATTCCAAATTGTCAGCATATAATAGCATACTCTCACCAATTTCTTTTACAAATATCTCTCTCTGTTTAAAACTTTAAGTATCTTTAAACACCAATATACCTTCATTTATGAGCCCTATTATGTAGCTTGAGTATCTGCATGTCTGCTGTCATTACAGGCTAGAACTCAAGTACATTGATATAGGTAGACATAATTATCATTAATGCAACAAAGGGAACCTTTTCCTCAAATATATTTTGTAACTATTATGCTTTTCTTTGTTTAACTTACCAGGATGTTATAAAAACTGCAGATGTGCAATCCAATAGTTTAAAAAATAATTTACAGACCACATGTCAGTCTCCAATCATGGTGTCTGTCTTACCTTGGCCAGTTTATTTAGTATCTCAAGAATTAGTTTTTTAGAGGTTGAACTAGATGGATATCAATGGCATTGCTGAAGATCTTGAACAATGTCAATATTTTAATGCTTTGAGTTTTTTAAAGCACTTCTAAAAATATGTGATTCTTCTCCTATTTTTAAAAGAAATTTAATTTATTAAGTAAGTGTAAAAATATCCTGTGATGAGAATCACTGAAATGTTCTGGTCCTAATTCTTCTGATATATATTTAAAGAAATCAATTATTTTTCAACATCCTAAAGGGCCAGATAGGAAACAGAAGCAAAAGTATTTATTGCCTCATTTGTACAGAGAACTAGCAAGAATAATTTAGCTGAGAGAATTCTTCTGTTCCTTAGAAGAAAGCTGCTCCTTGCATGCAGGACATTTGTGTGGCTGTGGCTCTGAAGCAGAGGGTGAACTGCAGTTCTCCTGTGCATTCTTGTTGCTTTCAAGTGCAAGGGATGCACTTGAAAAACAAAAAGAAGCATGTTATGACTAGATTGATTAGCTAGGTCAGTATATATATTTGAAGCATGTGGTTGTTAAAAGCACAGTTTGGGATGTATAGGCAGGGAACTAATGTTATCTCCTCTCTCCAAAGAAGAGAGTATAGTTTCAGAATAACGTTGATCTAAAGAAATACTTAAGATTTGTTAGATTAGTTTTGCGCCTTTTATTTCTTCAAGATGTTCTTCTACTAAAACAGTACTAGTTATACTTTGATTCTGTATGACTAAATACATTAGGAGCTACCCTTCAGGCTTAAATTTTTACAGTAAGATTTCTTATGCTTAAGGGTCCTTCTGGGAAGTTCTATATAATAATAGGGACTTTCCTATAATTTTTGTTTTAAAAACATAATTCAACAATAAAATAGCTCTTATTTCTAACTTGGCCTACAAAATCATTCACTCAGCTCTCAATGAATTTTCAAAATGTTACTTTCATGCCTAATTTCAAAATGTACTCTTGTGATGGCAGTTAAATAAGAGAGGGCTGGTGACTTGATTGTGAAGATAATCCATTTTTGCTTTACTGACTGTACTTGTTTAACTTCAAACATTTGAGAATCAAGAGTGTGTGATATATAGCTCCTGGTGCCTTACACATATACACAATTTACACAGCACTTTAAGACAGTGGTCCCTGTGGTTCAAGTTCAACTTATATCTGTGCTGAGTATGCAAATAAGCATCACTGTTCTCATTTCAGTGCTGCTTTCTCTATGCACGGCATATTTTTTTTCGACATTTGTACATATTTGGACACACAAACTATTCAACACCTCAAGCTCTATTAAATCAGAAACTACTATTCCATAACATATTTTATATGTGATTAAGTCTTCATTTAGTGCATGATCAGTGTTGTAGCTTACATTTATCATAGTCTAAGACTGTGTCTTCTACATATAAATCTCATGTCCAAAACATCTCAGCCATTTAAAATATATTTCTGTATAAATGTATCTGTAAATTCCAGTGAAGTCTTAGTACATACAAAGTGAGGACAGATAATTTCTAGATATTTGCCTGGAGGCTTTAAGAGCTTGGATTCTGACTTGAACTAGCAACCAATTCATGATTATTAACTTGGATAAATGTCTTCAATATCTCTAAGGTACCTAAACATTAAAGGAATGAGGACGTGGAAGGTCAAAGTCATAGGCAGAGACAGGACCACAAGTCATAAGCTTTTGTCTGTTAGCTCTTGTGTTTTCTTATATCATTATTGAATCTCAAGTAGATACTATCATCTGATTAAATCCCATGTTATTACACACACTGGAAAAAATTTAGTCATTGGTTAGAGTCCATCCTTGTTTGCTGAAATACTTTACTTTTATAGATTTCCCCAAGAACTGATAAACTCAGCAGCAATACAAATGTACTCAAGAGCAGATAAGTCCAGGAAAAGACAAGAAATGTCATTTATATGTGAATGTGGGGGTGGGGATTCTGAGACTGTGGTTAGGCTTTCTCTGAGGTTCAGATTTCTGAAGTTAATTTGCATGGTAGATAAAGTAAACTAAACAAACAGGGCCATATTTGCTTTGTTCAAATGGTTCTCAGTGATTCACCTTACTATGTTTTGGTCACTTCACTTTTACTTAAAAGTATACATAATTTTGTCTGCTTTACCAAATGATGTAGAAATGTTTGGGATATTATAATAATCAATGTAGAGATACAGTGGTAAGTTCCACAAGTTTGTTTCTGTATGAATCTCTCATCCAGTTGCTAAGACATGGGGAAATATGTTGACTACTTTTAATAATAAGCTGTAAGCTACAGCACAACTCTCTTAATTCAAAAAGATAGGTAATTTGCATGGATGCTCTCTGAGAACCAGAGAGACAACTGTGGTGGTTAATAAAGAACTCCTTGTTCTGATTCCTTGGCTTTATAGAGGCTGCTAATAATGGAAGAATTGGACATCTAAATACTATTATCTCTTTCCTAAGAAATAGGAGATAAATAAGTGTAGATGAGCAGCTGTGGGGAGAGGAGAGGTAGATGCAGTGGTGAAAGAAATGCAGATGTTCTAGGTTGTGTGTCCTGGGCTCACCCCTACACCTTTAGTTTTTCAATTTAACTACTTTAGGAACTCCTGTGGCATAGCAGTGACATTGAAAATGGAGTAAAATTCAGGACAATTTTGCAACTTTCCAGCAGGTCTTAACTGTCCCACAATTCACAGTTCAACAAACATCACTTAAGGATTTACAGCGTTCTATTGTTTCTAATCACTAGAGTCCCACATGAATTTTATCATCAGGAATGTTTGAGAAGTGACACATTCCTTCTGCCTGCCTCACTCTTGTATAGAAATATTTGCTTCTTTTATTCGTCTGTTACAGTTTTGCTTATTCATTTTATACATTTGCTGGGAATTGAAACCAGAGCCTCACACTTGCTAAGCATATGCTCCATCTCTAATCCATACTCTAACCCGTATTTCTGTTTTATTAATCTATTTATATGTTTATAGGCTTCACATAGTTGTAACTGAAGCATATATGCCAGTATCCACGCTTTTCTGGGAAAACATACCCATAAGTCTCACCCCATTACTAAGTAAATATTAATAATTTTAAATGAGCAGCTCACACTAACTTAAGAGCAATTAGAGAATATCTTTTATAGCCCTGTTATAGTATAAGCAACCAAATATTGAGAACTATATGTATTACTGAAATAGATTTAAACACTTGGCAGCTGCCCTCCCATAAACACTGTTCAACAGATGAACACATTAACTTACCTAATTGCTTGTACCCATGTCTTCCCACAGGAGGTTAAGTAAAAATATGGATTGGACACTCAATTTTTGATGAGAATGATTATTTAATGGATCAATAATAATAATTATTTAATGGATTAATTACTTAGTTTCTTTCCTATTTAAACTTTATCAACTCTAATGAAATTAGAAGATCGTTGATGGATTCAAATTGTTTTTAGATAAATCCTCAAGTAAAAGAAAGAAAAAGAATGAAAAGAAAATCCCAGCTGAGCATCTTTAGAAATCCCTGCACAAAACCTTGTTCATGTTTGAAAGTTGTTAATTTACAGGGGAACATGTAAAAGTTCCTGTGATGAAGATACTACTCTTTAATAAACCTAAATGAGAAGAAAAATTAACTACATCTAAAATAATAAGCAACTCATAGCATTCCCTGGGTTGGAAAAGAGAAACTGCCTCTGTGTTGTTTGGATTGTTCAATAATTAGTCCCGACACAAACAGAAAAGGATCAGAAGAGCAAGACTACAAGTATCTTAAAATATGTCTCATCAATATTAAGATAATACCATCAGGGAACATTTTTTAAATTCACATGCTAATGCTAGCAAAGTAATTAATAAAGACTAGCAAGGTGTAATTATGATGATATCAGCAGTCATGATTAGTGTTTCTAGCGAATGGGAATGTATATAGGCTAATGGATTTTTATAACTAAGGAAAAATATCTGCTACTTGGGAGAAAATTTGATATATACATCTCATTAGTTGAAATACTTTTAGTGACCAAGAAGATAGGTAAGCAAGCTTAAGTGCATTATAATCTTTCTACTTCGTATGAGCTATTTATTTGTGTATGTATGTATGCATGTGTGTGCATATATATGTATGTCTGTATACATGTATATATGTACGTGTATGTGTGTGTGTGTCATGGGTGGTTATAGACATTTATATGTGAAGATCAAAGGATAACTTTTAGAAGTTGGTTCTTGGAATTAAATTCAAATTATCAGGTTTATTTTGCAAACACTGTTACCAACTGAGCCATCTTGCTGGCCCTAATTATTTATTTGTTAACATTTTAATCTGATAGCCATTATAGAACCATTGTTTATCTGAGGACCAAAAATGCAGGAGCCAAAACCCTCTTGCCAAGTTCTACCACCCCTGACTCCTTGGAAAGCATCTTCTCCCTCTGGTCCAATTTAATCCTCCTTCAGACTCCAAAACTGCTGTTGGAGCTTTCAGAACGTTTAGACCTATGGGGCTTAGCTCAGATTGTACAGCAGAATAACTAGGAATTTTTCAAAATGCTGACTTTTAGTACCAGCACTAGAAATATCTGTTTGGTTACAGCGTGGCTCAGATTATTTTTATAAGAGCTCAAATAGCTTTGATGTTCTACCAAAGCTGAGAATCTCTACTCATTTAAAGTACTTTCAGCCTACTACAAGGTCAAATTACATGTCAGGGGTAATTCAAGGGTTTAAGTAATAATTTCATAAATTGAACAGGTATAAGACAGTAATGCAATAGTCTGTGTGTGCCCTTTTTCCACCTGAGACTTATGCATTCAGCAAACATTATTATTCAAAATGTTCTTGTAACAAATGTGTGAGGATTATATTAGTACTGACATGGAATTTTAGTAAAGTGTTACATACCAAGTCTTACTACTTTAGATTAATACAATAACAATTATCCAAATCTGGCAGTGCACATATGTAATCCCAGTTCTGGGAAAGCTAAAGCAAGAAGAGCATGGGCTTAAAACCAGCCTAGTCCACATAAAAAGACCTCAGCTCAAAAAGCAGACAAAGCAAAGCAAAGCAAAGCAAAAACCCAAAGAGAAGCAGCAAAGGTCTGAATTGATGAGCCATCAGTTGATGTGATATCTTAAAAATCAGCAACTGGATGAGAAGTTAGAACCAACCACTGTTTATTTAAATTCTTCCTTTCAGGTCTTTTTCATGTTTGTTTTATAAGGCTGATAAAATAGCATGGGTATGAAAGTTTCAAATGTTTTTAAATCTCCATCTTATTTTAAAGAAAAAAGTTTTTGTTTTTTTTTAAACCAAAAATCAAAAACTGGAGCAATGCTATTAGGGACGTATTTATCTAGACAATCAGGAAATACTTGAACACATATAAACCTTCATGGAGTCTGATCTCAACAGATGTCCGTTTTAAGCACCTGTTGGAGTCTACTCTGTGACTGCCTCATTAAATGGGATGGAGTTTAACTTTGCAAAAGCAGGTGGCAGTTGGAATGTTAGAAATGTCCATTTGCTCCTTATGCTCCATTCTAGCTCACCAGCTCCTGGACTACTCTGGTGACCTTTGGATTGTGTCATTAATGAGAGAACACTTTTGGACTCACCAGCTTTGTTTACAAAGGTTCATTCAGAGTAGCTAAATTCACACAATAGGCAAATAAGAAAGACTAGTGTTTTGCTGCTTGTTTTCACCCACTCTCTGTTGTCTGTCAACAAGGGACTTAGGGAAAAGGCACAACTGTAATTGTAAATTGAAGAGACTTGAAAGCTCATCCAAGAAGCTGTTTAGTGTGCTTTGCAGTCTAACTGTTAAAGGTGTGTTTGATGATAATGAAATAACTAAAAATGTCATAGAGAGTAACACAAAAGATGTCATGACTGAATTGAAAATGATCAAAGCTATGTCCATACCATTTCCTCATGTCTGTGCATTGGACAGGACTAGATTGAGTCCTATTGGCCTGAAGGTCAAGGGTCATACATAGTGATTTCAACACTTCAATTTTGAGACAGCTGAATGTGGTCCTGACCTGCCTTAGTCAGTGGGTTGATCATCTTCATCTTTAAGCCTTCCTGCCCTTTCTAAAAACAGCAGGGCACTGAACCAGGAGATATTTTAAGTAACACATACTCAGTCTTCTCATTGGGTAGAAGCATATTTTGGCCTCTTGCCTATGTCAGATTGACATGTGTGCAGTTAGACTTGGATGCTAGTCCATACTTCTCAACCTCATATAAGAAACTTGCAAACATAAAGACACCGGGATTGCTAGCAGAGAGTCCGTGAGTAGATGTACAGACCTTTATTGGGGATGTGAATATGCTCCTGGGATCATCCATTTCAGACATTTGCACCTCAATCCTCAGCTTTTTGGATCTGTTTTCCTAAAACCTAGCTGGGATTTCACTCCAGAGACGCCCCCACTTGTCTCTGGATCCTGCCACTCTCAATAAATACTGATAGAAGACACTGCCAATCTGTGGATAAGGGAAACTAATGAGAAACTGCTTTCTAAAACCTGAACAGCAAAAGCAAAACCAACCAAGCCCAACAAATCCAAAACAAATCCAAAAGACAGCAACTCAAATAGTCCATACTCACAAGAAGACGCGTAGAAAAAACACCAAGATGTGACTGGTTTGCTAGCTGGACTTATCAGTCACTTGACTGGCATGCACTGGATACTCTGTATTTTTTTCTTCTTTGAAAAACAAGTACAAGTCTATGTTATTCTATACAGCTGGGACCAAAAACTTATGAGTGTGAGAAAGCACTATAGAAGCAAAATGGAATTGAAGCGGGTAAAGCCTGTGTCACAATCATGCCATTCCAGTACACTCATCCCTGGTACTCGTGTCTGCACCTCTAAGAAATTTCCATTTTTTCACATCAAAAAATCCAGATATGAAGCCGAAGCTGCCTTCTTCGCCAACCTGAAGCTGTCTGATTTCAACATCATCGACACCCTCGGAGTTGGAGGTTTCGGACGAGTAGAGCTGGTAGGTGAATTTTCTTTGAATGCTTTTCAAAGCTTTTCTTCTTCCTCACGTTTTCCCCCCTAGCCTAAGAACCCCTCTTTTGTCTCTCATTAACTATTAACTATTGACTGTTAACTATTGTTGCTCTAACTCAGAATCAGACACCTTCATGCAGGCATGTCAGAGATTGCTTAACAACATGAGCTAGGATATGCACTCACTGGACTCAAAAAAAACTGCAAATTGCTTTTTAGAAAACGCTTAGTATCCAATAAATGCTAAGCACATTCATTTAATGAGGAGCCTTAAATCACTTTTGCCCCCATTTGTCTGACTTTTTTACTTCCTTCCTTAGTTCTGATCAGTGCTTACTAACTTAATTATGATACAATTAAATTAATTTAAATGTAAATACAGAAAAAGAAACTGGAATATGTATTATATATACATATCTATACACAGTTATATAATTTATATATAAATAAATAAAATAAATGTAGTGGTAGTAATTCAGTTATTCTATAATTGTAAGCACCTATTTAGATTATAGTGATAATAGTTTGGATGTTTTGTACAATTTATTTCACATTAATTACGTTTTATGTAATTTAGTTCACTGGGAAAATAGATACACATTATAGGACATGATGACATTCTTGTTCTTTTGTTAAGCATACTGTATGAAGCATATTGTATGAATGTGGTATAAACAACATGAAATCACAACTCTATTTTGCATTTGTTTGAAACGGTAATTTCAAAACTGACCAACTGCAAGAAAAGTTAAGAAAGGAACTATGTCCTGGTGACAGAGGTAGCTCCATTCCAGATTCAGATTCACTTCTACCTCTCTGCTGAGCATGAGGGAGTCCCTGATAGGAGATGCTAGTACAGTCTGTTAGGAACTCCCCAGCATGTGGGAAGTGCACTCAACAGTTACTGTTACCACCGAGGTCAGGAGGAATCCCTTCCATAAAAGTCAAGTGGCCCAGGGCTATTTTTATGTTTGTTTTTATTGCTGTTTGGCTCCCTGGCTTTGACACAGGGAAAGATGTCATTTGCTGGAGTGTTAGAAAAGGTCTTAGCACTAAAGTGTGTTCCCTTGAATCTGCATATACTTCCTGTAACATGGGCTGAAGCTATGTAAAAATTACTACTATTTTAGACATGAACTTCCAAAATGTGCCTGTGAGGATCTGATTGTTGTTAATTATGGGTATAAAATTCAAGTAAACGTCCAGAAAACAGACAGGCAATCTTCCTGCTTTTCTAAACTTTGCTGACTAATTAATGGTCATAATTGGTCATAATTGGTTTTTGCTGCTGTGATAAATGCAATGCCCAAAACCAATTTAGGGAGGAGAGAGATTTTGGAAATAACAGGTCTATAGACCACATAAAGGACAAAATTCCTCTAAGCAGTGATTCTCAATCTGTGGGTCAGTAACTCTTTGGGTCACATATCAGATATCCTGCATAACATATATTTACATTATAATTCATAACAGTAGCAAAATTACAGGTATGATGTGGCAATGAAATAATTTTATGTTTGGGGTCAACATAACATGAGGAACTGTCTTAAAAGGCTGAGAACACTAGGAAGACTGAGAACCACTGCCTAGAACATGATTTGGAGGCTATTTGATATAGTTAGTTCCTTAAAACCAGGTTTAAAGACTATGGGCAAGGAAGGTTGAGGACAGCTCTGTGGTTAGGAGCACACAGCTCCCAGTATTCACACTGCCCTCCACCTCCAGGTGATATTGTGATCTATCCTGGCCTCTACAGATAGTGCTCTCCCTTGCACATGTGTGTGCATGCACACACACACACACACATGAAATTAAAAATAAAGTCCTTAATAAAGACTATAGACAATAAAATAACTGTTTCAGTTGACAAAAAAAAACTATGTCTGTGGGTTTCTAGGGAGTAACTTCAAGTTACTTATTTAGTGAAATACAGAGATTGTCTAAGATGTTTGAAATATTGAAACTATAATAGCTTTGAAAACAGTTGTGAGACCACTTCAAGTTGAAAAACGTAATACTGTATTGAAAATTGAAAACTTCTAGAAAATTCTCAGAAAAAAATCTATAAGAGGCATAAAGAAATAGCGATAAAATTCAGGGAAGTTTAATCATATAAAAGGAAATATAGTTTTTAAAGACCAAATATGCATAATGTATGTTCAGGGATACATGCGCATGCTTGTGTATGGACACAATTATACAGATAACTTTCATGTCAAAGGAAATACTATGCATACTTGCCTGATTTTTCCTTTTGGATATTATTGTTCACCTTTTTTCATAGATACTTTAAAGAAAACCAAACACTGAGTCTAGAGAGGGAGTTCAGAAGTTAAAGGTGTTTTCTGCTCTTCTAGAGGACCTGTAAATGTACATGTAATTAAAAATAAAATTATTTTTAAAAAGAACAAAAGAAACCCCAAAGCCTAAAGAATTCATCTAGATTAGAAATGTATCTAGTTTGCAAAATGTTTATATATAATACTTTTAAATCCTTGGTAGGCAGGTATTAGGGTCAATGAATCCACTGGGATCAGAGACACATATCCTTAAACTCAGAAGTCATTTTGTGTGATCTTTCACATCCCAAAAATATATTAGCAAATGTATAAATGATCTAAAATGCATAGATTTTAACACATGGAAACAAGTTCTGAACATATTAATACAAAGTATGTACCATTTACTACTTAAACCAATTAATTGTTATTTACCAACAATTATCAGGCAAAGGATATTAAAAAACAACACTATAAGTTGCATGTAGTATCCCAAATATTCCCCAAGTATGAGATCATAAATTCTCCAAAAAGATTTGAAGAATTCAGAAATTTGAAATTTTGAGCTCCATATCCTACCTCAAAGAGATAAAAATTTTATGATTGTTACTTCTTGATACATAGATCATGCCTGTAGTATTTTGCATGAGGATATGCCCAAGCTGTTAATCTTAACATTTCCTAACTTCTTGTTTGTCAGTTTAAGTAAATTTAGGTGCAAGGGTATTTATGTCAGGCAAATTTCTAAATAACTTACATTTTGTGGAGATGAGAACATTATAAGAAACTTAGTGTATTCAGAGTCCAGCCTCCTTTCTGTGATCTGCCATTGACCATATTTTTATCTATGTTCTTAACTGATGAGCTTTGTGATGTGTTCGGTTTGATGTGTTTACTATATGTCTTCTAGAAAACCAATTTTGTTTGCAATGTCACTTGTATGTATATCACATGTGTATACCTTCAGTCTTTATGTACTACTCTATAAGGTAGTTAAGTAATACCTTCATGTATCTCAATGTGTAAGGTGTAGTTGTAAAATAATGAAGTTGGTTTTAAAAGTCCTAAATGGAAATGTGTCCCGTTGCTTTATAGTAACACCCATAATCTCCTCTACTTCTATTTTCGTCAGAGGCACATGATTCAGAGAAGATTTTCCCACGAATCAGACAAACAACTGTGTAACCTGGCAACATTAGCTGTTGTTGCACTAAATATTAATTTATTCTGTAATCCTAAAATCTCCTGTACCCATAAGCTATCTTAGCTAAAATATACAAACAAATTATAAAGGGGACATAAAGCTTTCTTTTCCTGCATTGTATTTTTTCTACATCATTTATGGGAGACTTAAAAGTTTAATTAGAAAACTTGTTCCTGACTTTGGGGACTCACAGTTTGCTTCGAAGAGAAAGTAAGATTTAACCATAAGCAAAGCAGGAGCCGCACAGATTGCATGGAAGAGGGAGAGTGGTGTCCAGGTAAAGCAGAGTGGATGAAGCACTAGAGGAAATGCTTATGAAACCAAAGCACAGGCCACAGGCTTGCTCACAAAGTAGCACTCCTTACTAAAATGATCAACCTTTCGTTTGAAACCTGCTTTATAATCTTCAAGTCCATGCCCAGCTTACTTTTTAACTTAAAAATTTATTTTTATTTATTTTTAATATTTTTAAAATTTTTTATTCACTCCTCCCATTCCCCTACCTCCTCCCCTCAACCCACCCCTCCTCCCCTCCTCCAACAGGGTAAGTTCTCCCATGGGGGGACAGCTAAGCCTGGTACATTCGGTTGAGGCAGGACCAAGCCCTTTCCCCTTGCATCAAGGGTGAGCCATGTCTAGTTTATACTTCTCTGAGAGGAGAGCACAAGCTGTGGTTCATACCTCACAGGAAAAATGTCAAGATGATACACTGTAAGTGGCAGAAGTCCATACAGTGAGAAATGTTGCTATTGCCCAAAATGACAGACCTTTTTTCAACTTAGAAGCTTTTCTGTCATTCTGACTTCAACAAGTGTTTAGATTCTTCCCACTACTACCATGAAACAAGAGAAGGATATGTGTTCCTGTCTTAGTTTCTTTTCCAGTTGCTGTGATAGCAATTTAGAGGAGAAAAGATTTATCTGGCTCACAATTCCAAGTTACAGTCCATCTTCACAGGGAAGTCAAGGCAGCAGGAACAGGCAGCTTTTACACGATAGCCATGGTCAAAGGCAACGAGAAGGGAGTTAAAACATGCATGCTGGTTTTCAGTTTTCTCCACTATTACTCGGTGCTTTTTGTTTTCTGATCTACCATGAGAAATGATGGGGAACAGTTCCTAATCTTCTCTATGCCAACCTGTGGGCACCTGAAATAGCTTCCTCTTATTTATCCATTTCTCTTCTAAACTGCAAAGCCAAACTCTTGGTAAGGAGTGGTTTTCAGGGCAGACCACTGGATCCCAGCCATTTGCTTCCTACCCTATTTAGACTAGGATATTCTAAATGGGCAGGTGAGAACCAGACTCTTGCCACAGGGTGTGCTTGGGGTACCTCTCATTGTTTTTGTGAATCTTAAAAGTTAGATTCCCTGAGTAGCAATAACCATCTTACTCCCAGAGGCACATGTATGTAAGCAGAGTTCCTGTATTCTACAAAATGGCATCCAGGACACTGGCTCAGCATTTTTGCAACTTCCTTGGTATGCACTTCCCAGGCAAGCAGGCATGGGGAGCCATGTAAAGCAACTGGCAACAGAATTGACTGAGATGATTAAGCAATAAATGAAGTGATAAGCCCAGTGCACAGTCACCAAGGTTTTGTTTTATCACTCTGAAAGAGGAGCTTAACTCCAAAGGGACACCCCTAGGAAGATAAAAACATTTTAAAAGCTCCTATTGCCAACCCATACAGCAATGAAATGGAATAGCCATGGAGCTGCAGCGTAGCCTACAAGTTTACCTCATTTTGACACAGCCTTTGTCTAGCTGTACTCTCCCTTGCATAATATTCACTGTGGAATTATCGCTTTGCTTTCTGTTTAAAAAATATATAAAAGATAATTGGGGTTTGTAGTACTGATTCCTAAGGGGGAGAAAGGCATTTAGTGAAATAATGAAAGTTTAATCCAAAGGACACTAATGGAGCATACTGAGATACTGTTATGGAGCAGAACAAAGATACTGTCGACTCATTTATTGTTCTTTCATTCTACTAGATCACTTTATTGTAATAAATTCACAGATGAAATCATCCCACAGCTAGATTAAGGTAGCCACTCAACAAGTACATGGCCAGTTCCAACCTTTACACATTGCAGTGAACTTTTCTATGCAGTTAGAAAGGCCATTCTGAAGCTATGGATCTTCACTTGCAGTTTTATACTTTTACTGTCATTTATATTTTTCTGGTTTATTCACTACAAAAAAAAGAAAAAAAAAGAAAAATTCCATGATAGAGTTGAAACTAGAACTAATTGTGAGGTACCACTCCACCCCAGTCAAATGAGTATCAAATATTGAAAGGATGTGGGGGTGAGGGAGGAACCCTCATTCACTGCCTGTGAGAGTGAAATAAATGTAGCCATTATGGCAATCAGTTTGGAAGGCCCTCAAACAATTAAAAATAGAACTACCATGTGACCCAGCTGCTCACTCCTGGGCCAATGCCCAGAGAACTCCACATCCTGCTGTACCCATATTCACACATCCATGTTTAATTGCTGCTCTAATTTACAGTACCACACACATGGAACCAACATGTCTGTCAACTGATGAATAGATAACGAAAATGGTTTATACATACAAAACGGAGTATTATTTAGATATAAAGAAAATTAAATCATGAAATTTGTTGGGAAATGGATAGACTATATACTATTAAGTGAGGTCACCCAAACGCAGAAAGATAAAATTCATATATTCTTTCATATATGGATCCCAGCTTGAAATGTGTACATGTTTATATGCAAACTGCTATTAAGCATGAGTGCAGTTTAACATTTAGAAAGGAGACCAAGGAGGGCTAATATCAGGTGATGCAGAGGGACAGACTACTGGCAAAAGGACATGACTCATGAAAGAAGACACTGGCGTCAACAAAGCTAGTTTCTCTGCAGAAATTATGGGCAGTAAAAATCTAGCTGTATTTTGACAAGGAAGTTAATTCATCTTGTTCATATAGACTGTATATTCAACTGTGCATCAATAGCTGTGATATAATCCAGACTACATGAAGGATAGCAAATACAACTAATATCATACACACCTTTTGAATCTTATATACTGTCTATGCATTGAAATATATATCTTTCATAAAAATTATTTAAAATTATTATCTTAAAATAGCAACTTTTTCCCCTCCAAACTTAGATGTGATCCTAGGAAAAGCAGTCTGAATATAGAAGGCTTTGGATACATTTTGATCACATGTACTTTTTGTTTACCACATCACAAATTTACTTTTTTTCCTAGTGAATGTATGGGCTTAACACAATCAGCATGAGTTAATTTCCCACCACCACCAAAAAATACTCAAATAATCTATATTGAATACAGCAATCTCAGACATGATTCTAGTGGTCGAAGAATTTTTTGCCTCCTAAGTGGATAAGAGTAACTAGTTTGTGGCCAGCCTGGGTAAATGAGACCTTTTCTGAGAACAATTAAAAGACTAACAGCATGTAAATTCAAACATGGCTCTACAATTCTGTCCCTTACACAGTGACTACCAGCTTGTTTAGGTGTCGTTAATCATAGAAACAAGCATCACTTCTCTTCTGACTCAGTTCACTTCATGCTGTGAAGTACTCATCCATGGAAGTTTTACTTAAACACATTCAGAAGAGGATCCTATCCATAAGCAGGAAAATGGTCCCTCTGTGTATGTTGATAGAGCAGAAAATAGCCATAGCCTTTAGCTAAAAGGGAACTAGATTTTTGTGGTAAGTTTACTTCAGTATAATGAATAGGTTTAATCTTACTTTCTGGAAAAGTATAAAACCTACAATGCTGTATGAATTTAGGTGGATTTATCAATCATACATAATTTCTACACAGATGCTTAATTTATTGCCAGTTTATAATATCTCCTTCACATTAGCGTCTACCATAGGCAATAACAAATATAGCTTATTGATCTGAAGACTGCATGAAGTGAGGAGCTTTTGTAAGCCAAATGACTGTTCTTTTTTAAAATTCGTTTTGGCATATAACTGTTGTACATAGTGTTGGGATTCACAGAGATGGTTTCTTCTGAAGGTAGCCTGTCCTTTGGCAATATTCATACTCCTTCCCTCCCTCCGTTTAGAACCCCTGCCCTTTCCCATCCTTTCTCCCTCATCTTCCTTCTAATTTTACAGCACACACACTCACACCAGCATATGATTTTATGTATTTTTAAATAATTCAAAGGCCCACAATAGCAAAAACATGTGTTATTTGTCTTTCTGTCTTTTTTATTTCACTTAATGTTATTTCCAGTTATACTCATTTTACAGAAGATGACATAATTTTATTCTTCTTTATGGCTTAGCAAGCTCCATTGGATATATGCATAGATTTTCTTTTTGCATTCGCCCATTGACAGATTCTAAAGGCTGATTCCATAATTTGGTCACTATAAATAGTACTATAGTAATGGATGCATAGGTATCTTCATGTTCTCTTTACTTAGAGAACTTAGGATATGTGAACAGGAGTAGTATAACTGTGTTATATGAAAGTACTGTTTTTAGTTTTCTGTGGAACCTCTCTTACGATTTCCATGGTGGTTGCATTCTCACTAACAGAATTTGTTGTTTTGAAAAGTTCTTACCTATGCCTATATGGTGAAGTATTTTCCTTCAACAGTATTAGAGTTTGGGGGATTATAGGACTTTAATCCATTTTTAATTGATTTTAGTGTGTGATAAGAGTAAATGGTCTGGCTTCATTCCCCAACAGATGGCTATCCTGTGCTCCAGCACCATTTGTTGAAGAGGCTACCTCTTCTCCAAAGTATGTTTCTGGCTAGAGTCGTACTGTTTTTACTTCTGGGCACTCTGTTCTATTCTGTTGATCTTTTATCTGTTTTTAATGCCAATACTATGCTGGTTTTGTTACTATGACTCTGTAGTATGACTTAAGTCAGGTATGATGATACCTCCAGGGTTGTTTTTTGCCTGGGGTTGTCTTGGCTATCCATGATATTCTCTGATTCCAAATGAATTTTAGGATTGTGTTTTCTAGTTGTGTGAAGAATATCATTGGAGTTTTTACTGAAATTTCATTGAATCTGCAGATCACTGTTAAAACTTTGACCATTTTTAATATATTAACTGTGTTGATGGACAAACATAAATGCTCTTCCACCTAGTATCTTCCTCTATTTTTCAGAGTTTTAATTTTTTCTTTTTAGTTAAAAATAGAATTACATCACTGTCCCTCTTCACTTTCCTTCGTCCAGCACCTTCCAAGTGCCTTCTCTCCAACCCCTCCTATTCCCACTCCCTCTCAAATTGATAGCCTCTTTTTCTTTTATTATTGTTACATATATACATATCTAAGTGTGTATATGTGTGTGTGATTGTGTGTGTGTGTATTCACAAGTACATGAATACAATTTGCTGAATACATGTTTGTTGTTTGTATGTATATGGCTTCACAGCTGAGCATTTTGTAGTGTGTAACCAATAATGGAGGAACATCCCTGGAAGTTGCCTATAGTTCTTTGTCTAGAAGAAGAAAGCCATGACATTTTCTCCCTTCCATATTAGCATGTCCATTGATATTGCCATTGCTCCAGTCCCATTTATTCATCTATTTCTAGGAGAAACTGTTTCACAGCTGACTTCCAGGTGTTTTGGCTCTTACAATCTTTACGCCCTCTCTTCAGCAACGTTTCCCAAGCCATAGATTCAGGAACTGTGATGTAGACCTATCTATTGGGTCTTGGCTACCCAATATCCAATAATTCTTCCTTGGCGAAGTTTTCTCTTGCCTGTCTTTTTGAAACCCCTGTGAATGGGATTATTTGTCTGGTGTCTTTCTCAACACGTGTATTGATACATAAGAAGGCTACTGAGTGGAGCACTAGTTCTGTATTCTGCCTCTTTTCAGAAAGTGTTCATCAGTTAAAGACATTCTAGTGGATCATTAGAGTCTCTTGTACAGGATTGAGTTATCTGTAATAAGGACCATTGACTTCTTTTTCTTTGTATATCTCACTTATTTTTTCCATCCTTAGTGCTCTAAGTCTTCAATAATTGAACTGAGTAAGAGAAAGTGTTCCTGATTTTAGTGAAATGCTACTACAGGAGTTTTGTGCACCACCTTCATTGTGTTAAGATATGTTCTTTCATGGGGACATGTTGGCACACACCTTTAATCCCAGCACTCAGGAGGCAGAGCCAGGCAGATCTCTGTGAGTTCGAGGCCAGCCTGGTCTACAGAGCAAGATTAAGGAAAGGTACCAAAACTACAGAGAGAAACCCTGTATCAAAAAACAAAACAAAACAAAACAAAAGATATGTTTTTTCTATTCAATGTTTAATTAAAGATTTTTATCATAAAAGAATGTTAAATTTTATCATAGGTCTTTTCTACATCTAATGTGATGATCACATGGTTTCTGTGTTTGAGACTATTAATGTGTTGTTTTACAATTTTGGGTTTACAATGTTGAACCATCCTTGTAAGCTAATAACCCTTTTGATTCTGGTGAGTGATCTTTTGATGTAAAGTTTAATTCAGTTCATAAGAATTTTGCTTCCATCTTTGACATGATGATTGCTCTATAATAAATACTCTGTCTTTCTGTCTCTGTCTCTCTCCTCCCTTCTCTCTCACCCCTCTTCCTATCCTCTCCAAATATACCTCTCTCTCTCTCTTTTCCCATCTTTATCCCTTTCCCTCCCCCTTCTCTCTGTTTCTTTCTTGGTGGCCTCTTATCTGGTTTTGATAAAAGTATAATAGTGACTTTATAAGATGAATTTTACAGGGTTCCTCCCTGCATGTTTTATGAAGTAGTCTGTGCAGCATTGATGTCAGATTTTCTTGAGGTCTGGTAGAATTCAGTCGTGAATCCATTTGGGTCTTTTCTTTTTTTTGAAGTGAGGATACTTTTTATTATGGCTTCAATCTTACTGCTTGCTATAAATCTGTTTAATTTGTTCATGCCCTCATGGTTTATTTTACAGAGGTCTTCATGCTTATTAGAAGCATGATTTTCAAAGTACTCTCTAATAATGCTCCATCTATAATTCCATTAATTTGGCTCTTTTCTCTCTTTCTTTGGTTAGTTTGCATAAGGGTTTGTAAGTCTTGTTTTATCTTTGCAAAGAATAAGCTCTTGGTGTCATTGGTTCTTTTCATTGTTCTTAGTGTTTCCATTTAATCAATTTCTGCCATGGTCATCATTATTTCTTTCTGTCTCATGATTTTGGAGTATCATGAAGGTGAACCATGAAATCCCTTGAGACTACTTGATTTTTTTTAAGATAGGCATTTTTTTTTTGTTGTTGCTGTTGTTTTGGTTTTTTTTAGGTTTTTGTTTTGGTTTGGTTTGGTTTTGGTTTTTTGAGACAGGGTTTCCCTGCGTAGCTTTGTGCCTTTCCTGGAACTCTCTTTGGAGGCCTCAAACTCACAGAGATCCACCTGGCTCTTCCTCCTGAGTGCTGGGATGAAAGGCGTGTGCCACCATGGTCCAGCTGAGATAGGCATTTTTTTTTTTTAGCAGTATGTCGTTTTCATTTGCAAATAGGATTATTCAGTTTCTCCTATTTTCCATTATATTTTAATGAAAACATGTTTACAACCCCAAAAGACAATATTTTACTGATTTAATGTTTCAACTAATCTGAGCATCAGTAAGACAGTTCTGTTAGAAATGGCTGTGTTGTGCAAGGCTGTGACCTCATTGGGATCACCATATGAAGATGGAAAACATAGACCCCATAAAGTTGTCTTCTCTCCTCCACACTTGTGTCATTGCCTATATTACATACACACACACACACACACACACACACACACACACACATCAGAAAAAAATTATGAGGGAAATCTCACTGTTATTTCATTATGTGCCATCACTGCATAATTCCCTTAGAAGATAATACTTCAGGATGAAATATATATATATATATATGTATATGTATATGTATATATATATTTGAAATATATATATATATATATCCATAGTATATCAAATTATATTGTGAAATATACAGTTGATTACTGATTAACTTAAATTATTACATCTCTTTCAGATTGATAAAAATGTTTTTATGGATACCCACATCGAGTATTTAATGTTTTTTTTATATTCTCTATCAAGTATTTTAACATTAACACAGTTAAAAGGTTTTGACAAAACAATAATCATTGGGAGCACATCAATAACCTTTAGACTTGTACTCTCAATACTGACACACAAGGATCATGAATTCTAATGTAATTAGTATTCTAATTACTGACATTCAAACCAGGCTGGATAACAAACAATATTTCATGGGAATTTGCAAAAAAAATATGAAAAATAAAACCAGGAACAAAAATCCACCACCCTTTTACAGACACCCTTACTTGAAAGGTATGGTCACATACTATGTGACAGTTAAAGAAAAATTGACCACTTAGATGATAGCCATCCCATTCTATACATTGCAGCAGATAAATCTTACTAATTGAAAGCAAAAAAGAAGAGGAACAAAACCACAGAAAGAATATAAGGTCAACATATCTCTCTCACCCACAAGTCTCTCAGCCCCTCAGACCCAAGTAAACATACTGAGGTTTATATTAATTAAAACTGTTTGGCCATTAGCTCAGGCTAACTATTGACTAGCTCTTATACTTAAACTAACTCATAATTCTTATTTATGTTTAGCCATGTGGCTTGGTACCTTTTCCCAGTTCTGCTGTCACATCTTGCTTCTTATGGTGGAGGCTGGCAGCATCTCCTCACTTAGCCCTTCTGTTCTCAGAATTCTCCTCTTACTTTGTCCCACCTATACTTCCTGCCTGGCTTCTACCCAATCAGCATTTTATTTATTAGCCAATCAGAGGAACATATTCACATCATACAGATATCTACAGCAGTTGTTTTGATAAAACATCATGTCTAAGTAAACTTAAAAAGAGGTTTAATTTGACTCTTGGTCCTAGAGCAATGCATGAACCCTGTGAAAGTGGCATGGAAAAAGGTATCAGACACGGCAGCTAAAGCAGGAGACTAAGAATTCACATCCTTTACCTGGAGGATAAGTAAAAAGTTTAAATGCTGTGCAGATGTAAATTCTCAGGCCAACCCCCAGTGACATATTCATCTAGCAGGGCAGCATTTCCTAAATCTTCCCAAATGATATCACAGACTGAGAATGATTGATTTCTCTAACTTCAAGCCTACATGTTTGCTCTCTGTTACATGAACCAATTCATCATGGAGAAAAAATCACTAACTTTTTAGATACCAGAACACCCTTGTGACAGGAATTACATAGAAAAATATTCATGTTTGAAAATTAGTTTAAGGATTTGTTTTCACTTTAATTATGCAATGTTTGTGTGTCTTTGTGTGAGTATGTGTATGTGCATTCTGGTTTCGAAGGTTAGACCCTTGGAGCTTCTGGTAGCAAAAGTTACTGGAAATCATCAAAAACCAGAGCTTGGTCTAGGGAATGACTTTGTATTAGAGACTTGGCCATGTCTCTATCTCTGTCAATATTATAAAGCTTTTTATATCATCTTGATATCAGAAAATAGGATGGAACTCATACAAAAAAAATTCCTATTCATGTAATCAATTTGATTAAGACTTTAGACATCACAGTTGTGTAGTGGGTAGCCATCCCAGCATTGGCCTGGAAGTTCCAACCCCCATTGAGGCTTCGGTAATGGTCACGCCCACAAGGCGGGGCTGAGGGAGGAAGCAGAAGACCCAGGATGGAGAGGAGAGGTCTCTCTTGGTTCTGGGATGCTGGACGCAGGAGGTAGACTGAGCAGAGTTCTCCAGAGAACACCGCCAGACTGCGCCATACCTTTGCCAGACCCTACAACCTATCCCTTCATTTATAAGTTACCCCACAAAATAAACCTCCCTTTTAACTACTTGGAGTGGCCTTAATTTCACCAATACAGTTGTTTTTAGTTTCAAGGAAAAAACTTGTTTCAAGTCTTTTTCATTGTACCCTTGAAGTAAGTAAATTATTAATCAAGTTCACTAAAGACTGATGTGAAAAACATATTGTGGATTCTGTTTTTCCACATTTGAGGTAGATAACGAAGTTTACTATATGTGTGGCAAATCCAATTAGTGAAGATAGGCATTTATAAACTGTAAGTTCCCTCACAGCAGCATGTTCTGTCATGTTCTGTTTTCAATTTCATTCACTTAGAAGAATGTTTTAGTTCTCCTGCTGATTTATTTCAATGAACCATTCATCATTCAACAGTGTGTTATACAATGCTGCAAGTTTGTGTATTGTTCTTTAGTTTCTCTTTGTGTGGCTTTCCGGTTGTTTCCACTGCTATCAGACTTTTTTCAGTCTTTTATTTGTTATGATGGCACATTTTTCTTTGCATGTATCTGATGTTTCTCTCTGTGGCATTCAATATTCTTTCTTTGTTCTGAATAGTTTAACTGTAATATGACATGAGAAGATTTTTTTCTGGGTCTTGGCTATTTGGTATTATAAATCCCTCCCACATCTCTTTCACTGGACCTAGAGAATTTCCTGCTGTGACGTTATTGAATATGTTTTCTAGTTCTTTAGCTTGTACTTCTTCTATAATCATGATTTATAAATATAAATAATGTTATGTAGATGTCTCCTGTCCCATTCATACTTTCTTATTAATGTATCTCTGTCATTTTCTGGATATTATAATTTGTCCTCATTATATTCAAGCTTGTATATTTTCTTCCACTCCATTCCATTGATGAGGCATTTCACAGAGTTATTTAACTTACTTAACTTTTCATTTTCAACATTTGAATTTTTAAAATATTTCTTTGTATGGAATTCCAGTTTCATACTCTATATTGACTTCCTTTTTTCATTGAACATGATTTGTGTTCTATTTTGATTCATTTAGAAATTTGAGTCCTATTTATTTTATTGAACAGTCTTATGAGTATTGACTTGAATTCTTTTTGTTTCTTGTAATTTTCTACCAATAAATGTGATTACTGTGGTATCGACAATTTTGGAAGAATCATGCTACATTGCTTTTTCCCATTTCTTGTATTTCTGCATTAGGACTTGTCCACCAAGAGTTATATCATTGCTTGAGTTTTTTAATCACCTGAATCATTTCCATGGAAGTATTTTTCAGACTCCTAGTAGGACTTGCTTATAGTAGGACTGAGTTTTCATTTGTCTGCAAGACTGTGACTAGAACTCAGTTGTTACATTCAGTGGGCTCAGGGAATGAGGCTTGGTGCTCAATACCAGTCCAAAACTAAAATACTCTCTGCAGAAGCAGCCACAATCTATGGATAGACCTACCATGAAAATGTAATAATAAACTATTTTTAAAACAACACCTTCAAATCCAGTAGTCTTGGGAAAGATAAAGGAGCAAGGATGGTATGGTACAATGTGTTACTAATGGTAGAACAGGAATAAAATAATTAAGGAAAAGCCAGAAATTCTTATGATGGAGAAAATACAGAAGGGAGTACAGTGAATAGAAGGGGGATAACAAGGGGCATGAAGGTAGCTCAGGCCAAGGGAGAGTGGAAAGGAAGAAGCAAAGAATTGGAATTGGACAACTTAAAACAGAAGCAGGGGTCCTAAACTCCAGCCTGGAAAGGTCTATTAAAAAGTAGACCAGGAAAGAGGAGGACAAAGCAGCTCTACTGCATTGGCATGAGCGGTGAATAAGGAAAGTATAAATGTGAAGGAAAGAAGTATCTATGTGGGAGTGCAGAGCTTGTTTGAGGTTCCTGCCCTGTAGCAGGAATCTTAGAAGGCCTTATTAATAAAATCAAACCTGAGGCCAGTTATTGGGATGAACGCTGGAAGATCAGAGAGACAGGACAGGCCTCAGTTACCTCACCTTGCCTATTCCTCAGCTGATCCTGGTTCCTCAGACTGGAAGCCTCTGAGTCCTCATCCAGAATGAATCTCAGCTGAACTGTGCTGCTAGAAGCCTGAAAGCTTAACCAGCCAAATGCTTCTAGTTTCTGGCCCTCACACCTTATATACCTTTCTGCTTTCTACCATCATTCCCTGGGAGTAAAGGCTAGCTTTCTGGGATTAAAGAGTGTCACTATGCCTTGCTGTTTTCAATGTGGCCTTGATCTCACAGAGATCCAGAGGGATTTCTGTCTCTGAAATGCTAGGATTAAAGGCGTGAGTGCCACCATTTTCTAGCCTCTGTATGTAGTGGCTGTCTGTTCTTTGACCCCAGATAAATTATTAGGGAACACAATATTTTGGGGGAACACAATACCACATTGCCCTGGTGCTAGTGCCAGCTCCGCCTCTACAGTCCCCGAGGGGGATCACATGGTGGATGCCTTGGAGCAGTATGTCACAGTGCAGAGCACCTGTGCAAAGCCTGTGTCCACTTGGTCCACTCCAGCCATCATTCAGACTTCCACATACCTGACCTCTGTAGGGTTCTCACTCGAAGTTGTCCCCCCCCTGCCCCCCATCCAAGATATTCTACCAGCCAAATAGCAGAGTATAGTTCAGTGACAACTGAGTGAGCAGCTCAGGAGGAACTTCACCTCTAGACTCACTGAGCCACTGACTCAGCAGGGGTCTCTAACAGGGATCTTGCATATCCTGTTGATTGTTGAGAAGAGAGAGTTTTCTTTACACCTCCTTTTTCTCTGTGATTTGTCATGAACAGCTTTTGCCCTCACTATTTTCTCTCCTCTTGTCCCCCTCCTCTTTTTTCCTCTCTCTCTCCTCCCGCTCCCCCTCCTCCCCTCCCTCCCTCCACCCCCACTCTTTCCTCTTCTTCCCTTTCTCTCTTTAGCTCTCTTTTTCCCTCCTCTCTCCCTCACTCTCTTTCAAAGTCTGTTACTTAAAGTATAGTCCCGATTTTCTGAGACTTGTCTTAAGCAAGGGTTCTGGCCCTCTGTAACTGTGTTTTCTCTCACTGGATAAGCAGCCCAGCTGGAAATAATTCCTTTGGAATAGACCCTGGACCCTGTCTCCCTTTAATCTCTGTAAAGTTTCCTATTTGCTTTGCTACTATTATTTCTCCACCATCTCCCACCTCTCCTAATACCTTCGATCCAACTATGCCAGTGTATTCCCTGGAGATTTAACAGTCATTGCACGGGTGTCATCTGCCACTTAGATACTTTATTCTTAATTCTTAACTTATGCCAGCTGCCTTGTAAATTCATTTTGAAAGTGAAGAGATCCATTCTGTATGAAAAGATTTCAAAGAAGTTAAAGCGATGTCCCACAACTTTAAATTTGACATGCACAAGCACAGAGCAGTTCATAGATTAAGCCAACACCAGTAGTACTTGTTGAATTGACTCAACTACACGTGAGTTCATTCATATTTATATAAAATCAGGTAAATACTTAATGAAACATGAAAGCAGCAGGAAGAGATTTTTCTATTTTTTTTAAATGTCCAAAAGAGTAAATATGAGGCATTACATTAAAAAAAACAAGATCTGATTGGGGTCAGATCAATGGATGAAAACCCTTTTGATTACAAGTTTTATAGTATATAATTATTAAAACTGCAAGGATGCACAGGCCTTGTGTTTCAAGAGTATGGCTAGATACAAACCCTTTGCACATGTAAGGAAGATAGTTGGATTTTGCAATATGAGATTATCTCTTTTCCATTTTGACTCATTTTCAACATTCAAAGACAGCAAGTGAAAGAAGCTGAGCTGTCAGTATTTGATACTCAGCTCCACCTAGATGAGGTCCTAGGTTGTAAGTATGCTTTGAGTATAAGAATGAATTGAACAATGTGAGAATGGTTAAGCATTTAGTTAAAAATTGTATAGAGAAGTCATTGAAACTGACATACCTAGCATTTCTTTTTATTTGTGAGGTTATCTATAGAAATCAAAGTCTTTGGTAAGGAAAAGAAAACTTTATTGTTTGATGAAGGAAAATAAGTCACTCAAATGCAGTGAAAGTTGCTTTTAGCACATATATTATTATAGAATATAAATGTTATATTTAAGGAATGATAATTTATATTTTGCACATTTTAGCAAACAGCCTTACCTAAACATTATACTGACACAAAGAAAGTAATTGTAACAAAAAGAATATTGACATTTTAATTGGATATAACTTCTTAAGGACAGTCAACATTAAAATACATTGAGATGGAAATAGAGAGTTTATAATGATCACTAGTTGGGTTAATAGAATTAGCAGAAATGGTGAAGAAATCAGTGTTAATTTATATAATGGAAGCTTGCTGGGTGCTTCAATCACGTTATTTTCTTTCATGACTGTAGCAAATTATGCCTTGTCTGGGCATGAGGACATGGTGTTGCCAAGTCCAAATTGATTCAAACCATTGTCATAAAGTTTTTTCCCTTCCCCATGAAAGTAAAACTTCTTTAAATCTGCACATGTATTGCTAATGCTTATTATATTTTTCATTAATGATAGAACTTTGAAAATGGACTTAAATGAAAATCATAATACTAAAATATATTTACAGATATCCATTTTTGTTAACATGCCCAAATGTTAGAATTTGTGGTAGTAGTGACAAGTTTTATGTAGCATTTTTGAAATGTTGAGTGATTTTTTTCCCTTTGTACTTATCCTTCTCTCATACAATCATCTCAACCGCAGTCTCCCCTCCCTCCACTCTTCCCAGTCCCCCACTACACCTCCCTCTGCCCCAGATCCACTGTTCCTCCATTTCCCTTCATAAAAAGAGCAGACCTCCCAGGGATATCAACAGAGCACAACATAACAAGATGCAATAAGACAAGGCACAAACCCTCATACTGAGGCTGGCATATCTGATCCATTCTTACAGTATCTGCAAGTTTGACTTTATTCCCATTTCATAGTACAGAATAGAGACTATAAGAGGTCATGTGGAATTGCAGGGGAATGTGATTTGTATATTCATACAATATTTTAAAAATTGATGGGGTGGATCTGGGAAGAATTGGGAGGGAGGGATTGGAATAACATCAATAAGATCAAAATGCCTTGTGTGAAATTATCTTCAAAAAATGAATAAAATTATTACATTAAAATAATTAAAAAACATTAAAAGTGCTGACAAAGAACTACTACTTGACTAGATCATTTATAAGGAATTTCACAATTATATATATTCTACTTAAACTGGTTCATAATACCTTTTCTAAATTATAAAAATAAAAATTTTGGGGGTCTCTCTGTGTAACTTTGGAGCTGTCCTGGAACTCGCTCTGTAGACCATGTTGGCCTCGAACTCACGGAGATCCACCTGCCTCTGCCTCTCGAGTGCTGGGATTAAAGGTATGCGCCACCACTGCCTGGCTAATGTCTTGCTATATTATTGAAGGTAAAAGGATAGGAATCTAGGGCAGTGCTTTCCTATCCCATAATTCTCTAAAATATAAGCTAAATGTATAGCTGTATCATAATCAAATCAAATAGAAATTATAGATATGTAATTTGACTAATTTTTTCCTCTTTTAAAATTCTTAAACAGTACTATTAAGGTACAATGTGGATACCTCAACATTTTCTACTGTGCTCATGTAATTCAAAGAACATTTCTGTTTTTCAAAAAGAGCCCTATGCCCCGCTTCCATCCCCAGCTACAGTCAGCCATGCATCTATTCTACCTAAGTCTTAACTTTCCTGGTACACAGTTTCTTACACTACAACTCTGAATTACACTCAATGCTCTTGTTCTCTACATATATGTTTATAAATCATATTGAATGACATAAATTACAGGCTGTTTAACATACAGTAATTCCTTCCCTCTTTCATTTAGGATAAGTTTCTAAGGTCCCTGAATGCTACTGTAGCCATGTTCGGAACTCAGCTACAGCATGATGCTTACATTGTTTCTTGAGTAGGTGCTCTGTGGCCAGTGTCTGATTGGCCTGGGAAGTTTTTACCAGGGGATATTGGAAAACAATGGTGAAAAAAATCTGATGTTTGTATATTTATGGTCTAATGGTTTGTTTACTGGTATTCTCAGTTGTTGATGGTTTCTTAATGCATTTAGATCACTCCATGCTTCTGTCTTGAGGACTAACTGTAAATGGTGTGGAGTGAAACACTGTAGCAGTTGGCACATTTAATCTGCTGTATGTAGAGGCTACTTTGCTCTCAGTATAGGTATTTGGGGCTTGCTTTTCTTTGCAAAAATGTTCCTAGTTTATTTATAAATACACTTCCTCTCCAATTAAAGAAAGCCAATTAAAAAAAAAAAAACAAACTTCTATGTTCTACCATGCTCTACATGTTACTTGTTTAAAATTTTGTGCTGTTTTCTTAAAGAAAAAAAAAAAAAAACACTTTTCATTCCTGTGTTGCAGCCATTACAATTAAGAAGCCTGTGCCTAGACAGCCCTGTTTTAGTGTTCTCTAGAAAGTTTTCATAAAATTCTTTGTCCTTTGGAAGTTATTAAGCTATGACTGAATGTAGTTGAAACTAAGTCCTTTTTATTTGTAACTTAGACAATACGCACGCTGTGTGCTCACCATCTCCCCTTCCAATGACCTGCTCCTGTTCCCTTAAATGATACTGCTGTTGCTTCAGACATCAAAGCCTTTTTCTCTGTCTGAAGTCAGACATTGCCACAATTCTTAGGTATTGTTTGTATGAAGTGGATTGGCTGTCCATATTTTCTTCTGGACTTACACTTCCCAGGAACTTAAAGACTAATCACTGTGGTTTAAGCATCAATGATCTTGAAGTTCTTTCTCAACTTCTTTACCTGTTGACTTTTGCTTCTTTGCTTAGTAGCACTGAGGTGGACTGGGGCAAGAATAGGAACAGCCACAAATAACATTCAGTTTGTGGTATTATCAAGGCCACAGACCCAGAGACACAGCTCTCTGCTGCTACCTCGAAGACTGAGGCATTCCTTTATCTCTCAGGGTTCTGACCCAGTGGTGTAGGACCAAATTATTGGTTTCAGCACAGAAAAAGAATTCAAGGACTATCAAGTTATGAAGCACAGGAATTTAGCAAAGATATTTCAATCTGGATGTTAAGTGTGCAGGTTAAGAGCAAGGCTGATGCTCAGGGAAAGAACAAAGCATACCCAAGTGTGAGGATGGGCTTCTCAAAGGAGGTTTCTTCCCCATTGTCTTTCTAATGGTCACACCTAGGATACTGGTGGATTTTGTAACGATCATCTTCAAAGGGTTCCTAAGAAAGCTAAGTGAGATCTCATAGTAGTTCCTATACACTGGATAGGATTACAGCTGATCTTGGATCACAAGGGTTTCAGGAGAAATTAAGATTTTTTTTTATTTTTATTTTTTACTGTAAACAAAGGTTTACCCTTGTTTGAGACTCGCAGAAAATGTCTAAGGAAAGGAATGAAGTCCTACTCAGGGTCATATACATTTAGGACTTAAGCTTGGCTTGTTGCTATTTCAACATGAATTATATATGTGAAATAAATGTTATTTCTATGTTGATAGCTTTTACAGCAGACATTGTGCATTTTGTTGGAATTCTTGCTTCTCAGCTGGTGGGAGGCTGAGGTCAGATGGGGTGAAGCATATCTCTCCTTTCACATGTGCCCTTCTGTCCTGCTTCAGTGTGGCACTCAGTCTGTAGGAGAACATATGCTGAATGCTTGGACCAAAAGAACCATTAAACCAAGGTATACATAAAGATAGGTACAGTTGCCAGGCGGTAGTGGCACACTCCCTTAATCCCAGCACTCAGCCATCCTAGTCTCCAAAGCGAGTTCCAGGAAAGGCGCAAAGCTACACACAGAAACCCTGTCTCGAAGAAAAAAAAAAAAAAGATAGGCACAGTTAATAGTCACCAAATGGTAACTCTATTCCAGGCAATCTTATACCATTTCCAAGGTTACCCTTTGTGAATTCCACCTGTTATAGAGATGAGAAAATTAACAGAAAGAATTTGAAGATCTACTAGATCAGAGTCCAAAACACAGTTTAGATTCAAACAAAGGTGGTTAAATATCAGACTAGCCACCCTCAGCCAGTGCATAACTCCTGTGTCCAGGTTAGGATAGTCACAAACCTGTAAACAGGCTTGGCCAACTGGGGTAGAGAGGAGGCTTAGGCAAAAGGGAGGACATATATAAATACATATTCCTTTCTTCATTTTGCCCACTTCTGTCTGAATGTAACACTAATTCTTTCTTCTAGTGAATTCGCTACTAGATAATAAAAATCATTACCATCATCAACATCAGCATCAGCATTTCAAATTTTCACAAGTGTACTCAATATAACTAATCAAGCACAGAGGAAATGAGGCAAAATTTTAACTTTGATTTAAAACTTTTGTGTATTAAACATAACCCATATTAGGCATACTGCCTTAGGCTTATCAAATGCAAATTGCTAAACCTCACTTTGTAAGTTCAGACTGAAAAAAATTAAATTATAAAATATTAAATTATATTGTATTTATTTAAATTAAATTAAAAAAAGAAATGAATAGCATGCAGTTGTTCAAAACTTGCTTAGATTTACATGGTACATGGTGGTACAATATATTATTTCTCATTGTATTTGTGGAATTCTAATAGGACCAGGATTACATTGAATACATCATTCAATAATATCAAATAGCTATTATAATTAAAAAGTATTTTAAATTATCTGGAAATTGAACCTGGGGACTGACAAATGTTAGGCAAGCACACTACCACTGAGGTATATTCCCAGCTCTTAGAAAATATGTAAATAATTTTCACCACTAAGGTTTAATTTCTACTCCTCATAAAAGTAAAATAGATGAATTCTGTAAATATTAAGCAACTCAAAAGTTTTAAGGAAGTATTACTAAAATTATACATAAAGGAAAAATTATTTATGAACATGTTAATGACCTTCAAATCGTCCTTTCAGAAATCCATTTTAGATATAGGTATTAGGCATATGCTCAGGTGCAGATATACCATGGAATCATAAATTATACACCACCCTATAACTAATACTGTTTATCCATGTATTTTAATTATTATTCTACCAAAAATTTTAGAACTGCATTACATAGATATTGTATAATTTACTTTTCCCAAGTTCTTACTGACAGACATTTAGACTGTTTCTGGTTTTTCTGATAGGAACAATGTTGACTTAAAGATCTTGAGTGATCTTTGGAACATTGTAGGTTTGTCAGCAGGGTTCTGATGAACACATTAGTTGGGTGTTGTTCAGGGAATTAACCTGAGCAAGAGACTCTCTGTGTTGAGTTAGGTCACTCTGGTAGTTACCAAGGTTAAGAACCAGAATTCAGGGCTGAACAGATAGCTTAGTAGTTGAGGAGCACACACCACTCTTGCAGAGGACCTGAGGTTCTATTTCCTACCACCCACGTTAGTTGTGGCTAACAACCACCTGTAACTTCAGCTCCAAGCTATCAAATACCTTTGTCTTCTGTGTGGCTTCCATGGGCACCCACACTCACATGCACAGACCCAAACACATACACATAATTAAAAATAAAAGGTCTTTAAAGAAAAGATGCTGAAATTCAACACATCTCTCATGAAATTGACCTCCTCTCCATTTCCACTGACCACTTCCTACCCACTTTGGCTTCCTGTATGACTCAAGCAATCAGGCATCCCAAACCCCAGATAAGACACTAAATGACTAGGGGAATAACACAGGTTTTTTTCTTTTCTTTTTCACACAATTATTTATTTTTATTTTGTGTGTATACATGTGTGTATGTGGAAGGATCTACATGCCATTGCTCATGTCTAGAAATCAGAGGACAATTTTCAGGAGTCAGTTCTCTTCTCCCACCATGTAGTTTCCAAGGACAGAACTAAAATTGTCAGGTTTGGCAGCAAGCGCCTTCACCTGATAAGCCATCTCACCATCTCACGCAACAAGGTTTTGATTAGTCCCTTTTGATTAAATAGATGGTTCAATTTTTCACATAGAGTCTACAGTTAGCCTCTTCCATTAAACTCATATTTGTGAACATCCATCATTAGACCTTCATTTTGTTGTATATCCAGCTGAAGGAAATCCATGCATAAACTTAGAGGAGCTTAGCTCCAAATGTCCTAAATATGAAACCAGTTCTGCTAGTTGGTAGTTCAGTGAATTTAGACAACGTGTGTGTGTGTGTGTGTGTGTGTGTGTGTGTGTGTGTGTGTACAGTTTGCCTTTGATTTTACCAATTTACCTGATTTAGTTATACTGAATCCACCTGTGCAAAGTTTGCTTCTGTGAAAAGGCAGAATTTTTTAAAGCTGTGTCCCTAAACCACCACACAGGACAGAAAGACTAATGGAAAGGCCATCAAGAATGCCAAGTCACTGATACCAGCTCCCTTAGAATCACAGTGATTCTATGGTAGTTGCTGCTATTGTCTTGGGCAAGAATTAGGGCTTGCAGCAGTTAAGCAACTAGCCCAAGGGTCAAAGAGACCAAGAAGGGGCAGAATTAAAACCAAGACCTGTGGTTCGAAATGCTGATCTCTTTCCTACCCTGTGCAGAAGTGATGTCTAAAGAGAACAATGTCTAACTTAGACATCTGAGCAGCATGGGATTCTCTTTGTTATCTGGGTAAGAGTACATTTTCCTTCCCTTTGGAATGCTCATTCCCTTCAGAGTTTTGTTATTCTCACATCAGCTCATTTGTCACTCTATATTTTTAGTCCGTCTACTTTCCTTTTAGAAGTGAGTTTCCGCATTTATATTTATTATGAACTACAACTGAATTAACATGTAGCATACTAATCTATCATTTTAAGGAGTTTCACAGACAGACTAACTAGAGGGTCTTTGGCTGTTATAGACATTTTCACATTATTCTCTCTTTCCCTTTAACTCATCATGTGGATTGACTCAAATGTCCACTCTACTGTCTGATGTGTCCTCTCACTTCCTCCTGACATATTAACTCCTTTCAGACTGAATTAGTCTGAACATTGTGGGCACACAAGACATTTAAGAATTTACTAACAACACCACCACTACCCCAGCAAGTACTTTAATCTCAGTACTCAGGAGGCAGAGGCAGGCATACCTCTATGAGTTCTATGGCATCCTGGTCTACAGATCGAGTTACAGAACAGCCAGAACTACACAGAGAAACCCTGTCTTAAAAAAACAAACAAACAAAAAACCCACCCTCACTATCCTTGCAGATGAAACAGCAAAGGATTAAAAACACAAGAAGGGGCAAGCTATGCTTCAGCCAAGGTTTGCTATGTTATTTCTCTGAAGCTTTCTTTGGGGCTGAATAATGTTATTGGTGAGCAGTGCTGTGACGTTCCACTGCTGGAGAACACTTAGTGATAGCTCCCTTGACTACTGTTAACAGATTAACTCCAGCATGACTCTTCTTGACTTATGAGTCTCTTGGGTAACTCTCTTGTAAGCATGAACACATACCTACAGCCCATTTGAGATAAGATATTGGAGGATCCCAGCCTCCTACATAGGCACAGCTAGCCATGTGGGCTGCATGAGATGCAAGCTCACTATATTGGTTTGGTCTACAGTGGATACAATTAAGGAGTAAGATTTAAGATTAAAGGAGATTAATGCCATCAAGCATGGTGGAGGAAAAAAAGTAGTTTTCAAAAATCTGAAAAAAACAATACTTTATTACATATATATTTTTAACTGGAGGCAGGAAAATATTGAAAAGTAAAGTAGAAAATAACAGTTATGACATATACATCTCCAGTCCCAACAGGGACCATTGTCAATCACTCAACTTAACTCTAGAAATGTTTGTGGATGAGGACGTTGAAGAGTATAAAGCCCTAGGTGACCATGTGATCATACTTCGCCATCAGCACATGAAATAGAATTCAAGAGGAAATTAGATATTTTTGATAGAGAAAGACTATGTATAATACTCAGACTCATTATATGAAGTAAAATGAAACATGAAGTATATTTCTTCTAATTCATATGGGCACAAAATTAATTCGGGATGTAGTTAGTTGACCCTTGTATGACCCAGCACAGTACGATTAGAGGATGGTTTACATCGTGTTTGTAAACTCAGTCCCTCTAGTGAGGATATCACCTGTGTGACTTGGGTGGTAGTTGGGATTCATTTATATCCTATCTGCACCTCTTATTTCAAGACAATGGCATATGAAGTCTGTAGGCTTTTGCTCATGTGTCCTTTCTGCCTGTTTTTAAGGTCCAGTTGAAAAGTGAAGAATCCAAAACATTTGCGATGAAGATTCTCAAGAAACGCCACATTGTGGACACTAGACAGCAGGAACACATCCGCTCAGAGAAGCAGATCATGCAGGGGGCTCATTCTGACTTCATTGTGAGGTAAAGGCACACCCCTAACAATGGCTGTGCCAGCTCCAAACAGCAAATCAACTGTGACCCTTGCTTCCACTGTGTTTGCCCTTAAAGTATTTATTTCATGGTTACAAAGGAAACTTGAGAAATTTGTATTTGATTTTTGAAATATAAAAAACCTTGATTCTACATTTATTTTTATAGAGAAACATATCCTCATATTCTCAAAAAAGGATATTCTTCCCAAAAGAGATGTCAACTTTTAGCATTTCGTTTTTGTCATGGCTCTGTAAACATCTACATCAAACACAAGAGATAGAGAACACAAGAAACAGTTACCCAATCAGTCTATTCAGTGTTAATTTCCTGAAGAATGGATTTGTGTGTGTGTGTGTGTGTGTGTGTGTGTTCACATATACACAAGGGCATGTGAGGGTGTGTGCAAGTGAATGCACATGTGTGGAAGCCAGAGATTGATGCCAGTGACTTCAGCCACATTGCACTTTATTTTTGAGCCATGGTCTCTCACTGAACCTGGAGCTCAATCATTCAGCTGGGCTGGCTGTCCTGAGCTCCAGGGTTCTACCTGTCTCTAATCTCCCAGCACTATGCTTATAGATGGGTGCAACCGTGTCCATCTTTCTTGTGGGTGCTGGGGATCCAGACTCAGATCTTCATGTTTACCTGACAGGTATTTTACCAACTGAGCTATCTCCCCAGCCCCAGGAGGTTTCTTTTATGAAATGGCAGCTAATCTGGCCACTTCAGTATTTTCATAGCACTAATAAGGTGATAATGAAGGTTTTTATATGCAGGAGAAACTTTTATGGTCAATTGGCCAGTAATACTCACAGTAAGTTAAGATATAAATTTAAGTGACTACTTACAACCTATATTTATAAAATATAATATACTTTATATCTACATACTTTGTGCTTATGACCACTGAGTCTTGCTCAAGGCCATGCTTGAAACACGAACCAAATAAGAATTGATAGAACCTTGGCTCATAGCTTACTGGTACCTTACATCTTTCTTGTCATGGAGGCTACTGGCAGTGTCTCTCTGACTCAGCCTTCCTGTTCCCAGAATTCTCTTCTTTGCTTGTCCTGCCTACCCTATCCTTCCTGCCTGGCTACTGGCCGATCAGCATTTTATTTATTTTAACCAATCAGAGCAACACATTTGACATACAGAACATCCCACAGCACTTCTCCCTTTCTTTTTTTTAAAAAGCAAGGTTTAACTTTTATATAGTAATATTTTAGATAACAAAACAATTATCAAGCAAGAATTACAGTTATAATATTAAAGAAGATATCCTATCTATCTTATATTTGTGAGTCTAAGGTTTTTATATCTAACTTATCTTTTATCATAACTGAGGAAAATTGTAACTATCTAGCTTAAACTACATCAAAGACCTCAGAAGGATATACCAATGTGTGTAGGTTAGGGTTAGGCCAAACCAGAAGCTTCTAATTCCATAGTTTGTAAGTATTATCCATGAAGACACTGAGTTCTTGTAGATGTGAGTGCCCTTCATTCTCATCACAAAATACCAAGAATAACAATCAAAAATAAAAAAATAAAAATTTGAAAATTAAATACAATATTATTAACCATGCAAATGGAACTAGACCTCATTCCTCCCTCTTCACTATAACTTTGTACTACAAATACATGGAACATGTGCTTAATACACTGGCTTAACTATTAAGCAGTATATATATATGTATTAAAACACCTTGTTATAGCCCATAATTATATATATATATATATATATATATATATATATGTGTGTGTGTGTGTGTGTGTGTGTGTGTGTGTGTGTATCAATAAAATAATTCACCAAAATTTAAAATAAACAAATGTTTTAAAAGATAATAATGTTCATACTTTTGTTTTCTTGTTTACTGTTTACAGGCTATACAGGACATTTAAAGACAGCAAATACTTGTATATGTTGATGGAAGCTTGCCTAGGTGGAGAACTCTGGACTATTCTCAGGGATAGGTAGGAAATTTAAATCTTCTGTCGTGTTTTGGAAAACAGTGATCCACAATGGTCTACAAGAAGAATCCATCACTATCACATATAAAATTATATTTACATTTTACATATGCTTTTATTTTCAAATGTAAGCATGAGGTGAAGCCAATAGTACATGGAATTTACTATAAGATATGTAAAACTCACCTTGTAATTTATGGTATAGGTTGACTCCACCTTAAAAATGATCATTAGGAAAGTGTTCCATCCAGGCCTTAGCAAGATGTGCTTTAGAATGAGCCAGCTCTACACCTCAAATTCTACACTGTGCGTTAACTCGGGGAGACGGAGAGCTGCGTCATGACTGCTCTGGGCTACCTGTCACTTTAATTGCACCACTCAGTTTTCAGATGATGACCCTATCTTTTTTGGCACTGATAAATTTTTCCAGAATCACTTTTTCTCTGTCTTCCATAGCTTTCTGTTTTGAAAACCAACAAAAGTTCACTACCTTGTCTTTTAGACGTTGCTAACTTTGGGGGAAGGAATTAATTATTTGCACTTTTTCATGTAAACAATTTGATTTACCCTTCTGACTTTCCTGAGGAGGTAAAGTCTGTCTAGAGAGTACACGTTTGTTTCTCTGAATTATGAAAAATTGTTTTCTTCATTTTTCATGTCATCTACATTGTTTTCCTACAATTTTTTTTTGAAAAAATTTTTTGAAAAAAATTTTTTTGAAAAGCAATTCTGTGCTTTCTCCCTGTATTAGAGATCAAAGCTAGAGCCTTGTGCCTGCTAACCAAGTTCTCTTCCACTGAGCTACATCCCCAAATGTTGACTTTTTGCAGTAGGGTCTGTGATATAGTTAGTCCAGGCTGCAGGGGACCTCTTGATCCCCATGTCTCTGCCTCCAGGGTGTAGGTTTGTGCTGCTGTCTTTGCACTTTTGGAAAACTTCTTCTTATTTGTCCCAACCTTGCCTTCAGGTTCTTCTTTACTGGATAACCATCACTGTCCCTGCTAAACTTAGTTAGAGATAGCCCTGATGTACCCAAGAGTCCCATGAATATTAGTGCTTGTTACTTTTTACATAGTCCAGGTCAAGTGGTTCTGTATAAACTCTTGACTTAGGTTCTCCTTCCTAAATCTACCCTGTCCGTGCCTTTGTGTCTTCATATAGAGTATATATTCAAGCCTTTGATCCCAGTAGCCTTACTCACATATGTGTGTTAAGGAGATCACTTTCTGCTCTAATATAATTTAATGTACTAGTGTTTTGTTTGATTTATTAATTATAGTTTTAAAAGAATCATACAAAGAAGTGCATGTTGTTGACACAGGATGAGGTCAGTATCTACACTAAGCTACCATATCACAGCATATTACTGTATTGTTAGTTAATAAATGAGTCATAATTTTGTGAAAGCATGGTGACAGTGCCCTGGGTATACTTTGATAAATATTTGTGGTTCCACTCCTCAGAACTTGCTGACTATTCCAAAAAATTAGTGCTTTGTCTGTGAATTAGCATCTGACATTCTTCATGTGTTTCTACTATATTGTTTTTCAAACTGCTAGTTTTTGTGAAACCTTTTCTCTATTTTCTGTTCATTAAAACAGGAGACTTGTAAGTAGAATTAAACAGGGAAGTATAATAAGCCTTACAGAGGAAAGACTGCCTATGCCTTCAGAGTGCTATAAAATTTGTATTAAGTTCCTTTATTGGAACAATAATTATAATAGGAGCCCTAGAACGCAGCCTGCAAGCATCAGGCACACCCATTCATCAATATTCAATTTACTTTTGCATGGCAATATCACCTCACATTTTCTTCTCATGCCTTTTGAGATTACAGTTTGGTTGGTCACATGTGAGCTACACTGACTCAGCAGGGGAACAAAAGGTGACTGTGAAGAAGTTGATCCCTTTGGGAGGAGTGGACAGACAGACAATAACAGTGAAGGCTCATTCCTCTATCTCCAGGGTCTGTGTGATGACCCTCCCTTTCCCCTCCCCTGTGACATTCTTGAGTTCTGGGTACATAGTTGCTATGTACACCCAGTGTATGTGATATGGCATGATGATGCTTATTGTGGAGAAACAATGGCTGCTTAGTTCTCCCAGTGATTCCAAAATTCTGAATCTCCTATAGAACCATTACATGGAAAATCATTATAAATATACAGACTTAGAATCATTTCCCCCACCCATCCTCCTTCTTCTGTGTACACATATAATCTCATTCTTTTATTCTATATAGATTTATTTTACCTTCTCAATAAAATGCTGAAAGCAAAGTTTGCTAGCTCATTTCTATAATTCCAGCTACTTCGGAACCTGGGAGGAAAATTCCAAAGTTCAAGGTCACTCTAGGTCAACAGTTCTCAACCTATGGATCACAACCCCTTTGGGGGCCAGATGACCCTTTCACAGGGGTCACATATCAAATATCATGCATACCAGATACTTATATTACAATTCATAACAGTAGCAAAATTACACTTATTGAAGTAGCAACAAAAATAATTTTATGGTTCTAGGTCTAGACACTATTAGTGAGACCTTGTCTCAAATAGTAAAGTAATAAAAAATAGCTTTGGATGTAGCTCACTGGTAGAGCACTTGCATAGCATGTAAAGATTTCTGATTTAAAACCTTATGATGAAAAACAAAGAACAAAAAAAAAAAAAAGCAAAAACCACCTAGATCAGTTTGTTCACTTTTCCTCTTGTGTCCAAAGAAAGCCATGATAACGAAAACACTACCCTAACAGTATACAAGAAGTGCATATGAGATTATTGGAAAGCAGGCTTGTGTAACAATATTATTTATCAAAACCACACTTATACACACACACACACACACACACACACACACACACACACATACACAGAGAGAGACAGAGAGACAGAGAGAGACAGAGAGAGAGAGAGAATTAAGTTGATGCTACATGTAGGCAAGATGTGAGGACTGTTAAACAGACCTAAGCTAAACACTGAAGGATTCATTATCCCTCATATTTCCCAGGTTTACTCTTTAGTAGCTATTATAATTTATCATCTAGTTTATGAAACTTTTTTCTTCTAAATATTCTAAGTATTCTATTTAATTCTTTGGATAAGACAACTGCAAATTATATTTTATTTCCTTCCCTCTAACATTTAAGGAATTAATAACTCCTGAAACTTTTAAAAATGTAATTAGCTAATGTAATAAATATGTATTGGTATTTATGTTGTCAAATAGAATACAATAACACATTAGCATGTTAATAAGACATAGGACATGTGTGTCAATATAACTATTTGATGTATGTTTTAATGTAGTAAGATTGCATGTCGATTGTTAGGGGTTTTTTATTTGTTTGTTCATTTTCTTTCTGCTGGATAACTTAAGTATCTGAGAAAACATGAATTTCAAATCATACACCACTTCAATTTCTTACCATATATCTTCCTGGATAGAGTTATGATCCTGGCTATTTTGTGGAGGGTGATTATTTAATTTCTTCTTTGATGACTTAATAGATGGCACTGACTAAAAGTATTTTTAAGTAAATGATTCAGCCTAGCCATCCCATTGTACAGTTGCTCATGCACCTACATATTGCAACGCACTTCAGATTGTGTACTCACTAATGATTGCTGTCACTTGCTAACGATGCCTGACCTCATTTGATAAGAGATATTTTATCTTTGTTACGTTCTGACATCTTGGCACTCACTTTATGACAAGCTGAGTAAATGCTGTGATTTAACTTTAATTTGGGTTCATTAATAAATATATATAACCATCTATTCTATCAAATTGTCATTTCATGCCATTTAGCTAAAATGGCAGCTCCTAAAGAATGTCGGAGAGCCTATTCCCATAGTTTGACTTCAAGTGATACAGCCGTCAAAGCACAATTTATTTATTTCAAAGATCTACCCAGAATAAATGATTTATTTCTTTGAGCAACTCTCTAAGGAGTTGGTAAAATAAGATTTCACTTCTATTTAGATCAAATTTATATTGCCATTACTAATTCTAATTGTAATTTTTCATTCTTGAGTCACTCTAATGCTATTCCCTGGGACTGCTTTCAGTGGCCTTGATCAAATGTTTAGTGGTGCAACAATGTGCTACTGATACTTTGTTTGCATGTATTGACTGCTCAGTTTGAGATGAGGAGTTCCCAAGACCTTTAAAAATCAGACTTTCATTGTGGATTTCTGGGGACCTCTCCAGCACTCTGCCTATTCCTGTTCTCATGTGGTCTTCATTTATCATGGTCTGTTATTCCCCATTCTCCCTTTCTGTTCTTGATCCAGCTGGGATCTCCTGCTCCCCTAAGCTTTCTTTCCCTCAAACCTTGCCCTTCATTACTCCTACTGTCGTCCAGGTTATTCATGTAGATCTCATCCATTTCTCTGTCATTGGGTGATCCTTGGGTCTTTCCTAGGGTCCCATTTTCTAGGTAGCCTCCCTGGAGTTGTGTAGCAGTCTAGTCATCTTTGTTTTACATCTAGTATCCTCCTATAAGTGAGTACATACCATGTTTGTCCTTCTGAGTCTGGGTTACCTCACTCAGGATAATTTTTTTCTAGATCCATCCATTTGCCTGCAAAACTCATGATGTCATTGTTTTTCTCTGCTGAGTAGTACTCCATTGTGTATATGTACCATATTTTCTTTACCCATTCTTCAGTTGAAGGGCATCTAGGTTGTTTCCACTGTAGACTGCTGGCAATGGTCAAGAGAAAGCCTGATCTGACCTAGTCTGGTGATCAGATGGCCAAACACCCTAACAGTCGTCTTGGAACTCTCATCCAATAACTGATGGAAGTGGATGCAGAGATCCTCAGCCAGGCCCCAGGTAGAGCTCCAGGTGTCCAACTGTCGAGAAAGAGGAGGGTCTGCAAGAGCGTGAATTGTTGAATCCAAGATTGCAAAAAGCACAGGGACAGATAGCCAAATGAATAGAAGCACATGAATTATGAACCAAAGGCTGTGGAACCCCCAGCTGGATCAGGCCCTCTGGATAAGTGAGACCACTGAATAGCTTGATCTGTTTGGGAGGCATCCAGGCTGTGGGACCAGGATCTGTCCTTAGTGCATGAGCTGGCTGTTTGAAACCTTGGGCTTACACAGGGACACTTTGCTCAGTCTGGAAGGAGGTGACAGGACCTGCCTGTACTGAATCCACCAGGTTTAAATGAATCCCCAGGGGTGCCTTGATCCTAGAGGACATGGGAATGGAGGGGAGGGTCTGGGGAGAAGGTGGGGGGGGGGGCGGGAGGGGGGAGGACAGGGGAACCCATGGCTGATGTATAAAATTTAAAACACATAATAATAAAGAAAAAAATATTTTAAAAAAATCAGACTTCCATGTGGAGTATACTCAATATAGATTGTTGAAAGAATTAGACACCAACCTTCTAGAATCTTCTAAATTTCAAAATGGCTCAGATCCAGGATTGGTCCTCCTGATAAAGGGAAGGAATCAATCTCTAGATTCAAACAAGCCATGCAATAGAAGTCTTCTAATTCCCGACTCATGTGCTGTTTTGTTTAGCATTATTCCAGAATGTTTTATGTTCAGGGCGATTGAAGCCATATGCAACACAGTGTATATATACATGCATACATTTATGTATATATATGCTTATTTTTTTAATTAAAGCCTTTATTTTCAAAGAATGTTCTATTCTTGATAGGCAAACCTGCTAAAACTTTATTAAGAGCAAAGGAGAAAAGGAACTCAAGACAATGCTCTAATTCTTCTCCAGTTCCCAGGATTGCAGATTTTTAGATCTGCTTAGGATTTCCACCCCTTAGAGGGCAATTACAGCCTAAGGAACACCATTAATTCCCTGCTTTAGATGCGGTTCTTTCCAGAACCTTCCTTCACCCTTAGAAATGCATAGTTGTGTCACTCAGCTATCATTGGGATAATGGTATAATCTTAGCAATTCAAGTGAAAGTTCTGATACTTAAAGGAGTAGATGCCATCATACCTACAGCTTAATTTAATCTTGAATTTTATCTGTCTGAGTTGTGTTTGAGAAAAGGGCTCTCTACAATCCAGGCTGGCATCTTGCCTTAGCCTCTCAGGTACTGTATTACAGTTATATGCTATCATGCCTAGCTTAGCTGTGATTCAGACAAGCTGGTTGTTTTAGTAACTACTCAGTGGATATAAAAAGTAAATGATATCTGCACAGCTGAACATACTATTTCTAAATAAAAATGACCACAAGACATCAGCTTTGGCCCTAGATTTGCAGATGAATTTTAAAAATACATAGTCACACTCCACTGCTCTGGTTGTGAGACTTCACCTTCAGGTTTTAAAAAGAAGCATCACCAAAATGCAAGCAGGCACCCGCTGATGAGCAAGCTCCTGCACTGTTGTTTACTGGACACCACCTGAAGTTGTGGTAGCTCCTGTTTCATTGCAGCTACTTCAAGGTTGAAAGAGCTCATGCTAATAGCTATAAATCATGAAGTTATTCAATTGAGCCTCAATATTTGAGAAAGAAGAAAAAGAACACACTAATCTTAAGTCCAGTGAATAAACAAGTACAAAAGTTCTGCTCTAGAGACAATGGATGACATTAGAGCTCTCTTTTACTATTATTTTAATCAATGAAGTTACTTGTGTGTGTGTGTGTGTGTGTGTGTGTGTGTGTGTATACACTACACATATACAGATGAGACTGAGAAAGATGGGAGGCAAAGAGACAGAGAGAAAATGCTTTCTTGTTAAATGTTGGATTTTTTTTTTTTTTTTTTTAGTTTTTTTGAGACAGGGTTTCTCTGTGTAGCTTTGCGCCTTTCCAGGAACTCACTTGGTAGCCCAGGCTGGCCTCAAACTCACAGAGATCCACCTGGCTCTGCCTCCTGAGTGCTGGGATTAAAGGTGTGCGCCCACTGCCCAGAAAATGTTAGAATTTAACAGTTCTTTCTAGTGATTTTTTTCTTCTGGTTGTATTTTAGTTTCCTTTCTTCCTACTGATGAGAAAGCAATGGTCTGGAAGGTAGATACTGTCTGTCTTGATGGCAGAAGTGTCAGAGACCTGACATATAGTTGGTGAGAAGATATGCACAGTGTTACAGCTCTATAGCATGGTTCTCTGTAAACACTGGCATCTTTCATTATCACATTCACAGGAACCATATCCACAACCTTTAGAATGATTCATATATAAATTTGCTAAAAGTAACCATGGACAAATCCATATACTTAAGTTGTATGTTAATTATACATATACATGCATGATTATTATTGAAGGTAAATAATCTCTCTGTTTAATATAACTTCTCCTTTGGAATAGAGATATAGCTAAATGGTACAGGACTTAACAAGTATATATTAAGAACTAACTGGTGATATGATTGAGCATCTCTTGGGTGTCTGCTCAAGAGTGGTATCATTAGGTCTTGAGGTAGATTGATTCCCAATTCTCTGAGAAGTCACCATACTGATTTCCAATGTGTCTGTACAAGTTTGCACTCTCACCAACAGTGGAGGAGTGTTCCCCTTGTTTTACATCCTCTTTAACATAAGCTGTCATCAGTGTTTTTGATCTTAGTTATTCTTGGGGGGAAGCGGAAGGAAGAATGAGAGGGGGATCTGTGGTTTGTATGTAAAATGAATAAAAATGTTATTAAATAAATAAATAATTTTTAGAAACTAACTAGGTTTGATCCCAAGTAACAAAAAATAAACAATAAATTAATTAGTAAATCAAAATAACCTCTCATTTGAAAAGCAAACAGATAATAAACAAGTGCTAATCTAGGACTCATTCTTCTGCCCACAACTGGGACTCTACATTTTTTGTACAGCAGTGGGATGCTTAGGGGAAGCCACAAAGTCCATCAAACTTAATGTTATTGATCTCTTCTTGAGCTTTCCAGGAAGTTGGATTTAACTGTCCCACTCATAATGGCAATAATTCTTTGGCTTGATCCTCTGATGTTTTAAAAACCTAATGGAATGAAAATGATGCATATGGAGTCAGTTATCCATTGGCTTCTGAGCCAACTTTGGTACAGAAATATAATGAACTCACATATGCATGAATCAGTTTTTCGAGAGAATTAATTTCTCATACACTGTTCATTGCATTTTCCATTTTCAGGGGTTCGTTTGAAGATTCGACAACCAGATTTTACACAGCATGTGTGGTAGAAGCATTTGCCTATCTGCATTCCAAAGGAATCATTTACAGGGACCTCAAGCCAGAAAATCTCATCCTAGATCATCGAGGTTATGCCAAGCTGGTCAGTGTGTTTCATACAATGGTTGTGTCCTGAAGTTCTAAAGTACTCATGTTCATTTGTTAACACAAAATATACTCCACTTCAATGTTATAACTTCTTGAAAGCAGTGTTATCATCATTGTTTTCAATTACAATGTATTTAAAATTATGGAAAGTTTTATGAGAAATTAAATGGCTATGTTTGAATTAATAATACCCCAACAAAGTATGGGTTCTAACAACTATTAGGAAATGCCCCTGTTGGCATGTATTCACAGACCTGAAAGCACTTATACATATTACTCTATATTTGTATCCAGCTTTCTGCCATCCAACTACAATGGAAATTAGTGTTATACAAGACCATGAGCATTTTAGTATTTGGTATTTAAGAATAATGTTCATGAGGAATAAGTTTGGAGGTAATATTATCTAGGTTATATTAACAGCAATAACACTGACAACTAGCTAAGAGCTACAGCATAAAAGAAACTCTTTCATTTAAAAATGTCCAACTCTTGTGAGCTTTAGATCTGTTGGTACCTGATTCTAGTTATAAACTTTTGGAATTGTTATCCGTGCTTGGATTTTAAATACATCTGTATCAGTGGCAGGTAACTATTTCCATCTAAACCAAATCACTTTGCGAAAAAGAGGCTTTCTGTATTTGAAGCTCCTCCAAAAAGTTCCACAAAAAGGACAGATCTTGTTTTATCTGCTTGTTTACCAAGAGTAAAGTATTTCTCTCTTGATTCTGTCACTCAACCCCTTCGACAGTAAACCTTCTTGTCATATATGGATACTAGAGCCGCCACTTTATACTGTCCAGAAGAAAGCAGGTATCGGCTGAGGAAACTGATGGTGACCCACCTGGATCTCTGCCTCTTTAAAGGAGAAATCCCTTTCTTTATGACACAACCACTATTGGCCAAAAGTAAAGTAGAAAAAGTGAAAAAGTATTTCTAGAAAGAGCCTTTCCTTTTCATGGTTTCAGTTTTATCTATGTTCAGGCTTCACTTTCCTCATTGGAAAAGAATTTGAACACGGCATCTGTGTTTGCAACATACATGGTTCCTTTTAGAAGACAGGACTGTAATGACTTTTATTTCTTTATTGATATCATTCATATACTTAGCTAAACACGTATTTTTCTACAACTTGATCATAAATAGCTTAAGTGTCTTGCTTTCTCTCTTCATAAGGTTGACTTTGGCTTTGCAAAGAAAATAGGATTTGGAAAGAAAACATGGACTTTTTGTGGGACTCCAGAATATGTAGCCCCAGAGATCATCCTGAACAAAGGCCATGACATTTCAGCTGACTACTGGTCACTAGGAATTCTAATGTATGAGCTTCTGACTGGCAGGTATGGACATTTACAGGAACTGCAAATAACAATAGGCTTCAGACAGCTGTGCACTCCTGCCTTTGGCACTCTGATTAAGTGACCTTAAAGGATAGCTCACTATACCATGGAACGCAACTTTAATTATTTATGCAAGTAATCACATATTCATAAAGCAGGCAGCAAAATGGATCACATGAGTGAAACCAATTCAATAACAACTTCAATCTTGCCATTGCTGTCAAAATGTGTGTGTGTGTGTGTGTGTGTGTGTGTGTGTGTGATATAAAAAGATCAAATTTCCTTGGGATTTATTAGACTAGTCATTTAGCTGATCATATAGTACAGGAAATTATAATCACATAAAAAGTTCTATGGTCAGATTTCCTTAGAAGCAAGAGGACTGGCTAACAGCCCTTGTATCTAAATGAAATGGGAGCTATTTGCTCATCAGTTGCATAATATATAATCAACATTTGATGAACATGATTTCATGAAATTATTTGTATAATATTATAATCAACAGTCATTTGTAATACCCAAGGACATATGGCATACTATAAGTTCCCCAAGAAATAATACTGAAACAAAAATGAATGTACCACCATGATATGTGCCAAAGACATTGAGTAACAGGGGGTCATCGTGACCTATGGAGTTCAGGAGGCTCCTGTACAATAGAAGACTAAGACTGACTGAACCTTGCAGGAAGAATAGAATGTAGAGATAGAGAGAAAGAGAAAGGACATTTTAAGCATTGCTTTCCTCAAAGAAAATTTAAAAAATAAGAGAAACAGATGATTCAGAAATCTCACTATTAGGTGTTACCATTGGCAGAATGTTCAGAATAACAACACCGAGATGTATCTAAGGCTAATTTTCCAAATTCGATGTTAAGGAATAATATATTGATATCAGAGGCACAAAGGCCCATGATGTATGGTGTGGCTATGAGAGGATTAGGGATCCAGTTAGGCTCCAGCTTCTCTTCATCATCTTTAATGTTAAAAGATGGCATATCAATAACCATGCAGTTTCAATGAAGAAAATAATTTAGCCCGAGTAGTACACCAAACAAGTTATTCTTAAAATAAAAACATGACATATAGAGTGTTCACAGAGGCCTTTCTCACAAACACTGATTGGTCAATTCCACAAAAGAATGAAACTGATGAGCATCTCAGCAACAGAGAAACTGGCGAATGGGTGATATTGGTTTTTAAATTTAATTAATTAGAATTTGATTAAATATTTTAAATGTTATTGTAGAGAATGCAAAAATCACATTCTTTAACCATTTAATACCAATATCAGTAAGAATTAACATGGAAGGAAAGCTATAGATACATTTATTTCTCATCATTCAAAATTAATCTCAAATATTTTCATAATTGAAAAATTACAAAAAATTTCATTATTTTTCTTTATTTTAGAGCAATATTTTAGGAATTGATATTGTTGTGAAAAAATACATATCAAAGCTTAGTATTTCTTTCTCCTTGATGCAAAATTAAGTTGAACATATCTCTGCATTTAAAACAACATATACAGTATAATTCTGTCTGTGCTCATATATACAAATAATTTTATTAAATTATGTTCATCAAATGTTGATTATTAGAATTTGGGGGCATTATATAGCTTATTTTCTACTAAATAATAAGTTATAGGGTTATGAATATCTTAGTGTAGATTAAGCCTGCATCATCTTCAAAATACATAAAAGGCATCTCTAATAAATTATTTAGTTGTCTAAAATAAACATGAGTATAAAAAGCAACAATTAGAAAGTGCTAAATTAATCACAAAAAGACTAAGAATTTGATTCTTCAGTTTTAAAGCAAGATCAAAACTGCACACTCAAGAGAGTAAAAGGGTATGAAGTACAGACGCCAGATCAGCCAGAATTGCAGGTGTATCCCTCTGAATGGCAATTCAAGCTGCAATTCCTAGCTAATAACACACTGAAGTAAATAGGAAGACACACACACAATCAAGGGAAGTACTACCACAGCCTAAAAATGAAGAATATAAATTAATATTAATGAACATGGGGTCATAAAATACAATAATTCTTAAGATTTATTACCCCAAAGAGGTACAAATTCTGCATTTAGAGAGTAATTTCTGAAGAATCTGTCAAGGATATGGTAATCACCCAAGTGCCACCCGCGAGGCAGTGTGGGAAAGGCAGTAGAGTTCTGGAGACAGCACAGTGACTAAGCACAGGGGTGAGAGAGGGTCAAAGGAAGGAGGGACTGTTGCCCAAGCTGCATCCATCAGTGGCTTTGCTAAAAAGTGGCCCGTGAAGCCTTCCATTCCATTGTCATAGCACAGTGAGTATCTCACTCCATTGTCATAGCTAATGCAATTCTCCCATGTAAAAGCTGACAGCATGCATGTGTCTGTAACAAGTTTCTAATTCTTATTCAAAGAGTTAAAAAACACCATCTCTTTCTGTCTTCCTCCTGGCAGCCCACCTTTCTCAGGCCCAGACCCTATGAAAACCTATAACATCATACTACGGGGGATTGACATGATAGAATTTCCAAAGAAGATTGCAAAAAATGCTGCTAATTTAATTAAAAAACTATGCAGGTAAGTGTTTGAAGTGCATTGTTGTAAAAGGATTATAATGTGAAATTGTTCAACTTTTTTCACAAGATCATTATTTCATTTTTAGGGACAACCCATCAGAAAGGTTAGGAAATTTGAAAAATGGAGTAAAAGACATTCAGAAACACAAGTAAGTGATCTTTTTCTTTAATTGAGAAAGTGTGACAAGTTTCCCCAAGGTGGACATTTTTATGTATTGGTTAGAACATTCAGAGAGAGTGATTGCCTTTTTAAACTTTTCTATGTGTATCAAGAAATTTACTCATTAATATCTAGCAGTTCATTGACTTAGTTTCTCTCAATTAACACTTAATCAATATTTATTTGTTGTACCACTTTGTCACAAAGAAAAAATATGTATATTTATAATTTTGAGACTTTGTTCACTGTTGCATAAGGAAAACAAAATTGTTCCCTAAATCATACCTTATGTTTTTAAATTAAAGGCAAAATACAGAGATATATAAATAGAGATTTCTAATCATCAGTGGCAGTGGGATGTGGGAGCTAGGGACTCAGCCCTATATCCCACTTAGAGTAGCTGAAGATTTTCTTTAGGCTATCTCTACTCAGGTGAAAATGGGACTCTTGATTTTGCTGAGGAGAGCACAGCACTTCAGATCAGGCTAGGAAGAAGCAGAGTTACAGTTATTAGAAAGAGATTTCTAATGTAAGCACTCAGAAATAACATACCCAAGTATGGATGTGGGCTTCTCAAAAGTGCCACACTCGGGAATCTTAAGAATAGCTGTGTAGTTGGAGTTTTCTCCAGTCCTGCTTGGCCCACAGTCAGGACAAATCTCTCTCACCCGCCATTCCCACAGCCGCTTAGGCCCAACCAAGTAAACACACAGAGACTTATATTGATTACAAACTGTATGGCCACAGTAGGCTTCTTGTTATCTAGTTCTTATATCTTAAATTAACCCATATCTATTAGTCTATAAGTTGCCACGTGGCTCGTGGCTTACTGGTACCTTACATGACGGCGGCTGGCAGCGTCTCTCTGATTCAGCCTTCCACTTCCCAGAATTCTCCTCTCTCCTTGTCCTGCCTATACTTCCTGCCTGGCTACTGGCCAATCAGTGTTTTATTTATTAACCAATCAGAGCAACACACTTAACATACAGAACGACATCCCACAGTATAGCTGTGTGTTCAGTTTTGATGGCTGTCAAGTTGTATCTTCAAGGGTTACTAGAAATCTTTTTCTTTTTCTTTCCTTATTTTTGCAAATGAGAATATAAGGTGGCTCTAGAGATATCTGCAATAAGTTGGACATCTGAGAAAACTATGAGTTACCAGGGTCACAAAAGGGGATTCAGACATCTTTTGCTATATGTGGGCTTTCCAGCAAGAGCCCTGGACAACAGTAGGCTTACGATTTGGAAAGGAGAAAGGCCATGTACACTTAAGCCTTAAGCAGATTGCTTGCAGTTTTAACAACTCAGTAGAAGAGTAAATTGTGTCTATGCAGGTCCTCTTCAGAGCAAATGGTTAGTTGGGATGGAGTTCTTGACTCTGGTCTAGCAGGAGGCTCTGACCTGACTCCAGTATGAAGAAGCATTACTTCTCCTCATGTCCTCTCATTTTCTCTTTCTGTCTTGCCTTAGTTTCCCCCTCTGAGACTTTGATCCTTCAATCTTGATGGTGGATTCAATGGCCTATATTTAAAAAATGTCTTTGCTCTGAACAGGGATGTAGACATTCAGCAGCCAGATAGCTAAATGGAAATCTATAAGGGACTATATGATGACCTGTGGCAATAAACCATATCAATAAGAAAGTATAACATAGATTGTTACATTTAATATTAGCAACAAAAATAAGTGTCTCTTTATTCATGAGATGTTTGACAATCATGGTGCTAGCAACAGATTAAAGCTTGAGTCAGAATCTGACGTAGATTGGACTGCTGACAGGATACAAAGCCTGGCCTATCAGATAAATATGCTCCATTCTAGTAATGAAGGACACAGATTCTCCACGTGCTGCTATCAGACTACTGATTGTCATTGTCTTTATCATCTTTTTTTTAGAAATGTAGTCTTTGAGAATTTCATAAATGTACCCAATGAAATATGATCATATGATCATATATCCTATATTTCCCCCTCCAGATCCTCATGGATACCTTTTGAATTTCAAATTAAGAGCCCTTGGGCTTTCATAAAACCTACTGATAGCCGGGCAGTGGGGCATGCCTTTAATCCCAGCACTGAGGAGGCAGAGCCAGGAGGATCTCTGTGAGTTCGAGGCCAGCCTGGTCTACAGAGTGAGATCCAGGGAAGGCACAAAGCTCCACAGAGAAACCCTGTCTCAGAAAACCAAATAAATAAATAAATAAATAAATAAATAAATAAACAAACAAACAAACAAACAAACTACTGATAATTCTATACTGAGAATGTAGCAAAATATAAAAGAACAATTCCAAGAGGGAATCCAGTGTAGAATAAATTACAAAGAAAACAGTGTGAAGTTGCAACCATTGAGTATGTATGCTGACTGTGCCTAAAAAAATAATGACACAAAACCAGACATGTAATTTGTAAGGGAAACTTATCTTTGCATTTAGGAAGTTATGATATTAAGATGTCTCATTTATTTATTACTTTGTGTTTGAAGAGAATTTTTAGACTTTTACAGAATTTACAGGTTTAAGTGGCATGTTCTTAGGATGTCACTGAGGCCAGAGAGTCCCAGAAGGGTCAATTTTATTATAGGATATATAATATTTTGAGTTCTCTGAGTCTGTGTGATTAGATCTCTATCCACCCCAAGATGCTGTCAGCACGCACAGGAGATACTTATATTCTTGACAGGGAAACATTTGAGCAGGATCTCATTGTCAATCTCTTTCTCAGAATGTACCGACCCTTTGTAACGAGTTAAGGAAAGGCTCTTAGTTCTGTCTCCTTGGTAATTATGGAGACAAAACAGATGGGACATTGTGACTATTTGGATTGTAGACTTTGTGCTCCTTTAACCCCAAAGACATAAATGACTAGAACAGTTAATGCCTTTCTTCCCAGGGGGCATGAGTCACAAAGTCCCTGAATACTTTCCTTAACTGTTTAAAACAAGAGTTTTATGCTGCCTTGAGTTCACCAGTCATTTTCAGTCAGTCTGTGGCTTGTGCCTTCCCTGCTTTAGTATAAGGTAGACTTGCATTTGGTTCTGGAATAGGTGTATTAGAGCCGTTTCTGTTTATCACCTACCTACCAACATTGCCACAGCTGCTACAGCTTGTGAGCATCTTAACTATTCATACACTAGAGACCAGCTGCGGAAAGTCCCCTAGCTTTTCAGTGAGGAATCATAATTCTATGTCTTATTCTGCTACATAGAAGACACAAGGCTTTTCTACATGAAAAATTCTCAGTGCTGGAGCTAATAAGAATTCCTGTGGCATAGGGCCATCCTTATCAATACCACACAAGTTTACTTAGAAAGTGGTCCTAAGTTGCTGATTAAAGCAAAGAACAAAGCCCCAATAGTGAAAAGAAAGTTGGCATTTTTAACCTGTCCAGAATTTTCTGGGACACCTAAATGTTGACTGCAGGGTCGTTATCTGGAGTCAGGGCCACAAGATATTATGATCTCAGGGTGTCTTGGTAGGTGAGATGACAGACTGTCTTTGGGAGTTTCTACCTGTAATTCCGAGTCCAACTGCATACCGTGCCAGGGAAGGATGGTGGGTATGATGGTTGGGCAATAAGCAGGTAGTTGTGTGGAATGGGTCTAGATGACCTACCTGAAGTTCAGATCCAACTATGCACTGTGTGGTAGCAGTGTGGTGGGTATGGTAGCTAATATGCACCTGGGTGTGAAAATGCACTACGGGACTTAGAGGAATTCTAGGTATAGAGTCAGATTGGATGCTGGGGCATGGTGACTGGTAGGCAGGTGGGTGAAATGGGTTTGAAGAATATACTAAAAATTCCTGGTTGGATTTGATATGATCCCAGGATGCAGTGGTGGGTAAGATGACTGACAGACAGGCACACTGGCAGAATGGGTCTGGGGGAACCTACGTGGAGTTATGGGTTGTATTCCACTTGGTGAAGTGGATAAAGGGGCTGATAGGCAGGAATATAGGCTGAATAGGTCTGAGGAGACCTGCCTATTGTCCCTGCAAGGGCTAAGTAGTAGGTAGGGTGGCTGACAGGCAGGTCAATGGGAGAAGTCTTGGTGATCTGCCTGGAGTTCAAGTTCAGAATCCACTCAAGGAACCAGGTAGGGTAACTGATAGGCAAGCAGGTAGATGGAATGGGTCTGGGGATTCTGAAGTTCTGGGTTCTACTCCAAGCAGTATCAGGTGATGTGGCAGGTAGAGTGGCTGATAGTTGAGTGGGCACGGAGGATCTGAGGGACCTTCCTGGTTTTCTGCATCAGACTCTACATGATGCTGGGTGACATCATAGGTGAGACAGGTGATAGTCATACAGGCTGAATGGATATAGAGTTCCTCCTGGGAGTTCCATGTTGGACTCTATATGGCACCAGGGCAGCATGGGGGTAGAGTCACTGATAGACTCCAGGTAGTAGAATGGGTCTAGAAGTCCTAACTGAAGTTCCAGATCAGACTCCATGCAATGTTGATGGTGGCAGGGCTGCAATGGGTAGGCATGGTATGCAGAATTGGTCTGGGGAACATACCTGGTGCTGTTCATCAGATTTCATATGGTTTGGAAGTACTGTGTTGTGTCAGGGGTGACTTCCAGGCAGTGGTTGAGTCATAATGAGTCTGGGGGACTTATCTGGAGTTCCAGGTTGTACTCCATGTTGTTTGGGGAGGTGGAGTATAGGGGGGGGCAGTATCACTCACAGGTGGGCAGATGGGCTTAATGGTTCTCTGGGACCATCCTGGAGTTCTTGGTTTTGTACACCACATTGCACCTGTGCAGAGTAGTGGGTAAAGTAGCTGATAAATAGGCATAGGGACAGAATGTGTCTAAGGGAGCTGCATGGAGTTCTGAGTCAGATTATATGTTCCATGGTAGCAGCATAGTAAATAGGGTAGCTAGTAGGCTCGCAGGCATTATAACAGACACAGGGACCTACTTGGAGTCCTGGGTCAGACTTCATGCTATATGGTAGTTGCACAGTAGTTAGAGTGGCTGATAAGCAGGTTGGAGGCCTCATGGGGACTTTGTGGTGTTGCAAGCTGTTTGATCATACTGTGAACCTGGAGATTGCGTTATTTACTGGAAAAACCTGTTTGTAGTTGTGGTGTGGCTCAGCCTTAGCACACACCTTTAATCCAAGAGCTTTCTGCTTGAATGTTTAAACAGGATTAAGTAAAGTCAACCATAGGTCAAGAGGCAGAGCAAGCAACCAGCTGACAGGATGTGAACATAGGATTATTAAGAAAAAACCATAGAGAGTAAGAGGAAGTCAGGAGGATGGATAGAGAGATGCACAGGAAAGAGAAGGGAGGAACATTCAGTTTGAGGGTTTTGTTTGTTTATTTGTTTGTTTGAGAAGATGGAAAAGAGGAGTTTTTATAGAATGTCAGCTGAGGAGGAAGGTCAGCTGAGTGAGTGCTTCCTCTGCCTCTCTGAGCTAGCAGGCTTTCACCTCAGCACCTGGCTATTGAGTCTTTATTGGTATAATTGAATGATTGAGATTTTGATAAAAACAACATTGGAGAGTTCCCTGTCAAATTCCACAGTTGGGTCCAGGCTGAGTGACAGATAGGGTGACTGATTAAGTAGACCAACAGAGTGAGTGTAAGTAACCTACCTTGCATTCCCAGGAAGGACTCACCATGGTTCTAGGTGATGTATTGGGTAAGGTGGTAATAGTAAGGCAGATGGGTAAAATGGGTCTGGAGGACCTAGTTGTAGTTGGGTTAGATTCCACATGGTTCCAGGCTTCGAATGGGTAGAGTAACTGATAGGCGGAATTTAGACACACTTTTTTCTATCAGTGAGGGACCTAGAAAACTGCAGGCTTGCAGAAAGGGAAGGAGAAAGGCTATAGACAGTAGGGCTTTGAGTATGGCTAATTGCTACTTGAACATTCTTATTTGCAACTCTCAAAGGAATCTTGTCCCTATGCAGGTGACCTTCACCATTTTATCATTTTATTGACTTTTTGTTTTGTTTTGTTTTGTTTTGTTCTGCCGGGCATGTTTGGTTCTATCCTAGGTGTGCAGGATGTCCAGCCTCTGGGTCCTGGCCCTCTAGGCATTGTCGGGGTTGGGCTCCTTCTTGTGGCATGGGTCTCAAGCTGGACCAGTCATTAGTTGGCTAATCACAAAATTTCTGTACCACCTTTACCCCAGCACATCTTTTTTTAATTAATTTTATTTAACTAACTTTTTTCATTTATTTTACATACCAACCATAGTTTCCTCCTCTCCTCCAATCCTCCCCCCATTCACTTCCTCCCCATCCAATACTCCTCCATTCAGAAAGGGGCAGGCTTCCCATCGGCTTGAACATAGCATGGCACATCAAGTTGAGGCAGGGCTGAGCTCCTCCCCATGCATCAAAGCTGGGCAAGGTAATCTAGCATGGAAAACAGGTTCCCAAAAGCCAACTAAGTGCCAGGGACAGGTCCTGATCTCACTGCTAGAAGCCTTACAAACAGGCCAATCTATACAACTGTCATATACATGCAGAGGGCCTAGGTCGGTCCATGCTGGCTCCCTAACTGTTTGTCCAGAGTTCATGTGCTCCCATTAACTCAGGTCAGCTGTCTCTGTGAACCCCAGAACATCTTGTAGACAGGAAAAATTGTAGGTGAAAGGTCCAATTGTGGCTGAGATAGGGTCTCAGTCCTTCAACTGGAAGCCTTACCTGGTTACAGGCAATTCCTTTTGGTAACTCCTGAAAGTAAGTCACGATCTGCCTTATCAGATTACAACCCTATCCAAGGCATCTATGAAGCCACCTTTTACTCTGATTTACCAAAGAGAGGGGATGAGAGAATGCTTTTTAGCTAACTTCTGAGGTACAATTTGAGCCACAGCAATCATATATATGGCCATTTCTAACATGTGCAGCTTACCGTCTCTTGAGAAGCTTACTGCTCATTTGGTTGAGTCTTATTCTTTGCAAGTGTTTCTCTTCCTAGCACCCCCCTGCTGAAATCTGTGTCAAAATGCTTTCCTAACCAATTTTAACTCTGTCTCATACTGGCTCGTCCTGAAATTATTTTCTGCAGTAAAGTCAAGATTCACATTTTCACCTGAGTAGAGATCTCTGAAAGACTACTTTAGGCTGTCACAAACGACAGTGTAGACGGGTCTTTGATCTTCCACCCCCACTGTAACTAGCATGTTGATTCCCTGTCGAAGATGGAAAGTGTTTGTGATGCATAGAGCAAAGCATACTATGACATTTGTTAAATTATGATAGTTCAAGAACTTAGACATACAGACAAAATTGAAACTACAAAAACAAAGTTGCATGATAAATTGGTGTGTGAATTTGACAATTACACTTTAAGTATAAAGATTTTAAAATTTATACTTAAGTGTAAAATTTTTAGATACAATTATTTTTAAATATTTTAATAATTTAATAAAAATATTTTTAAATATTTTAATAGTTTTTTGCATTTTCTAAAACAAGCTCATTGAAAACATTCTGAGCCAGATGTAGTAGCACACATCTGTAATGCCAACACTTGGGAACTGGAGGTAGGAGGATCAGTAGTTCAAAGTCATCATCACCTACATAGTAAGTTTGAGGTCATCCTAGACTCCATTAGGCCCTTCTGTCTATCAGGTATATCAATATGTTGTAGTGAGAATATGTACAAAGATGCAATGTCTTAATTGTCTTTATTTTTGTTTCTTAGATGGTTTGAGGGGTTTAATTGGGAAGGCTTAAGAAAAGGCACCTTGACACCTCCCATAATTCCAAGTGTAAGTAGACATTTTAGCTTATAAATGGTACATACTTGACAGTATTTTTCAATCAACAAAGACTTGTTATTTTTAGAGTTCCATGATCATATTATGAGATCTATGAAACACCATCTTAAATTGATGGCGTATTCTAAAATCCAATCATAATACCGACAAATCTAGGACTGGTTATTATATGTGTGATCTACCTTTATCTTTTTAAATTTTTCACTGGAATTCAAATTTTTAATTCTGGAAGCAAAATAAAAATACTACACCCGTGTTTCATATCATTGGTCCCAATTGCATCCATAAGGGTAGAATAAGAAGCTAGAAGGTCCAAATATTTGATGTAAATTTTCTCACCTCAATTTATCAGAGATGACTTTTACACAGTAGGGATAGTTACAGGGGTTTTGCTTGATGCCCCAAGACCAGACTTCAGCTAACAAATATGGAAGAATTTTGCTCAAGTTTAGAACAAATCTCTAAACTTCCATTATACTTATAGTAAACATATTTCTTACAATACTTTCATTATACTTTTTAAAAATAAACATATGAAATCCATACTCTGGCCTTCCAGGGCCTATGTCCTGGCTTCTACTCCTTCTCTTGTTTTACCCCATTCCACTCTCCTCTCTTATGCAGCAATCATGTTGTCCAGTTCCCAGAACCCTCTTAGAACCTTGGTGTGTGCACTACCCTCTTTACTGAACAATTCTTAAGTTAAAATAATACTTTTGCAAAGTGATTTTCTGTGATCACTCACATTTCCCTGACACCTTGTAATTTTCTTCATAGTGTTATGATTTTATCATTCTTTATAGATTTCTGGGATTATTTGTTTTAATTTTTCACAATTTGTTACCACAGTATAAATTCCCCTGAGTGTAAGAAGCATGCCTGTTTCCATTCCCCAGAGTTACCCCAAATTTTCATCCCATACTACATGTTCCAAAAATGTCATTGAATGAAGGATGATTAAAAATGACTTTAAAATTCAAGCCCATTGTCAGGTGTGGTGGCACATACCTTTAATCCTAACAACCACACCATTAATCCCAATACTCACCAGAAGACAGAAGCAGGTGGATCTCTGGGAGTTCAAGGCCAGCCTGGTCTACATATTGAGTTCCAGGTCAGCAAAGGCTGCCCAATGAAGCCCTGTCTCAAAACAACAACAACAACAACAACAACAACAACAACAACAACAACACAATTCTTGCCCAATAGAGAAAGAAAATGTATAGGTTTACATGATAAAATGCCACACTTTTATAAACAGATTGAAATCCTGTCATTTGTAGCAACATGGAAGCGACTGATGATCACTTTTGTACACTGAATAATTCAGACACAAAGATAAAGGGGGTACACAGTCAGCCCCATATGCAATCTAAAAGCAAGTTGCTCTACAAAAGTTGAGATTAGAATTTTGTTTACCAGAGGCTGAAGAAAATAAGGATGGCAAAGGAATGGAGAAAGAGTAATTGATCTACAGCCACCAAGTTAGACAGGCTTGGAAAGCAGTGCTATATAATTGTACTGGAGCAGGGTGATGAAAGATAATAATAATGAGGAACTTTACATTTCAAAAACCAGAAAAAAATATTTTCGAAGTCTTTATAAGGAAAACATGTTCAAGAGACATGTATTTAATCTGAGCTAAATATTATTGAATACATACATGGATCATGTTATCCATCAGTAATACAGATTTTGGGTTTTCTTACATCTGTTTAAAAATAAATTAAGAATTGTTCTTTTTAATAATGGAAAGGAAAATCTCTGGCTCACAATTCTACCAAAAATATACCAAAAGCCCTTTGTTCCTTCTCTCACATTGCAGGTTGCATCACCCACAGACACAAGCAATTTCGACAGTTTCCCTGAGGACAGTGATGAGCCACCACCTGACGACAACTCAGGCTGGGACATAGACTTCTAATGTATTTCTCTTACCTGCTTCTGCCTTGCTGAAGACAGCTTTTTCTGAGACACAGCTGCCAGCAAACCTGAGGGAAAGAGAGAAGATTAGTGCTCGGGGTCACCATGATGCCTTTGATCGATGCTGCTCCCGTAACTACGGTGGCATTAGGACTTATTGCTTAGATTACGATAGTGCTCTTTACATGTTTTATGTTTGAACCTAAAATAGCAGTTGACATGGTGGTCCTGAAGCAAAGCCTTTCACCAGTAAAGTGATGTTTTCTATTGTTGCAATGACCTTGCTTTGCTCTGATTATGTTTTGAAAGAGTGTAGGTAATACTTCAATCTAGTAGAAGAGTCTGTATCTTGCTAGAATTACCAAGAAGAATAAAGAATAATATATTTGGTACGATAGATGACTGTGGTACAAAACCTGGGCTATTCCTTTTCATCAGGGAAAGGTGTGGAGCTTATGACTTCAAGCCAGTATATATATATATCTCGTACAAAGAGGACCGCACATCTGTGGGTCACAGACTTCATGTCAAACCAGTGCTAGAAGTTTCTGAGTTTTTTCCCTAGCTGATGACAAGACTGAATGTTACCTTTTCTTTCTGATGGTTTCTCAAAACTGGTCTGATAAAAAAGCACAACTGCTGTGGTTTCTGTACAAGCCTCCCATGGCAGGTGCATATGCATATTTGGAGGACTGAAAATGTGCATGATAATTGAAAAATGGGCATGACAAAGTGGAGGGAGAAAAAGAATTCACAACACCATTTCATATCTTTAAATATATATATAGTGCTTAAAGATGGTCCTGGAAATGACTAGCAGCCAATTGGTTTTATTATTACTTAACACCCTCAAATCAAGGCTTAAACTCTTCCCTTTTATAAGAACAAACCCTTGGGGCATGGGTGGGATAGGGTGGGAAGGAATAAAGACCCATCCAAAAAATAAAAATGAAAAGGTGCTATGTCTGTCTTTCATCTGTAATGTCAGTGTCTGAACGGACAACACAGATCCTAATCATCATGTCTAGCCAGAGACTCAGCATTTTCACTAACTTTATTAAAAACAAACTCCTGTCAGATGCCACAACACAGTCCAGGGCTTAGAGAGAAAGGATATTAAAAATGTATTTCAAATGGTCACTTGTCTTAGACCTGAACCAAAACAATATATATATATATATGCAGTCTGAAAGTACAAAGTCAATGGTATTGAGTTACTACTAAGCAGCTTTGTTTATTTGAGGTCAGGGAGGAAGACAAGGAGTTGAGGCCCTTTCCCTCAGTAAGTTTATCAAAGTTAGAAGGGGTTGGAGAGGAACATGGGAGACTTGATTTCTCAAGACTGCATTTTGTCTAATAGAGCAGAGGTGTTACAGCCTTAGAAATTTCACATGAGGTAGAGAAGACAAGATTTGAAAATGTCAAGCTGTCTTTTTCACATGAGGAAAAGGATCATCAAATTTTAAAAAGTGTGTTGTTGGCAGGCCAGTTGACCTCTATTATTAAATGGCAGAATTCTCCAGAAGCTTTCTTTAGGTAGCATTTTACTTATATAGGTAAATGTACAACCATCCAAGACAGCATCCTGATTTGGAAATATGTGTTAATAGAGGTTTGCTATTTTTCCAATAGAGATTTTTTTTAATGTAGAAATTCTTATAAAAAATGTTTTCATTAGGTCATTAAAGCCTACCCAATAAATCACATGAGGTTTTTTTAATTTCATACTCAAAATTACTTTCAAATGTGCTATCCTATCAAAATATAATACTCTTAAAACATTTGAAGCCTAAAACTACTGAAAGTATGTTTAATTGGGGTAAAGTTCAATTAAAACTTTGATCCTGATATTATTATTACTGTATGATTGGAATCCTCTCCTTTATAAGCAGTTTCTCAAGATTAGTAGATTCCCGAGAGATCTGTGGATTTCAACAGACTTAATAATATAAAAATTAAATGCATCAAGCTGAAATTCAGCGATTTCTGGAGGTTTATTTATCTTTTAACTGATTTCTAAAAGGCATATAATTCCAACATTATAATCAGTGTTTGACATTTTCTGTTGCAAGATAGTGTGGTTTCGGAATGCCAAAGGCTTGCTAGGATGTTACATTTGTCTTGTTATTAGCAAAGGGAATTGTCTCTCTAACCTTTCAAATATCCACAAATCCACGGGAATTTGCATGGACCATGTATTTGGGGACTTTGGTTCCAGGCTAAGACAGCTCGTGTGGATATATGGGTTCTATGAAGAAGAAAGGAGTTGTTTTCAGCACAATGTGACTGTGGGCAGTTTTCCACTTGTGTTAACATCTTTGTTCATTTCATCCATGGTATTGATTAGAATGTCCAATACAATCCCAAGAGATAAAGGTGAACTCTTATCTTCCAAGAGTTGATAACAGAAAACATACATCAGATTTTCAATACTGAATTTTAAGGATTTAAATCTTGTCTTAATGAAGACACTAGGGCTATAATTCATGATCAGCTTGATAAACCACATCTTACTTTCTGGACTTTTCCATGCCCCCTTATTTTTGTTCTTTATTTTCTTGCACTAAAGACCATCTGGATAAACTAGAATAGTGCCAACTTGTTTGATTTGCTAACTGACTTTCTTGTTGATGCTTCTGTGTATGGGAAATAGGGCTGTCTGTGTGTCTTAAATCACAGAAAAACAGCAAACTGCCAAGGAGAGGACATCACAATATTTAATTAGACTGAACACATTAGAGAAAATGAGTTTTGGAAAAGTATTATAGTTGATTTTTATACTTATGAGCTTCTTTATTATTTGGATGTGAATCAGATCCATGTAGCATTTAAAACAAATTTATTTTTATTATAATCCTCACAAGTCAGAGGGTTTTTTTCTTAAAATTAGGGAACATACATGTGAATTACACATGTAGAATAATATTTAAACTATTGAACATTTCTCATTTTATTTCCAAATGATAGACCTGATGGTGATCCTAAAGAAGTCAGCTACCATATTGAACACATGGGTATTAAACCCGACTTTATACAGTAGAGGTATCTGTGCATTTTCCACACTTTTTCTTTCACAATAGGACCACAACAAATATTTATGTAAATAGATATTTTTGGGTGATATTTTGTGGTACATATAACTTTTTTTAGTGTTTCACAGCATTATGATTTCATTTTATTTGTATTAAATAATGTTTTTAGGTCCAAGTAGACTTGAATGAACGTCATAATTGTTAGTATTATTGAAACTTATGTCAACAGTACTGTCACTCATCTGTCCCATAGTTTAGAACATGACCTGGCTATCTGGCGTTGTTGCAAGTGCCTTAAACTCATGGCATCTTATTAATAAAACAAATTTGGTGTTATGCTGCATGACAAAGACAAACACACCTCAAAATGTTGTCCTTTCTTAGCTTGCTGCGTTTTACAGTTCTTTCTGCTAACAATTTATAAGCCTTTATTATATAATATTGATGAATTACAGAAATGATGAAGTTGTTATCTTATTTCTGTTAAATGTACCAGAGCTGTGTGTCTGTTCATGAGATACAGTGTCATTTCTGTGAAATGTATAGATGTATGTGCAGGTCAAATTACTATATGACATACTATCAGTCTGTATACAGGTATTCCTGTTTTGCTCAGCTGTGCAGACTCAGTAAATTAAAAAAAAGTAGTGCAGTCAAATCCTAATGTATCTCATTTTATAGACTCCATTAACAATGGTTCAACCCAAAAGAAATATTGCAAATGACTGCTCACCACACCTCGTTCTGAAACCAATGATGAAAATGTACCTTGGTGCACCCCTCAACAAAACAGGATGCTTTCTCTGAGTTCTTGTATATGCAAATCATGTATGAGGCAAGTTTTCAGGAGACCTTGAAAGCAAAATGTTGGAAGTATGTTGTTAGCCCTCCTCCTTTTCTGCCCCTGCATCAACAGACAGAGCTCTGGGACCTTGGCCATGACACAGAGGTTTGGGCTTTCTAAGTAAAGGGACATTTCTTTAAGCGTCATCTATCAAGTTTATTTCAACGTATGATGTTTTTACAACTGGTCAGTTCTTTTGTATTCTTACAGCTATGGTTATTGATTGTCCTCTTAAATTTGTGCTACATGAAAGAGTCTTTTGTTAGAATGCAACAAACGGTCATCTAACGGTCATTGGCCGCTTGCACTCTTTGATGTAGATTAAAAACTTTTTCATAACTTAACCTGCTTTGATTTGCTCTGTATTTTCCCTGCAGCTGTAATTGCAGAGTGCCTGTTGGATACTTTATAGAGTTGAAATAAAAAAATAATTACTTTTGAACTTATTTGTGTTTAATTCCAGATGAGTCAAATAATAGAATTAACATGGTATCATACTGCACTTGAGATGCCAATTAGTCACTATTAATAATGTACAAAACACCTGCAACCCAAGCATCTTTCATGAAATAGTGTAGTAGAAAAGTAACTCAATGATTCATCTTTAAAAATTCAATGAGAATAATATCAGGTGGTACATGGTGAAGAGTTAAACAAGATTTCCACATCAAATGAGAAACACTTGACATGTAAAGTATCCCTGAGTGTGAAGCTCACTTCTCTGAAATGATAAGCATACCCTCAGTGGCTCCCTTTGCTCCTCACTGCAGGAAGTGACTAACCCGCTAAAGCTAGTATATGGATTCCCTCAGATCAACTACTTTTGTCCCACTCACATACATTGCTAGTGATAGTTCCTGAAAACCCCTTAATGAACACTAGATATTAAACCCAGTTATTTTCTCAGTCAGACAGTGAAAAAAATCTGAAGGAAATGTCATTTTAGTACAGTAATCCAATAATTTCTTCTGAAACTAGAAAAGTAAAATGACTTTTCATTATCCACCCAGTTTTCTTTCTTTCTTTTTTTTTTACTTAGTAAATATTTTTTTCTTAATTATTATGTGTTTTAAATTTTATACATCAGCCATAGGTTCCCCTGTCCTCCCCCCTCCCGACCCCCCCCCCAACTTCCTCCCAGGCCCTCCCCTCCATTCCCATGTCTTCCATGATCAAGGCACCCCTGGGGATTGATTTAAATCTGGTGGATTCAGTACAGGCAGGTCCTGTCACCTCCTTCCAGACTGAGCAAAGTGTCCCTGTGTAAGCCTAAGGTTTCAAACAGCCAGCTCATACACTAAGGACAGATCCTGGTCCCACAGACTGGGTGCCTCCCAAACAGATCAAGCTATTCAATGGTCTCACTTATCCAGAGGGCCTGATCCAGCTGGGGGATCCACAGCCTTTGGTTCATAATTCATGTGCTTCCATTAGTTTGGCTATTTGTCCCTGTGCTTTTTGCAATCTTGGATTCAACAATTCACGCTCTTGCAGACCCTCCTCTTTCTTGACAGTTGGACACCTGGAGCTCTACCTGGGGCCTGGCTGAGGATCTCTGCATCCACTTCCATCAGTTATTGGATGAGAGTTCCAAGACGACTGTTAGGGTGTTTGGCCATCTGATCACCAGACTAGGTCAGATCAGGCTTTCTCTTGACCATTGCCAGCAGACTACAGAGGATATATCATTGTGGATTTCTGGGTACCTCTCCAGCATTCTGCCTATTCCTGTTCTCATGTGGTCTTCATTTATCATGGTCTGCTATTCCTCATTCTCCCTTTCTGTTCTTGATCCAGCTGGGATCTCCTGCTCCCCTAAGCTTTCTTTCCCTCAAATCTTGCCCTTCATTACTCCCACTATCGTCCAGGTTGTTCATGTAGATCTCATCCATTTGTCTGTCATTGGGTGATCCTTGGGTCTTTCCTAGGGTCCCATTTTCTAGGTAGCCTCCCTGGAGTTGTGTAGCAGTCTAGTCATCTTTGTTTTATATCTAGTATCCTCCTATGAGTGAGTACATACCATGTTTGTCCTTCTGAGTCTGGGTTACCTCACTCAGGATAATTTTTTCTAGATTCATCCATTAGCCTGCAAACCTCACGATGTCATTGTTTTTCTCTGCTGAGTAGTACTCCATTGTGTATATGTACCATATTTTCTTTATCCATTCTTCAGTTGAAGGACATCTAGGTTGTTTCCAGGTTCTGGCTATTACAAACAAAGCTGATACAAACATAGCTGAGCAAATACCCTTCTGGTATGATTGAGCATTCCTTGGGTATATGCCCAAGAGTGCTATAGCTGGGTCTTGGGGGAGATGGATTCCCAATTTTCTAAGGAAGCGCCATATTGATTTCCAAAGTGGCTGTACAAGCTTGCATTCCTACCAGCAGTGGAGGAGAGTTCACCTTGCTCCACATCCTCTCCAGCATAAGTTTCTCTCAGTGTCTGTGCTACTGGTGTTATATTTAGAAAGTGATCTCCGGTGCCAATGCATTCAAGAGTACTTCCTACTTTCTCTACTATCAGGTTCAGTGTAGCTGGATTTATGTTGAGGTCTTTGATCCACTTGGATTTAAGTTTTGTGCACAGTGACAGATATGGATCTATTTGCAGCCTTCTACACATTGACATCCAGTTATGCCAGCACAATTTGTTGAAGATGCTTTCTTTTTTCCATTGTACATTTTGACTTCTTTGTCAAAAATTGTATGTTCATAGGTATGCAGGTTAATGTCAGGGTCTTCAATTCGATTCCATTGGTCCACATGTCGGTTTTTATGCCAATACCAAGCTGTTTTTATTACAGTAGCTGTATAGTAGAGCTTGAGGTCGGGGATTGTGATGCCTCCAGAGGTTGTTTTATTGTACAGGAATCTTTTGGCTATCCTGGGTTTTTTGTTTTTCCATATGAAGTTGAGTATTGTTCTTTCCAGATCTGTGAGGAATTGTGTTGGTTATTTGATGGGAATTGCGTTGAATCTGTAGATTGCTTTTAGTAAGATCACCATTTTTACTATGTTAATCCTGCCTATCCATGAGCATGGGAGATCTTTCCATTTTCTGACATCTTCTTCAATTTCTTTTTTCAGGGACTTAAAGTTCTTGTTATATAGGTCCTTCACATGCTTAGTTAGAGTAACCCCAAGGTATTTTATATCATTTGTGGCTATTGTAAAGGGTGATGTATCTCTGATTTCCTTCTCAGCCTGTTTGTCTACTGTATATAGGAGGGCTACTGATTTTTTTGAGTTGATCTTGTATCCTGCAATGTTGCTGAAGGGTTTTATTAGCTGTATCAGTTCCTTGGTTGAATTTTTGGGGTCACTCATGTATACTAACATGTCATCTGCAAATAAAGAGAGCTTGACTTCTTCCTTTCCAATTTGTATCCCCATAATCTCTTTATGTTGTGTTATAGCTCTGGCTGGAAATTCAAGTACTATATTGAGTAAGTAAGGGGAGAGGGGACAGCCTTGTCTTGTTCCTGACTTTAGTGTTATTGCTTTGAGTTTCTCTCCATTTAATTTGATGTTGGCTGTTGGCTTGCTGCAGATTGCCTTTATTATGTTTAGGTATGTTCCCTGTATTCCTGATCGCTCCAAGACCTTTATCATGAAGGGGTGTTGGATTTTGTCAAATGCCTTTTCTGCATCTAGTGAGATGATCATGTGGTTTTTTTCTTTGAGTTTGTTTATATGGTATATTACATTGACGGACTTTCATATGTTGAACCACCCTTGCATCCTTGGGATGAAGCCTAGTTGATCATGGTGGATAATTGTTTTGATGTGTTCTTGGAGTCTGTTTTCCAGAATTTTATTGAGTATTTTTGCATCAGTGTTCATGAGGGAGATTGGTCTGTAGTTCTCTTTCTTTGTTGCATCTTTGTTTGGTTTAGGAATCAGGGTAATTGTAGCCTCATAGAAGGAGTTTGGTAATATACCTTCTGTTTCTATTGTGTGGAACAGTTTAAAGAGTATTGGTATTAAGTCTTCTTTGAAGATCTGGTAGAATTCTGCAGTGAAACCATCAGGTCCAGGACTTTTTTTGGTTGGGAGACTTTTAATGACTGATTCTATTTCCTTAGGGGTTATTGGACTATTTAAATGGTTCATCTGCTCTTGATTTAACTTAGGTATGTGGTACCTATCCAGAAAATTATCCATTTCTTTTAGATTTTCCAGTTTTGTGGAGTAGAGATTTTTGAAGTATGACCTGATGATTCTCTGGATTTCCTCATTGTCTGTTGTTATGTCCCCCTTTTCATTTCTGATTTTGTTAATTTGGATGCTCTCTCTCTGTCTTTTGGTTAGTTTGGATAAGGGCTTGTCTATCTTGTTGATCTTCTCAAAGAAACAACTATTTGTTTCATTAATCCTTTGTATTGTTCTCTTTATTTCTATTTTATTGATTTCAGCTCTCAATTTGATAATTTCCTGGCATCTGTTCCTCCTGGGAGACTTTGCTTCTTCCTGTTCAAGGGCTTTCAGGTGTGCTGTCAAGTCATTAGCGTGAGATTTCTCCAGCTTCTTTATGTGTGCATTCAGTGCTATGAATTTCCCTCTTAGCACTGCTTTCATAGTATCCCATAAGTTTGGGTATGTGGTATATTCATTTTCATTGATCTCTAGGAAGTCTTTAATTTCTTTCTTTATTTCTTCCTTAACCCATTGGTGATTCACTTGAGCATTATTCAGTTTCCATGAGATTGTAGGATTTCTGTAGTTTTTTTCTGTTGTTGAAATCTAACTTTAAACCATGGTGGTCTGATAGAACACAGGAGGTTATTCCAATTGTTTTGTATCTGTTGAGATTTGCTTTGTGGCCAAGTATGTGGTCGATTTTAGAGAAGGTTCCATGGGGTGCTGAGAAGAAGTTATATTCTTTTTTGTTTGGGTGGAATGTTCTGTAGATATCAATTAAGTCCATTGGAGCCATAACATCAGTTAAGTCCATTATGTCTCTGTTAAGTTTCAATTTGGCCAATCTGTCCAGAGGTGAAAGTGGGGTGTTAAAGTCTCCCACTATTAATGTGTGGGGTTTTATATGTGATTTAAGCTTTAGTAACGTTTCTTTTACATATGTGGGTGCCCTTGTGTTTGGGGCATAAATGTTCAGAATTGAGACTTCATCTTGGTGGATCTTTCCTGCGATGAGTATGTAATGTCCTTCATCGTCTCTTTTGATTAATTTTAGTTTGAATTCTATTTTGCTGGATATTAGGATGGCTACACCCGCTTGCTTCTTAAGACCATTTGATTGGAAAGTCTTTTCCCAGCCTTTTATTTTTAGGTGTCTGTCTTTGAATTTGAGGTGTGTTTCTTGTATGCAGCAGAATGATGGGTCCTGTTTTTGTATCCATTCTGTTAGTCTGTGTCTTTTTATAGGTGAATTAAGTCCATTGATATTAAGGGATATTAATGACCAGTGATTGTTCGTTCCTGTTGTTATTTTTATTTTTTGGTGGTGGTATGTGTGTACTTCTCTTCTTTGGGGTTTACTATCTATTGCCTGTGTTTTCATGAGTGTATTTGCCTTCCTTCGGTTGGAATTTTCTTTCTAGTGCTTTCTATAGGGCTGGGTTTGTGGATCAGTATTGTTTAAATCTGGTTTTGTCTTGGAAGTTCTTGTTCACTCCATCTATGATGATTGAAAGTTTTTCTGGTTATATTAGTCTAGGCTGGCATCCATGGTCTCTTAGTGTCCGCATTATATCTGTCCGGGTCCTTCTGGCTTTCAAAGTCTCCATGGAGAAATCGGGTGTTATTCTGATGGGTTTGCCTTTATAAGTCACTTGGCCTTTTTCCTTTGCTGCCCTTAATATTCTTTCTTTATTCTGTACATTTTGTTGTTTAATTTTTATGTGGCAAGGGGACTTTTTTGGGGGGTCTATTCTGTTTGATGTTCTATAGGCTTCTTGTATCTTCATAGGCATTTCCTTCTTTAAGTTGGGAAAGTTTTCTTCTATGATCTTGTTAAATATATTTTCTGTGCCTTTGAGTTGGTATTCTTCTCCTTCCTCTCTCCCTATTATTTGTAGCTTTGGTCTTTTCATGGTGTCCCAAATTTCTTGGACATTTTGGGTCATGACTTTGTTGGTTTTAGTGTTTTCTTTGACTGATGAATCTATTTCTTCTACCATATCTTCAACACCAGAGATCCTTTCTTCCATCTCTTGCATTCTGTTAGTTATACTTGCCTCTGAAGTTCCTGTTTGTTTATTCAGATTTTCTATTTCCAACATTCCTTCTTCTAGTGTCTTCTTCATTTTTTCTATTTCCCTCTTCAAGTCTTGAGTTGTCTCCCTTGCTTTTTCATGATTTTCATTCAAGGATTTATTGTTTTCTTCTGCTTTAATTGTCCTTTCCTCTAGTTTTTTATAGAGTTCTTCCCATTATTTGTTTTTCTGTTCCTCTACTTTATTTTTGATTTCTTCTATATAAGGCTCTAGCCTCTTCATGATGTTACTTATAAGGTTGTTTTCTTCTTCTTCCTTTCTGTGATGTTGAGGTCTAGCTGTTGGAGAAGGGCTAGGTTCTGGTGATGCTGTATTGCTCTTTATTTTGTTGTATGTACTTCTGCCTTGACATCTGCCCATCTCCTCTTGTGTTCGTTCTTGGTCTTATCAGTGTACTTGGTCCAGAGAGAGTTGACAGATTTAGGGAGCCTCTCTCTGGTCCAGATGGAAGCTCTGGGCCAGATGGGAGTGCTGGCCAGATAGGAGCTGGGGGGCTGGACTGTGAAACTCGGGAAGTCGCTGGGCTCTCCTTATTTTGTCCAGATGGGAGCTCCTCCTGTCCAGATGGGAGTTCCTCTGGTCTCTGGTCCAGATGGGAGTTCCAGGGCAGGATGGAAGCTTGGGGCTGGTCTCTGATTCTCAGGAAGTGGCTGGGGTCTCCAGCAGATGGGTGTGGGGGCAGGGTGTGGAGACTGCAGTGTCTGCCTGCAGTCTTGGAAAAGGGGAGCCTCCCCGCAGGGCCCGCCAATTGGTAGGAAACTGGGGCCAAGTTGTTCAGGTCCTTCCGGAGTGGCCTGTGTCCAGAGGTGGGACCCAGGCGCAGTTGCCTCTCTGACTATAACCCAGGCACTCACCTCTGGTCCAGATGGGAGTTCCGGGGTGGACGGAACCCACCCAGTTTTCTTACTGTAGTTCTAAGAATGGTCTTATTTGATCCTTAAAAAAAATTCATTTTTTATTATTCATCATTTTAGGGACAGTGTGCTGTGACACTCATGCTTGTGAATGAGGTAATGGAGGGCTAGAGATGGCTGCTCCTCCCTCCACACACACATCATCATCATCATCATCATCGCATTACATGTAAAGTTCAATAGAGTTAAGTCACCACAGTTATTCTTAGGATTCAGTTAGAGTCAATAAGTCAATAGATTAGAGAAGATCATCTATCTTACAGATCTCCCCTTAGATTTTTTTTCAGCCTTAAATGTGCCTGTACTAGATGAGTCTCTTTTCTTATGACTGTGCACAGCACCTGAGAGAGACAGTCTCCAATCTTTAAACCTTGGCATCTCTGTTAAAATGTGGAGAACCGTCCTCATCAGGACTGCCAAAAAGTAAAGAGAAGAGAATACCTGCAGGAGCCAGAGTGAAATATAACCCCTAATGACATAACTTCATCATAGTTTGAATCTGAAGAGATCATTAATCCAATCTTTAGATCAGAGCCCTCATAGTGAAACAGTACCTGGAAAAGCCTTCACAGATATACCCATAAATATCCTTTACTAATTTCTTAGGTTCTTCTCAATCATATCAAACTGAAAAGATTTAACTACCATATGTACATACTATAGGACAGCCACCACAGAAATTCTTTTTCCTGAGTCCAATTTAAAGTTGTTTTTCCTGCATTCTATAACTTCTCCTTTTCAAGATAGAAGCTCTCTACACCATAGTGTTTATCTATGACAGTTCTGTTTTTCAGCCAAAATCAATCTATGGAGCAATGATGAATTCATCCACATACCCATTAGCAAAGTCAAACCGTTTGAGCTTCAGCCTCAGTCAAAGGAGAAGGAGAGGAGAGATAGAAGGGAGGGGAGGGTGAAAGAGTTAATAGAGTTCCTGTAGAGCCCTGGAAAACTGAGAAGAATTCCAACCAGAAGGCAGTTGGATGTCACCACCAGTGCACCAATGGGCGCATCTTGCCCAGTACATTGATATTGTAGCACACAATGTCCACAGCTAAATGTTACTGTGGATCCCTTTTCTCTCCCTGCAGGCTGACTAGTACCTTCCAACACCATGAACACTACTCTGTGGGGAGAAAATTTCTAACCCTAGCCTCTAGGTTGCTAATTCTGATGCAACCAGAGAAACTTGAGTGTAATCTACTCTACATATGGGAACAATGTGTGGTGTACATACATTCTTCTTAGTAGAATCTATTGTGTATGTTTTTTTGTTTTTGTTTTTGTTTTTTTGGTTTTTTGAGACAGGGTTTCTCTGTAGCTTTGGAGCCTGTCCTGGACTAGCTCTGTAGACCAGGCTGGCCTTGAACTCACAGAGATCCACCTGGCTCTGCCTCCTGAGTGCTGGGATTAAAGGCGTGTGCCACTGCCGCCTGGGAAGAATTATTCATAATAAGAAATGCTTATTTCTTGGAAGAAAGACTTCATTCAAAAAATCCAAAGGGGGGAAAATTGCCAAGGAGTAGAAGTTATTATATTTGGGGAAAATAATAGGGAGTCTTATGAAGCAGTAGGAAGTTTATTTCCTCATTTAACTGGTGGCATATGTTTATTCACTTTGTGAAAACTCATACACTTAGATACAATACATAGGTTTAAAGATTAGAGACATCTATCAAATGAAATTAAATAAATAAATAAAATAGACTGTACACTTAGATATAATACATAGGTTCAAAGATCAGAGACAGCCCTCTGTCAAATAAAATCTATAATATGCCAAAATTTGTGAGTTTTATAGTATCCCTTGGTCTGCATAAATGCAATGTAGAAATACTACTTTGATGTATTTCTTTGTGTGTAAAATTAATCATATTTAAAATAGCTTTTATTTAACAAATGTTGTAAAAAAAACTTCCTTCCTGTAGCTTTATCTGCTTCCAATTTGTTTTCCTTATTGAAAGCATATTTTTAAAAATGTTAATAATTTTGTAATTCCCAGCTATCTCTAAAAATTGTCCTAATGACAGAGTCCAATCAATTCCTTATAGAAGCCAGTCTCCCACAACCCAGGCCATTCACAACTACTGGCAGTCCATGCATAACTTTTCAGCCCTCTTTTGTCAGTTCACTGTTCAATGGCCAATTCAATCTGAACAGATCTGGGAACTACCTTCAGAAGGCTCCCTCTGGCAAGTTTATGTTCTCATTGCTAATAAGCTCTCATGCAAATTTGGAACATTAAGATAATGTTTTTTTTTTCTTCCTTAAAATAATGCATGAGGATTCTTTAAAAAAATCAAAGAAAAAAGTTATTTTAAAATAGCCATAGGTAGGGAAACATGGCAGAGATTCTACCATCATGAGAACATTGTGAAATTTCCTGGATAGTCACTGGGATTATATGAGTCCTTGCAGGTAAGGAAAAAATAGATTTGTCATGCATTGTTTCAGTTTGTACATAAAGAAATCAGGTTAGCACAAAGACAACTAATAATACAATGGTTTTCCTTCTAAGATTGAAGACTAATGATCTACAGAGGCACTTACACTGTGGCCTTTGGGAACCAGTAGGCTATTGGAAAAGTACTGGTCTGGTATATTGAGGACAAAGAGTTTCTCCATAGAACTCTGATTATTGAACTAATCTGCTCTGGGAATTTGAATAATTAATTTTTCAGCAATAATTTTTTTAAATTTGAGATCATAATAGAATTACATCCTTTCTCCCTCCCCTTTCCTCCCTCCAAGCCCTTCCATATACTCTTCCTTGCTCTCTTTCAAATTTATGGCCTCTTTTCCCATTAATTGTTGTTACATGCACATACACACACACACACACACACACACACACACACACACACACACACACACTCCTACCCAGCTGTGAGCCTACAAACCACAAGAATGAAAAGCATTGCAAAACATATTCAGTGGTGCACAGTGGCATTTCTATCTTGTGAACAACCAAGCCATCCAGTAGTCCTTAAGGCCCACTCAAGAGGAGCATATTCATGGCTGGTACTGTAAGTTCACCAACTACCTATGGCTGGTGAGGTCATGGACCCTAGAAATGAGCCTACTATTCATACTTCCCTAAAATGGTGTGAATCCTAACTGCAGTTGTAGTATGAATCTTAAGTGTTCTTATTAATGAAACTCAAACCTGAGGCCAGTTATTGGGGTGAATGCTGGAAGATCAGAGAAGCAGAACAAGCCACAGCTATCTCACCTTGCTAGTTCCTCAGGTGATCCTGTTTCCTCAGGCTGGAAGCTTCTGAGTCCTTCTCCACATGAATCTCAGCTGAACTGTGTTGCTCCAAAGCCTGAACGCTTAACCAACCAAATGCTTAACTAACTACATGCTTTACTACTTTAGTTCCTGGTCCTCACGCCTTATATACCTTTCTCTTTCTGCCCCCACTCCCTGGGATTAAAGGTTGGGTTTCTGGGATTAAAGGCGTGGGTCACCATGCTTAGCTGTTTCTAAAGTGGCCTTGAACTCAGAGATCCGCTAGCTCTGCCTCCCAAGTGCTGGGATTAAAGGTGTGCACCACCACCGCCCAACTTTTGATATAGCTTGCTCTGACCCATTTTCTAGCCACCATTTTTGGCTTTGTTCTAGTGGCTGTCTGTTCTCTGACCCCAGATATGTTTATTTCGGGGAACACACAATATTTCAGGGAACACAATACCCACCACATGCAGTCTATATCACTTTACCCAAAGATAAAAATATAGCTCTCTCCCCTCATCAAAGAAGCTTCTTCTATTGCCAACAGAGATAATCACAGAAATCTACAACTGGTCAAATTACAGAGAACAGCTGATTGTGAAGTATTCAATTCCAACTTATTCACTTACAGCACAATCCCTAGGTCCCAGGCTAAGGGAATAATCATGGAAGATGGGGTGGAAAGTCTGTAAGAGCCAGAGGACCAAGAAGTCTACTGTGAAGTAATATCTTCCATACCTGATGGGGAAGCTGTGTCCATGAACTCTCAACACTATGGGCACCTAAATAAGACCAGTACAATGACACCACCAGTTAGTTGACATGCCAACACGGATAGGGAAAATCTTATAAGGTCCAACCTAGATGAAGGCTACAGGCAATTAATGGCTGGTGAGAGGGGGATAAGTTACTCAATCCCAAGTGGTCAGCCCTAAACACATACACATACACACCACATACATACATCATATACATAAATATATACATACATGTATATATAGACATATACATATGAGAAACACTAAATGGCCCCAGCAGGTTGTACTAATATATCCATTTACATACATATAAAAATAATAATTCAAGAAGTCATGAATTTGTGAGAGAATGGGAACACATGGGAGGAACTGGAGAAGGAAAATTACATATGAAATTTTCAAAATTTTTCATTTAAATTTAAAAAGGAAATAGCATTAAAATAAAAATGTCAAATGATTTGTAGGCAATATGAAATTCTCATATTCTGTAGATTCAAATGGTAATTATAACACTCAGAATAATTTTTAACATTTAATAAAGTTGAAAATGTCTATATTCCACAACTGAACACACACACACCAACTGGTGTATTCTCTTAAAACTGCATTTATTCACTAGGAGATGTAAACATTGTGTTCCCAGAACCATTTTAATATAGGAAAACATATTAGAAATCAAACTGTTTATCACCTGAATAATAGACTATTGAATCTATTGTATTCAAATAATAGACTACAGCAACAATAAAATTGATATGTATGCATATATATATATATGGATAATCATATAAATAATGCTGAGTCAAAAGCATTGAACAATCATTTTAACTATATTCTTTCTTTCAAAGTTTTTTTTTTTTTTTTTAATGTGTATGTTTTGCCTTTATGTATGTATGTGCCTGGTGCCTGAAGAGGCCAGAGGGAGGCACTGTGGAACCTCTGAAACTAAATTTACAGATGGTTGTGAACTAAAGTAGGGTTGCTGGAAACAGAAGCCAAGCCCTCTACAAGTGTATCCACTGAGCTATGTCTGAGGCCCCAAATATAAAAGTAAACAAATAACATTTTTTGAATTTTACATGAAAGAATCTATTGTGAAAAATAAATTCAGTTATTTTGATAAATTTTTCTATTAGATATATTTTTTAGCATTTTAAATTTCTATTTCATGTGTATGGGTATTTTTCCTGCCTGAATGTCAGAGCATCACTTGCATGCCTGCTGCCCCTAGAGACCAGGGTATTAGTTCCCTTGGGATTCTAGTTGCAGATGGCTGTGAACTACCATATGGGTACTAGGAATCGAACCCAGATCTTCTGAAAGAGCAATGAGTGCTGTTAACTACTGAGCCATCTGTCCAGCCCTGGACATAATTTTTTAAAATTTTCCAAAAGTTGACAACATACCAAACGTTAATGGGCTTAAAATCTAAGGGAGAATGATGAGAAAATGTGGTTGTTGAAACTATATTTGGTATGAGAACATTGCCTAGCCTAAAGTTGAGCTTTTGTCCATGGATACCTATGGCAAGGGGTGTGTGAGTATGTGTCTTATTAAATAAGAAACACAGAGCCAAATGCAGAGTTAAAAGCCCAAGAGGTCAGAACAGTAGCTGAGAGCTGAGACTAAAAACCTTTCTTACCCCTCACTGCTGCTGCCGTCCTTCCCCTCCAAAAGAGACCTACTTCCTGTCTTTTTATTGACTTTCTGTTCTGCCTTCTCATTGGTTGTAAAGCCACTCACATGACCTCCTCATCACTGCCTGTCTATACAGACCTCCAGGTCTTCTATGGTTGGTATTGAGATTAAAGGCGTGTGTCTCCATGCTGGTGGTATCCTTGAACACACAGAGACCTGCTTGTCATGTGATTGGGATTAAGGGTGTGTGCTACCACTGCCAGACTTCTGCTAGGGCTTGCTATTAGCTCTGATCCCCAGGCAACTTTATTTATTAATATACAAATAAAATCACATTTCAGCACAAATAAAATATCCCTTTTTTGTCTAATAAATTTTTTAAAGTTATAACTAATACAAGAAAAACTATATACAATAAGTACAATAACTATATACAATATATACAAGCAATAAACAGATCAACAATGTCTAGTCCATTTGCATTGACAAATTCACAGAAAATATTTCATTATCTATCCTATTTTGGTGAGTCCAAAATGTACCTAATTCACTTTTTATCATATCTTATATTACCAACAGAAAACTATCTTATAATGTCTTTCAAACTTATGCACTTTACACCTCCTTAGTGAGTTTCTTTCCTGAATTTCTTAACAAGGAAAATTGTTTTTACAACTATCTAATCATCAGTTCCCTCAGAGACCCAAGAAGGAAATAATATTGCCTAGTAAAACAGGAAGTGCAAACAAGTGACTTCCAAAAAAATGAGTTATGGAGGAAACAGCCAGCTGCCTGGACAGTCACCCAAGGTTTCTCTGCACATTGGGGCATCATCTTCAACCTACATGCTTAGTGGATCTGACAGACTTATTTGTGAAGAAGGATGTACTCAAGGCCTACAGCTCAACCTCACATTCAGTGTGAGTATTCCATGTACCAGATAAATTTGAATTCTGCTAGTGTCTTGTCATAATTCAGGATTTCAGATTCTGGAAATTGCTAGTGTTTTGGAATTTGGCTGCCCATTCTTCTCGGCTGTGGGTGGCTTCATCTCCTTTATTAAATGCCAGTCTGCCATTGACAGGTTAGACTCTGGCAGCCTAGTAACTCCTTCAAGAATAATTGTTTCAGCTACTGTTTCATTGCATAGCAGAAGCCATCAGTCCACTACCTGTTCAGCTGCCTTCAAAGAAAGAGGTACTGTACCTTTTCCAGATTGCAAAGCCACATCAGTGAAGGTGCCATATTGTCCTGGCCTCAAAGGACCCTGTTGCCAAAGCTGCAACCACACTTGTCTTGTTTTGTGTTCTGTTTGTCCATTTTGGATGGCATTCTGTCAGCAGTCAATTAGAGGGCACCTTGTTGCCCAGTAGCTAACTTTGGCCACAATGAAAGTTAACTCCATATGTATTTTCTTCAATGCCCATATCTTCTCTGAAGTAGATTGGTGCTGCCAGGAAAAGACATGTCTCATAGTCATAAAAAGGAAAAAAAAAATCTGTTACTAAAACATTTTAAATGCCATATTCTGTAGATCTCTGAAGGGTTTGAAGATGACCTGTTTATCTAAACTATATCTCTGCTTGACCTTAAAAACATATCTAATATGACTACAAGTTCAATTGTAATGTCTAACTACTAACTTTCATTTCTTTATATCCTAATAGTTGATAATAATAACATTCAAGGATTAGCAATTGTATTACATTGTTAAATGAACTGTATAGGTAAAATATCCTGAGCAAGATTAGAAATATACATATGGCATTTTTAACAATATCAACCTCAATATATATAATTTGTATACAATATATAAAAATTCAATCCAATGTAAAGTATTTAAAACTAGTAGCTGTTTTTTAAAAGTAGATTCAATAATCTACCTTTTTATCTATATCATGTCTACATCCTCTCTTTTTTCTTTTCAGAGTAGTTTCAATGATCTACCCTTTATTCTATATTTCTGTATCTCTTTTTTTAAAACAAGAACCTTAAATCTAATCTCCTTTTTCTGACTATTAACAATAACAACTTGTAACCAGTCATCCTAAACAATGACAACTATCTGAAAACCAAAACCCATCGAAAGACCAAAAACCACCCACCCCACCTCTTAGGAATGTGGGCATTTTGTTCTTAAAATTACTTTCTGCTGTTTGTGGGCAAAGACATCTTTAGGGGATCCTGAAAAGAAAAATTTGGGGTTAATTGTCAAGTTCCAGAGTGGTACTATATCATTCATTGTCCAATCTCTACGTTAGGCAAAAGTGCAGGGCTTGTCTCAAGTCCTTGTTCAAACAGTCTGTGAAGCTGGATCATCTTGAAATTGTTTTGAGCAGTTTGTAGTCCCAAACTGATCTTTGGGAGATGTTTGTCAGCTTAGTGGTGTTATGATTACCTGGCTCTGGGTTTGTTTTTATTAGTAAGACTTCTTAAGATTCATGCTACAGGTTGGCCTTTTGTGTCTTCCTCAGTTGTTCTCCACCTTATATTTTTGGATAGGGTCTCCCATTAAAACCAAATGTCAGTGATTCAGCTCAACTGGCTGACCAGGTTAGCTGAATCCTCCTGCCCCTGACTGCCTGGTCCTCAGACCACCATCACTATCTGCCATGCCAGCCCTGTGTTTTATATTAGTTTTGGGGAATCCAACTTGTGTTCTCATGTTTTCATATCAAGCACTTTACCAACTGAGCCATTTTCCTACCATAATTATTCATTTTCTCATGTTTTTCTCACTTGCAAATAAAAGTCCCACCTATTTATTTCCTTTTTTAGATTTATTAATTGTATTGTTCTATGCACATAGTCATTGAGCCAATTCTCCACCCACCCCCATGTATTTATTTTTTTAGTAACAAATGTAATATAACTAGAGCAGAGTAAGCTTTCAAATAAATTTAGGACTTTGCTTGTCAATTGTGGCCTTTAAAATAATGAACAATGAAAATTTGGTGTGTATGTGTGTAAAATAGAATACTATTTAGATCTGAAGAAAAAATAAAACCACAAAATTTGCAGGAAAATATGGACTCAGACTGTATAGTATTAAGTGAGGTCAGACAATCTTGAAAGAAAGATCTAGCCATATATATATATATATGCGTGTGTGTGTGTGTGTGTGTGTGTGTATGTGTGTATATATATATGTATATATATACATATATATATATGTGTGTGTGTGTGTGTGTGTGTGTGTGTGTATACCATATAACATGCAGAAAAGAGTAAGAAAGGCTGTGTGTTAGGGGATGAGGAAGGACTGAATGTAGGTGATGGACACAAGTTATGAAAGAGAATATATGGCTAATTGTTTTTCTTGTTCTAACTCTGTCATGGATTTTTTTAATTTTGGTGATGGGTAACACTATAAAATACATATCCATAAAAGTATATCCACAGTGAAAGTATGAAATGTGAAGCTCTACCACTCCATTTTGAATGGCCATTCTGTGTTCATTGGGTTGTATGATTTTGGGGTTGGGTCTGATTAATTTTGATGTGTGTTTTTGTTTGTTTTGTTTTGTGCTACTTTTTAAATAACAATATTTAAAACTTTAACATTTCTATAATAAAAAATCACAAAGACAACAAGCTTTAGGCATTAGAGCTTACAGATTCAGATCAGGTCACCGTTCTCCTCTAACATTGTTACAGCAAAGGGCAGGCAGATACTTCTCATGGAAGGCTAATTAGCTCTCCGTCTTTATCACTTCTAATCCATTCACAGCTGAGCTCAACCCACAAAGCTCCTGAAACTTGTAAAAACGCTTTCTACTCACTTCTCAAGTTTGCAGCTTTCATTAAAGTTGCTTTTCTTGTAAATCGAGTCAGTTGGATACAATAATCTTCTGAGGATGGAGCACATTAGTTCAAGCCAAAGATGTGGGCAGGGCAGAATGAAATTATCAGTGAGAAACCAGCCCAGGCAGTGCAGGTTTGTAATCCGAGCACTCAGAAGCCGAGGCAGGAAGGAGAATTCCCAATTTAAGACAAGTCTGGGCTACATGGCACAACCTTGTCCCAAAGCTACCACAGATTGAAAAAAAAAAAAAAATATCTTGGCCTTTTGTTGGAAGTCAACTTACTTCTTTAAAACTATTCTTAGAAAACATAATCTAAAGCATAATATGAGCGCATTGCTATATAATTTTATGATTAGTGCTTAAGTTATATCTAAATTTTAGTAGACTATAAATATTGGGCTGAATGCTTAGAGATATTATTTCTCACACATTTCCCATCATCTTTTACTCTTTAAAAGAAATCTTAATAGTGGGCCCAGAATTATTACCTGCCTGTATTTTTCATAAGCCTCCCAGAGTAATATTCTTTTTGAAAATGAAAATTTTGAAATTAATGTTTTGTCATTGAAACAAATAACATTTTAATTTCCCAAATTTTTTTATGAAAATGGTTATAGACGTATGAACTTTCCTAATATATTCAGCATAGAAGTCTCCTGAACATGGTACTTATAATCTGCAGAACCTAACATTTTCATCCAGGAATGCAAAATTCTGGTTTGTAACTGAATAAACGTTTACTGAGAACCTGCGTGCCAGACCCCAGCTCCGTGGTCTTTAAACTACGGTATTGACATTACGTTATTCTACTATGTGAAGATTCCAATTATACTATGAACAATATATTGTGTGGACTATTAAGAATCCGAGAATATTTAGGTTTGTAAAGGACCTACACTTCTTGGAGGGGTAGTAAAACGTCCTCCAAAGAACTTGTAACAGAATTCCACCAGGGGGCAGAAGAGGGATGGAATTGCTCCTTCCAGCAGGCGCTGCAGCGAGCATTCCGGTCCCTCGGAGTTACCTTCCTGTTTGTCTCCTTTCTCCCTCTGTTCCCCCTCTGCTAATTAACCCTGATTTATTTGCCCGTGAACTGACACCGTGGACCTACAGCAGCAGTGTAGTGTGAAGGGATTTGCGCCCAGGCCAGGGCTTCAGCGGGATTACGCTGATCAATTTGCTAAACACCAAGTCCACAGAAGCAGCAAACCCAGCGCCTTGTGATGCCACCTGGCTCAAGGCTGATTAAGACGGGGGACCCTGAGCCGTTTGATCCTCACTCATCAAAGGGTTTTTAAACAAGCTTCATTTTACACTACTGTAAGGTGGCGATGGCTTGGGACTGCAATGAGCGCCCCAAGCCTGAGCAAGCATTCCAGCAATGGAGGTTTGTGATTCACCCTGGCGGCCCGGGATGCAGCCACACTCCGGAGTTCTTAGACCTGCTCAAGAGTAAGAATCCTTGTTCCAACCGCCCACCTGAAGTTAGTACCATTTCTAGCCTACATCTTGAGTCCGACAAGATCCTAACACAATTCGCTAGTAGGAAATTTAGAGGCTGTTAAGATGTCACACCTCTACAATTTGGGGATGAAGAAACAAAATCATTCATCCAGTCTCATTCCGTCCCCCCACTCCTTCCTTCTCAACGGCATCTTAAAAAAATAAAAATAAAAAAATAAAATAAATAAATAAATAAATAAATAAAAAGCAGTCACGTAATTCACTGTATTTCCAGAAACTTAGTTTACATGCTAGGTACTTCAAATTCAGCAAGTTCCCAGAGTCCGTGTCAGTGAGTATTGTTCCATAAAGCCTACAGGCTTCCTGAAAGACGTTTAACCCAAAGACAAAAGGTCTTGCCCTTCTTCATAGCCAGAAGGGGGCTCCCTTGTCTTCCCAATATGACATTTACAAATGAAAAGAAAGTTAGATCCACAATCACAAAGAGGCTGTTGTCACCCTCAAGAGTCCAGTGCTAAGCTCCAACCCTAGCTTCCAGTGTGGGAGCATGGGGCTCATTTGGTCACAGCCTTTGGAGATGCCAGTATAATAAAGGGGATAATAACAGGAACCCAGTGACATGGATGAAATTCCAATCTCCTCTGTATCTGGCAGCTTTGTGCCTTGCTTTACACTGGCACTACTGGTACTATCTTTCTGAGTAGAAATACTAACTTCTTCAGGGGCTACTACTGGACAGCTGGACTCCTAGACCCTACCCATCACAGACCTTTCTGAATGTCAGAACCTCCAAAAAGACTCCAGTAGATGCTTGGCTTAGGTAACATCCTCGACAGGCTTTAGTCAAACCTCCTTGGGTTCTGAGCTCTGTTCTGTTTATATTTCAATGGCCCCAGGATCATCTTCTGAGATGGATTAGAGACTCCAGTGAGGCTGGATTTAAATAGGCTGGCCATTTCCACAGATTGAATAAAAGTAGTCACCATGAACTTGCTTCTCTTGTACTAGAGAAATTCTGCCATTTCAAGGTTGTCCAAATATGGGTCATGTCTGAAAGCTCTTCTTCTATCGTGATGAACATAGAAACTCTCTTAGAAGTGAAGGAGAAAGTCATATTGTTTTATTAAACATCAGTTCCACTGTGCCAAACATTTCTCCTAGTTTTAAACTTAATATTAACTGTTCTTGCAATACTTGTGGTCATATTAGACTATATCCAACTAGAGCCACACTTCCTTCCAGAACAAAGTAAACTAAGCTGAATAGCTAGACCTACCACTCCATCATCACCTGGTTGCAGGAGACTCAGCAGCATCTGACCTCCAACTGCCTCAGACCGAGACATAGTGGGATTTCCCCCTGGCCAGTATGTACCAAGTATAATCTACGTAAATAAAAAAACTGAGCCAGATGTGGTCATCTACACCTGAAACCCAGTGAGACACTGCCTTAAAACACAAAGAACCCCAAAGCAACAATAGAAACCAAACCAAGCTACAACAACAACAACAAAAACTCCTTCTGTGCCCTGATAATGTGTTTCTCAGGCTACTGGGAGACTGGCAGGAATCTGCCTTCAGCATATCAGCAGGCCCCACTGAGTGTTCTTTGGCACCGAAGGAGCAGTGGGCATGTCTTTCCATCTTACACCACCCCCATTTTTGACACCTGGGAGTAAGTTAAATCAAGCCAAGAGTTCAAGAATAGGCTGCACTGAGAAAGGCAAGTCTCTCCTACAAAATTTCTCCCCCTCTGCCATCTACGAGTTTGCCTTCCCTTTTCCTAGACAATTTGAAGGTGAATATTCCAGCCATTCCTGTTTTACTGAAGCAGTGCCAGGTATGGGGGTTAGCACACAGTAAGAGACCACAGATGTGGACCATAAAAAGTAGGGAGTGCCACAACTAGGTCCCTGGTTTCATTTGTGGGCCCAAGTTCTTGATGAGCTAAGTTCTGTTCATTAAGATTTGGTGTATTAATTGGGGACCATTCCATCAGAATACAGGAAAAGGGGTGGGTCTTCAATGCAGCATTCATATGTTTCTAGGATTATTTAAACAGGACAACAGGACTGGGGAAATACCTTTTTACTTCCCAAATAGGCAGAGGATCCATTTCCTACAGTCCAATGTCATATGAATTTAAACTGAAAGACAACATGGGGCTGGAGAAGTGGCTCAGTGGTTAAGAGCACTAGCTGCTCTTCCAAAAGACCCTGGTTCAATTCCCACCACCCACATGGCAGCTCACAACTGTCTGTAACTCAAATTCCAGGGGATCCAGAATCCTCACACAGATATACATGCAAGCGAAACACCAATGCATGTAAAATAAAAATAAATAATTAAAAAAGACAACACATTCATCATTGACATTGCTATCAATGTGCAGAATGTAACAATTTGGTCCCTAAGACTTCCTGCCACTTGATTCTCCTGTCCCATCATCTCCCAGTGTCTCTGTAAATTTCTGATCCACTGACTGGTAGATCTGTGCAGAGCCAGGGAAATCTGTTTTATTATTTACTTGCCCCCCTTTTATTGTTTCTAATGTCCACTTTTTAAACAAAATGTAAAGACCTCTTCTTTTTCCAATTTTCTAACCATCTGTAGGTAACCAGCCTGGGCTACACCATTGTGCGTATTCCTAATAAAAGCCAGATAGATACACAGGATTTAAACTATGCTGGACTTCCAACAAACCACAGGAAATTCCCCAAAGTAGATGAGGTTTGGAGTGAGAAGGGACATCATTGTGTATAAAGGCACCATTAAAGAAGTTAGGCACCATTAAAAGTTACTTAGACAACACTTTAAGATGACTTCTGAAACCTACCAAACCAGGTATTTAAAAATACGTATTTTTTAATATTCCTCCTAGCTCAACTTCATGATTGTATTTGTTCAAGATTATCATCGGCTATTTGGAGGCCTTCCTAAGAATGACTGTTAGAGACAGGGCAGTGTCCTGAGCAATTCTAGACAATACCAAAGTAAAGGGACTGCAAAAATACATCTCACTCCACCTCTTCAGCAGTGCTTTCCAATCATTTTTTTCCTTTCCAGTCTCACACAATAATTGCTTATTTTCTCACATTTATCAATTTATTCTTAAACATTATTAACGTACATTTCTTACCTTTTGTTATGACAACTGTCTCTTTTAGCATTGCAAGGGTTGGAACAAAGAATTTGACTTTTATTCTCTCAATAAATTACCTCTAATTTATAAGCACAGCGTTCTTACATCAGTGTTGTTTCTTACTTCACACACTGGTTGAAACATCTGCAAATTCGTTCTCTGCCTTAGGTTCAGCACGTCTTTTCCATGAAGTAGTCTATTATCTCCCTCCAGAGTTATTCCTCCTGTCCTGTCCTGGACGAGGTTTGATTTGGGATCAAAAGCAAGCCCTCTCCCGTTCAGTGAAACACTAATGAGGAAGTCGGGAGCTAAGCCTTCGGGGTTTCTTATCTTCTTCTATTAACCCACCGCTGGGAACCGGGAACCGGGGAAAGAGGACTCACTGGGCTCAGGGACCCTGTCCGCTCTGACTCAGGGCCACTTTGATCTCACGTGTCTGCTTAATCAAGTTCATCTACTGCTGGGACTGACCAGATTCAAAGAACCACATTAAATAGTTTGATTATCGAGCGCCCATTTCCCCTTTCCCTCCACCCCTGATCTAATTTCCAAACGCCAGTCTCTCGCCTCTCCCTCCAAACTCACCATCAAAAGCGAATTAGTTCTTCCCTTGGTATCCTCATTTGATGTGCAAATTTTCTTGTCTTTGCACATTTTTCTCCTGGTGTGTGTGGCGGGGGGAGTGGTGGGGGGGTAACTAGACAAACTTAAAAGACAAGAACCTCATTTGCAAATTGCAACGCTAAAGGGTTAATCAGCAACTCATAGGAGCCACCTGGCCCTTTCACGGAGCTTTTGGAGGACTGCTTGAGTTGTGTTTAATACTGAATATTATTTGCTTGCACAAAAAGCGAGGGTTGGCATAAGAGAAGAAAAGTGGATCACCTTCTAACTCAGAAAGCATTTCAGGCCGAAATAATTCAACCCCTAGGCAGAGCACCCGGGCTCGCAGAGCGCTCCCTCCCGCCTTTTTTTTTTTTTTTTTTTAAATTAAAGTTCAGGCTAGACTGTGATGCTCTGATAACCGGCACTCTAAGGTGAGCTGGACAAGGCGGACTATAGTGCAAGGGAGGGGCGAGGGGAGAGTGTCAAAGTCCTCCCTGCTTCCGATACACAAACACTCCCCCTCCTAGCTCCTCCCAAAGCTTTGAAATCCCATCCTGGCTTTGTTGTCTTCCCCGAGGGGCTGGGAAGGCTTGGAGCCCGACTATAAAGGCAGCCTGAGGTGGCGGTGGCTGCGCAGAGCCCTGAGCCCAGCAGCAGAGACTCCACCGACTGAAGTTCCGCAGTCTGGACTCTGCAGCTGCTGTGCAAAGTGACCTCCTTTTTCCTGACTTTCTCCTGCTTGCGTCCTTCTGAGATGACGGTTGTGTGTGCAGTGGCAGCTGTCCGGTTCTTGGTCTTGCTGACAGCGATGGCCTTTTGCAGCCTCCCTCTGCTCGGAGCCAGCGCCACCTTGAACTCGGTTCTCATCAATTCCAACGCTATCAAGAACCTGCCCCCACCGCTGGGTGGCGCTGCGGGGCAGCCGGGCTCGGCTGTCAGCGTGGCGCCTGGAGTTCCGTACGAGGGTGGGAACAAGTACCAGACTCTTGACAACTACCAGGTGAGAGGGGTATCGGGGATCCGAGGATGCTGTGATTCTGAAGGGGTCTAGGAGACGAGGGTGTACAGTACCCTAGGTGTGTGAGAGTCCGGGTGTGTTTGGAATCACTGCATCCGGAGCAGTGCGCTTGGAAGAGCTTTTGAAGAGGCAGATGGGAACCGAGAAGGTGTGGGTACCAGGATGCCTGAGTTGCTCACCACTCCGCTCCCTTCCCACAGCCCTACCCGTGTGCAGAGGATGAGGAGTGCGGCACTGAGGAGTACTGCTCCAGTCCCAGCCGCGGAACTGCAGGTGTAGGAGTACAGATCTGTCTGGCTTGCAGAAAGCGCAGGAAACGCTGCATGAGGCACGCTATGTGCTGCCCTGGGAATTACTGCAAAAACGGTGAGTCTTGGACTCCCCTTTAAACTGGAACCACCCTGCCTTCGAGCACCCAGGAATGAAAGGAGGCGCTCTAGCTCCTGCAAACCCGGGTTCATCATGCAAGGGTCCCCCTGTCACATCTTCACTGGGCTTGTGTTTGAGGCCTCCCTCGGTGATCTAACACGCTTTACATTAGAGCAGACACTTCCACCAAACAATTATCTTCGGGGAGAACTTCAGGACACTCAAGAAAGGGGGAAAGGTCATTCTGAAAGGGAAACCTAGCAAGCCAGCCTTGCCATTTTGTTACCAGTTTCATTTTTCTTAAGGTGACTCTCCTGGCTTTGTCTCTCAAAGGCCTCTGGATGTTAAAACTGTTGTCAGCCAAGGGCTAGAGTGATTAATCTCTGCTGGCCAGCTTTTAAAAGAGATCTCTGTACCACTCACATCCCTAGCTCTCCACCTCTTACCCCCGCTTCCCTCCACCATCAACTACCTTCAAAGAAACACACACACACACACACACACACACACACACACAAAAAAAAAAAAAAAAAAAAAAAAAAAAAAAAAAAAAACCGCAGATCCACAAAATGCTAATGTCTCAAAGAAGTGTCCAGAAATAAACTCACAGGGTGGCTAACTTCCTAGGGTATAGCAGCATTCCAGAGTGAACTCACTAAATCTCTGTAATATCGAAATTATACAGTGAAGTAACCGGTGGATGAGACTGTAGTCTTCCGGGCAGCTGGAATTGCCTTGCTCAGATAGTACGCAGAGCAGAGAAGTTGTTTTTAAGATCAATTTTTTTAAGTGACTGAATTACTTTTTCCTATTCCAAAGGATAATCTTAAAATAGACAGAAATATGATTGCTGTCATCACCAGCATTTAAATGGCTCCACTGGGGTGTTCCGTATGATTGAACAGCACGCTCATTGATGCTTCTCCATTTGGGGAGATTTGTTGAACGGTTATTATTAACTGCAGTGAGGTAGCAGATCTCACATTGCTGTCCGCACAGTAGACTGCTCTCTTCACGGCTATTAGCAACACATTACATATAGCCTGGGGATTAATCACTATTTCCGGCTTCCTTAGGAATATGCATGCCTTCTGACCACAGCTATTTACCGCGAGGGGAAATTGAGGAAAGCATCGTTGAAAACCTTGGTAACGACCACAGCACCTTGGATGGATATTCCAGAAGAACCACGCTGACTTCAAAAATATATCACACCAAAGGTAGTCAACGGCTTTTAAAGACCCAGCCGCCCGGTTCAGCGTTCTCAGACGCTCCTTTAGAGTTCTCTTAATGAAACAGTGCAGGCCTAGCGGTAACTCATTTTCCTTCTTTCTCCTCCACAGGACAAGAAGGTTCCATCTGCCTCCGGTCCTCAGACTGTGCCACAGGGCTGTGTTGTGCGAGACACTTCTGGTCCAAGATCTGTAAACCTGTCCTCAGAGAGGGTCAGGTGTGCACTAAACATAGGCGCAAAGGCTCCCACGGGCTGGAGATATTCCAGCGCTGTTACTGTGGGGAAGGCCTGTCTTGCAGAATACAGAAAGACCACCACCAAGCCAGTAATTCTTCTAGACTCCACACCTGTCAGAGACACTGACCTGACTGTCTAACTGTGACGGACTCCTTTATCTAATATATGCTGCGAACCCCTTTGTTAATTAATTGTCAGCTCGATCCCAAGGATGTACAAATCTTCTGCATAGAGTTAAGCATTCCGATAACACCGTCCAAAAGTCTGGAGTGTAAGGACTTTGTTTCTTGATGGAACTCATCTGTGATTGCAGTAAATTACTGTGTTGTTAATCCTCAGTGTGGCACTTACCTGTAAATGCAACGAAATGTTTAATTATTTTTCTAGAAGTGCTACATTGTCTTGTTTCTTTTCCATGTAAATTTTTGTACACATTGATTGTCTTGACTCATAAATATTCTATATTGAAGTGATTTCAGCTTATAGTTCCTAAATGTGTAAACCTTTCTCCTTTTATTTCTAGTGTAGAATGCAAGAAGTTCTTGGTCTAGCTAGTGACGGACATGTAAAATTAACATGAAAACACTAGTTTACTTCCTGAGATGCACTGTCTTTGCTTATATAGTCCTCTCTCTTTCTCTCTCTCAGCTGTGACAGTCTTTGAAATAAAATTTAATGTTTAATGATCATAAAATGTTACAAGCATAGATACATTTTGGAACTGTGATCTTAGGGGTGTGTGTGTGAATGTGTATGTGAGGGGTGTTGCTTTACAATGAAAAGACGTGTGTCTATGTATGAGTAATTTTAAAAAGAATGTATTCAACATTTATAAATTCAAATGGTTATGGTGATATGGGATTGAATCTGATAGTACTACTTTCAAAACTATTTTTCTACCAGGTGTTGGTGGTGGTTTATGCATATAATCCCAGTGTTCCAGAGGCTGAGGCAGGAGGAACGCCCATGAATTCAGGTCCACCTTGCCCAACCTAGTGAAATCCGAGGAAACTTCTGCTACTGAGTGATGTTCTGTCTCAAAAAAGCATCAATAAAAAATAGTTTCCAACAAATTAGTATTTATCTAAATGGCCAATAGTTATTAGAAGGAAGGGGATATCCAAGAGAGTAAAAGTATGTGATGATGGGCAGGGTGGAGAGGAGGGTGTGTGGAAACATGGTGAACTAGTACTAGCCAATTTAAGGCAAATAACTAATTCTGAATAGTTTAGATACTCTGACATATGCAAGAAGAATTGTAATTACTTTGATTTAAAAATAATTACCAAACAACCACAAATTCTAGAATGTCCTGCTTTTTCTTCTCTTGCCAAGTGGTTATTTCAATTTTTGCTTCTCCTGTATTGAATTTATTAGAATGAGAATAGGGATGTATGGCTTTATAGAAAAAATTGAATATATATATATATATATATATTAGATTTATATATACTAAATAATAACACACATATATATATATTTCAAATCTAAATTTTCTGTGTACTTTTCCTTGCCCAAATTTGATATTTCTATTGGGCGAAGGACAAAATAACCTTCCTAATTTATTTATTCTGTAGTATTCTGAAAGTCTACATCAAAACCACAAAACACTGGGTTCGCTATTCAAAGGACAGTAGTGACTGACTGACTGTGCCAGCAGTTCCTTAAATAGTACAGATGTCCTAGAATAGTCATTGGTTTCTGTGTTCCCGGAAGTGGTTAATTTTCAGGGGAGTCGGGCAACAGCACATGCACTCTGTTGGCTCACTGAGAAGGGACCTGACAGGATGTCTATGGCAGTATCCCTTTTGTCCACAGGCTTCTGCTTCGTCATCCAGAGAAATGCTCTTCTCCTAAGTATGCTGATTTCCTGATGTGCAAGGAAAGCCAATCCCAAGGCCTACCATCTTCAACAAAACACAGTAGAGGAAAGGAAATGGGGAATCTCTTCATGAAGTGGGAGAAAGCAGGGCTCTCTAGAAGGGGAGTGGGGCAGATATTTAATGTGCTCTGGTTACTGGACCCTTTCTATAGGAGCCAGCTGGAGTGGAGATGTCCTTCTCTGCACATCCCATTGACAAGGCTCAGGTCCAATCATTTCTGCTGACCTTCAGGATGGGGCCAGAGAGATCAGGCAACCTCTTCTTCCCACTGCACTGGTAACTAGCGACAGTAATAAGAAAAGGAAAGTATATATTTTTGAAGACAGAAAAAAAAAAACCCTCAAAACTGTAGGTACTTTATTAGTAGACGACTAGAAAAGAGAAGTCATATACAATGCAAGCCCAAAACAGGATCTTTAGGGATCTAGAACATGATAGCTGGCTCAAATGTTTTGTGGTGGTTAACTCCTAAACAATGTATTTGACTGCTTGCCCATGTAAACATTTCACTAGCTATTTTATCATATTAAGCTCACATAGGCTACACACTGCCCTGCTTGATCTCTTTGCCTTGAGTGTCTTGACTGTTGTCCTATATGGCAAAAGGGAGGTGACTCAACCTTTTGGTTCATTGCATTTATAGTCTGTTCTCTGATTTGCTTAACCTGGCACTAAGAGACAATCAAGTAGTTTCCAGAGTTATTACTTTCATCTATACTGTGCTGTAAGCATAAACTCCTCCTGTTTCATGACACTATAGTTGTAGGATAATGACTGAGTTTTGATATAAAATTTAAAATCAAATATTGTGGGGTTTTTTTTAACCTACTCGAGGTCTAGCATAACCTCAATGGCAAGATTCCTACTTATGTGGTGATAAGCTCTTACTAAAATGTGTTAAAGGAGGAAAGGGGGGGGATACAGTTTTTCTTAAAAGGTTTACAGTAAGCATTGATCTCTTATCCGAGGAAGCTAACTTACTCTAACTTCTTCCATATTAAAATGGTCACACTGAAACCACAAGTCCCTCAGCTCCCTCTCATGTTCAGCTAGAAGACTTGAAATGTTTGTCCTCATTTTAAAATAATTTCTTTCATTTTTAATATTATAATTACATCATTCCATCCTTCCCTTTCCACCCTACAAACTCTCCCATATAGCCCTCCAACTTCACGGGCTCTTCTTTTCGATTAATTTTTCTTACTCATATATATGTATAGACATATATAATCCTAAATGTAACCCGCCCAGTCTGTATAATGTTCTTTGTGTGCATTTGCAGGGCTGTAAACTTGGTTCAATGTGGTGACAGGATCAAGGATAGGATTCCCTGTCTAAAAGCATAAATAGAGGCAGCACAAATGGATAAGACCGTAAGAGAACACACTCCACAAGCAGGAGGACCTGAATTTGAAACTCCAGAAACTACATAAAAATCTCTTGTGGTTGTACACTCCCACAGTCCCAGCATTGGTGGCAGTGTGGCAGTGTGGCAGTGGTGGGGAAGACTGATCTGCAAATACTAAGCATGGCTTCCCCACTGAGCTGTGTCCCGATACTCCCAGCCCCTCAATGCAGAATTATCACTGGAGAGCGGTGGCAGCCAGCCCCATGCTAATATAAATCATTAAACAATTCCACATTAAAAAAAAAAAAAAGCTAAACTTGGGAAAAGACATGACACATGACTAAACATAACTCAATGTTACATTTTACAATATTTCACAACTTTCTCCTCATGGGCAAAAAATAAAACAATACGTTTTAAGAGAATGTTATATTGAAACCTCTCACATATCTATGACACTCTGAAGTTCAAATTAAAAGCAGATGAGAAAATCTGGTTGAACCATGAGGGGTTTTGTTGTTTGGGGAAGATGTCTTCAGGCAATCACTATGTCAAACAGCACAGATGTTTCTTTTTCTTCCTATGAGGAAGATCAGACCCAAACTTATCAAAAAAAGTTAAAGAGGCACCATGTGTCCTTGGAGGAAGGTGGGTTTGCCATAATTGTTTCACACAGATTACAGAAACTGAAGAAAATACTAACATGTATAGTCATCTGATCCACATGTATGTGGTAGTAGGAGGCTCAAGTTATGGAGGCCATGGATGTTGGTGTGGGTTGTCTGTTCCATGTGTTGAGAACTGTGAGTAAAACAAACTCTAGAAGAGATGCTATTTGCCTTGTTCACATGCTTGTTGTAATTAGACAACACACAGGAGTTAGAGGTGAATTATTTGAATGAACTAAGATGATGTAGTCCCTTGACCACTGCTATGACAGAATGATAGACTGAACAGCTGAGAGAGGAATCATCACAGTTTATTCTGACCACAGTTTCCCAGGATTCATGCTGTGGTTTCTTATCCTCCAGCACTTGGGCAGAACATTGTGGAAAGCAAGGATGCTTTATAGAAAAAATTCATTTTTTTCTTTATCGTGAGTTTTTCCACTTTGAAAAAGGGGTTTGTATACCCTAGATTGGCATCAATAGTCTTGAACCTCTGATTCTCCTGCCTCTGATTCTCAACTTCTGGGATTGGCATGTGTCACTAGGCTTGGCTGGCAGGGAGACATCTTCATTCGGACATCTTCCTTCATGTTGGGCAGGAAGCAGAGATCGGAAGTGGTCAGGGATAATGTACCACCAAGAATCTATTCCTAGTGACCCAGTTCTTTCAGTTAGACCCCACATTGCAGGTTTCTCCAACCTCCCAAAATAGTTCCACCAGCTGGGGATCAAACATTCAAAACATGAGCCTGATGGAGACATTTCGTAGTAAATGAAGAACAGATGAACACACAGTGTTCTGAATATTGCCTCCCTTTCTCTCTCTCTCTTACTTTCTCTCTTTCTCTTTCTTTCTTTCTTTCTTTTTTATTTTCAGTATTGATGTGCCTGGTGGCCAAACTGTTAATGTCTAGTCTACTAACCAGCTCACTTAGGATAGTCACACTAATACAAAAGAAGCATATTCCTCAAATGAACTAGATAGCATGAAAACCTTCACTGTCGCTTTTAGTTTTTCTTCTGTTACTATGAGAAAATACCCCAACAAAAGCACTTAAGGGGGAGAGGTTTCATTGTGACTTTCAGTACTAAAGGGGAGGTCTATCCAGCCAGAGAAGACACAGCCGCTGGTGTGGAAGGCGTGGTGATGGCAGCAGGAGGCTAGCTGGCCACCTTGTATTCACACTCACAAAGCAAAGTGAACGGGATGTGGGGGCAGGCTACACAGCCTGAAGTCTGCCCACACTGACCCACTTCTAATCATGTTCTACTTCCTAAAGGTTTCATAGCTTTCCCAAACAGCACCACCAGTTGGGGACCAAGTGTCCAGATGAGCCTATAGGAACATTTCACATTCAAACCATACACCTTAACCTGTATAATGGAATTATTTCTAAGGAAGACAGGATCAATCTGAAATAACTCCTAGTTAGCTGCAGAGAATCATGTGCTTTGGGTGCTATACAGAAGTTCTCTCCACACCAATTAACTCACCTTCTGTTCAGTCTGCATTGTGGGCTGATGTGTGTGCCAAGGGTCCAAGGGCTGGTTACTTCTTAAAGAACCATGCCCCCAAAGCACATATTGTATAACTTATAAAAAGCCCCTCACAACTGAAAGTGTGTGAAAAAGGTCATGTGTATATGCATATACACACACATAAACACAAGTATGTGTCTGCGTGTTTAAACCAAACCAAGAAAGCTTACAGGAGAGCAGCATACAGATACCATTAGCTTCAGCATAACCTTATACACATGAGAATAACTTAATTATGGATTATAGTTTAACTGCTGTGCAATCTCAAGATTCTATTTTACACTATTATCATATCAGGATAATTTTGAAATGTCATCTTGTAATAGAAGTGTGCATTTTAGTGTTAATGTGAAAGTAGATATGGAACATTTAACTGTGTGCAGTGCGTTCAGTATTGCTGTAATGATCATAAACGTTAAATTAAACAAATTCCTGTTTGAAGAAGCAGAGGATACACAACCATGTTTGGCATGGGTACAAAAGTCTAGGTGCCATCAGTGGAGAAAGCAATGATTTTACCTTTTTCTGAAGGGCAATCTTGGCATATGTTTTAGGTAAAAATAATCTTTTATATAATAATTAGATTTCTAGAAATTTATCTTAAGCACAAAAGTATAGCTGTGAAAAGGTTTATTTTCAGTGATGTAATAGGAAAGTTATGAATGGATTAAATGTACAAGGCAGAAATGTTTAGGTAATATGTATATGCCATTAAAATTCTGCAATTAAATTCTAAAATTAATTCTGCATTAAAATGATCTGGAAAAATTTTAGGGATCTCTCTATGTGTGAATGTTAGAAAGTGGTATACGTGATATTATGGGAACATCAAATATCTAATTCTACAATGCCTTTCTGGAAGGTAGACTTGTGGAAATTAATCTCTTTTTATTCTTTCTATATCAATCATGTAAGATACTATACACTCTAAAGGCAGAGTGGGGAGTCGAATTTTTCCATGGGAACTATGAAGTGAGCCTCTTGATAAGTTACATTTCAACTAGGAAAACCACAGTTAGTTCTGAGTTACTCTCACAGATTTTCCCAAAATTATAGAAAGAGAAAAATCCTCTGCTTACTGAGCACACTGCTTTCCAGTAAGAAATACTAAACATAGTAAGTGCCACTGAGAAGAGTGACTAGATGTTAGAAGAGGGCCAGGGGTACAGAAAGTGATATAGAGGTAGCTACGTAAATTTTACTGAGATTACAATAAAAAAGAACATTAAAATCTAAAACAGGAACAGGAAATAGGCAAAGAAAAACCAATCACAATTATACTTTAATAAACGCTCTCATTTCTTCTCTTCTCATTTCTGCTCTTTGTTTACATTGTTAACTATATGCTGTGATGAACTGGAAGGGAACCTACATTATATGAATACATAAAACCATGTGAGCAGGACATGACCTTTAGTTTAGGCAGCTTCTTTGGTGAGAAAATCCCACCGTTCTCCTGTTGAGACCGTTAAACTTTTAGGCAACCCATCTTGGAATCTTGCTGGCTGGGCGATTGAATTTCATAGCTAATATAAACAGAAAGCCAGAGACAGCAAAGAGCCTGGAACATATTTGCTCTGAGATTCTACACATTTTGCAGTTCTTTTCTTCAGGCTCAATCATTTTTCTTTTTTGATCAAGGAGTGCCAAGTGCTCTCATATCCTAACACTTAAATGGCCTGCTGTAGAAAATGTTTAAGACAATCAAATGCATCGGCACTTCCAGCATACTAAGCGTGTGGTCTATTGTCAGGAAAACTGAGAAACAAGCTTCCTTTTTTTTTTTTTTTTTAATAGTCACACTTCACTTGACAACTTGCCCTTTGCTACTGACATCTTTTCTTTCTTTAACATTCTTTTGTTTATAGTTATCATCCATTCTTTTTCATATTATCTCCTTGCCTTTCCCACAGGCTCTCAGTAGTTTAACTCCTTGCTTCATATTCCAGCCACCTAGGCTTTTGCACAGCATCCTCGCAGACCTGCCCTTTCGGTAGAACACCTTGTGACAATAACTATAAACTAACCCCCAAACCAGTTGTTCTTTCTTTCTAAGAACATACCCCAGCCTCCCTTGCAGCTAGGTGTGATTGAGACTAAGCCTGGACAAGGGGCTCTGAGCTGAAAAACTTCACACAGATGCCTGTGTGAGGGGGTGCTCCTCCATCTGTAGATCGAAGGGAGATAACAGCAAAAGCCTTAAGTAGCCTAGGTTTCTTTACAACAGCACAACCCAATTTCCTCCAACTCCATTCCCAGTTTATGACACAAAGAAATTTTTTTCTGGTAAGCCATTTAGGCTTAGTTTTTAGCAAGTCAACTGGGATACTACATCTCAATCTTTCTTTTCTTTTCTTTTCTTTTCTTTTCTTTTCTTTTCTTTTCTTTTCTTTTCTTCTCTTTTCTTTTCTTTCCCTTCTCCTTCCCCCATGCCATTCTTTTCCAAAATTCTACCCTCTAGTGTACCTATGTCAAAGACCTGCCATTGGGAAAAGTCTAAGTTCTGGTGGGTGATAAGGACATGAAATTGTGGGAAGTTTATTTTACATGCTAACATGTAAGAATGTGAAAGCATATGCCATCGTGTGTGACATACTTTAGAAACTCAATGAACAGTTCCTTTTCTCATAGTTTGTGACTTTAGCAAACAAACTCTCAGTGAAGTGGTATGGTTGACAGAAAGTAATGATATCTTCAGAGCATATCTCAATTAGCAGAGACTAGATTGAGTGATTCACATATATTGTCTCATTTGCACAATATAGCTTATATGATATGTGCATTTATTATTTCCATTCAATAGGTAAGGAAGCCAAAACAAAGGACATTAAAGTTGTTTTCCTAATATTCTGTAGCTTCTAGACTCTGAAGCAGAATTTTACAGTGTTCAAGCTCTTTATTACCAATAGAACTGTATATTCTATCTTCTACAATATCCCTTAAGCTTGATGTAATCAATTAGTTATATTAAACTGGCTAGATGTTAACTTGGAATAATCTAGCACCTAAAATTATTGATTGTAAAACTTCTTGAAAACCTGTAACAATAGATCTGCAATATATCTGGCAGTAGCAAGGATGCAGGCAGATGGGAACACCCATACCCTACTGGTGGGAATGTTAACTATAGAAATAAGTGTGGAGATTCCTCAAAAAACTAAAAAAAAAAAAAAAAAATAGATGTAAGATGTATAATATTCATGTGCCTTCAGCATGTTCCAGTATACTCATTAGTTGGGACACTATAAATCCATTATTTGAAACATCCAGAAAACTTTTTGAACTAAAGAACCCTTGGCCCGTTCCAAAACCTACTTAACCAGAATTTCTTGGAATGAACTTTTGAGTCTGTTGTTTTTAAAGCTGTTCTTTTGACTTGTCCCATAATTGAACTTCGGAATCCACTGCTGTATAGCTTTATTTAAAATGCTTTGTTCCCAACAGTATGATCAGTCACACAGGGAATAAATGGCTGTTTGGGAACTTAGCCTGGAAGGATTCTTAGCAGGTGGGTATGTCTTTAGGTATATTGGTAAGACAATGGGATAAGGAGGTACTGAGGGACAAATTGATGTCTCAGTGCCACACAGCTAAGAAATAGAAGAATGCTTTATGAAATATGGATATTGATGGTCTCACAGACATTGGTGAGGACAGTGACAAACATACTAGTTATTTGGGGGTTGGGGGATTGGGCTTTAGTCTCTCTGCAGGTACTTCAGAAAGAAAAAGAAAACCCATTTTGCCAAATTTCAAAGTTGGGAGTGAGAGACACAGAAAGAAACAAGCTAAGGTGCTGGAGCCCTCTAGTTGTCTTCCAATACCTCCTCTCAAAGGGAGCCTTCCCTGGCCCATTATTCCTCCTCAGGTTAAGTTGAGCATGCTTCGTCCTGCCATTAACTCCCTTTCTGATCTCTTACTCCAATATAGCAAACTATCCATACTTAGTAAGTGGATACCCTCCTCACACTGTAATCTTTTGAATATATAGAGATTTATTTTGGTTCATTCTTCTATACAACTAGCAGTTCTGGGCTTTCTTATAATAGCTGCTTTTAAGAACATGATGAATGAATCAATGAACTCACATTTTGCTTCCCTTGAATGGATTTACCAATGTATTAGTCATAAGATACACAAATAAAGCAGAAGTCCCAGTTAATGCATCACTTTTTTTTTCTGTAATGGAACTATTTAATGGAATCAAAATTTTAAAACTTTATTTTTACTAATTTTATATTTTTGATCTGTTAATTACTTAATAATCATACATAAATATACTAATAAATAAAAATAGACAAAATAGTTCTCATCTTTACTGTTATTTATAATTGGTGATGAATTTAGAGAACTATATTATAAAAGTTATAATTGTAAACAAAAAATTAAGCATAAAACAGTAAAATATTTTAATATTTAAATTATTTAATATTTTAAATATCTCTCTTCGTATAAAATACTCCTACACGTTTTGATATTTGTCTACTGGTTAGATGGATTTCAGAAAACCTTAATAAATCAATTGCCTTATTTTGGTTTCCACAAAAAAGAGATGTTACTTTCAACTTTAATTCATTGAGATAAAGTTAATACATAGTTCCATCTGGCTTCATTTGTCTCTATAATCCTTTCATTTTTTTTTTTTTTTGAAAATATATCTTTTCTAAGGGGATACAAAACATTTCTAATCCCTGGACTGGGATTTTCAGAAAATGGCCCCAGCCAAATTCAAGCAAGCACTAGATATACTTTTAGTCAGCTGTGATCCCACAAACTTGACTTCACCCTGGGGTCACACGTGAAACTGCAAACCTTCAGATTGTCATGTACACTGTGACTGGTTATCTTGGGACATGACACAAGTTTTAGAAACTCTAAAAGATTAACATTTTTCTAATTAGAAAGTTTGTGAGCTGCTGTGGTTAGTTTCTGTCCTCAGAGTAGAAGTATTGAAATTTTTGCCTTAGTCCTCTCAGGGACTGGTAGAAGTTCACATTAGCACAGAAACTGGAATTCAGAACTGGGTTCTCCTGACTTCCCAGCAAAGCACTATCACCAGAAATGAGAAGGCCCAATTGAACAAAAACCTGTGGATTTTATTATGCTGCCAACTTTTGATAGAAATTTTCTAGTCAATGGAGAAGTGGAAAGAAACAGTAAAATACATTGTTGTTGTTGTTGCTGTTGTTTTTCAACCCCTTGGTTTTCCCTAAGAACAGGAGAAACTGCGACTAAGCACTAGTCTTAGTCTTAAAGTAGGGTTTGTTTACCAGAGGTGGTGGTGGGGACACCTGCAAGCTGAGCACTCCCAATGACAGAACTTTAAACCCATCCATGGCGCAAGCTGAGCACTCCCAATGACAGAACTTTAAACCCATCCATGGCGCATGAGACACTACCAAAGAAGAAGGGAGGAGGAGGAGGAGGAGGAGGAGGAGGATAAAAGATAATAGTGTTTAAAAATGGGCTTAAATGGTTTCAAGTAAAACGTATTAAGAGATACATCACAGAAAATTCTGGAGAAATATCACTTTAAATCATCAAGTAATAGGAAACTTTAAGATGCAAGATGGAATAAAACTGTTAATTCTATGATTGCTTTTACTGTGTGCTGAATTCATAAAACACCAAGAACACGGAATGAAATTCAAAGCCAACAGTTTCTATGAGTAAACAAGAATTCTCAAGAGGTGCACTTTTTTTTTGTTTGTTTGTTTTTTGTTTTTTTGAGACAGGGTTTCTCTGTGTAGCTTTGCACCTTTTTCCTGGAACTCACTTTGGAGACCAGGCTGGCCTCAAACTCACAGAGATCCGCCTGGCTCTGCCTCCCAAGTGCTGGGATTAAAGGAATGCGGGCACAAAGCTACACAGAGAAACCTTGCCTCGAAAAACCTAAACAAACAAACAAACAAACAAACAAACAAATAAATAAATAAATAAAAAGAGGTGCACTTCTAAAGAGCTTGCTGGCTTAACCGTGATTGAACTCGGCCACATTCTAGCAGCCTACATGGTAACATCTTCTGTGGCCATCAAGTGTTTTATGCTCCTTCATTTTTCTTTCTCTTCAATGAATGAACAACCATATATGTCGTCACCCTGAAAACCCTGGGCAGAGACTGGCAGGTGACACAGTCATTGTGGAAGGCACAGAGTATATAGAAAGTTAAACACCAAGGGAAGAAAGACAGTAACCCTGCCAGCTTTAAAAGACAGCCAGCTTGAGCTGGTCTCTGGTGTGTTTTAATACCTTGAACTCAAGTCTGGAAATAATTGAACCTGATCTCAGCTGAGGTGAGGGGAACACACACACAGGTGGCCTGATTCCTAATTAATTTATGCCCAGTGAGTGGCACAGGTGTAGTAAGCTTCCTTGTCAGACTTTCTTTTGGGACCACCAGCCCCCTAATAGTGACATGGAGACTTATTATTATAAATTCTGCTTAGCTATTGACCATTCATCTCTTAATTAAACCAATCAGAAAGCACCTTGGCAAAGACACATACATCTTCCCAGTGTACAAATATTCTGCAACATACAGGTGTCAAAGTCTTAAGGATTCTAGTCCTTCATTTGACCTTTTATCTCTTAAACTAAACATTAACTCCCCTGTTAATCCATAATGACCTCTCTGGCTCCTTTTGCCTTACACTATAATATAACAAACTGGTAGTTGTTGGTTGTTTTGATTTGCAGAGCTGCTTCTTTTAAAACTTTTCATGTTCCCTAAGATCTTGGATCTAAATCTTTGCTGTTTATTGTATCATGTGTATTTACTATAGAAGCACAAAAAATATCAGATGATATGAAATGCTGACAGTTATAAAAACAATATAAAAATGAAACATATGCAGTTGTTTGATCAACATATGTTGATATTGAACCCAGAGAAAAGCTATGTATCTAAGATTTAAGATATAATAAAAATACAAAATGTTGAGAGTAAATAATGACCTAAAAGCTTTAACTAGATATGTTATCAGTTTTAGTGAACTCCACTGGTCCAGATTTTAACTTAGAGATTGTAACTCTGAAATGACACAGATATTTATTACTGCATTTGAAGTAATGATTGTTCAATCTGGAGAATTTCTTAAAGCAAAAATAATGAAGATTAAAATTGTTTGGATGGTTTGAATTAAATGAGAACTTTGTGCTGTATTATTCTTCCAGAGAAGTTATTGATGAATACTACTGTATCAATAGTATAGAAATCAAAATAGAATAGAATCAAAATAGAAATTAAAAGCAAAACTTCAACAAAAAGCCATAAAGGTATGGTGTTTTCAATGTCAAAATCTTATACCCACAAGCAATTATTTTACCGGTAATTCATGCAAGGAAAAATTCTTTAAAAATAGCTCATTGCTTCATATGTCATCTGTATATTAAAATTTTACAGATATACTTTTATTTGTTAATATTTATAAAAGATACTACCACTGAAGAATCAAGAAATATAGTTTTTAAAAGCAACCCACATAAGCATATTTCTTATTTTCTAATAACAGTAAGGTTTAGCTGCTTTAAAATCTGCTTATTTGTGGGTCTTGTTTTTAATTATAATTCAGTATCTTTTAAGCCAGAAGGAGTACATAGATATTCCTTTATCATTTTAAATAGTACAAAAATATATACCTGGACAGTTTTCCTTCATGGTTCATTTCCTCTACCAAACTTTTTATATCCATGATCATAACTATTAGATATTAATTATTAAATATTAAATATTTACCATTCTAGTATTAAATATAACTGTCCATAATGATTAGTCCCAAATTCCTTTTATTCCAACAATATATCTTAGATGATTTTCATACAAATATATAGAAGCTCACCATATTTCACGAGAAAAACAGTACACTACTCCATAGCATAGATGTTACTAGGTTGTTAATCATCCTCACCGAAAGAGTTTGCACTCTTTCAAACAATGCAGTGTCAAACATTCTTATATATACATTTGATTATGTGCTTAAGTTTTTGCTTCTGTGAGTTTTTCATATTAGTATGCAATGTATAGAACTAAGTATCTCCTGAGAGTTACCATGCAAGTGTATCCCCCATACTAGTACCAAGAGGTGATGTAGTTCCTTATCACTCATAGTGGGAGATATTACTTATCTTCAGATTTTAACAGAATAGTGGGTGACAATTATTCATGTTGTTTTAATTTGCTTTCTGGAGCTATTGATAAAGTTAGCTTTACTGAATGTGTATATCATCTCTTTATGTCTTTCCTGCCTTTTTTTGGAATTAAAATCTTATTAATATCTATGATAGCTAATGGTCTCCATACCAGTATTCTAATTAAGATAACTTCTTGGCAAATTTTTTTTGCACCTATCCTGGAGCTTGCTCTGTAGTCCAGACTGGCCTCAAACTCACAGAGCTCCTCCTGGCTCTACCTTCTGATTGCTGGGATGCAGAATTTTTTAAGCCAAAAGCCAAAGTATCAAATTGTCTGACAATGCTTATTAATCTCACAGTCCTATTAATAACTCATGTCTCAAAGTGAAGTACCTCTATAGTTATACAAAAAGCTACATAAAATTTATTCCATACTGACCCACAATGGCTGGATATGGGGACAAAAAGGGTTCATTTACAGTATTCCTACCAAAATTCTTGTGAAAAATAAGTTCATCAGGAGTTACCCAGCCATGTTTTGGACTTTTTCACATTTAAAAAAAATTAAATAAAGATAGGGTCAGTAAGATTGTTCAGGAGATACAGGTGTTTGCCCCATCTTTAACTACCTGTGTTCCATCCTAGACCCACATGGTGGAAGAAGAGAACACACCATTGTCTCTGGCTTCCACACACACTGTGATATGTGTAACTCACACATGTACAAAGAAATAATGTAATAAAGAGTTTATGTAGAATGTGTTCTAGTATAAATAACATAAATTTTTCAATATTCTTGGAAACTAAATCAAGACACAAAAATTACACTGAATAACATTCATAAGGTATCTTCAATGGAGAAACAGGTTGGACACTTAGAAATTTATACCTTAGAGAGTAATAATACTTTTGCTTCGTGGGAGAGCTGTTTAAGAAATTGCTATTTCAATAATTCACACACAACCAAATCTCCTAGATTATCTTTCCTTTTTAAAAGTTGTTTTTAGGATGGCAATTTTCTTGTGTGAAATAAAAATTCTGAAGATCCAAGTCTGTAAGGGGATGATGGGCCTCATGGACAGACAGGGCAGAATGCTGTGGCACACAGGCACTGCAGAGGCATTGCTGGATACAAGAGCAGGGAGAGAGAGGACGCTGTAGCCAAGTAAAGCAGGAAAGACTAAGAAAACAACAGTTTGAAAATGAACTAACATTGGATAAGCAATTGGTGTGCTCTTCCATGGGGAAGACCATTTCTCCTGCTCTCAGCTTTTCTTTGCTGTCTCTAGTTCTTTGTGTAGGGTCAAGGCCTCCGGGGCTTCTCTACCCACTCCACTCCACCCTTACCCTACCACCATCATCCACATTAGCATGTCTATTTGTGTTGTCCTTGTGCAGCTCACATTTAGAAAGTCATCCTGGGGAGACTTTACAGGTACAGCATCTGATGTTCCCAGCAGATAGAATCTCACAGCAAACTCCCAGATCCTCTGACTCTTGTAGTCTTTCTACCCCGTCTTTTATAATGATCCCCAAGCCTTAGGGAAGGAGTTGTATTATTGGACATTAATATCCAATTATTGCAGCTTTTCCATCTGTCTTTAGCACTGGTCCACTTTCCATGGTCCAAACTTTCCATACATGCAGAATGAATTTGCTAGACCTCTTCTGGGCCTGTACAGCAAGTCTGTATTTGCATTCCAGGATCTCAGCAGGGATGGCACTGCTGTTCTTTTCTATTTCTATTGCTCCTTTCTGACCACCTTGGACTTTACATGACTAACAAATCACATTTGTTTACAGAAGCAGCTCCCTTGATGTATTGTTACATAATAACTCTTCTATGGTCATTAAGCAGATTCAGAACATTTTTGATTTCTCATCTATCTCATCTTTCTTCTTCCTCCAAAACACATACCAAAGATGTCCATGGGTAATCATGTGAGAACTTCCTACACTTAAGATTTCTGTTTAAACTCTTCTCTGTCATATGGATTCTTATCTGGGTAGTAATTCAAGGCCACTTTCCTAGAAGTCTTCACATTTTTCCTTAGTAACATTGTGTTTCTATATGGCCATTGTTATTGTTTATACAGTAAATGCTTCTAAGTTGCCTTCAAATATTTTTAAGTTAAAAAACCTTAATGACACTACAGATTCCTAATTTTAAAGTTTTAGCCACAAGTATTTCCATAAAGATACTTCAGTCTAACTATAAATGTCAGTTTAAAAATCTTATCCTAATTCCTACATTATTGTGAAAACCCAATCTTCAAGCAAAACCAAACAGGTCTTTGGTCAATGGCACTTTGTTATATACAAAAATGAGAAAGTGTGAAGTATATTTATAATTCATTCAGTTTGGTCTATTCTTTTAATAAATGGAAGAATAAAAATTTAACTTAAAGAAACCTATTAGAGTAATGTGCTTAGGAAAGTCCTCCAGAGTGGTACAGCAGACTGGCCACAGGCTCTGCCATTATACATTCAGGTTTCAGTCAGTGCCCTCAGCTTTATTGGGAGGAACCTACCTTGCACTCTTGTACTGACTACATAAGGATTAGAAAAAAAAGAATAGAGTTAGCATATGTCTTGTCAGGGATGTGTATACAGACTTGGGTCACACTAGCTACCATACTAAGCATTTTCAATGGATTTGGCTCTACTGCACAACTTACTGTTGTGGGATAATCTTTTTGTACACTGTAAAGATGTGTCTCTGCTTAAGATGCCTTCTGTTTGGTTTAATAAAAAGCTGAATGGCCAATAACAGGACTTCTGGGCAGAGAGGGAACTCTGGGAAGAAGAAAGGCAGATTCACCAGCCAGATACAGGGGAAGCAGGATGTACAATACGGAGATGAGGTAATGAGCCATGTGGCAGAATGTAGATCAAAAAATACCAGTTAATTTAAGTTTTAAGAACTAGTTGGAAACACGCCTAAGCTGAAAGTCAAGATTTCATATTTACTACATCTCCATGTCATTCTTTTTAGGCCGGCAGTCCCACAAAGGGAAGTCTGACTACAATCTATCAACAGGTACTCAAATTGTGTTCACTTTATGTGACTTTTCCCAAATTAACAACTGGTCAAAGAGGTAGACACAAACTGCTTAAATCCAGAACTCAAACTTTGAACTTTGACTAGCCTTTCTCTTCCAGTAGAATCAAGTAGATAAGAATTGTAGATTCTGGAGTGGAATCTAAAAGATTAACTTTGGATCTTATCAAGTTGCTTAAACTCCATAAGCTCCATTTACCTTATCTTTACATTAAGAATAGTGGAACCTACCAAATAGCCCAACTATTTATGGAGTCCTGGTAGTTCTGGAACACAATAAGTACTTAATGAATGCTAATTAAATATAAAGTGATCTTAAAATGGTTAATCTTAAAAAGTTAATCTCTCCCATTATAACTTTATGAGATTATATATTTTAAGCAAATTTCAATATGTCAGTGGTGATTACAACTTTGTTTACTCAAAAATATTGATGTTGACTTAAATATTCTTTTTTTGAAAATATTGAAAAAATAATATAATGAGCATCATTCACATAAATTCAACTACAAAAAAAATCTCAAACTGCAAACACAAACCACACTACTGTAATGTGTACAATTTGCTAAAAGTGTTTTTAAAGTAAAATGCAGATATTAGGCAATTTTCCCAAGTTATTTTAGCAGATATTTCCTGAGGATGAGAACATGTCCCTATATAACAATACTAACATCATTAAACACAATAAAGTAAACTTAGATAAATACTAACACTTCATGTGAAATCTATATTCAATTTCCTAAGCTATTCCCAACCTCACCTCTCTCCTACCACAGAGATGACCACTATTCACCTTTAATTTTGGACCTAATACCAATCCTACCCTGCATTTGGTTGGCGTGTCTCTTTGACAAAGAAATAGAACAGTATTGTTTATATTTTTATATTATTGATGTTTAAGAATAGTTTGTCATGTATTTGACAACAGTTTTAATTTATAAGGGAGAACTTGAAACTGAGTCTTATATAGCACAGGATAACTTCAAACTTGGTTTTAGGTGATCTAAAACTTCTCATCTTCCTACCTTTGTCTCTGAAGCTCTGGAATTACAGAATAAGCATGTGCCATCATGCCTAGGTAACAGTTTAAATGAATCTGATAGTTGCCATGTGATGATTCCTGAGTGAATATTTTTGACATGTATGCTACACAGTTGTGACTTTCAATTTTGTTGCCTTAGCAGACCTGCAACATCAGTTTCTTGCATTACAGATGTGAAGTTTGGTTATTTGGTTAATGTGGTGCCTACTAGATCTTTCCATTGTAAGAAAACTCTTTTCTGTTTATGGTTAGTAAGTAGCTTGTGGGGTGATAAGCAATATCATGTTGTCATTAATCTTTCAAGCAATTCGTGTTAACATCCAGTGATGATGATACTTGCCAAGACCTTGAGCTAGCTTGCAATCACCCTGCAAACTTGCTAACACCAGTATGAATTTGTGTAAAATACATGTTTGTGTGTGTATAATAATATATGCACAAACTATATATGCAAAAAAATTTACATGAATTTTTTCTCCCTTGCCTTATACTCAAAAATGTGGAGTCTGTGACATGTTTAGTGGTAACAAGCACACCCATTAGAATTTCATTCCCAAGCATCATTCCTCACTTAGAAAAACATGGGGAAGTAGGAAAGCTCCTTTAAGAAAATCTAAGCTCCTTATCAGGAATAGACTAAATGCAAAGCAAGTCTAAAACCCCCAACTGTGCCCAAAATAGGAGGTGCTCAAGATCAGCAAGCCATGTTAAAAGACACAGATATCAACATGAAGAGGTTCCCATGGCAAATTTCAGAAAACTTGAAAACATCATCACAGCAACACTCCATTGTGTTACCAGTTTCCATCCTAGTTTGCTCTCTGTTGCTGTTAAAAAATACTGACAAGCTGGGTGGTGGTGGTAGTGGCAGTGGCGGCGCACGTCTTTAATCTCAGCAGTCAGGAGGCAGAGGCAGTCGGATCTCTGTGAGTTCGAGGCCAGCCTGGTCTACAGAGCGAGTTCCAGGAAAGGCACCAAAACTACACAGAGAAACCCTGTCTCGAAAAACAAAACTGACAAAAAAAAAAAAAAAAAAAAAGCAACTTAGGTGATAAAATAGTTTATTTGATTACATGTTCATGTTAGAGTCTGCCACTGAAAGAAGTCAGTCAGAACTGAAGCAGGAACCAAGAGGCAGGAAGTGAAGAAGTGCTCATAGAGAAACATCACTTACTGCCTTGCTTCCTGCTTCCACTCAGCTAGCCTCCCTGTACAGCCCAAGGCTATTTGCCCAGGACTAGCAACACTCACAGTGGCCTGGGCCCTAGTCCATCAATTAACAATCAAGAAAATGTCCCACAGTTATGCCCACAAGGCCAATCTGATGGAGGGACTTTCTCAGTTGAGGTTCCCTCTACCCTGGTCACTCTACTTCATCACAAGAGGATTTTTAAAAAAAAGCACAAAATGTGTTTCAAATTTTGAGGTTAAGTAGTTGAAAATCCCCCCTTAACTCTCTTCTCTCTCTCTCTTCTCTCTCTCTCTCTCTCTCTCTCTCTCTCTCTCTCTCTCTCTCTCTCTCTCAATACATAGTCTATCACTTGGGCTGGTAGACGAAAGTATGAAGAGATTGAGTATTAAAATGTCCAGATTGCAAGCTAGTAGTCACATATTCAAAAGAAAACAACAGCCTGTCTCCTTCAGAGAAAGTGACCACTGCAAAATGCTGCCCAGAAGTTTCACTGAAGGGAATTTAAGAGGGCAGTCACAGAAATGTTCATAGTTAAGCAAGTTCCAGAGGGAGAATTGATATACCAGCAACCCCTATAGGAAAACAGGCGGAGGCTGTAATGATTCCCTCAGTTCCCTATAGTGGAAGCCAGAGGAATGGGGTAGGAGAACGAACAAGAAAAATACAGGAGGGGGTGGGGGATACTCACTGAGAAATACACATTGTGTGTATGTGCGTGCACAAGCATGTGTATAAAAGCAGTAAATAAGAGGAGCTTTGTGTACAAGGATAAAAAGATAATTCAATATAATAAATGTTATAATGGAGTCATTTAGAAAGAATGTTGTGTGGCATTCAAATCACCCAAAGGATGAGGAACTCTTTAAACAGGAAAATACTATAAAGTTTGTAGCATAAGTTATTTCATCAACTATTTTAATGCATTGACAGAAAACATGCACAGGCTAATGCAAAAATCAAAAATGCAAAATAATCCAAAACATGAAAGTTTCTAAACACTAAGATGATGCCACAAGTGGAGAATTCCACACCTGATGTCACATGCTGGGTCACAGACAACATGCATATGCAAGAAAACTATTCTATACAATTTATTTTTAGATTATATATATTAGGCTTAAATGAAGCATTAATAAATTCAGTTTATGCTGAAGTTTTGTTTCCATGATGATATCTTCTTTTGAAGATAACCATTTTTTGAATTACAAATTCAAAACATTTCTACTCACAACCATTTTAAAGAAGGAATATTCAACTGGTGATATCAATTCCCTTATGTTTCTAGATGTGGTCATTATCTTGTTGAAACAAACAAATCCAACCTGCAACCATTTGGGGTAATGTAAGAGATGAAAACGGATGCTGTTAAAACAGTATTATCAGGCCATTGAGTGTTGTTTGCTGGAAATCTATATTGTCTAAAGCCGTGTAGGGATATAGCTAGTTTCACTTACTAAGAAAGCAATCTCTGTGTTTTAGTTTCTTTTCTGATGCTGTAATAAAATACATTGACAAGGCATCTTAGAGAAGGAAGGGCTTACTTGACTCACAATTCCAGGTTCCGGTCCATTATTGTCAGCAAGTCAAGACAGTGGGAACTTGGACAGCTAGAGACATTATGTCCACAGGCAATTTATTCAACTATTTGGCTTGTTTTCTCTACACAAGCCAAGAAAGATCCCCCTTCATAGGGAATAGTCCCACCCACAGTGGACAGGTCTTCTGACTTCCATTAATATAATTCAGACAACAACCCATAGGCATGCCCAGATGCCCATCACTCAGATAACTTTAGACTGTGTGAAGCTGACAGGTAACCATCACACCATAACAAAACAATTTCCCCTACATTTCAATCCCTGTATACTTAAGTCACAAATCCAGCTACTTTTATCAATAATTTTTCCATTAGTAATTTTAGGGGCCTGAGCATTATCGTTTCATGTGTGTTGCAATGTTCCAAATGATTCAGTTTGTAAGTGACACCTACCTAGACAATACTGTTGTTTTAGGTTCCTTTGATCACTTAGGGGCAAGAACTTGACTTCCTCTCCTGAGCAGGTTCGCTAATGCTGAGCAAGTTTCACAGCCTCCTCCCGTTCCTGCTTCAGTCATCCACTGGACACTTAGACAAGCACTGCCACTGTTGTTAATCTCCCAGTGTGACAGAGTTGTGGGACTTGTGTAGTACGCTTTGGAAGAATGAATTATTGCACGGTTGCCAGCAGATTCATACCCAGTCTTTGCAGAAGTTTGCTTAGTTGCTTGCACTAGTTTTTACTTTGGAATCTCCATATACATAGTGCTCTTTGCAGTTTCAGAAGGCAGCCAAGTTGTGGATCCTCATCATCAGATAAGAATCACCAGTGGATGACCTGGAACTTCTTTGGGGACTCAGTCTGTCACTAAGTAGCATCTAAAATCCTCATCTCACTAAACATCTCATTTGTTTCCATCACAGACGGATGACGAAGCCTCTGTTTTCACTTGAATCTTAAAGCTGTGGTCAGGAAATGACTTCTAAAACAAGTGAAACATTGAAAATGACTATTAAAGCACCAAGGGAAATTATAATTTTTCTCAGTGATGTGTATCAGATTCCAAATAGTTGAAAGGTTTAGTAAATGCTATATGCATTAAGCTATAGTCCTCTATTAGAGCCCTGTTCCTTGGCGGTAGAGTACACAGATAGTTCAGGGCCTGTGCTCAAGCCAGCTGCTGCAAACAGACTGCATCCCAGGACACATCTCTATCTTTAATGTTTCTATTCCTATTAAGCTCTGAGCATTCAACAGCCTTTTCTAGTCCCAAACTCCAAAATCCCTCCACAGTTTTCTCAAAAAGCAACACAATCAGATTCATCACAGCAAAATTAGAAAGGATATGGCTAGGGTCCTTGATGCTCCTGATGACCTTATTTCTGTTCATCAGGCACAGCTCTCAAGGGCCTTACCACCTCTCCAAATGAGCCACCAGTTAGTGGCATGTGAGAACATTCCAGATTTAAACTGTAACAGGTGCTGTGGGAAGAAGGTGTTTTCAGGCCCTGGAGAGGGAAGCACTCTCCACTTACAAGGAAGGGGCTCTCTACAGTTCTTTTTGATCAGGTAAATGTTTCTGCTAAGCAAATATCCTTCCTTACTCTCTGGAAACTAGCACAGCAGAGTGTTAATGTTGTAAACATATTGCCTGTGTTTTCTGGCAAACTGGGAACCTTAGATATGTATGGTGACTTTCTGTAATGACTTGTAGAATAAAACTTAGAAACCTCAGAATTCTTTTTTTTTTTAAGTCAGGCAGAATTTATTTTTATTTTATAATTTAATTTAATTTTACATATCAGCCACAGATTCCCCTGTCCTCTCTCCTCCGCCCCCCTCCCCCCAACCCACCCCCCATTCCCATCTCCTCCAGGGCAAGGACTCCTCTAGGGATTCAGCTCAGCCTGGTAGATTCAGTCCAGGCAGGTCCAGTCCCCTCCTCCCTTCACCCAGGCTGAATAAAGTGTCCCTGCATAGGCCCCAGGCTCCAAACAGCCAGCTCCTGCACTAAGGAGAGGTCCTGGTTTCACTGCCTGGGGGCCTCCCAAACAGTTCAAGCTAATCAACTGTCTCACTTAATCCAGAGGGCCTGATTCAGTTGGAGGCTCCTCAGCTATTGGTTCATAGTTCATGTGTTTCCACTAGTTTGGCTATTTGTCCCTGTGCTCTTTCCAATCATGGTCTCAACAATTCTCAATCATACAATTCCTCCTCTTTCTCATTGACTGGACTCCTGGAGCTCCACCTGGTGCCTGGCCATGGATCTCTGCATCCGCTTCCATCAGTCATTGGATGAGAGTTCTAGCATGACAATTAGGGTGTTCAGCCATCTGATCACCGGAGTAGGTCAGTTCAGGCACTCTCTGGACCATTGCCAGTAGTCTATAGTGGAGCAACCTCTGAATTCTCAAGCTTGAACTTTCAGAAAAGTAAAGCAGTTTGGATAACCCTTTCAGCTCAAGTCGATAGATACACACATCCATTGCACTCTACAAAGGGAAGGCTTTCAGAGAAGTTGTGGAAACCAGGCTGAAATGTTTGTGCAGTAACTGAAGGAAATGGAGGCTAACCAGCATCCTAAGCCTACAGCACTCTTTGGTAGGGCAGTTCCGGTAGGTTTGTATTTTCTTGCTGAAGACTACACTGCTCTTAAATAAACATGATTACAGGCTAGAAAAGCTACAGACTGCTCCAGGTGCTAAAAATAAAATAGTTAAAATGGAGAGACTTCAATTAGATGCGGGCTGCTCAACAATTTAACTTCCAATTGCCTTGTGGTTATTCCACAAGTGGGAATTGACCATGTTCCATTTACAGGAGACTGAAGGTCTCAGAGAAAAATAAGAAGTGAAGTCCTTGTTTTCAAATCCTGATCTCTAGAAAAGTGAGCAAAAATAAACATATTTCTACTCTAATATTAAAAAAATGTAGAATCACAAGTCATGTCAGAATTTTCTCCTCTCAGAATAGTTGACTATTCTCTGAGTTAGGAGGATAGCAGACTGTATATTTGTATGCTATTTCCATTAAAATACTCCAATAACAGAGGCAAGTGATTCCTTGGAGTTTTTAGTTTATTTGTCATGTTTTTCAGACAGTCTTACAAGGTAGGGAATGTTAGCTTTGAACTCCTCCTGGCCCCACCTCTGAAGTTCTGACATTACAATAGTCCTTAGTAAAATAAAATGCATTTCCATTTTTCTTAGTTTCCACTTATGTCAATTATATATTTATCAATCTGGTAATTTTCTAGCTCAATTTTGATAGCTTTAGAATATGCCATTATTTTACAAAAGAAACCTATTTTGACTGTGTTTTATTTGGCTTTTGATAGTGAGTTGAAAATAAGCAATGGATCACTTGATATGGTGGTGAAAGGCTATTTTTAAAGAGAACAGTCAAGTGAATAATATAGAATAAATACACATGTATAAAAAGGCAATTATGTATATTTATAGCTGGCTACCCCCAGACCTAAATTCATAGTTATTTGAATTCACATAACACTTAGATATTATTAGCAGTCAAATCACAAGTACACTGAAATAAGGTCTAGATTACTGGGTGGGGATGGTGAACAGAGTTTGAAGCAACTGAAATGAGTAGCCCAGTTCTGAACATGGTCTTCATGGTATGTTTGACTGACAAGATCCCCTCATGGCCTCTCTAGCTACCCTTTTTACATTAGCATTGCTAAGGGTTTCAATCTTATTTGCCTTTTCCACTTTAATTTTGCTGTTTTATTTGGGATATCTTTGCATTTTGCTATATTCAACGTCTAATTACTAAGTCTTCAATATCTCTCTGTGGGTGGATATGTTTTAATATGTGTACATATTGATATTATATATAATATGAATAAAGAAAGAGCCCTAAAATAACACTTAAACTAAAGAATTTTTATGTCCAGCAGATGTTTCAACAATACACAACTAATATTGAACTCTGGAGGTAGCCTCCAGAAAGTTATATTTGTTTAGAACTTCAGACAAGTTATTGCTGGTGAGATGGCTCAGAGATTAAGATCATTGGCCACTCCTGCAGAAGACCTGGGTTCAATTCCCAGCACCCACAGGGTGGCTCACAACCATCTGTAACTCCAGTTCCAGGATGCCCTCTTCTGGCCTCCGCAGACACCAAGCACATACATTGTACACATACATACATGTAAGAAAGATATCCATACACATAAAATAAAATGTTTTTAAATTGCTAAAAAAAATGCACTTCTAAACTTAAATCCTCCCTATTACTTTATTTTTTTAATTGTGAGTGTCCATTCAGTCACCAAATCTAAAAATTAAGGTTTAATCAATATTCTTAATTTTTCTCCTTTATTCATCTAAGATATTGCTCATGGAGTGAGGGTTTTAAATTATCCTTTTGATTTTGTTTCTACTGCCACATTTTGTCTCGTTTGGAGCATTGATGTCACCTTTCAAGTAAGTTCTTAATTTCAGTCTTCTCCCTCCATATCTTTACACTACCTGAAAGACGACATGAGTTGGGGTGTGCACACCAACTCCAGTCTAATCTCCAAATTCTCATCTATTTCCCAAAGTTTTGGTACAATTCTGGCATCAATCTCCCGTGCCTCTGTATTCTGCCTTACTGCTCCATCATCCGGAAGTGACTTCCTCCACTAGCTGGGTCAGTCATCTCTCTCTTCACCATTTCTCCTCAGGTGTCTCCATGCGAGAGGGTTTCCTTCAGTCACAGGAAATTAGTTATCCCACTCATTCTGACTAGCAAGCTTTTCTAAATGAACATGAAAGCAAAGTAACTTTATCTGTTTGGCTATTGCTAAGTGGTTGCCTTCTTTGTGTGTGGTCCACTCTGTTGGATGCCAGTAATGACTAAAACTCATATAATAGTGGTAGGCTGATATCTGACTATTTGGTGTTTACACATATATCCTTAGGTCTTGATCTGTTAAGTAAATTTAGTTACAGTTTATTTGTATAGGAATTTAAGGTACAGAGAAAACTTCAGACAAATAATTGCAGATTTAATTTAACAATAGCTTTAAGGTTCTAATATTTGAGAGAAAACTTGTTCCAGAAGCTAAATAAGGCACCCTAGGGAAGGGACATTGGCTATAGTCACTCAGGAATTACTGGATGATGCGTGTAGTTTGATGGCTACTACTCTACCTTGCAAGTTCAGTTCTTTGTTTGTTTGTTTGTTTCTAGCTAAGTTAACAAAAAATAATTTATTTAAAGTTAAAGATGTTTTGTACAGACTCAAAGAGGTCTTTGGTTTTTTGTTTTTTTTTTCAAACCTAGGAGGATTTAGGAATGGGACATATGCAAAAGGCTATAAATGGAGGATCTTGAGCCTCCAACCTATGTAATTCAGTGCAAGAACAAAATTTAGGAGCAAGGAGCTCAGGTAGCTAAATCAAAGGTAATTTCCCAACCTTTAGAGGGAAAAGGACAAGGCACTTAATTGCACCATTTCTCTATTTTAAAATTTTATTTAATTTTATTTATTGAAAATAGATTATTTTCTCATATAATATATCCCAACCACAGTTTCCCCTCCCTCCACTCCTTCCAGCTCCCATAACCTCCCCTCTTCTCTACTCCCCTCAATTTACCTTCATAAATGAGAAGACCTCCAAGAGATGAGAGCAAAGGACTACAAGAGAAGACACAATAAGACAAGCCAAAAGCCCTCATATCGAAGCTAGACAAGGCAACCCAATAGGAGGAAAAGAACCCCAAGAGCAAAGAGTCAGAGATACACCCACTCTCATTGTTAGGAGTCCCACAAAAACACCAAACTCACAGCCATAACATATATGCAGAGGACCTGGTACAGACCCATGAAGGCCCCGTGCTTGCCACTTGGGTATCTGTGAGACCATGAGTCCTGCTTAGTTAATTCAGTGGCCATGTTCTCCTGGCATCCTCCATCCTCTGACTCCTGCAGTCTTTCCTCCCCCTCTTCTGAAGGGTTCCCTGATCTTTAATGGGAGGAATCAAATGGAGACCTCCAATTTAGACTCTCTTTCTCCCTCAATGTCTGGTTTTACTCAAGCGTTCTGTATTGCTTATTTCATCATATATAAAAGAGAGGGACGAAATATATTAATCTGGAAGCTCAATTGTAGCTTTTATATTTCCATAGACAAACAGAAAAATGTCATTTTAGAAGACACTTGCAAAACAACTTATGGTGTTTTCCATCATAACTGAACTGACTCTCCCTCCATGTCACATCCCACTTCGTTTCAACATTTAATTTCCTAACAATCAAATCATGATCTGTAAAGGATGAAGTTAGTTCCTTTCTTCTTGCTCTGTCTGACACTCACATAAATGAAGTTAAAGAGAGTCTGAATTAGGAAGTTTTACCACCTACATAGCTGTGGTCTCTCCACTTGTCGTATCTACAACATCAGGATGTTCAGAGCTTGCCAATTAGTGCCAGATATTATCCCATCCCTAATAATTCTATTTTAGTAATATAATTCCATCACACACATTTTAAATTTTCATGTCCCCATCTTGCCAATTTAAATAAAGACATACTCTTTTAAATTCTTCATACATACTTTTATTATTCATTCAATTTTGATTCTAACCCACTATCTTTGATACAGGGTTTTATTATAAAAGCCCTTGTAACCTTTTGAATTATTTTTACTTCTTTGTACTCTAATGCAGTCCATACTGGCCTCGGGATAAGTCTCAAAGAAACAGGACTACATGACTTTATCAACTTTAAAAATTGTATGTGCATGCATGTGTGTTTAAGTATGTGTGCAAGTGAGTATGTGTGGGTAACTGTGCATGTGAGTGTGTGTTTGTGTACATGAGTACGATATGTATGTGCATGTGAGTATGTGTGCATGTAAGTATGTGTGTATGAAAATATGTATACATGAGAGTGCTTATGTATGTGATATGTATGTGCATTGTGTGTGCTATGAGTGTGTGTGCATGTGGTTGCATCTGAGCCACAGAGTATTTGTGGAGATCAAAGGACAACTTTGAGTGTTGGTCCTTGCTTTCTACCTTATCTGATAGAGTCTCTTGTTACTCAATACTGACTAGGCCAGGCTAGCTGACCTACACTCCTTTGGGGATTCTCTTATTTACATCTCCCATCTCACCTTACCTCTTCTGGGATTACATATACTTTCTCTATTGTATCATTCTTCCTTTAGGTGGGTTCTGGACATCCAAACCCTATACCTCACATATGTATAGTGAGTGCTTTGCTTACTGACTATATCGCTACTTCCAAGCTTCAGCTAGACTTCTATGTCATTACCCCAGTATTGGCCGAATACACCTTGTCATTTTAATCAAAGTTGGCAAGTAATTTTTTAAGGACCTTCTGAGTCTTTCTCATTTATTCCCTTTTCTCTTAAAAAAAATGTATATTTCACATCATTTCCTTATTTCTCAAATATAAAACTTCCATAGATCTATACATTTCCCATAACCAATGTGATAGCTCCTTATTTTGACGCAACATGATACTTGATCTGCATATAACACCTGTCCTTTTTGTTTCTTTGGTGTAAGTAACACAAGCCTTGGATCTAAATACACCTTGATGCACTTGCTATGTGACCCTTGGCAAGTACTCAAGCTTCGCAGACTCATGGATTTGCTGCACAATGAGAAGAGAAGTAAAATGATACCTAAGAAAGTTATTATAAGGACAAATACAACAAATTTTTCAGCAATCTGTCTTGTCCAGAAATGGCTTAGAAATGAACATTACTATCATAAACACTAAATGAAATCTGAATGAAAATAAGTAATTAAATAAGGGTCAATAATTGTTAAGTTGGGTGTAAAAACTAGAAAAAAAATCATCACTTGAGACATTAACTTTCACGAGTAGTTAGGCACCTACTACTGTACTAAGAATGACTACATTGTGTAGTCTTAGAGGCTTTTCTACACAAATAACCAAGAGATGATGGTTACTATGAGTCTACAATAGAAGCAAGCACATTTAAAAATCACAGCAGAAAATAGGTACCCTGTGCTTGCCAGCTGTCAGCAAAATGTTAACTGGTTTGAATATTTCTTGGTTTCTGTTTTAAAAATTTGAGGGCTAAAGTACTAAAATTTATGTCACCAACACTAAACATAGTAAGACACAAATAACAGTGCAAATGTTTGGGTTGTCTAATTCATGCTACTTTGGCTGACAGAACTTGAGGAAACAGACGGTAATGTTCTGGGCCGTTTTGATCATTGGTGCATCCTGTATTAGGCAAGTTTGAGACGGGGCAGCATAAAGGGCTGCTTTGGTTAGGAAAACTGGACCTGTGTGCCATCCATGGTTCAGAATTTAATGTGAATGTGGCAAACGAAATGTCCCCCAGGAGAGACCACATCTCTCAGCAAAACTAGTTCTGAGATCATGGCAGTTATACAGTGCCTGCAGTCATCATTCCAAACACTAGGCAGACGAGCTGATGAAGGGAACTCGGGAAACAAGCAAAAGCAGACTCCCTCTGGCTTCAAAACCGGGCTGAGTCTACAATGAACTGGGGAAAGTCCAGTGAATGATTTACTTGGGCTCTCTTTCCTCCCATTTGGCCCTAACACTTTCATCTCTGGTTTCTGGGTCAAATTGTGTTTTCTGTAACAATTCTACCCAGCGTTTTTTCTTCCTGTCCCCTCAGTTCATTTAAAGACTAATCGCTTTTTATAAGAAGCATTCATTAGGTACTGGTCATTCTTAAAGGCCAAGGCAGATTTTCATTGTAATAGATTTTGGTAAATTCTCCAATACTTCGTATTCATTGTGTTCTAATGAAATATTTTATAAAATTATAAATGAAGTATAATATAACAGAATTCAACTCTTCCTTCTTTCTCCAAACTTTTAAAGGTCTTTATCTTGACAGTAGGGCTGCTGAATGCTTGGTCAGCATGTATGAAGTCCTGGGCTAAATCTCTACCACTACAAAAAAAATACATATAAATAAAAAATGATAGATCCCTGCCTTTCATTGACAGATTTGATAATAGTAAACTCTTTAGAGCAATGGTTCTCAAACGCCTTTGACAAACCTCTATCTCCAAAAATATTTACATTACAATTCATAACAGTAGCAAAATTACAGTTAGGAAGTAGAAACAAAATAATCTTATGGTTGGGGGTCACCACAATATGAGGACTGTATTAAAGGGTTGCAGCATTAGGAAGATTGAGAACCACTGCTTTAAAGGATTTTCTTACAAGGATGTTTAAGAAAACTCATGCACCCTTCCTGAAACCTCAGTATCATTCTATCTATCCCTGTCATTATTTTTAAGGCACTGTCTTTCTTACTATGTGCCAGTAATATATATATTCACCGGAAGCTGGTGGTCAAGAGATCTGGATTTTGAATTTAGCAGGTTACATCTCACCTTGAAGAAAATTGAGTAACAAGCATTTGAAGGGAAGGCTGAGAAAAAGGGAACGCTGAGAAACTTCAGGATTATACAGAAGGCAGATCATTAGACCAGGTCATGAAGAGCAGGAGCCTGGCAGGGAGAGAGCTCTCAAAAAACCAATAAACAGATTACATATTTTTTTAAATTTTTTTTTTAAAAGTCCTTTATTTCCTTTCTCCCAATCAATGTGGTTTTACTTAGGTTCAATCTTTCTATATTTAGGAACTGTTACTTTTGCTCAATGATGGTTACTGAGTTCTAAACTTTGGCCATTGATTCAGGATTCTTGACTCAATTTTGTATTCATTGAGAACCTGCAAAATCCTGTCAGGTATCTAAGAGCTGTTCCGGTCACTGGGTAAAAATTAATGAGAGTGAAAGTGTAACCAGGAATCTCTGCTAGACTCTAACTCTGGCTGTTTTAGACCAGTCACATTGCTTTGCAGTGTCTATGTCTAAGGGAGGTCCCAGCACCCACAAGCTAAGGAGGCAATAGTAATGTTCTTTCTCATCTTTATAAAGCAGAGACTGTTTCTGAGAAAGGTCTAGAATTGACCAAGACCATTCACCTAATTATAGGTAGAGTTTGGGCCTCCAGGCCTGGTATGTCTCAGATAAAGATCAAATCGGTAGGAATTTGCCTTGCTGGGGAATAGCTTGAATTCTTAAGAGGAATGAACGTGGTATCTTTCAGATGGTACAGCAAGATAAGGGCAGCCGGTTTCTCTTCATGCCCTGTACAGGACAGACACTATCTCAGACTTTAGGAGACATTTTCCGTAAATCAAACACACCCATCCTCTTCACATACTGTGCCCTATCTTCAGCTCCTAGGGAACAGAGTGGACTTGTCTGCACAATGCAGACAGCTGGGCTAGCCAATCCTTTGATGGTGGTTGTGAGTACAGAAGAAAGCAGAAAAGAGATTATAGCAAGACCACGGGAGGGAGATTGGGGCACTACAGATAATGGGGCGTTAGACTGAAACAGAAATCGATCTGCAACAAAAACACCAGGGATTTTATATTTAAGGGCAGTTTTCACAATGTCTGACCTCTTTCTACCCAATTCTGCTTTCCAAAAACATATTGTACTTGGCTAAACTCTATTTTCATGTCTGTTTTACTCTTGGTGACCTAACAGATTAGTTAATATAGTTTGTGCCCTACATTCCCCGGGTTTAATCCTTGTCTGGCTGTTCTCCTAGCATGCATTCACTCTTGTATTGTCAAAGAAGTCTAGTCATAGATGAGCTATTTCTTTCCCAGTAACAATTCTTTGTATATCAAGATGATATTTTCATCCTACAACATAATGAATAAAGTTATAGATGAGATATTTCTTTCCCAGTAACAAGTCTTTGTATATTGAGATGGTATTTTTATCCTACCAACATAATGAATAAAGTTATCACTCTGGACTTTAAGGCAAATCTTCAGCTTATACATTAAATTTCATCCTTTTTTCTTTCTCATTTATTTTCTTCTTTCTTCCTCCTTCCCAACCCCCCTCCCAATCAATCTGAATAAATGTGAGGGCCTGTCAATCAAAAATGAACACACACAAGTAAGACAAAGAACTAGTCAGTCAGTATATATAATTCTGTGTCCTATACAATTGCATGTCTAGACTCTGAGTGACATTCACAAGAGTCAGTAATTAAATACAGAGTGAAACGTTGGATCAAACACTAGAAATCATTTGAACAGAACTCTTGGCCAAATCTTTAATGTTGCAGTAGCAAATAATGACACTGAATGGATTTTTATATGACTTTTCACAAAGAACTAAAGATTTGGTGTAAATGTCGCATGAACGTAGATCTAGCACTGGGTCTAGGGCTGCTTTCTAGTTGCCCAGAATTCTTTGGGATTATTTTATTACTTACACAGAAAAAAGAAAAGATTCAGTAAGGTCAACTTAACGTCATTCAGAAGAAGGCACTGCTTCTCCTTTAGACTGAAGACAATGCTATCACTCATCTTTCAAGCACATGGCATCCCTTTCTTCCTCCTTATCTAGGGGCTCACCAAATCCATTTTCTTCTTGCCCCAACTGTCTCTTAGCTCTGTCTCCTATTTGGTTTTTCTTTGACAAAGCCTCTTTGCTGATTAGGCATCTTTTTACTGATTTCATTTAACTTTGTTGCCATCACACCACTAACATTACCTTTTGTTCCTGGAATTTCCACTGACTATAAAGCATCTCATAATGTGTTCTTCCTTCTAAATGAAGTTTCACTGTCTGTGTTAGGTCCTTCCAGGAAGCAGTGACAGAGGTGTCCATTTGGCCTACCATGCTTTATGTTCTTAATGCCACAAGAAGGCTGTTGAATATTTTAGAACTGCATATTAGTATCTGAATATAAATGATTAAAATTTTGCTTATGGTCCTTGATTGCCAGTTACCTACCTACTAGTCACTTTCTGTATCTAACATTAACTGTAACAGCTGTCCAGGTAGGGAGCATTACATACTTCTCAGCATGAGGAGCTGCACACAGATCTTTCAAATGACTGCCCTTTCTACTGAATCACTCTGTCTGTCATATTCCTAAACTTATCACTTCCTTCATGTTCTTCAGTGAGATAAGCCTCTTTGTATGGGTTCTATTATCTCCCTATGGTTTCCCAGGGGAGGGGGGGATGCTTTGCCCTCAGTATGGTTCCTAGCTCAAGGATGGTTTCAGGAAACCTGTAGCATTACCCCGGCAATGGACCAAGAGTCAATGCCAATTCGTTTATTTCTTAGCTACATTTAAAAGGATTTTTTCATCTACTACTCTTGACTACTTTTAAATGTAAGAGAATAATTACAAAAGGCAAAAAATAAGGTGTAAGATAAAGGCCTTTATTTTTAAAAAAGAAATTAGTGGAAGATTTAAAATGTCTGAAAAGACAAATCCCCAGACACAGGAAGTGGCAAGGCCCTGGAAAATGACAAGGGTCAAGGACAGGGAAGCCTTAGAAGGAAGGTAGAAAATTCCAAACCATCCCTTCAATTCTTAAGATCTCTAAGATTCCCTTATAGTCCTTGCATTTTCATGTATAAATCTGACTGTTCTTGAGCCCAGTCATGTGATTTCAATAAATCTTTATAGTAATTACACATATGCTCTTATTCTCATTTTTGACATAGGTAATAATTTGCCTATTAGTAGGTATGGTGATATTTCATTTGTGCTGAAATGTGGTGATATTTTAATTGTGCTTTAGTAAATAAAGTTTGCCTGGAGATCAGAGGAAATAGCAAGTCATTTTAAGTAAGCAAAGTCAGGCAGTGGTAGCACATGCCCTTAATCCTATCCCTTAGCAGCCAGGGTCTCTGTGTATTTAAGGCCACACAAGGGAACAGAGCCAAGTGTGGTGACACATGCCTTTAATCCCAGTAGCAACCAGAGAGTTCTGGAGACCTATACAGACAGGAAGTGACAGTGCTGACCGGGAAAAGGAAGTAATGTGGCTAGACAGAGAGCAAATCAGATGGCAGAACAGCAAGGCATATAAGCCTGGGTAGTCAGGAAGCCGCTCTCTTGAAAGCTACAGAGTTGGTGAGGTAAGGTTGGCTGGTGGCTTTCCCTATTCCTCTGATCTTTCTCTAAGGCTTTCACCCCTATATTTGGCTCCATGTTTTTTTATTTAATAAGACCATTTAGAAACTCATCTACAAGTAGGAAGAAAGAGATAGAATTGAGGTATGTGGGTGCACACACATGTGGTTGCATGCAAATAGAGGCTGGAGGTCACCATTGGTTGTCTTTCTCAATTGTTCCTCCTTTTTTGTTTGTTTTGTTTTTTCTTATTTGTTTTTTTGTTGTTGTTTTTTGGTTTTTTTTGAGACATGGTCCCTCACTGAACCTGCTGGCTAGCCTTGCTCCTCTATCCCAGAAAGTACAGACACACATGGCTGTTCCTGGCTTTTTATATGAACACTTGGGATCTGAACTTGGGTGCTCATGGTTGCTTAGCAAGTGTTTTACCCACTGACCCACTTAGCCAGCTTCAGACAGAGAATTTGAAACTAAATCTCTTTAACTTGAGAAGTTAGGGCTCTTAGCCATTACCTGAGTTACTTTTTCTAAAGGCTCCTGTATATCTATTATCTACCTCTAAAGATAAGAGTATGAATTGAAGGTTATCACTAACTTCAAGAAATATCTAGACTAAGAACGCAAGTATACAAGAGAAGAATGTAATATGATCAAGAGTTAGTATAAAGAATAAGCCCAGCATTCTAACTACATTGGCTGATTGTCAAATTTTTGTTTGCTTGTTTGTCCTGTGATCTACTTTTTAAACTCACACCTAAAAAATTGATTGGCCATCTTCCTCTGGAAAATATATGAGACTAACTCTTTCAGGAACATTTACACTCATGTGCACACATACACACACACCATAGCTGAAAGTAAGAGATAATCCTAGGAGGAAATGGAAAGAGATACATCTATACAAAATAATCTTAAATGTTAAATTTAAGCAAGAGATAAACAATGTGTTTCAAACCATTTCTTTTCAGAAAAAAAATGTATATCTCCACAAGGAACATACACCTCTGGTTATATTGCAGGACCATGATTAGAAGAGGTGAGATGTCAAAGTTTAGTCCATATTTACTCATCTCTAAATTGTGTATTCACATTCTGTAATAAATAAATATTCTTTTTGTGATTTGAATGATATGAAATGGGGTAAAGTGAAATTTTTTTCAAGTTAAATAAATCCCACTGTATCAAATTAAAAAGATGAGAACAGGAGACATGACTAATATAAATGTTCACTGATAGAAACAAGTGAAAATACAGTTAATTGGATGTGAAGAGATGGTTCAGCAGTTAAGAAAAATGGATGTTTTTCCAGAAGCCCTAGATTCAATTCACAGTACTCACATGACAGTTCACAGCTGTCTCTAACTCCACTTCCAGGAGACTCAATGTCCTCTTCTGGCCTCTATTGGCATCAGGCACACACACACACACACACACACACACACACACACACACACACACACACGGTGTACAGATGTACATGCAGATTAAACACCCATACACATAAAAAAAATACAAAATTTGAAAAAGGTAGTACTCAGTTGAGATAGAAAGTGTTTTTCGTCTCTTCTTTTGTTGTTGTCCAAAGAGGAAAGCACTAGCTTTGAGAAGGAAAATATTTGCCACATATATTTGATGAATGGTTATGCCCAGTGCTCACAACTTTATAAGATGTCTCATGTGTTTGAGACAACCAGCATTACTAGAAGGTAAGCATTATTATGTAAGTTTTCCAGATACAAAAACAAAGGATCAGAGATGTCACTATCTTGTGTAAGGTTGTAAGACCACTGGCAAATCTAATTGTCAAATCCAACTCTTTGGGATATTGAAGTTCATATTTATTTCCATGTGCCACTATTGTCAGAGCTCTATAATATGCATTTATTACACTGAAATTACAAAGCATTTGAAAATATATAAATGTGTATCTTTTCATTCTGGAAGTAGGTGGCCAAAATCCATGTTTCTCCTTTAAGGAGTGAGAATGGCAGTCAATGGTGGCAATGTCATCTCAACTGAAACGTCTGTCTCCTGCTAGGAAAAAGCAGAGAGACCTCAGTTCAACTAATTAGAGAACTGATACCAGGGCAGAATTTTCTGCTGTTTGTACAGAAACAATTGCAAAGTGGTTGATATTTATGAATTGTTTTCTGTTAATCCAATATTTCAGTTTCCTCCAGAACTGACCATAGCTCAGCAGGGTGGCTCTTAACCATTTCTATTTTCCAAAGATAGAACAAAGGTTCTGGTAGGGAATAAATTTTCCAAAACATGGAGATGTAATTGTATAACACAAATACAAATAACTTCTGGGCATGGCCTACAGAGCTGTGAATGAAAAAATGGAAAGGTGCTCTTGTTTCCTTTATTTACTTTTTTCTTTTCTGATGAAGTTCGTATGACTGATTTAAGTGGGTCTCCTTAGAAAACAAAGTCTTGTAGGTCTGTATGCCAAGATGCCAGGTTACAAAATAATAACAAATGTGAACATTTAGCTTAAGGGACAGTAAGTAGTACAGAAAAACCCTATGATTCTGGGGTAAACAAAACAACACCAAAAAAAATGAATAGAAATGTTCCCAAAGTATTCCTTACCCCACTAAAGCTAGTGAATGTGTGCTTTCACCAGTAAAATTTTTACATTTGCACTATTTCCATTCACTGAACCAGCTGTGACCAGAATGATCCCCTCCAAACAGAAAGGATGCTTTTCAACAGTTCCCCCACTCAATTACAATGCTAAATATGAAACTGTCAACCCTGACCCCCCTGATGACGTCCTTCCCGACAAGACATCGCATCCATTCAAAGAGCTATCTGAAGAGATAATGCTGTGGATAGGCTTAGATACAGACAATAAAGAACTCAGCCCATAGCTTTTGCCATGTATTGTTAGAGTTAATATTTAGCAAACTCCCTGCAGGCACGGGACTTTCTTGTGTTGTTTGGCGCAGCTTTCCTAGTCTACAGAACAGCACCCACTGCTTGTCAGCTTCATTCAGTGTTTGCTGAAGACCTGAGTGAGGAGCACTCAGCCAGACAGGGGAGCGTGTAAAAGACATGGAAGAAAAGTTTGAGTGAACAAATGGGTAAGGGCAGAACGAGCAAGAGGAAAGGTGGTGTTGACGGGAGGGATGACAATGGCCTAGAAAGACTGTCAGAAAAGAACTGTGGCTGTGCATCCCTCTCCACTGTGATGATAAACACAAGTCCCCAGCATCTTGCCATTTAGCCCAACTCCAAATGAATGTGTTGCTTTCCTTACAAGGTAAGCAAATTGGATCAAGAGGAGACAAGGTCTTCTCTCTCCAGTACACCTAGGGAATGGGCTACTGGATGTGGTGATATATTGTGTCCCCCAATATATTGTGCACCCTAATAAAGCTTATCTGAGGATCAGAGGAAAAAGACAGCCAGTATATTAAATATAGAAGTCAGCAATGGTAGCACGTGCCTTTAATCCTAGCACTCAGGAGGCAGAGATCCATCCAGATCTCTGTGAGTTCAAGGCCACACTGGGAACAGAGCTAGGAGTGGTGGCACCATATATATTCTGGAGGTCTGTCCAGACAGACAGGAAGTGATGTAGCTGGGCAGAGAGAAGAAGTAATGTAGCTAGGCAGAGAGACTAAGTGAGATAGCAGAACAGAAAGGCATATAGGCGTGGGTTTACAGGAAGTAGGTCTCTTTGGAAGCTGAGGAGGTGGTGAGATGGGTTGGCTGTGGCTTGTCCTATTCCTCTGATCTCTCAGTTGTAACCCCAATATGTGGCTCCAGGTTTGTTTTTTTTTTAATAAGACCTTTTAGCAATTTGTCTTACAACTGGGAAATGTGTCTTATTATCAAACTCAAGACCTCATACCCCTTCTGTCTAAATTTGCTGTCACAGAGATTTGATATAAACACATGGTATCCTAAGAAGTTAGCTAGTAGTAGTATCACATTGTGAATCTTCTCACTGTAGGGGAAACAATGACCTGATTCTTCTTGTTACATTATTTCTTCAACTGTGTTGTCCTAAGATGACCTAGGAAGCACCAGCATATCATATTAGACCATATAATCCTGTATGCCCAGAATGTAGTAATTACAGGAAGTGTGGGTCATTCATCTCTGAGTTTAGTTCTTTCTCAAGTCCTATCTACTTCATAATTATACAGCTAAAAACATGGTGATGTTGCTTTCATCTGCCTTTGCTTCTGTCTGTAATAAGCTTTAGCAGCAGCAGGGTTATCCTGTCTTGACACCAAGCATGTAAGCTTAAGCCACAGTGTCTATTCAATAGTCCCCTTCCCTTGTCCCCCATCTCTTTGTATGGCTTGTGTCTCTCCATTCTACCCCTGCTGCAATAAATGTAGCTAAACTTGATATTGTTTGTTTGGGCTTCTATTCTGAGCACAGTATTTATCCAGAAGCATATGGCTCTGTGTTGTTATGCTTTGTTATTGTTTTTTTTTTTTTTGCTTTAATACTGTGTTATTAGAACATTAACAGATTTCTCAGAAATATATGTATCTGATTATTCCTCTTCCCTCCAACCCCCACTAAACATTAATATTGATGACTGAGATATCTGACTATTTTGTACATTTAATATAAAGTGGTATTATACCATTTATAGGCATTCAGCTTGGTGTTTTTCATTTATCATATTATCTTGAGAGTTAGTCCTTTGTAGAATGTATTTAGGGTTTAGTGTTCTGTTCTCTGCAATTATTACAGTTTTTAATCCATCTGAAAGTTAAACATTTGGGGTATTTTCAGTTTAAGTCTGTTATGAGTTATACTACTGTGAAAAATACACATACAAGTTTTTGTGTAGACATATATTTTTACTTTTGTTGTGAATATGCTTAGAAGTGTAATTGCTGGATCATGTGGTAACTTATATTTAAATATCTGAGTACTGCCAGACATGCAAAGTGGTTACAACACTTTCTATACATTCCAGCCATATTGTAAGAGTCATTGTTTCACCTAAGGACGGGGACTCGTGAGTTCCCCCATCCCTGTTGGCAAATGGACTAGTGTGGCCATTGTATGAATCTGGTTTAGGCCACTATATTGTGAAATTTCATGGGTGCTGCTCCATGTCATGTCTAGAGGATGTTTTCTCACAGACGGAATCCAGGTTCTCTGGCTCTTACATTCTTTCCCCTGCTTGTTCTGAAATGTTCCCTGAACCTTTGGTATAGGGTTGTATTGTAAATGTGCTAATTGGGTCTACACAAATTTTCCAATCCCAAGCAGTTAGCGCTAAACCCATGTACACATGAGCAACTCTAAATGAACTCAGCTATGAATGTATAACACTAACAATTATGCAAAGGAGGTCATGAGTCTGAGACAGAGAGTAGTGGAAGGAGACTGAGGTGAGAGGTGGAAATGGTGTCACTAAAGTGTACCCATATATGAATTTCCTAAAAAAAAAAAAAATTAAAAGAAAAACATCTGGTTTGGGGCCAGTCATATGACTCATTAGGTAAAGGGAAAAGGAACTTGCTACCAAGCATTATCTCCTGACTTCAATCCCTGACACTCATATGGTGGGAAGGGAAAATCAACTCTTACAAGTTGTGTTCAGACTTAGAGAGAGAGAGAGAGAGAGAAAGAGAGAGAGAGAGAGAGAGAGAGAGAGAGAGAGAGAGAGAGAGAGAGGGAGAGAGAGACAGAGAGAGAGAGAGAGAGAGGGAGAGAGAGAAGGAGAGACAGAGGGAGGGAGGGAAGGGAGAGGAAGAGCTAGGAAGGGGAGATATTAATCTCTAATTCACATCCTTACTAATATTAGTATTTTCATTACAGCCATTTTATTATGACATTATATCCAATTAGGTTTTCCCTAATGACTAATGAGAACAAAAGCCTTTTTTTTTTTTTTTTTTTTTTTTGCTTGCTAGATGTTAGTGTATAAATGTCTATTTCAATCACTTCTTTTTAGGAAAATTAGTTGTTTATAGGCATTATTGAGCTGTGGGAGAAAGCTATTATTATGGATTTGAAAATATTCTCTCTAAATCCATGATTTTCTTTTTTATTTTATCTCTAACAATAAATTTCAACTTTAATGTATAGATCATGTCATTTATCAACTAAAATGTTTAGTTATCATGAATTTTTGTTTCCTACTAATTATTTGCTTAATAAGGTTATAATTTTTTTTGTTTTCTTCTGGAGATGTTAAAATTATATCCCCTACAAATATATTCATTATTACCTTGAACTAATTTTTTGCATATGGTTTTATTCTTCTGTTTTACACTGGGTCTAAATACCACTTGTTAAATAAACAATCCTTAAACCCATTTATTGAAAACAGTTTTGAAGATGCATGGCTTCTCACAAGCTTTTGGTGTTTTTATATTATCTGTTGCATTTATTCAAATTGTAGCCTGCTCTGAAGGCTCTCCAACCTATCCCGTCAGGGATTACTGACACAATGTTGTCTTTCACTATCTACTTTCTATCACTCAATGTATCAATTAAACAATACTAGCTACTTGATTTCTAGTACAGATCATGATTTCCAGGAAAGGATCCTTACTTAGATGGCTCACAGCAAGATGTCCCCACATTTGTGTTTAAATCCTACCCATTCAAACACAATCCCTTTTGAATGCAATCTCTCAAAGGCCTTCTAACTGCGATCTGTCCTCCCATGTATGTCCATGGTCATCAATCCTTCCCCAGGGTGAGTCCCACTTTCTACCTCCCATTATAATTACCCCTGAATGTGCCTTATAACTCCATTATGGAGTTTAATATTTTTGAATAGTAGGTTTGATTTTTGTTTAACCGATCTGTACTCTAGTTTTTGAATGAATGATATCACACATAGATGAATCTATCCTTGTGGGTTTAATGGTTAACTATTGTTGACGACAGTCAGATATGTATTATCTAAAACTAAACCACAAGAATACACACACACAAAATCGCTAGCTCTTGGGAGGATGGACCAACTACTTCTTTATCAAGAGATAGTTATTCAGTCAGATTAGGATGCATTTTCATTTACCAGAAGGGACAGACCTTATCTGGTGCTTCCTATGGGTTTGGGTTTGGGTTTGGGTTTTGAACACAAAGATCAAAGGGTTTCACTTTCCTGAATTAATTATAATACATTTCAAGAAACTTAAATGTGAGGGGCATCATATTTGATTTGATTTGTAAATATTATCCACAGTTACTCATTTTGATATTTTGACAGACATAAGGTAAATATCTTAGGTTTACAGATAATTATATTTTCCTTGGCCAGTTAATACAGCTTACTTCGTATAGCCACATATGGACTCAACTTTTCATTAGAATCTATGCTCATCCATTGTTTTTCTAGAAACATCTTAATAACTTCTCCATAGAGCCAAGAACACACCCCCACCTTCTTTGCTCTTGAAAACACTAAGTGAAGGACTTGACAAGGAAGCATTAGAGATTTGCCAGGGCAGGACGGTCTTTTCAAAAATGAGGTGGAAATTTAGGATAATAGAGGGAGACTTAAATAGGTTGATCTGGAGACAGACAAAAAGATCAGAGCAGGGAAGGGAGGATTATAGAAGAAAGAAAGGAAGAGATGAGGCGAAGAAGAGGGTAAAGTCTCTCCACAGACTTAAGGAAGCTTTAGGCAATTACCTGAACATTGGAGGGAATTATCTGGACCACACATCTAAATGTGTTGAGGTTCCTCCATTGTGGCAAGTATCTGGTTAAGGTTTGCACAGCAAACTTGTTTTCTTGGGCTATGAGTGGCTTACAGGTTTAAAAAAAAAAGAAAGGAAGAAAGAAAGAATAGGAAAAAAGAAAAAGAAAAAGAAAAAAACCACAGTGAAATCTTCAAAGTCAATCTGTCCACCAAAGCAATCTGAGACCTTTTACAGCTTTCCCATCTGTTTCCTAGACTGTCTCTAATGAAGCAAACTTTGGACATTGCATCTGTTGTTTGATTCGTGTGGATCATTTTGTCAAATGGACTGAGGGCACTTTGGCCCACAATTTTAATGAATACTTTCACAACTATTTCAGCCTTCCTTTGACAATAAAAATTAACCAAGCAACTCACAGATATGTCTAGCTTTTTAATTGAATAAAGCAATTTGTGAAGATAATTCTTTGTTAAAAGGGGTATAAAAACTCTGGTGAATCACTTAGTTCTATATGTTTTGAAGTGGTTCAGAATCTTGAAATATTGACACAATTAAGAAACGATAGGATAGTCAGAATGTGCATTGAAACCACTAAGGGAAAAGAAGAAGCTAGAAAAGATTGATAGAGAAATATGTCACATTCATAAGAGTGATGCACATTCTCCACTTCTTGACTTCTACTTAAGTATATTAGTGTTTGGGGTCACGTGTTTCTAGTTGTGTTAGCACTGAGCATCAGTTTTTAGATTACCTTTATTATAAACAAACCTTTCTCATTACATAGTCAGATATTCAGAATACACACACACACACACACACACACACACACACACGATTTCCTGGGAGGAAAGTACTTTGTAGTTACCTGATGAAGCAATAGAAGCCACAGGACTTTCATTGCACTGCTGGGGTAAAGTGGATTGCCTGCCTTTCATCTTTTATATCCGAAATGGGACCCCCAGCATCAGCTTTGTTAAATCTGACACATCTTGACTTTGCCCCTTTTTTTGAATTGCAAATTCATCAGCCTAGTGGGTTTATCTTTCTCAGCACCTACATTTCCATATTTTAAAGGAGCTTTAATGAGTCTGTTGTCAAGAACTTTAAAATATGTGACATTCGGTTTCTAAACAGGGTCAGTTGGATATCTTTCCTTCTTTACAGAATATGCATTCATAAAACAGGAATAAATCAAATGCAATAAACATGGGCTTTCATGGTATATGAGGATGTATTTTGCAAACAAACATCATTGTAAAGAAGGCAGCAAAGATTATCCCAAGCCTACCTTTAGAATAAGCAATAACCTGTGCCAGCTACCTTTACTATTTTATTCTACTAGGAATATTAATTTTATTAACATCAGTTTTACTTGAGTGGGGAACAAATACACATGCATAAGACATACAGTTCTTCTCTTAAAGAGTCCTCTAAACAGATCTGTTTTGCTTTTTCATGTGACGCTGACTGAACAATTGTTACAATTTCATTTTTACTTGTTTTGGGAGATAAATTGTCAGATTCAGATAGCTTTAGAAATATTGTTTGGCAGACGCTGATTTAGCTTTAGTATATTGGCTGTGTATTCATTCTCAACCACTAGTCACTAAAGACTCGTGTTTTCAAGCCAGGAGTTTTCTCACTGTAACCCATCTCTCCTGCCTGCTTCCATCCAGCAGGAAACCTGCTGAAAAGACCATAATCCTTTAGACTGCATCATTAGATTCTAAGGCACTGGGGATGCTCAGCGTGGAAGGACTGCTGTAGATCTCTTGATACACAAGGAGTATAACTAGTTCAAGGAAATCAAGGAAGCTTCTCTTGTGGGAGAGGGAACTGTGATGGATCTTATTTTTTTAAGTCCACTAAAGCCCCTGCTTCAAAGGAATCATGAAACAGACTAGAAGCTTATACAGGAACCAATGAGGTGACTTAGCAGGTACATCCCTGAAGATCTATCTGATTTCAGTCTCAAGGAAGCATTTGGTAAGAAGGAGAGACCAACTCCTACAAGCTTGCCTTTAACATTCCTATGCACTGACATATTATACATTCAGGAATGTAATACAAAGTATCATACATTAGCACTATGCAATATGAGCTAAGCAATATCAAATCAAAAGTTTTCTTGTTGTTCACGTCCATTAAATCACACAATTATATTAATTATGTCTGGAGAGACTGTGTTCTTCAGGATGGAGCTGTGAATACTTTATCTGCCTTGTAGGTCATTATGAAGGTCTTGACTCTTGATTAGTTATTCTGTTTAATTATGCCCATGGTTTTAGAGCTTTTTAAATTTTTGTTTATTGTTTATAAAGTAAGGTTATCCTAGGTTTGCCTCACAGATTTGTTCCTTCTGCCCTCATCCTTTCAAATTCTGACCTTCCCGCCCTGTGCTACCGCACCAGGTTTGTTTTTCTTTTGGCATATGTAGAATTACTATATAGATTTTATAATTTACGATTATTTTTTAGGTTTCATTTTAAATCCATTATACAGTTCTCCTTGAGTTGCTCACAAATTGCTAACCTCAAGTCCTGAGTCAACATTTTGGCATTGATAAAAATTAAATTTAATATTTAATATTAGATTTAATATCTTAAGAAGACTGAATAAATATAATACCTATTTGAATAGGAGAAATTTAACTTTCTTCCAAAAATAATCTAAAATTTTTAAAGACAAAGATGGTTCAGAATTCACTATATATTCTATGACTTAAGTGATGAGTTACACAAATAATTAAAACAAAGAATATAGCTTACTTTATGATGCCTTAGAGCCACTATGCTCTTGTGTTTCTCCTCATGAATAAATACATTTTATGTATTCAAGCTTATATACAAAATCTCACACATGTTTACATGACTATAAGAATTTAGAATAATATAATCTCATACAATGCAATTTGCAATATGATACACATATTGTTAAGTAAATATATACACAAATATTTGTTTTACTTGTAAAACTGAAGAATTTGACAAAATGAATACAACAATTACAAATGTCTATATTCTGAGATAGTTTTCTGAGTGTTATTAATATTCCTGTGAACTGAAACATTAGCATACTGCTGATCAACAAATGATACTGAATCTTAATATATTTATTTCTAGGTACTGGGGAGAAGGCTCCACAGGTAAAAGTATGTGATATATACACTTAAGAACCCAACTTTGGATCTCCAGCATCCACATAAATGCAGGGTGGGTTTGGCAGGCAACCTACAATCCCAAGCAAAGGAGGCTGACACTGGGGCTCCCCAAAGTATCTGACTAGCTGCACTAGCTAAATCTGTAAATTCTGGATAAAAATTCAAAACCCTGACTCAATATATAAGATAATGAGTGAATGAGAGAGAGATATCTGATGTCTATCCATGACCTTCACATGCATGTGCACTAGCTGCGCGTGTGTGCACACACACACACATACATACACACAGCCCATGTACACATCCACCCACACATTCACACAAAACCACACCATACATTTATATACATACACATGCACACATACACACACACGCACGCACACACACGCACACACACACTGTGCATACATACATACACATATACAAAAACAAAAGAAAACTGGTTTCTAATTTAAAGTCAGTTATAGTTTGGATCTGAAGTATCCATCAAAAAGGTGCACATGTTGAAAGACCACCCATGTCTCTTACATGTTTGTGCTCCATTCCTTTTCCTCTCTAGCCCTCTCTCTACCCACCCCTTCCCCTCCCTCTCTGTTCTGTGTCTTTCTTCACTACATGTTCTCCACTGTGGTGTTCACACCAGAAATAACCGAGTCAAGTGACCCTGCAAGGAAAACTCTGACACTGTGGGTCAACATGAGCCTGTCCTCCTTTGCTTGTTTTTGGAATTTTGTCATAGCAATGGAATGCTGGACAATGAAGAATCTAGAAATCACTCTCTAAGATGTTTTCATAAGTTCATGACTTTGTCACACTAAAGTTTGCGTCTTTTTGTTTGCTTGTTTTTGAAACAAGGCTTTTAATAAAATTTCCATCAAATTAGTTATAATGAAATACTATGAAAATCTGGAATGATTAACAAATCTAAGATGTAATTGTCATCCATTATAGATTTAAAGTTAAGTAAAAAAAAATGGGATTGTCACCAAAAATGAGAAAATATAATTTAAAATAACAAAGAAAACTCATTGGAAAAGAATGTGAACTCTTGAATACATTAGTGGCTCTGTAGATAAAGAGAAAAACAAAAGACAAAGGAACTGTTTTCTGGTTTTTGAGGGGGAGGTTGGCATTTTTGTTTGTTTTTGTTTTGTTTTTGCAGAATATTAATCTATCATTGTAGAAGATGTAGTCAGTTTGGGAAATCACTGCTCTTTTTTTCATCTCATGGTAAAGATTTTGTTTTATTATGTTGTTTGTTTGCTTTTGCTTTTTGGTGTGTGTGTGTGTGTGTGTGTGTGTGTGTGTGTGTGTGTGTACACACATGCACACACACACATGGTTAATCATTGTTACTGAATCTAAAGGAAAATGACTGATGGCCTTAAAGGGACTTCCCGGAGTCACTGTTTCTTCATAGTTCTGAGGAGGTATAACTAACTATAAAAAAAGAAATAGCAGCTCTCTGGCCAGGTGATTAAAGTAGATATCCCCAGGGAAGGGCTCAGGGACAGAGAGTGTAGAAGAGCTCCCCAAAATGACACATGATCAGGACAAAGGGAGTCCCATGAGGAACTAGCAGAAAATCAAAGGGAAGAAATGGTTTATAAAGTCACTGATGTGCATTCACTAAAAAGGCCAGTATCATGGAGAAGATAAGCTACAGCAGAGGGATTCTTCTATGTTGAAGAACAGGATGACTATATACCCTTATTGGAACACTGCAGGGAAGATCATAAGTGCAAAGTTTGGGGTAGAAATAGATTAGTTTAAAAAATGTGTAAGTACTGCATTTTATTTAATAGCTGTGCTATTGGTAATAAATAGACAGTTTATGTTAATATAAAATGCACGTTGAATTATTAGGAAACAGAAAAGCATGATTTATATGATATATTAGCTTATGAATCAGAAAATAAAGTGGGGACTGCAAGATGTCAGAGTAGATGCTGTGCCTGTGAAATCCTGATATTGGATGGAAGAAATCCAAAATATGAAGCCACCAATAAAAAAATAAAAGCATTGGAGAGAACAAAAATAAGACTTGATGGGATTTCTCTAAAGGAAAGCCAACTAATGTGCTGCCTACACAGCAAACTACTTACACTATGTGACCTCAGCTAACACTACAGAACTATCATGACAAAGATAACATGGTAGTGGCACTATCCCAGACATGATGATGAATAAATCAAATAGAGGACCAGAAATCAACCTGCACAGTTTTAGTCACCTCATTTTTCACAAAAATGTCAACCGCAAACACTGGAAAGACATAGCCAGTTCAAGAAATGGCACTTGCTAACTTTATATCCACCAACAGAATAAAATTAGCTCCATTTCTCTCACCTTGCACAAAAATAAACTCAAAATTAAACACACCCCTTAACTTACCACCTGCCAGAAAGCTAGGGAGAACAGCACTATAAGATCTAGGTCTAGGGAGATGACTCAGTGCAAGCATGTGGACCCAGTTCAGATGTGCAACATTTTTGTTCTGGGAGTGGTGACACATGCTCGCCATTCCAACATGGTATGGCCACAAGCCTGATATCCCTACTCAGTGATGGGCAGAGACAGGCAAATCCCCATGGCTTGTTAGCCAGCAATGGTCAGCTCTAAGTTCATAGAGACCCTGTCTGTGAGAGACCCTGTCTCAAAAATAAGATGATTAAAGACAGATGAAGACACCTTGCATTAAACTCTACCCTTTACTTGTGCATATATGGGTAAGCACACTTATATACAATCTCTCTCTCTCTCTCTCTCTCTCTCTCTCTCTCTCTCTCTCTCTCTCTCTCTCTCTCTCCCCTATCTCTCTCTCCCACTGCTAGATATATACCCAAATAACCACAAGGATACTTCCACAAACATTCAAAATTCTTGCTCTATTCACAATAGCAAGGATATAGAGCCGGCCCAGGTGGTCATCAACAGATAAATGGTTAATGAAACATAGTACATAAATATAATGAAATTTTATTCAGCAATAAAGAGAAATGAAATTTACAGGAAAATTAGTATGATTGAAATTTATTATATAAAGTGAGATAACCCAGGCTCAGAAAGATAAACATTGCATCCTCTCTCTCATGGGCAAATCCTAACTTTTAATTTTTACATTCATGTATTTATGTGGGTATGAGTGTGGGTATAGTCCATGAACTCCAAAAGGGACTATGAGGGAAAGAAAGAATTTAATGAAAGAGAGTTGGGAGGATAATAGAATATACATGACATAACAGTGCAAAGGGGAACTCTGAGGATTGAAGAAAAAAAGTTGAAAGGAGTACAGGGATACAGGGATACAAGGGTACAGGGGTGTACAGGGATACAGGGGTACAGGAGTACAGGGATACAGGGGTACAGGGATATAGGGGTACAGGGATATAAGGGTACAGGGGTACAGGGGTAGGGGGAGGAATTTGAGAGGAGGACAAACCCAAATAAAGTATGCACAAAAATGCTGAAATAAAACCTGTTACTATTTGTGCTAATTCAAAAAAATCAAGGGAAAAAAACTAAGGTATCTTATATGTTATAAAAATACTTCCTTATAATATATAGGTAATAATTATAGTAGATTACTTATATAACTATGTGAAACTATAATAAGAACTACAAATACATTAATGATATTACTACAAGATATAGAATTTACACTTATGAAGTATGTACTTATGTATATATGAATGAAGAAAAAGTACTAAAATTTTCTGTTTAATTTGTGAAACTTTTCTATAACTCTGAAATTGTCTCAAAATAATGCTTTTTTGAAAATGTAATGCAAACTGGGCATGGTGGTAATGTCTGTAATTTTAGCACTCAGGACAGAGGAGCAGAATTGCCTTAACAAGGCCAGTCTGGGCTACATGGAGGATTTGCACATAGCCAGGGTTACACAGTGAAACTTTGTCTCAAACAAACAAAAACAAAAGATACAGTTTAACTAACTAGTAGTCAGAGTAGAAAATCTATATGTAGCTGTCTATTTCATAGAACTGTAGCCTAGAGAAGTTTTCTTTTCCTTAATTGTTAAGGTCATTCAAGACATACATTTCTGGTCTATGTAGGGACTCATTTATTCAATGACTGTACATGAATTAATGTCAAATGGTGTCTCCATATGTATTTTCTACTATTTTCCTCTTGTTTGTTGCTAATTTTTTTATCATATGATAATATACTGTGTTAATCCTCAAGAAACATTATAGACTAACTTCTTGGGGATGTGAGTCTTCCTGGTGTATAAAAATCCTTTTATTCTGTAACTTCGTCTCAGCTGACTAGGGAAGGGCAAGTTCAACATCAGAACCCAGAAACCCTGATGTAAGCTCTTGTCAAGTTCATGGCAGAGTCATCTCCTCTGTGGTCTTTGAAAGCAATGTATGGACTTTGAGAATCATATTTTTTTAGGCAATTCATTAGAAGGATGAGATGTGGGTAGAAAGAGGAGAAACAAGGTAGGGGAGCTGTAGAGAAACTGCCAGTGACAAAGGGGAGGAGGGAGTAAAGCCAGGTCTACACTAGAGCCTCTGCCAGAACAGCCAGCTGTGTGTCCCTGCCTGTAAATGGTAGCTCTTCAGAGCTGGAGGCTGGAAGATGTAGGGTTCAAAGGCCAGCCTGGGGTACATTCTCTAGTGAACTAGACTTGATAATAATGAAGGAGCAACCTGGCTGGCCAGATATTAGGGTAGCAGAGAGGAGGAGCAAGGGGGAAGATTGCTACCATTTGTGACAGCCTGTCTCGCCTATCCCTGTGGTCAAAGGCTGCTGGAAGAATGTCTCCTGACACCCCAGAGTGCATGTCAAGAGGGTGCACAGGCCACTTGTCAACAGGATGTGTGATGATGCATTGTTTTCCAGATGTAATCTACGACCGTGTTTGTGTGTATAGGTTTTTTAAAAAATTAAATATTTAGGTTCCTCTTTCACAAATACTGAAATATAGAGCTCTTAAGGCAGACCTTAAACTGTGTTGATAAGAAGTGAGTCAGATGAACCTTACCGGGTGAGAAGGGTGTCACTGTGTAGAGATGCACTGAACAGTGCTGGGAGCAATTTCAAGAGAGAAGGTGATAAGTATTTGTGATTAAATTGTTAACAGGGTTTCATTTTGAGTAAAATTTAAAATATACATCATTTGAAGTCTAACATATCAAAATTTCCAAAATTCACAAATCTTGTCTTTGATTTTATGATGAAGTCTAGTCTACCATAGTTCTTATTGTGGATGCTTTCTGATTGAGGCCATGGTCTATTTTTCACTTCCCATATATGAAGACTACTGAGTTCAGAAATACAAGTGGTCAAAGGGTTTTAGACTGTTGTAGTCCCATGATAATGCTAATATCAAATGGTTGTTGAGATGAGCTCTGATGTTGGAAACTAGAGAAAGGACATTACTGTCATCACATACAGTACTTACAATGACCTTGGGGTTGGTTTTTGCAGTACTAACAATTCTTATTTTATAGAAAAAAGAAAGTGAAGTTTCAGGAATTTAAATGACACAAATGTTTAAGACCACACCGCTTGTTAAACAGCAGAAAAGGATTCAATCCTGGCCCACCTGACTCCATAGAACACATGTTAACCATGCTACTATCTACAAACTAAAAATCCTGACAGAACAGAGATTGTTCACTCTGGTCTCCTTCCAGTGCTTTAGAGCCACAGTGAATGTATCTTGCAATTTGTTCTGCACTGGAGAGGCACCAACAGGCTCTCCCTTCAGTTCCTTCCAAGTAAAAGAGACCAAGCTGTAGGGTCCAGACCCCTCATTATCAGCAGAATGCTTTGAGAGCATCCTTAAGGAGGCCAGATGACAAATGGCTCAAAAGTGGAAGACCTGGCTTTTGTGGGCCTCTCAAAGTAGGAAATTATATTTGCTGTCGACCGTAACTTGGTGCTTAGAACTAGGTTGTTAATTTCATCTGAGGGACCAGCTGTACCTTTCAAAGGCTAGGCTATTCCTGAACACTTGAGCTGGAACAGTCAGTTTTCCAATATAACTGAGCTCTCCACTTGGGATGCCCTGTAAATTGGCGTGTGACAATATTCTAAGAGAGATTAACCACCACTATTCAATGCTCACCTCACCCACTCGCTCTTCATGTTGGTGAGTCCAATTGCATGTTTAGATGGGGGCAGTAACACAGCACAATTTCTGTTTACACTTCCAGTATTCCAAGTTATATGTTTAGTTAGCCCACCACACTACAGAGGATAACTCCAAACAGTCCTGGTTAAAGCCAGTTGGTTACAAAACAAAAAGACAACAGCCGAGGATGTGAGGGAGAGATTGGAAGAGTAGAATGGGGTGAAACAGGGGAGGAAGGAGATGGGTGAGTGTGGGAGTGAACATTATGAACACGTGGGCAAGTTGTCAAAGAATAAGATAAATCAATAAAAAAAAGTACAAAGAGGGAGGGGAAGGGAGGGAGGGAGAAATCAAGGAGAAGGTGCCCTCTGGCCTCCAATCTTCTTTCCTCTCTGACAGCACAGCTTTCAAATTTAATTTCAGTTTTGTTTGGGAAATTCGGGTGTTGGAGGGAAGGTGTCAAAAGAATCCATGAATTTCATGTTTCCTGAATTATGAAAATGTCCCTCAAGGGTGCATGCTGCCTTCCTCTACATACTGTCCTGCTTTATTTACAGAGAAAACAATTTCAAATAACTACTCCTAGCTTAACAGGGGTTTCTTAGCGAGTACTCAGTGGGTAGCTTGGCATGTGGAACAACAGAATATTATTAAGCATTTGTCTTGCACTTCATATTTGCATAATAGTTTATAATTATTTCACAAATAATTTATAATTTCCAAAGGCTTTCTGAGCTAAATTGACACTATCTCCATTTTATAAACAGGAAACTATAGATAATTAACTACAGTTATATAATTTCCTCCCAGCTCCAAAATGTAATGACCTTAAGAGTTGTCGCTTTTCTGAAATGGAGACATCATCTTATAGTCCATTTCAGTCATTTTAGTGGGTATTTATATCTCTAGAATTAACATATAATATTTGAAATCTGCTTTTCAGACTAGATATTTTCAGTCTCAGCCTGATTGATTTGCTCTCATCAGAAACATTTGCATAGGAACTTATGTGCATGGGGAAGTTTCTTTCCAGTTCCGATACTGCATTATGCATGCCTGCCTTTCCACTCTACAATTAGCAGTGTTCTCCCTAGAAGCATCAGGTTGAGGGGAGGAACAGAAGTGAGGGACTCCCTCTAGGAGTCTACAAGTCCCCACGTTGGCCAGAGTGGCATTGCCCATCCCTCACCTCTCACATATTGGTCTTTCCTGCTTCAAAAACCCTATAGCAAAGTGCCTTTTCTTCTCTATACAGGCCACCCTTAATTATACAGGAGCAGAATTTCTCATTAACTCACTTCATTCTCTCCTTCATCAAAATCATCAGATGGTTTCTTACCACTCCCAAATTCTATTCTCGACAAGTGCATACTAAGCAAAATTGCTCAGAATCAAGCATTCAACTTTCACTTTAGTAAGAAAATAAAACCATTAAGCGTATTTCAGAAAATGAAAATGTTCATTTAATCTTCACAATAATTGTTTGCTTCATTTATATCATATATTTACTAATATTTTATATAAATAATGCACTAGTCAGTAAAAATATCATAGTATGTATCAAATTATTTAAAACAAACATACAGATAATGCACAAACATATGCAAATATATTGAAATATTCTATGTAATGTGTAATTTATATAAATATATATTTTGTATTAATATGTAATATATGAAATATATACTTATAATCTATAAGCATGTGTTATATAGTCTATGAAACATGTACAAATATAAGTATATTGTTATATAATATTTCAACATAAAAATACTTTTCCTAAAAGCTATACAGTTCATATAAAAATATTAGTTTTTATGTGTATTTGTGGTACTGGAGGAACCTAGCTAGGGCTTAGTGCATAGTACTTAAGCAGTCTCCCTCAGCTGTATTTCTAGAACTTTTTTTCATATTTAAAAATTTGATACAGGGGTTTGCCGAATTGCCCAGTCTTGCCTAATTCCTATGGTCTCAGTCTCCCTGGGATTTCAGGAGCAAACCCAGGCCTCCCAAATAGTAGGCAGGTACTCTATCACAGAACTGCATCCCCAGCACCTATTTAAACATCTTAAAATCATATGTCTTGACAGCAACACTCACTCCTTTTCAACCAATATGCTAAAATTATATTCACTGCTTCCAAAAATATGCCAGTCTCTCTAAAAGAACCCAACCAGCAAAGAAGGCAAGCGTCTCACTGAAGCTTGCTTCAGAAAGGAAAATGGCCCCATGACAACTATAAACTACAAGGGAAAAATGCTGAAATTCTTTGGGATAAATGCTGAAATTCTAGCTGTGCAGCCTACAATAAACAATTTTTAGATAAGTTTATATTCTTCATACATCATCACCCTGGAAAAGATTTGGGGGAAAGAAAAAGCAATGTGTAGATGAATAGTTGGGTTTTGGGTTATTACTAAAGATTACTAAAGATAAAATGCATTTTTGTGATTTGACAGAGTTGAGTTGCAAGAAGCAGAAAAAGGGAAGATTCCAGAACTTTAGGATGATAGCATGACATACTTGAGCATGACAGCTTTCCATTGTATGTTGTTCTTTACTCGAAACACTCTAGCAATTCAAGATCTGGGCCTCATTTGGCCATATAGCTCATTCTTGCCAACTCTATGTGGTATTTTGGGGATGTGGACAGAGATCCACAGGAACTTGGCTGAGACCTACAGATGTATTTTTACCTCCAGCGGCAAACAACCAGGGCTTTAACTTGCTCTGCCATTTAGCACTTACCATTGGAACCACAGCAGGCCCGCTTAGTGTGGTCCTTCAGAAACTGAAATTAGAATACAGTGGTCTGTCTCTTAGGCTTTGATTTCTTCTCTCCAAGATTCATACAGGAGGACATCATGGAATCTAAAGTAGACTAGAGCTTCAGAGCTACAACTCTTTTTTAACAAAAGAGGAAATCTTAGTCTAGGGGGAAGAATAGAATGGGAACCATTAGTCAGGAAGTTCCACAAAACCACGAAATTGTGCTGGTCTTGGTCTGCTCATCTGAACACTGATATAATTGACAGGAGAAGTTCAGGTTTGTTTCTACCCCAGATACAATTGCATGATGACATGATTCCATCAAAGCATAGAGGTGATTTTGCTTCAATTCTTCACATAGAAATATGGGGTTTATCGTTTTTCCCCTTAGTAAAGGTGTAAATACTCAGGCCACCTTAGAAACAGGTGGGGCAGTCTCAGTGACTCTCCTGTCATCATGGCAGTCTCCTCTGCTATCAGTGGATCTGAGGTTGAATAGAAGACAGTGTATCACATGGAAGAATCCAGTACTGCTGAAATCTGCTTTCATTTTTCTCTCTCATCAAAAAATTAAAGGATAAGGGGATGAAGAGATGGTTCAGTGATCATGAGTACATGCTGCCTTTGCAGAAGACCCAGGCGGTTCCCAGTACCCACATGACAGCTCACAAAAGTCTGTAACTCCAGTTCCAGGAGATCTGACACCCTGTTCTGGCTTCCATGGGCACCAGAAAGTCACATAGAGCACATTCATCTATGTAGACACTCATACATACACACAAAATAGGAAAAATAAATCTAAAAAATGATTGGAGGATGAGAGATTAATGGGTAACAGCGACTGAGTCTTGGTTTTGTTTGTATGTCTTTCTCATGTTGTAGCTTTGACTTGCCTCAAGTGCTCAATTCTCCTGTCTTACCTTCTAATGTGCAAGGATCATATGTATGAACTATCATACTCAGCTCCAAGTTAATTCTTTACATATTCGTAAAGGGTAGGCATGGTACAAAAAAAATGGGTGCATATTGGAAGCCTTCTTCTGACATTTGTCTGGATTATTATTGAAATTTCAAATTCACGCAGAGAAGGAAATGAGGGCAGACTAAAGAAAGGGCACAAGCTGTTTTATTTAACACATTTTGACAGCCAAATAATAATAGGTCCATTATCAGACATAATAATATTGCAACTACCAATGCTTGAAATAAATTGCTTGTTTTACTAAAAGTAGCTCATAATAAAATAAAATGAAGTTCAGAACCCAAACTAGCCATGTCTAATTCTGTTGCTTATTTACTTTTGAGGAGTATACCAACTTTTGCTAACTCCTTAGTTACTTTGGATAACCAGCCCAGGACTTGCTGTTCCACACTTCCATCTCCAGTACGTGGCATACAGCTCAAACTTTCTGGAATACTTTTGACCCAATAAAGCCTAGTTAAGAAACCCCTGCTAATTATGCAATTGTCACTGGTTCTCTCCCTTTCTGAAACCCCACTCTGCGTATTTCTAGAATGCTTTCTTACATTTTAAATTTGATATGTTTTGATTAAGTCCACTCTAATTCCCTCTTCTCCAATTCCTGCTGACCTCCACCATCACATCTGCTTCCAAATTAGTGTGTCTGGTCTTAAAAACAAACAAACAAACAAACAAACAAACAAACAACCTCACTGAGACTATTCATTGCTCCCTGTGTGTGAATGGTTATGGGACCATCTACTGAAGCATGTAGAGCTTTTCAGGGCCCACATCCCTGAAGAAAACTGACTCTACTTTCCCCAACAGTCATCAACTGCCAGTAGCTTCTCACCCACAGATAAGATTTCATGAGCCACTTCCACATCCACACTAGAATTTTGGCTGGCTCGATCTTCTGTGAGTCTTGTGCATTCAATTCCAGCCACTGTGAGTTCATGTGTGCAACTGTGGTATCATGCCTGCAAATATTGTGCTCACTTCTCCTTCTAACTAGTACAATCTTTCCACATCATCTTCCATGAAAATCCAAGTCTTGTGGGCAAGATGTGCAACAAAAATGTTCCATTTAGAGCCGAGCAGACTAGCCTCTTATTCTCTATATGTTGGCTGTTTATGTGTTTCCATATTAATCACCATCTACTGTAAAAAGAAGCTTCTCTGATAGGGTTGATGAAAGCACTAATCTATGATTATAAACATAAGAACTTAGAGGGAAGTTCATTGTATCCATTTAGTACAGCAATACTATTGGTTTTCCCCTAGGGCCTATGACTTAGAAGCCAAGGGCTTGTCTCCTATTTAACAATGCCAGGCATGGGTTCAGTCTTAAAGAGTGGGCCCTAAGTCCAAGCAAAAAGTGGTTGGTTGCTCCCATACCATTTGTGCCACTAGCTCACCAGTGAATATGTATTACCAGTTAACTTCTTATTGTAGTTTACAAGGTTCAAAGCTGGATAATTATTGATTAGTGGTATTCTTCATATACCATTTGTTATTTAATTTTCTTTGACTACTTGGTTCTTTTGACAGTGGCAGGCTAATTACCTGCCAAAATATAGAGTCTCTGAGAGCAGGGGACCCTTAGTACTTAGATGAAGTGGCACTAAGCCTCCCACAGGAACATTTCTCTCGGCATATGAGATGAAGGGGTTTTGTGTCCATTCTGTGTGATTTTGGGGAAAGTGAAAACAGGCACAATACTTCCATTCCATCATATTATTCTCCCTAGAAAGTGAACTAAATGCTTTGAAGAGAAAGAAATACCATCATACCCACAGTAGTGATATGCACTTTGTTGCTTAACTCTGCTCTTAATAAAAACATAATTGAAAATTAAAAGGCCCTTTCATTCTTTCTGTCTTTGAAAAACACAAGCACCAATGGAAGAGGAAGTACACCATACATACTCACCTATTCCAGTCAATGATTTAAATGTAAGCACTCACCAGACCAAGAACCAAAAAATGAAGGAAAGTACTGATTAGTGAACCTTGTATATACTGTTCAGAGATCAAAGGGGCCAATGAACAAGGATCAAAGTGTGTGTGTGTGGGGGGGGGTGTCAGAATGTCACACTCTTGCGACGTGAAGTTTCTCACCATGTAGAATGGCTTCATCAGAACTACTCTGTCCAGCTGCTGCAAAGAGGAGAAAAAAGTCAATGAAACAGTGAATTGGAAATCTGGGCTCCTTCCATCCAAGACAGTCATTTATTTCAGCACCTTTCCCAGTTTTCAGGGAAGATGGAGTTTGGGAGAAGATCAATCTTTGTTGCAGGTATGTCCCTTTAGTAGTGGTCACAGAAGCACTTTGTCATAGCAGCTGCACAGCCACCCCAGGATAACATTTTTGCAAACCTAAAGATTTGCAAACTTTCTTTTGTGTTGTGGGGCTTGCTCACTCACAAGAAAGAATGTCTCTGCTACTTCATTGGACATTAGAAATTTACATTTAAAAATTTCTTAAGGCAATAACTACATGATTCACAGAACTGCAGAGATCTGAAGTGGCAATCTTGATGGTTGGATGATGCATTGCCGTTTTTAACATGCTTTCACACATTCATTTGCTCATCAAAACCTTACTTAGCTTAGTTGAGGAAGTTTCCAAGGCACAGGGTTGACAACAGATTAAAGACTAGTAGCTTGGTCAGTTTAGTGTAATGAAATCTCTTTTCCTGGATTTTTATCTTATCCGTGTGTGTGTGTGTGTGTGTGTGTGTGTGTGTGTGTGTGTGTGCATATGCATGCTGGTGTGCATAAGTATGAACAGGTGCCAGCAGAGGATATAAGAGTGTGTCAGCTTCCCTGATAATGGAATTACTTGTCATGCTTTAGTTCTCTGCAAGAGTAACAATTGTTCCTAATGACTTAGCCATCTCTCAAGTCCTAGGTAATAAAATTTCTATACACAGTAAGTCATAACATTTGAGACTTCAGGAAAAACATTACTTGGTGATATTGGTGGACATAAACATTAAGGAATGTGGGCAGGAACAACATCTCTATGAAGGAAGTAGAATGTTTGGACAAAGCAGATAAATCTAATAAGATCATGGTTGGGATATGTTGAATATCATTTGTGTGCATATCTTTAAATTTTGGGCTCTGTGCTTACCAATCATAACATTCTGTTAACACATTCTTTTCTCTTAGCAGATTGCTCTTGTTACTTATAATCTCATTCCAGACATGGTTTCCTGGAAAGAACTCCAATCAGCAATTGGATTACCTACAGATTACCAGTTAGAGTGGTTTCTTCCTACAAATGCATATTTGTCCATGTTATTTCTTGTGATTTAATTTTACTGTCACATTTAGGAGGAGCCTAGCCATCATTCACCAGTTTCTGTAACTGAATATTCTGTTTTTAAACACTGTCTGGTTCTGTCTTTTTCTTCACAAATTTATTTTAAGATTCTATTCTCCTTAGGCACCCCTGATTTCTTCCTTTGCAGACAGGTTTGCCTTGTAATAAGTCTAAACTTGAGTTACTCTTCATTTTAGAACCTCACAGTGTAAAGTTTTCCTTTTTTTTTTTTTTTAAGTTCCTGCAATCAGGTATCTATATGCTTTTCTCTTACTCTTCTATTCTCCTATATGACCACAATCAATCTTTCTCACCCAGCTTTAAAATAAACTTGCTCAAAATCAGGGCAGGAGAGATGGCTCAGTGGTTAAGACTGTTGTGTGTTCAGTTCCCAGTACTCACATGATAGCTCCCAATTCATAACTCAGTTCCAAGGGATCTGATGCCCTCTTCTGATCTCTAAAGGTGTAATAGGAAACATAAAAAGGTCTTATTAATGAAACCAAACCTGAGACCAGTTATTGGGGTGAATGCTGGAAGATCAGAGAAACAGAACAAGCCACAGCTATCTCACCTTGCTAGTTCCTCAGGTGATCCTGTTTCCTCAGGCTGGAAGCTTCTGAGTCCTCCTCCACATGAATCTCAACTGAACTGTGTTGCTCCAAAGCTTAACTAACTACATGCTTTTGCCTCTTTAGTTCCTGGTCCTCATGTCTTATATACCTTTTTCTTGCTGCCCCTACTCCCTGGGATTAAAGGCATGGGTCACCATGCTTAGCTGCTTCTAAAGTGGCCTTGAACTCAGAGATCTGGCTAGCTCTGTCTCCCAAGTGCTGGGATTAAAGGTGTGTACCACCACTGCCCAACTTCTGTTATGGCTTACTCTTCCCATTTTCTAGCCACCATTTCTGGCTCTTTTCTAGTGGATGTCTGTTCTCTGACCCCAGATATGTTTATTTCGGGGAACACACAATATTTCAGGGAACACAATACCCACCACACTAAAGGCACAAGGCTTATGTCGTACATAGACATACATGCAAGCAAAACACTCATACACATAAAAAAAAAAGAAATAAATCTAAAAGAAAAATTATTAGACATTAGTGATCTCTTGGGAGCTGAGTTTTCGGCATGTGGTTTCCCAGGTTTTTTGAACCATCTTTCACTTCTCCCTGGTTGCTGTTGGCTTTGAAATAGCCTTAAATACTCCAATATTTAATAAAAGTATTTTGAACCACAGTGGTACCAGTGAAAGTCAAGACCCAGAGGGCTACATGACTTCCATGAGAAAGGATGAAGGAGATCAGTTTGAAAAACAACAGTTATTAAATGGAACAATGTGCAACACAGTCAGGGTAAGCACAGTTTCACTGTGGTAGTTAACCCTTTGGAAACATGACCAAGGAAGAGTTCAAGCAGGTGATTATAGCTGGAGCTATCTCCAGTCCTGCCCAGGCCCACAGCCACTCAGACCCAAATAAACACACAGATGCTTATATTATTTAAACTGTTTGGCCTAATGACTCAGGATTCTTGCTATCTAGTTCTTATATCTTAAATTAACCCATTTCTATTCATCTATACCTTGACACGTGGCTTGTGGCTTACCAGTATCTTTACATGTTGTTACTCATGGCAGTGACTAGCAGCATCTCCTGACTCAGCCTTCTACTCCCAGAATTCTCCTCTCTGCTTATCCCACCTATTCTATACTTCCTGCCTGGTTACTGGCCAATCAGCATTTCACTTATAAATCAATCAGAGCAACACATTCACAGCATACAGAAAGATACCCCCAGCAGGTGATGGATAGTTTCCAACACAAGAAACACAGAAAGTGCAAAGTGTTTCATCTTTTTCTGCCTTCAGAACTCAAGTCTGTAGATCAGAGGAAGGCTATGTTAGACTCCTATATAAAATCAGGGCCATTGATGTTGTTGGACTTTTAGTGTGACTGGCCTTAGAAGGACAGATATGCCAAATGACTGGCAAACTGATTTCAGTGAAACTTGAAGACTGTTCCCAGCTTCAAGCCAATGAGAGCTGCAAGGATGGATTTCTATGACTTTTAGGATGATGCTGCGGATGTGGACCATGCATACTTCATTCCTTTCTTTTTAAAAGATTGTTTATGTACATGAATGTTTGCCTCTTTATATGTATGTGTAGCCACATGTGTGTCTGGTACACAAGAGAGAACATAAAGTCCCCTGGAACTAGAGTAAGAGGCAGTGATGAGCAGCCATGTGGGTCCTGGGAACCATGCACAAGTCCTCTGTAAGAGTACCAAGCGCTCTTAGCTGCTAACTGTCTCTCTCATCCTGATCCCCCTGTTTATATGATTCAGATGTTTGTTTGGGGGGTATTTTTTTTTAATCTTCTGGACTATAGCTCAAGACATAGATCACAATGAATGAGCTAAGTGGTGGGTAACTATGGTTTTGAAGGAACAAATTCAAAGAACAATAAATATCTGCTTATCAAGAACATCTCAGGTCCTGAATGGTGTCCAGGTGCCATATCCAAATGATCAAGGACAAGAACAACCACTGTGACATTGACAATGCAGCCAGCAACCCCACTGTGTGAGGCAGTGAATGATGGATGCCTATCTGGAGAAATCCTGTGCTAATGTATTTTTAAAGTTACTAAACCCATATTAAAAAGACAAAGTACTTAAATCATTCAGGATTCCAGTTATGACTTGAATTTTGTGACATTTTATAAGAGTAAAATATTACTACTTTGATTCCTGTTATTAACAGCTTTATAACATTGATGAGCCATTGCTTAGTTCTAACACTTAAATTTTTATTATTTAAAAGGAAATATATAATTTTCTTTACATTAAAAATATCTATTCTTTATCTCTCTATCTTTGTCTCTCTCTCTATGTCTGTCTGTCTGTATCTCTCTCTCTCTCACTCTGTGTGTATGTATGTGTGTGTGTGTGTGTGTGTGTGTGTGTGTGTGTGTGTAGGTATACATGTGCTATAGTAGACATACAGAGATAAGAGAGTCTTGGGTGTTGGTCTTTGCTATCCATCTTCATCTTCTTTGGAACAAGAACTCTTTGCTGCATACAGCAGATAGTTGACCCATGATCTTCCACTGATTACCCTGTCTCTGATTCCAACACTCTGTGCTGTAGGAGTGCTGGATTACAGATGCGCATTATGTACCGGATGGCTTTAAGTGGATACTCAGGGATCCTAAATGAGATTCTCACACTCATGCAGCAAGTATGTTACCTACTAAGCCATCTCTTCAGCCCTCTAAAGTGAATTTTAGTTCAGTATCTAGGGAGGGAAAATCAAACTCTCTTTTGTCACATCATTATGGTTCCTTATTACTTTCTGTCTCTCCCTTGGGAAGGGCCTGAAAAGAGAAAAATCTGAGTGATAGTCTTTGTTAGTATCCTCAGAGGGAATCCCTGATTTAGTGTGAGATGTTCAACAAGTTTAGGCTGTACTCTTCGTACAATATGCAGATGTGCCCATGTCTTTCCTGTGCGCACAAAGTACATATTGTTCCCAGTGTTCCTTTTCATCAGCGATTTTCTTCATGCTTCTCCTTCCCTGCTCATGAACCTTGGGGCAGGGTGTATTAACATTTCAGGGATCTGAGAGCCCAGAGTTTTCTGAAGGCAACAAGCTGGAATAGCTTTGGCAGACGATAGAATGGTGGTGATGGCTCAACCTGTTTTGCCGTGCGCAGGTAGAAATCAAGGATGCCCCAAGCTTTCTACAATGGTTCCTAAGAATGGAGAAAGCAAGGGCGATATGGCAGATGAGAGATATGACATTTCGTGTTCCAGCATAAGGTGACAAACATAAGAACAACATATGGATCTCTCCCCCTTTGTTCCTGGCCGTGGAAGAATGGATGCCAGCTGCCTCAGCTGGAAGCTGTTAGTCCAGGAAGTTCGACTGTCCCTAGAAATTCCCCGTGGACTTGTCTGTGACTAGCTATGTTTTTTCTGTTCTTAGTTTAATTTTTAATTTACAATTAGCCTGTACTTTAGAATGCACCTCATTTTCCGTTGAATTATGCTGTATATTTTAATGTCAAATATTTAATGGCCCCATTTTATCTTTAATATTTATTTTCATATCACTTTTGTCAAATTTTTTGAACTTAAAATCTTTCTCATCTAAGTCTGCTTTTTCTCTAGCTGTGTTTTCTACATTTATTTTTGAAATCTTGATTGTTGTTCTCTTCTTTATTGGCTTATTTAGCAAATATTTATTAATTTCCTACTATGTGTTAGAAAACATTATTTTATGTATTTTAGGACTAAAATAAGTCTTAGATACAATCTAATCCCTTCCCCTCAAAAAATTCTGTTCCTATTTTATAATACTTGCATCTTATATAAATTTTAATATTTTATTCTGAAGAGTTGTTAATCAGTACTTCTTACCCTGTGTTATGAATAATAAATTCACTTTAGTTTTCCATGAACTGTCCACTGATACATGAGGTTCTGAGAATGCACATATCTGCATAATTTTACAGTTCCCTTTTGAATTTGTTATTTATTGTATGCATTACTAGAAACTTCAGCTATTCCTTTGATTTTTTTCCTGGCTTCTACTGGAGGTACTGTTTTCCAGATGAATCAAGAGTGGACAATGCCAGTGAGTTAGCATATCATGGACATGTGCCTCAGAAACACAGCATAGCCAGCATTCATTCATAGTCAGTGACAACCACCCCCAGCATGTCGTTCTTTCTCGATGAATACCAGGCTTCTTAGAATGTAGTACTGTGTTTCTCATTCATTCATTCATTCAACAAATGTTCTGTAAGCTTTTTTTATTTTTGTAGTTTCTGTAAGAGTGATATCAGATTTCTTCCTCATAGATATTCTTTGTGTGTTGATAAGTCTCAGATGAAGCTGCTTTCTTCTGTGCCTTTATTGTGTACAAGATTGCTACAGAATTTGATTTCTCTCTCTCATCTTATTCTACGCCACATTCTTTCGGGAAGTCCTCCTGTCATATTTCGGCATCTCATCTAAGCAATCAGACACATGATTTCCAGATTTCCTCTTGGAATTATCGTCTCCATTCTACTTAGGAATTTATCCTCTCTTGAAGACCCAAGTGTTGGGCCTGTCTCATCAGGCAATGTGGCCAAAGAGCTGAAAACTGCTTCAGAAAGAAGCCAAATGTGACACTTTCCCTTAACAGGCCCCTTCTTGGTTTCTATATTTTTTTTCTGGGTTAGTGTGGAATCTCAAATAGAATTAGCAAGCTTTGTAACTGCCCTTGATGACTCTCCATAGATGACCTCTAAGTGAACAGTTCTCACCTGTTTGCCTGGGGCTTTGATCATCTGGGGCTATAAGGCTTTGCTCTATGTATAAAGCGCTCCTCCCACTCCCCTGAACTGTTACTCTCCACAAGACAATGCACAGTTGGTTTGCAACTGCCAGCAAATGACACCAATTGCCACCAAATTTCTAGCTCCTCAGAAGAGCCACCAGATTGAAAGAAAATTACTCACCTCTCCAACACTGTAGCTTCTGTTGCAGGAACCATCCACACCAGTTCATCACGAGGGTCATTGTGTTTAAAATGTAAGCTCAGCATGAAGAGAGATTACTTCAATACTCAGATCATTGAGATCAAGTATTCTCAGCATTCTATATAGAGAGTTTCAGGAAAACAAGAAGAAAAAGAAGAATGCTGTGCACTACTACTTTGTCACCAATGATTTCAAATTTTATCTGGGAAATACTTCTCTAAAAACTGTTCACTTTACAGATTTACTTTGTAGCCAGTAAGAGCTAACTCCATGGTTTGTTTGAATAATCACTTGGCATATAATATTGTTGGAGAATTTTGACTATGTTACAAAAGTAAAGTGTACGGAATTCAAACACATTTTGGGGAATTCAAATGCAGCAGGATCAGTAACAGAAAGTGATCACTAATAAAAGGAGCAGGTAATTCAATCAGTAAGTATTTTGAAAGTCAATAATAGAATTTTAATTATGTAGTAAAAGGATATTAATTATGATTCTAATCATCCCTTTTTATTGCTTTATTTGTATTGATGTGAATATCAATATTAAAGAGACAATGTATTGAAATTTGTCATGTCAAATTGTCATTGGGCTGTCTCAACGCTCAAAAAAGCAATCTTATTATTGTATTTTGATAATCATTTTGGAAAAGTGTTTCTCTTACATTTAAAGAGAAGCTTTAATATTTTTTTTGCAAGACTGACATGAGAGAATTGTAACAATGGATCACACATCTAAACTAGTCCTATTTTGATGCTTTGTGACAAAGGTCATGTGATTAAAATTAGAAATATAGTTGTCCATAGATGAAGAGTTGACTCAGCAGCTAAGAAGGTATTCTGCTCTTTCAGAGAACCCAGGTGATTTCCAACATCTATATTGAACTTCTTACAACCACCTGTAACTCCAGCTCCAAGGAATCCAACGACCTCTTCTATATATACTCTGTGGGCATCTGCATTCACAGGTGCATACACACTCACATACACATTCACATAATAAAAATAAATCTTAAAATAACAGTTGCCCTTAAGCAATATGGGGGCAAGGGGTGCTGACACCCAGGTAGTAAAAAGTATGTACGCATCTTTTGATGAACTCCCCCCCCCCCAAAGTTAACTATTGGTAACTTGTTGGTGACAGAAATCATGACTGGTAAACACATATGCTTTATATTACATGTATTATACACAGGGAGAAAAATACTAGATAATTTCAAGAATTCATTTTCTTTCAATAATTTATTTTTTAAGGTTGAAATAGAGTATAGCCCAGACTGGCCTCAAACTCATTATACAAATAAGGATGCCCTGGAACATCTGATCATCCTGCCTTTATCTCTCAAGTACTAGGATTACTGGCTGTACCACATCTTCTTATGCAAGTTTATGGGGGTTAGTAGAGCATGTGAGACAAGAACTATACCAACTGAGCTATACCCTCAGCCCCAGAGATAATGACTTTTTACTGAGATAAGAAATTGTCTCGAGTGAGTAATTGCTTGGGACATGATTAGCATCAAAGAGTGTTTTTAGATCCTCATAACCCTGGTGTCACAACATCAGCAACAGTTAGTTCCTCCAAATTATCACACTACAGTATGTACTGTAGTTAAGTTGATAGTTATGATCAAGGTTTATGTCTGGGTTCATTTCTATCCACATATGGTACCATATATTGTCTGTATTGTATAAAATTTAACATTTTATAATAAATATGGTTATATTTTTATAGTAATACGTGATAAAATAGATGACAATTTCTACATGTATTTTATGTATTTAAGAAATAATAACAAAAACCAATATTTTCTTTAACTTTTAAATTATTTCTAGTCTATACAGTTCATTTATAAATTTTTCCAAATCTACACAAAGCTTCAAAAGCCAAACTCCTGTATAAGTGGACCCACACAGTTCATATCTATATTGTTCGAGGGTCAACTATATACAGAATTTTACGTTTGGGATACATGTAGTTTAACTTGACATTTCAGTCTCAGAACTAAGTTTTACAGATGTTTAACTAACAGCTTCCACATATCCCTGCTCAGAAATTAATATTGTATTTTTGTGAACATATTGTCTTATTATATTTTATATTTTTATTTTTTATATAAATATTTTTATTTTATATTACATGTACACTTAATCCAATAAATACTGTTTTATTTTCCACCTATTAGTAAGCTTTTATCTCCAAGCCTCAATACAAAATTACTTAAATATTCATTCATTAAATATGACTTAAAAGTTTTATAATAAAACTCAGAACAAATATAATCAGAGTGTGGAATATTTGACAGCAGAATTCAGGAGCAGGGGTTCTAGCCCTGACTTCCCTGACCTAATTACCAGGAAGCAATTTAATTGTTCAAATGTCAATTTCTCCAATCCTGTCTCTAAAAATGTGTATCAGATTAAATTTTTCTTATACCATATGAGATGTGATAGCTTTCCACTGCTGTGAAAAATAACTGTGAAAATTGACATATAAAAAGAAGGCTTGTTTATGGCCTCTTAGAGCATGTGCCTCATCACAATAGGGGTGAGTGGTGGAGAAGCTGCTCATTTAATGGCAACCAAATATTAAAGAGAGAGAACAGAGAGAGTCTGTTGTTCTAATGTCACCTTCAAGGGCACATACTTAATGACCTAGCTTCCTTCAAGGACATACCTCCAATGACAAACCTTTTAAAATTTCAGCCTTCTTCCAAGGCTTGGATACAGGGGTGTTTGGAGGACATTGAAGGTTCAAATTATAGCAGTAAGGAATAAATTTCTTTTTCTTCCATTTTCCTCTTAGGAGCCACAATTATTTTTGTTTTATTCATTTTTATTTTCAATTTTTAAAAATTTTTAAATAGATTTTGCTATAGATTTTGATCATTTTTCCCCTTCCCCAACTCCTCCCACACCCTTACAGTCTCCCTACCCACTCAACATCCTGTTCTTTCCTTCTCAAGAAAACAAAACAAACAAAAAACACTAAACCAAAACAAAGAAGAAAAACAAAACAAAACATGGAATTTGTTTTGTATTGACCAACTAGCCCTGAGCATTGAGGCCTGCCCTGGTTGATGGTTGATATATCTGGTGTCACTCCATTAGAGAAAATTAATTTTCTGTCTCCCAGTTGCAAATAGCTCCTAATGATATATTGCTGTATCCCTAGATCCGTGCATTGCTCAACCCTCATCAGAGACTCTCTCCAAGCAGTAGATGAGAATTAACATAAACCCAAAACTGGGTAATTGGAGAGATCGAGAACTCTTGGAATACTCAGACATAAGTGGGCTGTTCTCATTAAACCAATCCCATTTAGGTTCAGGGACCTGTGCAGAAGAGGAGGCAGAAAGGTTTTAAAAGCCAGAGGTGATCAATTGCTTTCATGGAAACAGCATCTTTCATCACAGTAGGACTGATGCACACAGGAACTCACGGGACCCTTGACAGTACACATGAAACCTGCACAAATTCAAGCCAGATAAGATCCCAGCATAAAGAAGAGGAATTGGGCACAAAGTCCTACTCCCCAAAAGAGACTTGTTTTTATTTCAATAAGTAAAAATTAATTTGTTCCACTACCTTCCCTCTAAAGTAAGCAACATTTAAATTTTTGGTAAAATAAAAGACCAATATTCTATGACTAATGACACCAACTTTTTGGTTCTTCCAGTTTACACAAAATCTTGGAGTTCTTAGATAACGGGGGCATTCAAGGAAGTATTTCAATCTTTGTCTACAGGAATCACTAAGAAAATATTCATTTTTCAGGACAGCTAGTTCTTTTACAGTATCTTAAGTTGGCTAGTGTCTTCTCATATGTTTCTGTGACTAGAAGTAAGGAACACAAGTTTGTTCTTGCTAGAAGCCCTGCAAGTGAAAGTCAGTCAATAATGCATGACACTGTCATATGCCCCGAGGCTGGATCATCTTTCCAGGAAGCATAGTGGCCAGAGACTTAATGGATAAACAGACCACATGGGGATATTATGACCAATATTAAGAAGGTTGTACACAGGTACCTACCACCCCAAACTCACAATCTTTTATCCTCTCTGTCTTTGGGGAGTTTTTCCTCTGCCACATAGATTGAGTACTGTTGTTTTTCATACGCTCCTCCATAAAATTTCTCATTCTATATCCTTGTGGAATATTCTTAACTATTCCTTTTCAAGGCCAATAGAAATTGTAATATGGACTTTCCTTCCTACATGGACTTGGGGAGAATGAGATTGAAATAATTCATGAATAATTTAGGATTTAAATTCTAATAGATTTTAAAAACTCATCTTATACTAGAAAAGTGTGTCATACTAGTGAGCAGTGCCAGCATAGTCATATAGCTGAAAAATAAAACAATTTTCTTTACCTGGAGAAGTCAGAAGACCCAGGTTATTTTGTAGATATAAGTCCCTTTCTTGGGCTATATAAGTGACTTACAAATATATCTCACTTTTAGTATTAGTATCTGATTATGTTCTTATTTTTGTCCTCTTCCTACCAGATATTTAAATATATCTGATTAATATGCATCTATTACATTTGGAAGATTGGAAGAGCAAAATAATTTTGGACACAGTTGTATTCTCTTCTGCACCAGTAAACTAAGGCTTTGGATCACATTGCCCTCTGTGGCCTGAATGATGTGCAGATTCAACTATACCATATAAGGGTAAACTATAAGGATGGAACAGGTTTTGGTTGACATTTGAGAACCAATTAAATTGAAAAATGGATTTAGGATCATCATCATTATCTTGTTCTAGGCATTGTCCCACAAATATGCTCTGCATGTGTCTCCAAAAGGATTGCTTAGATAGGCTCTAGGACTTAAAGTAGTCATTTTAGAGTTCAAACTTCAATCTCATACAATGAAATTCAGAGTTTAGAAAAAAGTAACCAAGGGACTGGAGATATGATTCACCAGTTAAAAGTGCTTGTTGCTCTTGTAGAGGACTTGGCTTCAGTTCCCTGTACCCACCCACAGAGTTTCTTATAACCATCCCTAACTCCAGTTCCAGGGGACCTCATGACTTCTTATGACCTCCCCAGGCACCAGGCATTCATATAGTGAATGTACATGAATGCAGCAAAATACTCATGTACATAAAATAATTAATGAAAAAAAAAAAAAAAGTAGCTCAGACCAAAATTCACAAGATCCTGTCTGAAAGATGTTGCATGGATTTTTGTCAATTTCATAGGCCATGTAGTATGTAGAAATTACTCCTATCAGTAATATGGGAGTATCCCAATCAGTCCATAACTGGACTGCTGGGTTCTGGGGCCATTTGTCTCTCTGTACACACAAACGCACATACCATATCCATTTAGTCTTTCCCTGTTCTAATACTGACCATATAATGTTAAGTAGTGCTAGGCCATAGACATTTCTGAATTATTGGATGGTAGCTAGTTATGATTCCAAAAATAGGCTGTACAAGTGTAAAATATAACTCCTATTCCTAGAAGAGTTTCCGTGAGAGTCCGGTATGGATGGTATACCAAAAGCCAGAGAGTCCTTAAACCAGACCAACAACTCATTGCAATGACCATTTGCAAGTAAAGCTGAGTGGACCTAAGGGTCTACTGAGTGACACCACAGCTCCCAGTGCAACCAAGACAAATGAAGAGGTGTTGGAGAGATGGGAAAGATGGAGGAGCAAAGTGGTTTTGTCTGTTTTGTTTTTAATTATTTCTTAAATTTTCTTTGGGGGGACACTACACAGTGAGGGGTGGATATGGAAAGACTGGGAAAATGGGCAGGAGAATTGGGGTGCATGATGTAAATTTCCCAAAGAATCAATAAAAAATATGTTAATAAAAATATGTATCTCTTACTTCATTTTGGATGAATAGATGATTATATAGAAACATTATGCTACCTGCTTCTTTGCTCCAACTTTGTAGGATTGATTGTAAAACCAGACTGTAAGATCTTCAAAGATCTTCTCCAATGGACTTGAGGTCAGTTCCACACAGATAAGTACCTCACAGGTAATTAAAGTTTAGATCTAATTCCATGAGAAAATCCCAGCAAACAACCCTTGCTACTTTCAGAAATTCAAAGTTTTTTTTAAAAAACTACAGGTTTCTGGATGTCCTGAATTATGCTGTTGTGCCCTGCAGTAAGGGAGTCACGTGGTCAATCTCAGTGTACCTGTTCTCTGCTTTGTTTAATTTAGCTTCTCTACCTCTGCATTCTTTTTCTTCCCCAGCATTGCCCATCTAGCTGCTTTCTTCTCTGTGCAAAACTGGGAGAGGGGGATAAAATAAATACATGCATTTCGGGTGACTTCCTGATGAGACCTCCCATGGTGCTCCCCCACACCCCATGCAGTGACCTGAATCACAAGCAAAGCCTATTTTAACGGCCTCTAAAAATCTGTAGTTCACAGTGGGTGTTCTGGCAGCTTTCTCCCCCTTTAATTTGACATTCAATTGTTTTGTTATGTTTTGAAGAAAAGTAGGCCTTGCCGGCAAATAAAGCTGCATGAAACCTCAGGCCGATGGAAAGCAGAAGATACCAAACCCATATTGTCCTTCTATTTCTAAAAGGGACACTTTCACCCGAGCGTCTCTTTTTGAATGTCCCATTTTGAATAGTCAATGAAACACTGTAAGCTATAGTTCCAGGAAGTACTACTGCGTCCTTCCTGCTCCTGCCAAACCCTCAGGAAGTGGGTCAGAGACGTTCAAGTTTTGCTCAGGAAGACCATCTCCTCTCCCTGAAGAAAGCCTGGGCGGAGGTGGGTGGCAGGTAGGTGGGTGGGGGAGGGGTAGTTGCTACTGTGATTTATTCTAACCGCTTGGAATTCATGACTTGTAAGTAACTCCCTGGTATCTTGTGTGACATAGGCACAGTGGCTTGCCTTTAGCTAGAAAGTGTATGAATTCCAGGAGGTGAAAATCATTGTAGAAATCAGAATATCCCTTTCCATAGGTTAAAAAAGCTGTATTTAAATCATATAACCTATTCATAATTATATATTTTTGTCTTAAGGCTATATACACATAAAATCAGTATATACATATTTATATAATTAAGTGAATTATTATTGTAAGGTCTCTTTACTTTCCATGAAAGTGGCTCAAATCATAAACCAGAGGTAAAAATAAAATGTTACTTTTAATTTAAATGGATGCTTGCAATAACATGTTTTATTTTTTACTGGAAGATATGAGCTGTCACCTATGCATGCCTTCTGTGGGGGTGTCTAATACATAAATATTGAAACAAGGAGCATCATTCACTTTGTAAGGAGTAGGGAATTGTGAATGGATAGAAAACAAAAATAAAGCTTAATCAAAGGATGGCTATTTCCCAATTCTGAAAGTCCAAGAACAAATCACTGTAGGAACTACCCCTCACCCCACCTACCCGCTACCCACCACCACCCTGGCTTTCTTCCACATGAGAGGGAAGAATGGAGCTCCTGTAACAGACTGGCTGCCTTGACCAAGTAGGAGGAAGTGAGGAGGCCACAGGTACCAACTGGGGCAACCTCCCCTCAACAGCCCAAAGAACTGAATCCTGCTGATGAAGCTAAGTGACCTTGAGAGTGGATTCATCCCAGGTGTACCTGGAGAGGACCATGAACCTGCTCTGAAAAACTGGGTGCTGCTCTCTGAAGAAGGGAGCCCTTCAAATTACACACCCAACTCACAAAAAGAATTCAAATGTGTAGCAGTAGGTGATTGATAATCTCTCTCTCTCTCTCTCTCTCTCTCTCTCACACACACACACACACACACACACACACACACACACACACACTGTTCTACTTACCCAGAGCTATTAAGCCTCACAGAGTTTTTTTTCCTCTTTTCTAAATCCTTAAAATTGGAGCATGCATTTAGTTTAAAATTCACTCTTATAATCTTATTCCTGTAAGTTTAAAGATGTGTTTGTATTGGCTATTAGTCTATTTTAGATGTCTTCGTTTATTGTATTATTTTGTAAAGTTACTATGTAAAGTAATTGATTTTGTTTTGGCATTCTCAAGTATATATGCTATTGCACTCTCCCAAACAATCCCCTCTCCTTCCCAAAGCCCCTTAAGAGCTCTCCCTCCCCTACACACACACACACACACACACACACACACACACACACACACACACACGCGCGCGCATAAGAGATGGGGATGAGGGAGGAGGAGAGAGAGAGAGAGAGAGAGAGAGAGAGAGAGAGAGAGAGAGAGAGAGAGAGCAAGGCAGAGAGGGAGATATTTGTCTGAGTCGGGCATAATTTCTTATATCCACTTTCCTGAAAATGCCACGACCTGGTTTTTCCTTATGACTGGAAAATAATTGCGTCGTGTATATGATATATTTTCTTTATTCTTTAACTTGTTGGGCATCCAGTCTTGTTCTGTTTCTTATCTGTTGTAAGTAGAGCAGCAGTAAGTATGGATGCTCAAGTCTCTGTGCTGTGTTGACTTAGAGTCCTTTGGCTGTACACCAAGGATTAGTGTAGACAGCTATGCAGCAGTTCTATTTGAGAAGCTGCCACACGGATTTACTTAGTGGTCACTCCAGTTTACACTCCCCCCAGCAGTGCACACTGACTGGGTCCCTTTCCCACATCCTAGCCAGCATTTCTCGTTTATTTAATGACAGCCATTCTACCGAAGTGAAGATAGAATCTCAAAGCTGTTTTAATTTGCATTTCCCTGATAACTTTGAAGATATTTATGGACTATTTGTATATTCTTTTAAATTTTAATTTTTTTAAATTAGCTTACATAGTAATAGGTTTCCATATGGATTTTCATACATATTTCATTTTTGATTGGTTCTTTTCCCTCTTATTTCCCCTATCTGACCCCCACTTCCCCACTGTACCCTTATGTCCCAGATTCCCTTCTATTTGGTTACATTGTTTTCCCTATCCCCCTCCTTAAAGCCTCTGTTTTTCCCCTAATCACATAGGCCCCATCTAGTTTCTATAGCCATATTTACTCCCATCTAGATACACATATTCAGGTCATGACCCAGTTCCCGATTGGATGACTTTTTGTTGTGTAATTTTGAGTTCTGAAGATCCTGGATGCTAATCCACTGCCTGCTGAGAGCGAGAAGATATTTGTTCTTCTTCATTTTGATTTTTTCTTGCTATGAAGAAATATTTTGTTTATTTATTATTTTATATAAGATTTATTTATTTTTTATTATTCTGTATCACCTTTTCCCAAGGCCTAGGGAATATCACAGCAGAGGGGCTGGGAGAATTTAAGAGCTGGAGGATGTGAAATGCTGCTACCCAGATATGATACACAGCAGCTATAGACCTCTGCCTAAGTAAGAGCGAGCCTTTCAGCATTCCCACATGGATAGAGCAGGTGCCCCAGCCCCCTCCCGAGGACCTAGTGACTGTGAGTGGTTACAGGTTGCCTGGGGAGGCAGTGTCACATTCTTGAATGGCACAGCCTCAAAGGGCACAAGCAGGGCTCAGCAAAGATTTTAGTGAAAATCTTCTCTGTTTCCCCCATTTAGTATAACGCTGGCCATGAGTTTGTCATATGCAGTCTGCATTACGAAGCATAGTACTTCTATTTGTAGTTCCTTCATGACCTTTAGCATGAACACATGGGGAACTTTACCAAAAGCCTTTGCTGCAGCCATTGAGATGATCATGTGATCTCTATCCTTAAGTCTATTTGTAGCAGGAATCTTAAAAGGTCTAATTAATAAAATCAAACTTCAGGTCAGTTATTGGGGTGAATGCTGAAAGGTCAGAGAAGCAGAACAAACCACAGCTTCCTCACCTTGCCAGTTCCTCAGCTGATCCGGTTTCCTCAGACTGGATGCCTCTGAGTCCTCATCCAGAATGAATCTCAGCTGAACTGTTGCTCAAGAGCCTAAAAGCTTAACCAGCCAAAAAGCTTCTAGTTTCTGGTCTTCACGCCATCACCCCCTGGGATTAAAGGTGTGTGTCATCATGCCTGGCTGTTTCCAATGTGGCCTTGAATTTACAGAGATCCAGACAAATTTCTGCCTCTAGAATGCTAGGATTAAAGGCGTGTGCTACCACTGCCTAACCTCTTTGTTTAGTATTGTGGCTGTTCTGTCTCTGACCCCAGATAAGTTTATTAGGGTGCACAATATTTTGGGGAACACAATACTACCACATCTACTTACATGTTTTATTATATTTATTAGTTTGCAAATTTTTATTCTTGGAATAAGGCTAACTTATTTGTGAAGTATGATATTAATGTGTCCTTGAATTTGGGTTTCAATTATTTTATTGGGATTTATGTGTGTATGTGCCTGTGTTCTTCGGGGCAGGTTGTCTATAACCATCTTTTCTGTGTGTGCCCCTATCTGTTTTTAGTTATGGGTGTAATACTGGCTTCATAGAATGAGTTTAGTAGGCCTCTTTCCTGTTCTGTTTTAATGAACAAGATTCGGTACATTTAGCAGTAAATCCATCGAGTCCTGGCTTTTATTTGGGAGGGAGACTTTTTAATTACTGCTTCTATTTCAGTACTTGTTATGGACCTGTTTAACTTGTCTGTAAAAATACAGATTTACTGGTATATATTTTTATAGGTCACATGGTATCTAAGGAATTTATCCATTTCTAGCTTTTGCAGCTTTTGGTGTAGATTTTTACGGTAGGTTTATATTGTGACTATGACTCTTTCAGTTTCCCTTACTCATTAAGATGGGAACATACACTGATATAAACAGTAGCATTCATTTGTCCGGCAAATTCAGCTGCTTAGAACTGAGCAGAAAAGTCATTGGCATAATTCAAACAGTTCTCACTGATGACTTGCTTTATGCTTCCTCTCTGAGCCTTGGTCAGATATTATTATCTCATCTTTATTTTCTTCCTTGTTCTTTACTCTGTCTCCTATTTTTCCTTTTCTCTTCATTTAACCAAGACTCTTCTTCAGTCCTAACCTAGGAGGTAACATTGTACTGAGGGTTGAGAAAACAGTGATGAACTACAGGAGGTATGATCTCTGATCATTTGTGTTTAGAGTCTTCTGGGGGATTTGAATGTTGTTTCGATTTTGGTCTTAAGAAATGTTTAATGACTGTTTTGAGAAAAAGAAGCATGGTCATTTAAAATAGTCATTACCAGGAAGGACTTAGGATGGCTGAGTGGCCAAAATCACTTGTTGGGCAAGCTTAGTAACCCAAATTTGATCTCTCCCTACCCCAATTTACATAAAAAGCTAGATGGGAAGTCTGTAATCTGTAATCTCAACACTCCTATGGTAAAATGGAAGACAGAGACAGAGTCACCAAGAGAGTTCAGGGCAGCTACCCTGGGGAACACAGTGCAGCAGAAACAGGAGAGACCCCAGTTCAACAGATGGAAAGCAAGACGTGACCCTGGGTCTTCTGACCTTCACACTTGCTTGTGCACACCTGCACACACATACACACGGAGGCGTTCTACTAATCTTGCTTTCTTTTTACTCCCATCTTGGTGACTTTGTGTCACTCACCATCTCTTTGATGCCTTAGTTTCTCGACCTGTGTTGGGGAGAAATGACAAAATTCAGATGTTGACAACGGGGAGATGTTAAGCAGAAGGCCTTTAGCAGCTGACTACTCTTCTCTCCCTTATGCCTGCATTGAAGTCTGTGCAAATGTACAAAAGAGGCTTCAAGCAATCTAAGGGTAACTGCCCTGCTCTTCTGCTTTGTGCCATGTAAGAAACCAACAGGGACAGCCCCACCAGGCCGTTTATCAGTCAGTTCTTTAATCTCCTTCGCTGGGTGATGAACGTCTGGTCTTTATAAGTTACCCAGTTCTCAGTCATTTTGTTGTAGATGCAGCAGTACAGAGAAAATAAAATGGGGAGAATGGAGCTTGTAAAGTAAGGTTGGTGAGATTCAATTGGGCAGCTCAGGAAAAATTATTGAAATAGAGCATGGAATATGACTATTCTGCTTAATAAGAAAACTTAACAAAGGATTTCATGTAAGTCATAAACATGCTAACAGGATGAGGGACAAAAATGAAAACATCTGCATTTCAATGAAGAGGACAAAGTTTCATAATTTGAATTCCCATTTTTGGTTATAATTATGTGATGTCACTTATTACAGTAGATATAATCCCCAATACTTATTCCCCAAACAGCTTGACTAAAGGCAAAGCTATTCCCTGAGGAAATAAAGAGAAAAGCTAAGACTCAATGCACAGTTTCCTTCTTGAGGGTCATTAAGGATGAGATGAAAAGGGTCACAGATACTCATTCATTAGTCTCCAGGATTGCATCCCTCAGTGAGACCCACCCACAGGAGAAGAGCAGAAAATTATTACAAAGAAGGCACACAAACAGAAAGCAATAATCTCTGAGTTGTCTTACATCATGGGATGATGCTGCTGTTGGCCCTGCAGCAACCTACAACATCACTGAATAAATGACTGTGTTCATAGAACATTAGTTACAAGCAGTAGACAATTCAGTTCCACCACGCTGTCTGAGACAAGCAAAAATCTAGAGAGAAGAACACTTCATGGTGGTTTGTATTAGCCACTCAATAATGTTACTGCTTGCTAGTTAATCTTTAATTTGCTCTGCTGTCTTCTAGTTTTGTAAGAAAGGCATTCTAGTTTGGCCCTGACTTGGGTTTTTTCATGCCACATCTAGTTCCTTCTATAGTATAACTGGCTGCCAAGTTCTGGTGATGAACTCCTGGGATTTCAATTGTATCTAGAAAGATTTCAGAAGACTTTTTCCCCCTCAGAAGTCTCAAAGTAGAGTCATTCTCTAGTCTGATGGCCCCAATGAAACAGAAGCCACTAGTGAATCAATTGAATGTGGATGTGGTGAGGTACAAGATATAGTGTCTTAAATGTCTTTGCCCATGTCCAGTGCCAATGAAGGAAGAGTCTAGCACTAAGACCTGGGATTACCAACAAACAGAAGAATAAATGCTTAAGTATCCACTAGACTGATAGTCACAGTGATAATAAAAATAAAAAACAATGAGTGAGAAATTCTCAAATTTTCTTAAAATTCTGCTTAAGGCTGGGCAGTGGCAGCCTTAATCCCATACCTTTAATCCCAGCACTCAGGAGGCAGAGCCAGGTAGATCTTCGTGATTTCGAGGCCAGCCTGGTCTACTGAGTGAGATCCAGGGCAGGCACCAAAACAACACAGAGAAACCCATATCAAAAACAAACAGAAAAATCTGCTTAAACAGGGACTCATCTTAGTTAATTTAAATATTTGCATAAGTAGAATTTTTTCTCCTGTGATGCCTCAGTAATATTTCTAAAAATTCTTTATTAAGTGAGAGAGTTTTTTATCTTATGTAGTTATTTTTGAGACTAGCATAGCATTAGTAGCCCCATGTATGTGAACATGTGACAGTTGTTGCCTCTAGCATAATGTTAACTTTATAACCACCAATGTGACTATGAGGTATTAATAAAGACACACAAAAAAACTAAGTATACATAGATAGGGAAACATATAGAGACTCAAAGAAAGAATTACTGCTGAATTTCCTTTGCCTTTTACAATAAATGGAAAATTAATAGGTCAACTGAAGGTAAATATGAACTAAGAATAGAAGAAGGCAGTATTCTTTAAGATGCAGAAGGTGACTACTAATGGACTAAAATATATTAGGTTATGAAGACCAGTTAAGAAGCAAATTTACAATGATATGTCTTTGTGTCTTCGATGGCCAGCATTCCATAAATGCTGTACATAAGCACATTCGTTTTCAATGTTAAACAGTTCCAGAGTTATTTTAAAAAGATATTTTTCTCAGCACATGAAGACGTCTAAAGTTACAGCATTATGAAAATATCCCTTGGTAGATTCATGTGTTTATCATTTACTTTAGGGATATTTGTGCCCACAGTTCGTCCTTTGGAGCTGTATATAGGTGGTCCTGACTGAGCATTCCATGTCCATGGGAAATTTTAATTTGCTGAGGAAAACTTTTATAAACATTGAAGTTAAACCAGCCATGCTGTTTCTGCTTTGCCTTTAGTCGAGCTGTTTGGGGAATAAGTATTGGGGATTATATCTACTGTAATAAGTGGCGTCACATAATTATAACCAAAAATGGGAATTCAAATTATGAAACTTTGTCCTCTTTGTTGAAATGCAGATGTTTTCCTTTTTTGTCCCTCATCCTTTTAGCATGTTTATGAGAATTGCATTCCAACTCTGTAACTTTTATTTAATTGGAATTATTTCAACGCCCCCACCTCCACCCCCATACCCACCCCCCCCCAGAAAAAAAGTTACAGATATTTAGAGAGTAAATTTTAAGTGTGATGCCCCATCACATTCATGCAACATAACTATCCAAATCAAGAAAAGTTCACAGAAGAAGTGGACAAGAAGTCCCACCCCTAACTTAAAGAAAAAAAAAATCAGTTTTCTCCAATGGATTGTCTCATGTCAATCAGCCACACTCTGGCAGGCCTCATCTCATGCTCAGGAGTAGTCGGAAAACACAGAACATGGGGTGTGGGGGAGGAGTCCTGCATTTTGGGGGTTCTGTTTTGGTATTTTGTCTTACTAGTTTATTTCCTTTCTTTTCTCTCTGTCTCTCTCTGTGTCTCTCTGTGTCTCTCTGTCTCTCTCTGTGTCTCTCTGTGTCTCTCTGTCTCTCTGTGTCTCTCTGTGTCTCTCTGTCTCTCTCTGTGTCTCTCTGTCTCTCTCTGTGTCTCTCTGTCTCTCTCTGTCTCTCTCTGTCTCTTTCTGTGTCTCTCTGTGTCTCTCTGTGTGTCTCTCTCTCTCTTTTTCTGTTACTTTGCTTTGATTTTCTTTCTTTCTCTTTTGAGAAAGACAGAGAACATGAAGTTGGGTGGGTAGGGTGGTGGAAAGGATATGGAAGGAGTTTGGAATGAGGACGGAATATGATTAAAATATATCATATGAAAATTTTTGATTAAAAAATAAATTTTTAAAAAGATATCACATTGAGTTTCTACTACTACATGTATTAATCTCATTAAAATTTGGCCAACCAAACCAATAACATTTCTTTCCTTTTTTGTTCATGATTCAGTCCAGAAAAGCACAGTGTACTTAGCTACACATTTTTTTTTTTAAGCATTGGTCAATCTAGGACAATTTTCCTGCGTTTCCTTGTTTATCCACATCACAGACTATTTTTTTAAAGACTAAGCTTTCATCACATATGATATCTTCATTGTGTTCCGTGTGATTTTTTTTAATCACATAGCATGAGCTGTGTATTCTTGGCAGGAATACCAAAGGAGGTATTTCTAATCTTCATTGTGGAACACATCACAAAGTTCACAATGCTCGCGTCACACCACTCACAGTGTTAACTTTGATTTTTCTAGCCAAGTTGATGTCTACAATGCTTTTTTCACCAAACACCACCATTAGTTTGTTTCTGAAATTGGCAAGTATTTTGTAGCGAGATTCTCTGAAATTCTGACAAGGTAGTGTATCGCATCAAAGTCTGTCTTCCTTCCCTAGTATTGATGATATCTGTCTGAACTAGATATAATTATGATGAATGTCAAATGATAACTTTTCATTTGATTGATATTCTCCCACAAATGTTTTATCTCATTCCCTCATTATTTTTTATATTAGCTTATATGAAAATTGTCTCCTGGGTTTTTCTTTGATTCAATGACACACTTTTACAATTATTATTTTGGTACTCAAATGGTGCAGGTATGGTCAATGGGAAGCCATGTAAGCAACTCCAGGGTCCTTATGATATAAATGCCCATTATTCATTAAGCATTTCACAAATAACCAGGACAAGTTATTATAGGGTTGTCTTGTATCTTTCTTATTTCAATACATTTAGAATCAGTCATTTCCCTATAGATTTTAGAAATCAAGATTTGAGTAAACTGCAGGTTCATTTACACTGTCCTGTCCCATTTAAACTTTTAAATGGAGAGAAAGTAGAAAGAGACAGACAGGCAGATAGATGATAGATAGATGTACATATTTATTTCTATTTATAGTTAGGTTATACACATTATGTTTGGTCTATTTCTCACAATAAGATGACTTCTCATTCCATGCATAATTTATACATAATTTTCATTGAGTACATATGCCACATTAACTTCATTTATTCATCTGTGGACAGACTCTCTGTGCTGATCCCATAAGTTGGCTATGTTAATAAGGCTGCAATTAAAATAGATATGCAGATTACTCTGTAGTATGCTGACTCAGCTTTTTGAGATATATTCCCAGGTTGTAAACTAGATTATATGGAAGCACTAGTTTTAGTTTTTGAGGAACCTCCACACCAGTGCTAATTTATGTTTCATCCTAAAGTGTTTAAGGATTTCCTTTCCTACACCCTTGCCAATATTTGCTACAATTTGCTGCCATTCTTACTGGGGTAAGATATAATCTCAAAAGTGGTTTTGATTTATGGTTCCCTAATGGCTACGGAACTAAAGATGCTGTCCTGTGCTTATTAACCACTTATATTTCTACTTTTCAGGTCTGTCTTTTTATTTCTTTGACCTATTTATGGATCAAGTTGAGTAGACTATGAGTGTTTGGGTTTCTTTTGTTGTTGTTTGGGTATTCATATGTTCTATATATTAATGCTCTGTTAGATGTACATCTAGCAGAGATTCTCTTCCATTCTGCAGGCATTTTTTGTTAACTATTTCACAATCAGTGTAGCACAAAATAAACATAACCCTCTTAATGAATTAGATAAATTCCAAGAAATCCCAGCCTATCAAGTTTGGGAAAGTTATACACTGTAATGATTTAGAGCCTGGGTTGGTGCCAGAATTGTTTCTAGTTAAAATTCTTTTTTTTTTTTTTTTAACCACTTAACACTACAATTTTGGCCAAATTGTTTCATTTAAATCTCAACTTCCTTTTCTAAAAAAAAATGGGTGAAAATAACATTCATGTAATATGATTCATGTGATATTAGGCTTCATGTGAATATTAGGAGGTTCTTCAAAAATGAAAACTAGTGCTTCTGTATAATCTAGCTTTAAAACTCCTGGGAATATGCCTCAAAGAAGCCTAGTCAGCATACTACAGAGGAATCTACATAAACATCTTAAATGCATGTATAATGGATGTGCCAGTTGCCATTTCTACGTTTTTAGTAAATTCTCATGAAATCTCCTCTCTATATATGCTTTGAACCAGGAGTCTGGTTACAGTGTGAGTGTGTGTGTGTGTGTGTGTGTGTGTGTGTGTGTGTGTGTGTGTGTCTATGTGTCTGTGTGTCTGTGTTTAATGAGGAAAGGGTAAAGTCCAGGAACAGTTATAGAGAATGCTTGCTTCTACTAGGTGTATTCACCTTACTATAAATTTCCTTAAGACTTTTCCATATGGCCATAAGTTCATCCATTTGCTGCATAATAAAAGCTGTGCCTGTTAGCTGTTGACTATGAATGAACTAATGATCCAATGTTACCTGGCAGCATTGTTGATGATCTTATTTGTAGATCTGATACTTACCAGTAGATAGGTGTTCATTTGAAGAACTCTAGCAAGGACGGGAGCATAAAGATACCTTCTTCATATCCTTTGTCATACTGAGCAGAGCCTTTGGGGAGCAATCTTTATTACCCTCTCCCTGTCCCTAGTCCCTCAGAATTGCTTCCTACTAAGATGAACACTGTTAATGTCTGTCCAGACTCCCTTCCCCCTCCTTTGTTTTTGTAGCTGACTCTACAGGTGGATAGAAGATTCAAACAATTTACATTGACCCATCCTCCTGGTGAGAACAGTTTCAATGTCAGACTCAGCGTTCTCCAGGACTTTCTCATTCTCAGACCCCCTCCTCCCCTTTCTTGACCCAACCTTGTGTATTGAAGTCACACTTTATACAGCAGAGTTTTTGAGTTCAAAGCTCCAAGTGGGCCTTGTATGCTCGCCTGCACTTGTATTTACCATTTCCAATGATGCTCTCTTCCCACCTAGACCCTGGATATGCATTTACCAGTCTCTAGAATTCTTGAATGAAGATACTTGTAGCCAACTGGGAGTCTGTGACAAGTCCAGCAGACTTTCTGTATTCTCTTGTCATTCCAGCAGACAATGGCAAGGGTGATATTTTCTGTACTTGAAGCTAGTCACTCCAGGGAGCTCAGGGAGACTCAGCTTCTGGCTCCCATGCTACATTTGTGCCATAGCCTCCGAAGGCAGCACAGGGGAAGCTCCTGGCTGCGTGAGTCAGAGGATTGCCTCAACTTCTTTCTTTATTTGCCTCACCATTCTTCTCTCATACTTTTCAGCTGCCCTGACTGACACTTCCTGTGTGCGTGTCTCGGTACTCATCTCTCTCTCCCTTGTGAACAAGATCTACTCTCCTGCATCCTGCCTCTATTTCCCTGGGGGCCATATGATGGCAGCTCATCAACCATCTTTCTTGAAACCAGTTTATTTTTCTCATGCCAGTAATTTGGTATTTGTGTAACAGTTCAGAGAAAAAGATGTTACAGCAATAAACTCTTAAAAGAGCCCATTGGATCAATATCAGCCCAAGGTTGATTCACTTTCGCTATTTCAGAGTGTTACAATTATGGGTTGGGACCGAACAGTGCCAACTACTTAGGGTCAAGGCAATAGGTGACTTCATGTGAAAGGTGGGCACATGTGTGAGTGGTCACAGTACAAAATCTTCCTTTGTATGCTATACTTGAATGACACCTTGCTGTGGATATCGCTCTGTGTAAATAAAATTCTGATCGGCCAACGGCCAGGCAGGAAGTATAGGCAGGACAAGGAAGAAGAGAATTCTGGGAGGTGGAAGGCTAGGGTAGAGAGATACTGTCAGCCATTGCCATGATAAGGAAAATGTAAGTTAATGGTAAGCAACAAGCCACATGGCAAAGTATAGATTAACAGAAATTGGGTTAATTAAGATAGAAGAAGTAGATAACAAAAAGCCTGCCACGGCCATACAGTTTGTAAACAATATCAGTCTCTGTGTGCTTACTTGGTTGGGTCTGAGCGACTGTGGGACTGGCGGGTAAGAGAGATTTGTCCTGACTGTGGACCAGGCAAGAAAACTCTAACTACAAATGGCACCCAACGTGTTGGCAAGAGTTTCCACCTAAAACGTGAGAAAAAAGATTCTAAAACAGAGGGAAAAACAGCTTCTTAGTTGTCTCTCTCAAGTTAGCAGCCTGCCAGTTTGAGCTACTATGGCAGGTTCCTGGTGTGTGCATCTGACCTGCAGTGTGGCAGGAATGAGGAATCTACAAGCAGCACTTTACTCTGCTTCATGTTGGATTTAGCCTTTGCTAGTTTGAAAAAAAAAAAAAAGTTTCTGGGCTATACACTGCTTTGATAAAACTGCTTCTGATAGTTGATGGTACAAATGGCTCCAGACCCAGAGCTGGCAGTAAACTGTACCAACACCATGTTGGGAAGCTGAGATGGGTGGAGCCAGCAGCCCCAGCGGTGTTTCAGTCTCACAAAGATGGATATTACACAGAGAATCTGGTTTGTGTTGTCTTTGGGATTTTTAACTGCAGAAAAAGATTTGATCGTAAAAGCTGTTGAGATAAACAAATATGTAAATTTTAAAGGTACCTTGACTTCAAAATTTGGATATAAGGATATGTTGCTTTGGAAAAGAGTCTCTGCTTTTGTTTCCACAGAAAGCCAGAGGCTGTGGATTTGTTCCAGATTAAGATACATCAGGTTTGATCAGCCTAGACCACCTGAAAGGTCTCCAATGACACCATGGCCCAGAAGATCTAACATCCAAAAAGGTTTCAAGGCAACTGGCTCAGAGGTTCACCCTCACAGACTACTCCATAATCCTGAAATTTTCTTTGTGTCCCCATAAGATACAGTGCCCCCCTCCAGCAGGAAGTAATAAGAAAAACTACGCCCAAATTCCCAGCTGGCTTTGGAGATGGCATTGGCTCACTCCTTCTCTAAACCCAAGCACATTGTTAAAAGAAAAGGTTAAGTGATTCTTGTGTCCCAAATCAGTAGAGCCCTCTGGTGTGGGACAGATAAAAACCAATATTTTTATTTAAATCAGGTTGAATATAAATGCGATCTCTTTCTAAAGAAAAAAGGGGATATGATAGAGATATAATAGGATGAAAGGGTAGATTAATGAACTTACTTCTAAAGGGCAACAATTCGTTTAAAATGTTTTACATTGGTATAGATTTTAGTCTATTGATATAAACTTAAAGTTAATTTTGTTATTCTGTGTGTATATTTCTACTCTTGTTTAAGGTATTAAGTTTGTATAGCTCATTTTAAATTGTAATGGATAATTAAAAAAAGATTAATAATTAGTCATCTAGGACAATCATACTCATAGCCATGTTAGTTAAGTCTTCTAGATATACATAGAGATATTTCAGATAGATAGGTAATCTTCAAATACTTCAAAGACCTACAGAATATGGCATTTAAAATACTTTTAAAATTTAGACTTTCTGGATAGTGAGACATGTCTGCTCCTGGTAGCACTGATTTACTTCAGAAAGAAGGATAGGCATTGAAGACACTTCATATGGAATTTATCTTCACCTTGGTAAAAATAGCCACTTGGGCAAGAAACTGTTCTTGCCTGGACTGCTTGATCAACTGGACATGCAGGACCCATAGAAAGGTGACCACGGAACTTTGCTTGACAAAATGATTCTTTAGGTTCCTGCTTCACAGAGGAAACTGCCACACATTCTACAGGACACTAAAAAAAAGTGACCAAGGTCCGCCCGGGAACTCCGATCTGGACCAGAGGTGAGTGCCTGGGTTATAGACAGAGAGGCAACTGTGCCTGGGTCCCACCGCTGGACACAGGCCACCCCAGGAGGACCTGACCAAATTGGCCCCAGTTTCCTGCCAATCGGCAGGCACTGCGGGAAGGCTCCCCATTTCCAAGACTGCAGGCAGACACTGCAGTCTCCACACCCTGCCCCCACACCCATCTGCTACAGACCCCAGCCACTTCCTGAGAATCAGAGACCAGCCCCAAGCTTCCATCCTGCCCTGGAACTCCCATCTGGACCAGAGACCATAAGAACTCCCATCTGGACAAGAGGAGCTCCCATCTGGACAAAATAAGGAGACCCCAGGGACTTCCCGAGACTCAGAGTCCAGCTCCCCAGCTCCTATCCGGCCAGCACTCTCATCTGGACCAGAGAGAGGCTCCCTAAATCTGTCAACTCTCTCTGGACCAAGTACACTGATAAGACCAAGAATGAACACAGGAGGAGATGGGCAGACGTCAAGGCAGAAGTACATACAACAAAATAAAGAGCAATACAGCATCACCAGAACCTAGCCCTTGTCCAACAGCTAGACCAGAACATCACAGAATGGAAGAAGAAGAAAACAACCTTATAAGTAACATCATGAAGAGGCTAGAGCCTTATATAGAAGAAATCAAAAATAAAGTAGAGGAACAGACAAACAAAAAATGGGAAGAATGCTATAAAAAACTAGAGGAAAGGACAATTAAAGCAGAAGAAAACAATAAATCCTTGAATGAAAATCATGAAAAAGCAAGGGAGACAATCCAAGACCTGAAGAGGGAAATAGAAAAATGAAGAAGACACTAGCAGAAGAAATGTTGGAAATAGAAAATCTGAGTAAACGAACGGGAACTTCAGAGGCAAGTATAACCAACAGAATGAAAGAGATGGAAGAGAGGATCTCTGGTGTTGAAGATACGGTAGAAGAAATAGATTCATCAGTCAAAGAAAACACTAAAACCAATAAAGTCATGACCCAAAATGTCCAAGAAATTTGGGACACCATGAAAAGACCAAACCCATGAATAATAGGGAGAGAGGAAGGAGAATACCAACTCAAAGGCACAGAAAATATATTTAGCAAGATCATAGAAGAAAACTTTCCCAACATAAAGAAGGAAATGCCTATGAAGACACAAGAAGCCTATAGAACACCAAACAGACTAGACCCCCAAAAAAAGTCCCCTTGCCACATAATAATTAAACAACTAAACGTACAGAATAAAGAAAGAATATTAAGGGCAGCAAAGGGAAAAGGCCAAGTGACTTCTAAAGACAAACCCATCAGAATAACACCCAATTTCTTGATGGAGACTTTGAAAGCCAGAAGGACCTGGACAGATATAATGCAGACACTAAGAGACCATGGATGCCAGCCTAGAATAATATACCCAGGAAAACTTTCAATCATCATAGATGGAGTGAACAAGACCTTCCAAGACAAAACCAGATTTAAACAATGCTTATCCACAAACCCAGCCCTACAGAAAGCACTAGAAGGAAAATTCCAACCAAAGGAAGGCAGATACACCCATGAAAACACAGGCAATAGATAACACCACAGCAGTAAAACCTAAAGAAGAGAAGTACACACACACTATAACAAAAAAATAAAAATAATAACAGGAAGGAACAATCACTGGTCATTAATATCCCTTAATATCAATGGACTTAATTCACCTATAAAAAGACACAGACTAACAGAATGGATACAAAAACAGGACCCATCTTTCTGCTGCATACAAGAAACACACCTCAAATTCAAAGATAGACACTACCTAAGAATAAAAGGCTGGGAAAAGACTTTCCAATCAAATGGTCTTAAGAAGCAAGCTGGTGTAGCCATCCTAATATCCAGCAAAATAGACTTCAAACTAAAATTAATCAAAAGAGACGATGAAGGACATTACATACTCATCACAGGAAAGATCCACCAAGATGAAGTCTCAATTCTGAACATTTATGCCCCAAACACAAGGGCACCCACATATGTAAAAGAAACATTACTAAAGCTTAAATCACATATAAAACCCCACACATTAATAGTGGGAGACTTCAACACCCCACTTTCACCTCTGGAAGGATTGGCCAAATTGAAACTTTACAGAGACATAATGGACTTAACTGATGTTATGGCTCAAATGGACTTAATCGATATCTACAGAACATTCCACCCAAACAAAAAAGAATATACCTTCTTCTCAGCACCCCATGGAACCTTCTCTAAAATCGACCACATACTTGGCCACAAAGCAAATCTCAACAGATACAAAACAATTGGAATAACCTCCTGTGGTCTATCAGACCACCATGGTTTAAAGTAAGATTTCAACAACAGAAAAAACTACAGAAATCCTACAATCTCATGGAAACTGAATAATGCTCAACTGAATCACCAATGGGTTAAGGAAGAAATAAAGAAAGAAATTAAAGACTTCCTAGAGATCAATGAAAATGAATACACCACATACACAAACTTATGGGATACTATGAAAGCAGTGCTAAGAGGGAAATTCATAGCACTGAATGCACACATAAAGAAGCTTGAGAAATCTCATGCTGGTGACTTGACAGCACACCTGAAAGCCCTTGAACAGGAAGAAGCAAAGTCTCCCAGGAGGAACAGATGCCAGGAAATTATCAAATTGAGAGCTGAAATCAATAAAATACAAATAAAGAGAATAATACAAAAAATTAATGAAACAAAGAGTTGGTTCTTGGAGAAGATCAACAAGATAGACAAGCCCTTATCCAAACTAACCAAAAGACAGAGAGAGAGCATCAAAGTTAACAAAATCAGAAATGAAAAGGGGGACATAACAACAGATAATGAGGAAATCCAGAGAATCATCAGGTCATACTTCAAAAACCTCTACTCCACAAAACTGGAAAACCTAAAAGAAATGGATAATTTTCTGGATAGGTACCACATACCTAAGTTAAATCAAGACCAGATAAACTATTTAAATAGTCCAATAACCCCTAAGGAAATAGAATCAGTCATTAAAAGCCTCCCAACCAAAAAAAGTCCTGGACCTGATGGTTTCACTGCAGAATTCTACCAGATCTTCAAAGAAGACTTAATACCAATACTCTTTAAATTGTTCCACACAATAGAAGCAGAAGGTATATTACCAAACTCCTTCTATGAAGCTACAATTACCCTGATTCCTAAACCAAACAAAGATGCAACAAAGAAAGAAAACTACAGACCAATCTCCCTCATGAACATTGATGCAAAAATACTCAATAAAATTCTGGAAAACAGACTCTAAGAACACATCAAAACAATTATCCACCATAATCAAGTAGGCTTCATCCCAGGGATGCAAGGGTGGTTCGACATATGAAAATCGGTCAATGTAATACACCATATAAACAAACTCAAAGAAAAAACCACATGATCATCTCACTAGATGCAGAAAAGGCATTTGACAAAATCCAACACCCCTTCATGATAAAGGTCTTGGAGCGATCAGGAATACAGGGAACATACCTAAACATAATAAAGGCAATCTACAGCAAGCCAACAGCCAACATCAAATTAAATGGAGAGAAACTCAAAGCAATACCACTAAAATCAGGAACAAGGCAAGGCTGTCCCCTCTCCCCATACTTATTCAATATAGTACTTGAAGTTCTAGCCAGAGCTATAAGACTACATAAAGAGATTAAGGGGATACAAATTGGAAAGGAAGAAGTCAAGCTCTCCCTATTTGCAGATGACATGTTAGTATACATGAGTGACCCCAAAAATTCAACCAAGGAACTGATACAGCTAATAAAAACCTTCAGCAGCATTGCAGGATACAAGATCAACTCAAAAAAATCAGTAGCCCTCCTATATACAGTAGACAAACAGGCTGAGAAGGAAATCAGAGATACATCACCCTTTACAATAGCCACAAATGATATAAAATACCTTGGGTTATGCTAACTAAGCATGTGAAGGACCTATAGAACAACAACTTTAAGTCCCTGAAAAAAGAAATTGAAGAAGATGTCAGAAAATGTAAAGATCTCCCATGCTCATGGATAGACAGGATTAACATAGTAAAAATGGCGATCTTACCAAAAGCAATCTATAGATTCAACACAATTCCCATCAAATTACCAACCCAATTCTTTACATATCTGGAAAGAATAATACGCAACTTCATATGGAAAAACAAAAAACCCAGGATAGCCAAAAGAATCCTGTACAATAAAACAACCTCTGGAGGCATCACAATCCTCGACCTCAAGCTCTACTATAGAACTACTGTAATAAAAACAGCTTGGTACTGGCATAAAAACAGACATGTGGACCAATGGAATCGAATTGAAGACCCTGACATTAACCCGCACACCTATGAACATATAATTTTTGACAAAGAAGCCAAAATTGTACAATGGAAATAAAAAAGCATCTTCAACAAATGGTGCTGGCATAACTGGATGTCAATGTGTAAAAGGTTGCAAATAGATCCATATTTGTCACTGTGCACAAAACTTAAATCCAAGTGGATCAAAGACCTCAACATAAATCCAGCCACTCTGAACCTGACAGTAGAGAAAGTAGGAAGTACTCTTGAACGCATTGGCACCTGAGATCACTTTCTAAATATAACACCAATAGCACACACACTGAGAGAAACAATCAATCAATGGGACCTGTTGAAACTGAGAAGCTTTTGTAGAGCAAAGGACACGGTCAACAAGACAAAACGACAGCCTACAGAATGGGAAAAGGTCTTCACCAACCCCACATCTGACAGAGGGCTGATATCCAGAATATATAAATAACTCAAGAAATTAGACATCAAAATGCCCAACAGTCCAATTAAGAAATGGGCTATAGAACTAAACAGAGAATTATCAACAGAGGAAGCTCAAATGGCTGAAAGACATTTAAGGAATTGCTCAACATCCCTAATTTTCTGGGAAATGCAAATCAAAACGACTCTGAGATACCACCTTACACCTGTCAGAATGGCTAAGATCAAAAGCACAGAAGACAGCTTATGCTGGAGAGGATGTGGAGCAAGGGGAACTCCCCTCCACTGCTGGTGGGAATGCAATCTTGTACAGCCACTTTGGAAATCAATATGGCGCTTCCTTAGAAAATTGGGAATCCATCTCCCCCAAGACCCAGCTATAGCACTCTTGGGCATATACCCAAGGAATGCTCAATCATACCACAAGGGCATTTGCTCAGCTATGTTCGTATCAGCTTTGTTTGTAATAGCCAGCACCTGAAAACAACCTAGATGCCCTTCAACTGAAGAATGGATAAAGAAAATATGGTACATATACACAATGGAGTACTACTCAGCAGAGAAAAACAATGACATCATGAGGTTTGCAGGCAAATGGATGGATCTGGAAAAAATCATCCTGAGTTAGGTAACCCAGACTCAGAAGGACAAACACGGTATGTACTCACTCATAGGAGGATACTAGATGTAAAACAAAGATGACTAGACTGCTACACAACTCCAGGGAGGCTACCTAGAAAATGGGACCCTAGGAAAGACCCAAGGATCACCCAGTGACAGAGAAGTGGATGAGATCTACATGAACAACCTGGACGACAGTGGGAGTAATGAAGGGCAAGATTTGAGGGAAAGAAAGCTTAGGGGAGCAGGAGATCCCAGCTAGATCAAGAACAGAAAGGGAGAATGAGGAAAAACAGACCATGATAAATGAAGACCACATGAGAACAGGAATAGGCAGACTATGCTGGAGAGGTCCCCCAAAATCCACAATGATATATCCTCTGTAGTCTGCTGGCAATGGTCGAGAGAAAGCCTGATCTGACCTAGTCTGGTGATCTGATGACTAAACACCCTAACAGTCGTCTTGGAACTCTCATCCAATAACTGATGGAAGTGGATGCAGAGATCCTCAACCAGGCCCCAGGTGGAGCTCCTGGTGTCCAACTGTTGAGATAGAGGAGGGTCTGCAAGAGCGTGAATTGTTGAATCCAAGTGTGCAAAAAGTACAGGGCCAAATTGCCAAACTAATGGAAGCACATGAATTATGAACCAAAGGCTGTGGAGTCCCAGCTGGATCAGGCCCTCTGGATAAATCAGTCAATTGAATAGCTTGATCTGTTTGGGAGGCACCCAGTCTGTGGGACCAGGATCTGTCCTTAGTTCATGAACTGGCTGTTTGAAACCTTGGGCTTACACAGGGATACTTTGCTCAGTCTGGAAGTAGGTGACAGGACCTGCCTGTACTGGATCCACCAGGTTTAAATGAATCCCCAGTGGTGCCTTGATCCTGGAGGACATGGGAATGGAGGGGAGGGCGTGGGAAGAATGTGGAGGTGGGGGCGGGAGGGGGAGGACAGGGGAACCCATGGCTGATGTATAAAATTTAAAACACATAATAATAAAGAAAAAAATAAATAAATAATTACTCTACACAACAGTAAAAAAAAAAAAAGTGACCAAGAGACTCTAGCCCTGTGAGCTGAAGACAAATGCCCCAACTAAGGAACATTAGGTGATTGTCCAGGCTGACAGCTGTCTCTGTCTTCCCTGCAAGACTCCCGAAAGTTGCTTGTATCCTTCTCCTGTTTCTTAGGTAATATTATATCCTTCTGAGGTCTTTGATGTGGTTGAAGACTAGATAGTTATAATTTCCTCAGTTATGATAAAAGATAAGTGAGATATAAAACCTTGGACTCACAAATATAAGATAGGATATCTTCTTTAATATTGTAACTGTAATTCTTGCTTGATCATTGTTTTGTTATATGTAATTTTACTATGTAAAAGTTAAAACTTCCTTAAAAAAAAGAATAGGGGAAGTGCTGTGGATATCGCTCTGTGTAAATAAAGTTCTGATTGGCCAATGGCCAGGCAGGAAGTATAGGCGGGACAAAGAAGAAGAGAATTCTAGGAGGTGGAAGGCTGGGGTGGAGAGATACTGCCAGCCACTGCCATGACAAGGAAAATGTAAGGTAATGGTAAGCAACAAGCCACATGGCAAAGTATAGACTAACAGAAATGGGTTAATTTAAGATAGAAGAAGTAGATAACAAGAAGCCTGCCATGGCCATGCAGTTTATAAACAATATAAGTCTCTGTGTGTTTACTTGGTTGGGTCTGAGCGACTGTGGGACTGGTGGGTGAGAGAGATTTATCCTGACTGTGGACCAGGCAGGAAAACTCTAACAACAACACCTGGCTGAAGTACCTGCACAAAAAAGTCCTTTTGGGAGGCAAAGGTAGGCAGATCTCTGTGAGTCAGAGGCCTGCCTTGTCTACAAAGCCAGTTCCATGACAGCCAGAGCTGTTACACAGACAAAGCCGGCCTTGAAAAAAACAAAAACAAACAACAACAAAAAAAAACAAACAAGAAAACAAAAACAAAAAATACCTAACGGGGTTTCATAAATGTCAAGAATTTTTTAATTAAAAAAAAAAGCATGGACTCTGGCAATGTGGCAGTGTGCCTGGGTGGGTGTCTACATCAGAGTTTACATATTGACTGGGACCAATTGATGTTATTTATTCATTGCAATTTGACATTGATTTAACAATGTCTTCTGATAAGTACAATACAAAAAGACATAAAGTCTGTCCTAACCAAAGGATTTCATTTCCTAAGAAATTGTCTCTCCCCTCTTAAAACCAGATTGCAGTGGGATGGAGAGGCCATTAAAGATGCCCTGGATGAAGTCAATGACTAACAGGCAGGGTACAGTTCTGCCCTTGAGCTGTTTGGCTTTGAGGTTGTCTTGTCTGGATAGCTCCATAACCTGGGGGCAAGTTATTCATTTTCTTTATATCTTAATGTCTTTACCTGAAGATGAGATAAAATAGCATCCGTTTCTTAACTTGAAACAGACAAAAGGCCAGCCCATGAGACAGCCAGCACCAGCCTTTGTGGTCACACAGCAAGGCCACAAAGCACATCTGTTAAAAGCCAGATAGAATGTTTTTAACATGATTATTTATTGATTCTTTGGGAATTTCACATCATACACCCCGATCCTTCTCATCTCCAAGTCCCTCCATATCTGCCCCTCACCCCTGTAGCATGCCCCCCCCACATTGAATTTAAATGGACAGAAATAAGAAGAGAATCAAGGGGTGGTTGGCCTTACAGATAGAACCTATGAACTCTTGCAGAGCTCTTCCAGCTGCTTCTCCCAAATGACGCAATGAAAACAGGAGACAGCAAAAGCAAGCAGCAAGCCACAGCCTCACACACTGAAGTGTGACAACAGCAGCAGAAGCCACTGACAAGCCTGGGTTTCCACTTCAGCCCTTAAACCACCAACACAGTAGAGCCACCTCAGGGAAGCTTCTAGAGGCATGGTTCATTTTCTTCTAATCTTTCTCATTTTGTTGCTTTCTATGTCAAAAAGTAATATCAGTGAAAGAAAAATAGCTAAACACTCCAAGGCCAGTTACAGATATCCTATGATTGCTTCTATGGTCTAAAAAGTAATTAAAATGTTAACTTCTGGTAGCCTTCCACAGCCTCCTCTCTCCCCTTCATCTCTAGTCCCCACTCTGATTCCTATGTAACTTGTTCAGTTTCAGCCTTGTGTACCAGTATATAAACTTTCAAAGATGGGGGACTGTGTCTCTCTTCCTCTGCACTATACTCATTGAACATATAGTGAGTTAATAAATGAAACTTCAAATATTAGCTACAAAAATAAAGCATATTTAATGAACACCAATATAGGTTATCATTAAGCAGTGACTCAAGTATCAGTAATGAGCCATGTGAGTATCCCCTGAAGAACTCTGTCATCATTTGCAACCCCCCTTAAGTGTATTGACTAATGAGTGGAAATAGTTAAATGATATTTGAGGAGATGAAATATATTACATTTCGTTTTAGTAGAAATTACATAAGCTTGGGAATGGAATGAAATATAGCCCCCACACACCTTAAAAAATGTTTTCCCTTCCATATATTCCATTTTAAAAATATTTCATGTAAATAGAATGGAACCATTGTGTTAACCTAATTTATAGACTCTCTTTGTTTTGTAATATGTAACTTTACTTTTCCTCTTATATATGTGATACATTTCAATTCATTGTGAAAAACTTATAGAATACAACTGCTACTTCTCCCAACATGAAATACCTTCCAGTTACTTGTGCTTGGAGATAACTTTCTTAATAACTGAGAACGTCATTGTAGTCATATATACTTTTACTAAGTTAGTCAGTTACCATTGTCTATCTTCTCTTTATTCTAGATGTGCTGTATGCATTAAAAATATAACCATGCACACATATATACATGGTCAGCGGTCCTGGGAAATTCTCAGTGAACCGGAGCTAATCCATATATTCAACCAAGATGACACAAGAAAAACTTTGCCAGTAATTTAAATTTTCTTTTTGCTTAAAGTAAACAAAGTCTTAAATTCCAAATTTGGTCGAAGGGCTGGATCATGGGTTTGAGAGTTTTATTGTTGTTGTTATTTTATTTGTTTGTTTGTTTGTTTGTTTTTAGTTGGGAGTTTTGGTTTGGTTTGGATTTTTGTGGTGTGTTTGGTTTCTGCCTGTTATAAGTTATCTCATAGAGGGTAAAATTCACGTGTAAAAAGCTGGGAAGGGCTTGTTTCTTTTGTTTAACCTCTCACAAGCTTTAAATTCTGTTATTTTGCTTTCTATTGCTTTGATAAACACCATGACCAAAAGCAACTTGGGAAAGAAAGGGTTGTTTTTTGGTTTTTTATTTTGCTTTGTTTTTTTTCCAGCATATGCTTTCTAGTCCATCACTGAGGGCAGCAGGGCAGGGACAAAAGCAGAAACTGGCAAGCAGAAGTTGACACAGGACTGTGGAGGGACACTGCTTACTGGCATTCACGACCACCAGCCCAGGGGTGGCGCTAGCCACATCAATCATTAATTAAGACAATTCCCTACAAACTCGCCTGCAAGTCAGTCTGACAGAAGCATTTTTTCAATTAAAGTTCCCGATTCCCAGATGACCCTGGCTTGTGTCAAATTGACAAAAAAAAGTTAACCTGGGTATAAAAGAATGTATGCATGTCTTTTTTTTTTTAACTTCTCCTCTGAAAGAAAACCTAGCATTTATCTTGTACACATTGAAGGACAATCTTGCACTGCTATTTGACATGTATTCCTACTAAAATTAGCCACATTTTATTTTAAATGTGCCATAAGGACTCAAATCATCAGCCAAAAGATTTTCTTTCCGTGCCTTCTTGGTTCTAGAAGACACAACTTATAATAATGAGACAAGTCACTTTATCTCAGTTCAAAAGATCTTTGAGCCATGCCTGCACCATGCGGGGGCCAGACATGCTTCACATACCTGCACCATGCGGGAACCTCTAACCTGTTTCTCATACCTGCACCATGCGGGAGCCTGATGCTTTGCATTCAATCTACTAGACAGGAGTCACCATCTGATAAGAGTCCTTGTCTTGCTTCAAAGGAAGGGAGAAGTTTTGTGGAAAACTCTTACATCTGCTTTTATACTTTCTGATGTTTGCTGTCCAAATACTGCTAATTGATTTCCAAATGTCTGTCATCACACATAAAGACCAGAGTGCAAAAAAAAAAAGTTATTTTAAAATCATTTATTTTTTCATTTATAAGGCAATATATATTTATATAAAAAGTAAAGAAAGGATGAATTAGATGATAATAGAAAGTTACCTCTGAAAAAGACTATTAGTATTTTTCTATTATTTATATTTTTCTATAGCTATTATTTAAATTAAAATTTTAATTTAAAAAGTTTAAAGATAACTTTTAAAATGTAGGTTATATACAGACTTCAGCATTTTAAATAATAAATAATATTGCAAAGTTTATTTTCATTTAGAGAGAAAATTGTGCTTAATTGTTCAACATATGTTAATAATAATTGGGAAGGGATAAAAATGTTGAATTTTGCATCTAACGAGCCAGGGTTTGAAAACTTAGTAGTATTACCATGGTAGAGTTACCAGATAAAATACAAGACACCAAATTAAATATGATCCAAATAGATAGTATTTAGTATAAAATATTTGGAATGTATTTATTAAAATACAAGTCTGAAATTAAAATTGAACTGAAAACCCTACCTATTTATTTGGAAGACTTGGCAGTCTTAGTAACAGACTAGGTTAATCCCTTGGGGACTCAGTCTGACTGTGTGCCTGACTGTGAGAGCTTTGTCTATATACTTTGTTTCTCTGAGAGCTACAGGAGGAGACTAAGGCACACAAAACCTCCATGGATAATGATGCTTTCACTTCCATCTTACACTATCCTACATCTAATTCGTAATATCCTTAGGACTCCACTTATAGAGACTTCCAGATCAAAACTTCAACACACCTTTGCAAAACATACTACTTTTCGCCTGTCCAGCTTGTGCACAGCAGGCATTCAATCTTTTCCAACATGAGGTAACTTACAAAAGGGAGACCTATTGCAAAAATAATTGAGATCTGCCTTCTGCAAATCCTCAAGTGCCATCCTATAACATACAACACGTCTCCTCTCTGTCCTCCCGCTCCTGACCTTGTCTCCAGATATTGAAGATGGAAGAGTATAAAATTTTCCAGAAATCTGAATGTTTGGGTACTCCCATTTGATAAAAGTCTGGAGATTTGTAAAATGGTGAGCCTGGTTGTTTGTGACACAGGTAGGTTCTGATTCATTTGCAAATCAAATCTATTCAGGAAGGCCACAGCAAACACTACACGTCCATAAGTTTAGTTCTTCTACAACCTGCCAGACACCAGCTTTACTGGAACCAACCACACAGTCACATGACCAAGTATCACAAACCCATTAATTATTAAGAGATTGAATTAAACATTATAAAATTGTCCATTCCCTCCAACTGGGGAACATTGTCACTGTTTGTCTCACAATTTCCTTCAAATGCTTGATTCCCAGTGACAGCCATTTGCTACCTCATATCTACTTTGTGAGAAAGTGTTAGGAAAATCCTTCATGTGCTGTAGGAAGAGAAATAAGCATATTTTCTCTCGATGTGGTGTGATTTGAGACTAGCAAGATGGCTACTTTGTATGTAATTGTGTTTTAAATTGCAGTTTGTCTCAAGTATGAGGGCAATTGTTATTAAAATTGCCTCTTGTATGTTGGAACCTAGCAGAACCCTAGGATCCGCATTGTATGTACCAACTAAGCCTGCTTTAGTATAGTACTCACATAATCTCGCTTTCTCATTGTCTTTGTTTCTACAAATTGCCCCATATTTCTTCTATTGGTTTTATATATATAATTTTTTTCTGGTAACCATCTCAATTTCTATTTTCAAGAGAGGGTTATGTATAAATATTTACTAGATATCAGAGTATTGATGTTCTGATTTTCTCAGTTTTTTAATTCTCTAGCTTTTGTACAAATGTATAGTATAAATGTAAAGAAATGTATTATTTCCTAAAAATTTTGTGTGAAAAAACTACTATTTGGAATTATACAGGAAGTAAAACAGTTGGTAAAATTAGAGTGCATTCAGTGTTCACTTCAGAAGATGGTGGGGTGTGAGGGTTATTTGAAGGGTAAAGTATGGTTTATGAAGTAGTGAGGTAGGTCAAAACATGTTCTCTTTTCAGTCTTTTTTACCACTCTGGACAAAGGCCAGCCTAGAGATGGACTTTGCAAGGACAGAGCTCATGGATTCTTAGAAGTGCCCACAGGAATTTCATTATATGGATTCCAAGGACCTAGTCTACGCTCCTCTGTGGGCAGCTAAGTAAGTTGGCAGTCTGTAGAGGGAGTCTGCTCTTGGTTGGACAATAAAATAGAGCAGAAATAAATCACAACACAAGGGAGACTGGGTAAAGGATTGTTTACCTGACACACATTAAAAGGGATGACTTTTTATTGTCCGACAGGAAAGAGCCAGTGTCTTCCACACTCACCCTCTCATCTCCTTGCTCTTGTCAGCAATGACAGCTATCTTTCAGAAGAACACTCACAAAGCATCTTCCCTGTCAATTTTATTAAATAATCCTCCAGTGTTTACAAGAAACAAATTTTCTATTTTGGACTAAAATCTGTTTTAATTTTTATACTTTAAACTTCAGAAATATTTTTAAATAATATGTTTTGAAATTACTTTTTTTCAAAACAAAGAAAGAATAACAAACATGAATTTTAACACTGCTTTCCTACTGTATTGCTAATGCCCAAATCTGCAATGGTAAAAGTAATGAATCTTTATTATGAATACACAGAACAATCAGCTAAGTATAAATCTTGCACAAAAGGAAAAACAATGACATCATAGAGCCTGTAATGTAGCAACTGTGAACACTGGCTTCTGTTCTGGGAAATGGACCACTTTTTTTTTGGAGGGGAGGGCAGGCTTTTTGTGTATGTATTGGCAGGAGAACAATTCAAATGACAACATTTTATAAATAATCCATGGGGCCATGAATCCGCAAGGTTTATTTGCTCAAAACGGTGGCAAAGCATCAGCATGAGTTTTGGTTGCCCACACCTTTGCTCTGTCTTTCACAACAGGTGCTTTGTGGGTTTCTGGAGAGACTGAGCATTTATCCACCCCACTCCCATCCCTCTGGTGTGGGCACTCTGGAGCTACAAGCACTGCAGTCATATCAGAGAGTTCAAATTGCTCACTTACAAATCTGCATCAAAAGTTTGACCTTCATCTTCTTCCATCATCTCCCAGAAAAGAGAGATGAATATTGTCATACACCAAAGTTGGCATATTCCCTGTATTATTTTTTTTTCTTTCAAAGACCAAAAGGGAATATAACAAGAAAGTACAAGAACTTCCATTTTCTTAGTAATCTTCAAAAGCAGAAGGAGAAAATATCTACGTTATGGCTTATTAACCTCAAAAATGTCATTACTAAGTTGAGGCAAAAGATTAAGGGTCTGGGTTTGTGATGTTTGACATCCAACTGACTGAAACCTGATTCAAAAGGAAAATACATGGGAGCCTTTAATGTATGTGCCTTTGAATCCATTCCCTCCAGTGAGTCCAGAGCCCAGGATTGAACATGGCTTGAGCCCTATAACCTTTATTTCAGTGAGATAAGAATCCACTCCAGTATGAAAGGAAAATATCCCTTCCAAGCTGAATAACTTTTGTGTTTCTACAGCCCAGAAATGTAGGTGATGTTTTGGTCAATCATTAGCATAATTTGGTTACTCATCAGCATACTTTAGCTGCTAGCATGTCTTTTTTGTTTTTAATACAGTAATTTATTAATTCTTTGAGAATGTCATATATGAATACAATGCATTTTTAAATTTTTATTTTATTTTATGTGTGTGAGTGTTTTGCCTGTGTGCATGGCTGGTGGGCATCAAGTGCTTGCCTGGTGCCCACAGAGGCTGGAAGAGGGTGTCGAATCCCCTGGAACTGGAGGTACAGATAGTTGTGATCTACCCTGTGGGTACTGGGAATTGAACCTGAGTCCTCTGGAGGAGCAGCCAGTTCTCTTAACTGCTGAGCCATCTCTCTAGCTCTAACAATGTGTTTTAATTATATACACCTCCCCCCCCCCAATTTCTTCCCCTTACTCCTCTTGGATCCATCTCCACCCTCCCTGCATTTAAGTCCACTGAGTACAATTTGTGCTGCCCATACACTCAAGGGTGCAGGGCCATCCAGCAGAGTATGGTCAACCTATCAGGAACTACACATCTAAAAGTGTCTAACTCTCCCTCCCATACACTCAAGGGTGTAGGGTCATCCAGCAGAGTATGGCCAACCTATCAGGAACTACACATCTAAAAGTGTCTAACTCTCCCTCCCTTACACTCAAGGGTGTAGGGCCATCCAGCAGAGTATGGTCAACCTATCAGGAACTACACATATAAAAGTGTCTATCTAACTCTCCCTCCCTTAGCATCCAAAACTGTCAACATCACCAGAGCTCATGAATCCCTTCTCTCCCAAAGCTGGAATGTCAACTGGCTTGACCTTCGCCTTGTACAGGCAACCATAGGTGCTGTGAGTTCTTGAATGCATTGGCCCAGTGGTGTTCAGAAGACAGTTTCACCCCTATTTTTCCTCAGCTCTGGCTTATAACAATCTTTCTACCTAATCTTCAGCAATGTTACTTGAGCCTTGGGGAGCAAGTGTGACATAGAATTCTCATTCATGGCTGAGCAGTTGAAGATGCTTAGAGATTACAGGGTCCCAAGGAATGGTTTTATTTTAGCCTTGGTTGGTCCCAAAGATGTTAAGACTTTTTTTTTCTAGAAATGTATCATGAAAATTAAACAAATTATATTAAAACTTGCTTCTGAGGTTCAATTTATTTTTGTATTTATTTTAAATCTTCTTTAAAAATCATGTTATGTGGCTGGTGGGATAGTTCAGTGGCTAAAGGTATTTGCCTCCAAGCCTGAAGACAAAAACCCACAGGGTGGAAGAAAAGAATCAACTTCTAAAAATTGTCCTCCAGACCTTTCTCTCTCTCTCTCTCTCTCTCTCTCTCTCTCTCTCTCTCTCTCTCTCTCTCTCTCTCTCTTTCTCACACACACACACATACACACACACACACACACACACACAGAGAGAGAGAGAGAGAGAGGAAGAGAGAGAGAGAGGAAGAGAGAGAGAGAGACAATAAATGAATGATGAGTGAACAAACAAACAAAAATAAAATAAACAAATGAAAAAGCACAGGGACAAATAGCCAAACTAGTGGAAACACATGAACTGTGAACCATTAGCTGCGGAGACCCCATGGGACTTGACCAGGATCTCTGGAGAAGTGAGACAGCTGATTAGCTTGAACTGTTTGGGAGGCCCCCAGGCAGTGGGACCAGGACCTGTCCTTGGTGCATGACCTGGCTCTTTGGAGCCTAGGGCCTATGCTGGGACACTTTGCTCAGCCTGGGTGTAGGGAGGAGGGGACTGGGCTTGCCTCAGCTGAGTCTGCCATGCTGGGCTGACTCCCCAGGGGAGACCTTGACTTGGAGGAGGTGGGAATGGGGGGGGTGGGCTGGGGGGAGGGTCAGAGGGTGGGAGGAGGGAAGATGGGGGAATCCATGGCTGATATATAAAATTAAATTAATTGTAAAATAAAAAAGTTAACACTTGGGATTTTGAAAATAAATTAATTTCAACTTGATGTCATTATAATGGCATGACATTAGCTGTGCCAACATTATAAATAGCTGAGAAAAAAATAAAATAAAATAAAAACAAAGCCAGGCAGTGGTGGCACACATCTTTAATCCCAGCACTCGGGAGGCAGAGGCAGCTGGATCTCTGTGAGTTCAAGGCCAGCCTGGTCTACAGAGTGAGTTCCAGGAAAGGCACAAAGCTACACAGATAAACCCTGTCTCAAAAAAACAAAAAGAAAAATCAAAAAATAAATAAATAAATAAATAAATAAATAATAAAATCAATAGCACTATTAAGTGCCATTTGAACATACACATGTCAGAACAATATATCCAGCATTCTTCTTCTAGTTTGTTATTTTTCATGCCAATATTTATTTCCTTAAACTATTCACTGATAGAAATCAAAGCTTTGACTAAGACAGCATCAACCATTATACTACAAGAATTTGAAAGATTTTCTTTATTTCTTTATTTACCTAAAACCTGACACCAAGAGAGAGTCCTTTCTTCTTATAAGCAATCTGATGTTATAGGAAGCCAGATCAAGGCTTGGACACTTGATTCAAAATTATACGATTAGTATGAAATACAGGAATACTAAATAGTATGAAGTTGCTTACACTGAGCAAATAACTTCTATCTGCTAGCTGTTAAAGTCTTTTAAATAGGCAATGAATGCTTTCCATAGCCTAAATGAGCTGGAATGGGCTTGAGAACAAGCCCCTCTGCCCGGTGAACAAGGAAAATGTAAGAGGATGCTGCTAACATATTAAATATGTGGATGGTGGTACAACTAATGGTGACTTTCTTTAAAATTCACCAATAAGGTTGATTTTCAAATAAGCCTTAATTTTTAACTCCTTCAAAAGTTTGTCTTTTTCATGCTTTCTGCTCTTGCTTATGGTTCTGATGATACATCTGCTGATTAAAAAATCACTTTAACTCTGTTTAATTTGATCTCCAAAGACCAATTGCTAAAAGTGAACATGGCTCTACTGTTGATTTTTCAATATAGAATTTGTAAGGAGGATAGAGGAGTGAAATAACTGAAGAAGTTAACATGAGGCTTCTCTGGCTACACAGCAAAAGAAATGAAAACCTTTTCTCTTCCAGCATTTCTTTGTGTGTGGGAGCAGAGCCCCCATTTGTTCTTCCTCCAAAGAAAGATTTGTGCTGAAGAGAGGCAGCTTAACTTCATTTGCTTCTTGGCCCTCTAAGTAGGTAAGGGCAGAAAGAAGAGACAATTCTTTGATCTCAGTGAGGTGCTAATTTGTAGGATTTTTGAGCTGCTTGGGCCTTAGGGAACAGGGATCAGTACATAAACAATGGCATTTATCTGGCAGCCTATTACCGACACATTACTATCTCAGTACTTATTCATTTACGCTGGTGTTTGAAGACAGGGCTGTGTGTCAATAAAGGAATTAGACCAGACACCTCGGTCCATCAGGTTTATCTCGGTTTGCTGACAGGAACAGTAGGTGACATTAAGCAACAGAAAACACTTCAAAGTTTCCTAGCCAGGGTTTTGCAGTGAAGACAAACAGTGTTTACTGCGTTACCAGCAACAAACAATGAGCATAAGTCTGCTGAAGGAAGATGAAAGGACACACCAAATTACCAAGGCAAAGACTGCCGGACTCATGTCTAGTGATTCCCTGAATTTCACCATAAGTTTTAAGGGAAAAAAAAGATTACAATGGTCAGTAACGCTACATGGACATCTTTAAAGGAAACATTGAGAGATGAGATGAGCAAGGAAATGAGACCAAAAACAAAAACAAAAACAAAAAAAGATGACCATTCAGCAGCCACTGTTTTGTCGTTATTATTATTTTGTTTGTTTGTTTTGACAGGCTCTCACTATGGAGCCCTTCCTGGCCTGGAACTCACTCTGTAGTCCAACATGGTCCCAAGCTTGGAGTGATTCTTCTGCCTCTGCCACTCAAGGGCCAAGGGCTGGGATTATAGACATGCATGACCACACCAGGCGTAAGCCATTCTTACATGATGAATTCAAATAATTTATTAACATCATTTCTTTCTTTTTTTAAACAGTCAAGATGTGTTTACCATCTGTTAAATCTATGTAAATATGGTGATTACTCTTACAGACACTAGTGACTCTGAAAGCTAACAAGGCAAACAGAAAAATTCTCAGATGATCATGAAATAATACCTGAGGGCAGAGGCAGAAGCTTTTATGATGAACTAGTCTTAAGTGCACTGTAAATACGGTCTATATTTTTAGTATCATACAAATAGGAAATCACTTAGAAAAGACACTTTCTAACATCATCAAATGAAATCTCTCAAAATTTTGTCATTCTGTACTTCTCAATACGGAATTATTTATCTGTGTTTGATTTCAGGTATGTTTTATGATAACTTTATTTTCAGTTTTTTAATTATCTCACAGGTGAATTATCTCACTCAGTAAATGTCCATTGAATGTGTACCTCATCATCATTCCTTTTACTAGCCTGTTCTCTTGAAAAACAAAAATAGACTACTTATAAAGGAAGATAAATAGTGAACTGGTCATTTGAGTATCAAAAAGTATACAAAGTAAATGGGACAAAATTGCTTCCAAGTAGTGGGTGGGAGGAGATGGAAATGCTTTCACTGAAATGAAACAGTAGTGACAAAAAGCAGGCAAAAAGAACATTCCAGATAGTAGAATAACTGATAGAGCAAAATCTTGACACACTAGAAATAAAGAAACAAGGCCAATTCAACACGGGCGGGCATGGAGACTTGGAGAGGAAAATAGAACCCAGGCCACATGCGGGGCAGGAGTGATCAGTACCAGATGGACTCAAGGAGCTCTCATGACCTCCAATTACACACAGGCCCGAGGAAGTCCCAGAACAGCATCTGTAGCCACTACCTTTCATTTGAATTCCATATGTAAACATCTGGCTACCTGCGTGATTCTCTTTGCTTGGACATCTATTGTGATTATCAAATGAAATCCACTCAAAGCCAGGATTCTGGTGCGTTCCCTAAGCCCTCTTCTTCCATCACATTTCCTTGTGTTAGAATGGTAACCCTAGGCTGCTACTTGATCAGACAGAAAACCTTGTAAACCACCTTGTTTTACTCTGGTCTGCCAAACAGCAGCACAGGGTGTTTTAGGCTTACCTAGCTCTACCATCTCAAAGGGTCACAGAAGAGTCAGTTTCCTCTGCATGCCCTTATTCCATTCCAGTGTCCCGTGATCCTTAGAAGCCCAAGTCAGAGGCCATCTCTTCTCCATCCAGCAGCATACTCCATCCATGTGATCTTGCATATCATACCCTCTGTCACCTCTAACTCCATCTTTGAATCTCCTCCCCTCTCCCTCCTGCTCACCTTACCTCTTGTCCTTCCTCTAGACCTGCTCTTTTTGTGTCTTGGAATACTGTCACCCTCCAATTTCTCCTGATTGCTTTCTAGCTTCCTTCAGATCTTTACTCAAAAGATTCCTCCTCAGATAGACCTTTCTTGACCAGCCTACTTGAAGTCACAATTCCAGTTCTTCCCATTTTCCCTGGCCAGCTCACTTTATATTTCACTACTACATTTGTTGCTGCCTAACATGCTACATTGCTTCTCTTCTTCTTCATTTTTTCCTTTATCTCTCGTGTATTTCCCCTTATTAAAATGTAAGGTACATTTGACAGGAATCTTTGTCTATCATATCGCATTTGCTGCTGTCTCTCCAACAGTGAGGATAGTTCAGGGAAAATAGTAAGTGGATAAGAGTGTATGTCAAATTAAAAACTGAGTAAGGGACACCTCAAAGCAGGGAGTGTCAAAGTCTGACTATGCCTTGAGATGATCCTTATAGAAAGGTAGATGAGGGCTGGATATGGAATTGAAAATATAAGACAACGTAATAGTTAGAAAGGGGGAGTAGTCCAGGTAAATGCAGGTGGGTGGGACTGAGCATGTTAGCAGAGGCAGACAGAAGTAGGTGAGTCAAGCTGTCTGGCAGCTCATTTCGTAATAGTTATGGTCCCCTCATAGCTGGACTATTTATATAGCTTTCGAGTGCATCCTTTGAACTCACAGTGCTTTTCTCTTTGTACAAATGTCATTCAAGAAAACACTGACAGTTTGAGTGGTCCGGGAGAAGGCTAAGGGAATGATCTGGGATAGATGCTAGATTTTTCTACTTAAATAGGTATGTGAAAGGCATTTATTAAACAGACGATGACCAGGGAAATAGACAGACAACTTTAGGAACTGTTTCATCTGGGATACCTCTTAGATACCGCAGGGCAAATAATAAGAATGGAATTGGTTATATATTTATAAATATACATAACATATATCAATATATATATATGTCCTACAATGGAGAGACCAACTATGAAGATTAAAATCTAGACATCATCATGCCCAGTTAACGTCTTTAAAATATTTTTAAATTAAAATAAAATTACATATATTTTCCCTTTCCTCCATCCAGTTCCTCCTAGCTACCCTCCCCGAAACTCCTCCCATGTCCACCCCTTACCCTTAAATTGATAGTCTCTTTCTCTTTGATTATTATTGTTATATGCATACATGTGTGTATGTATGTATGTCTATATGCATATGCACAGATATATACAAATTCAGTCTGCTGGGTCTGATGTTCTTGGTGGTGTGTATTTGGCTTCAAGGCTGACTATACTAATTAGACAACTAGGAAGGGGGCTCATCCCTAGGAGAGGTTAATTCTCCCCTTCCAGCAGTCACTAGTTTCCTGTAGTTCTTTATCTAGAAATACCATCCTGCTGTAATTTCCCCTTTCCACATCAACATGTCTTGGTTATTGCTGTTGTTCTGGTCTTGTTTATGCAGCCATTTCTAGGACAGACTGTTTCATAGCAGACTTCTGGCTCTCACAATCTTTCCAGCTCCTCTTACAAGACATCTTGTGAATCATAGATATAGGAGCTGTGATACAGATGGACCCATTGGAGTTGGGATCCCCACAATCTGTTCTTCTCTCTGTTGTACCTAGTTGTTGTTGTTGTTGTTTTTTAAAGTGGTCTCCATGTGCCAGAAGCTTCTTTAATGATGGGTGGTAATTGCAGTTACCTGTGGATATAAGGATTAGATTTAGAATGTAGTAAGAAATCTACTATTGAGAAGCAGTGGTAGAAGAGTCTTTTCTAAGATCCATGACCTTACTAGCCCCAGGAAGCTGGCTAGGCATGGTTTTCCTCCTGTTGAGAGAGCCTTAAGTCCAATTAGACAGCTGTTGGTTGCCACCAGCATGTGAGTGCCACTTACTGCATATATATATCTCGCTGTGCCGGTAATTATCATGGTTCATAGGTGTTGCAGCTGTATAGGGCTGTTTAATTACTTCCCTCCCTACCAGCTTGCATGGTATTTTTGCATGGTGTCAAACTAAAGTAAGGGATTCTTTAGGTCTGGGAATTAGTATACTCTTCAAATGAACTTATCCCTTATACACTGAAACATTGGTAATTTACCATAATCATGTTTCCATCACCCACTACACTTCTGGAAACCTCCCTTTTTCTTCTGTCCCTAAGCATCTAATTCTTCTAGGTACTTTCAGTAAATGGAATCCTTCATATGCCAGGCTTATTTCATAAGCATAACTTCCAGGCTAGCATATCCATGTTATAACTTTGGTTCTTCCTTTTGTAAGGATGAGCAACTTTCCATTACATATGTACTCTATGAATTGTTTAACCCATCCTTCCTTGGTAGACATGAGTTATTCCACCTTCTGGCTACTGAGGATGTTTGCAAGACATCTGTAATTCATTAGTGGATGAAGTCACCTTTCTGTAAGGAGCATAGAGCCAGTCTAAGAAGCCTGTGCAGAAGATATATGTTTCTTGCCTCTTTGACTTAAGGTCAGGAGGTCCTTAGTTAGACTAACTGTTCTGAGACTTTGCTTTGAAGAAAGAGAAAGGGGTCTGCCATTAAGAAAGATGTGCTTAGGCTAAGTGGAGGAGCTATCTTCAGGATGTTCCCAAGAAGACCCTTTTAATAAATATGTCCTGAGCACATGTTAGGAGACTACAAAGCTTGACTAAAGTACTCTGAGATTTTGAACTTTTGTAGCTATAATATGCTTTATAGGCAAAACTCTATACACCAAATTTATGAACCAATTCTAGATGAAGCATTCTGGAGACTAAAAAAGGGTGGGGGTTGAGTCTTGCCTCCCATGCTTGTTAAAAATGTGACTTGTGATTTGAACCAGTGAACTACCCTGAGCCTCCATTTCATTCTTCCAAGGCAGGAATAATAATGATACCTACCCTGAAAGCTTATTTTATATTAGAATAGTGACTATGTTGTTACATACTTAGCAAATGGTAGTTGTTTTACTACCATGGTGTCCGTGAGTGTTAATAACAGAGAATGAAGGGCAAGCTAAGGAAAATTTTTCTTTTCACATGAGAACAAGCAAGTTATTAATATTAAAGACAAATACTAGCATTTACTTCAAACTGGTCATTTTAACTTTGTGTGTGTGTGTGTGTGTGTGTGTGTGTGTGTGTGTGTGTGTGTGTATGTAAATGCTGTCTCTGTGATTCTACAGCATTCCTTTTCAATATATTTCAGTACTCAATACCAAATAAGTATTCTATTTCTGAAAGACACACAATTTAGTTGTAGACATAAAGGATCCTCCAAATGGGTCCCAGTGAAGTACACACAGAATCTCTTGGCTAATCAGTTAGTTTAGGAATGCCCATTATCCAGTTTGCTTGTGGAGGCTGGTGGTACTAGAGACTGAACCTAGAGCCATATATATTCTAGGCAAGTGTTCTAGCACTGAGTTACTTCCCAGCTCTAATTCAGAGTATTTTAAGAGACAGGGACACACAATTCAGAGATGAGATTTTCCTGCACCGACTCTGTGCCTCATCTCCAATGTCTCCTCACCACCAATACTTCTAATCATTTAATGAAATAGAGAATCAAGGATCACTCTTCCCACCTTTCTGAGAATGAAAAGTATTCTTGTAAGTAACACTGGTGCATACAATCTAAGTCCTTTAATTATCTCATGTTAATTCTCATCATAAGAAAGTATAGGGAAAGCTACTGAGATCAAGAGTAAACTATGGTCCTTAGGAGCCATCTAAAATTATCCAAAATATGTAAAGAAACAGAATGGGACTTCAGAAGCACAGATTTATTGGCATACATATGTTAAACATAAGCATGTGTTCTGACAGTGTGTTAAGACACAATAATAAACATCCTAAAGTCACATACAGAGTTTGGAAGTTTTAGGGGAGCAGAGGTACATAGCAATATCTAATGTTTATTGACACTTACTTTTACATGTATTAATGTATACTATTCATCACAACTGTGTAGGATTGGTATTCTCTACTTACAATTTTAAGGTACCAAGAACTTATTCCTTGTTCTGCATCGCATAAACAGCCAAGAAATAAACCTCAGGCAGTTTAATGAAGAGTGCACTGATTTTATTGCATGCATACAATAAGTATTGCAGCTAAGAACAGTGAGTATTGGAGCAGAAAAGGTACACTTAAATTGGTGTTCTGAAAAAGAATCCAGGAGTTCAGCATTCATATAGGGCTTTGAAAATTGGATAAGATCTGGCTGAGGGAGAGGAAGCTGGGGGAACAAATAAAGACTGGTTCCAGATAAGGAATGATACAGATACCAGCATTGCCCTGTTCTGTTGGATGAAAGATTGTTGATGAAGAAGAGGCAAACTGCTCCAGTGAAGACCGAAAAATGTAAAATTCAATCATTATTTTATTTGATAGGGAGGAACAACCCATGAAAACATTTCAACAAAAAGGACCGATTCGGGGTGGCTCTTTAAGAAGATTAAGCAATAGTTGTTTACCAATGGGATTGGTGGAAAAGGAGACAGACAAGACAAGGAAAAGTTAGGACAGTGTTGATAAAATCTCATCCAAATGAGATAAAAGCTTAAGATAGAGGACTGTAAATGGAGGCAGAAAAGAAAGATGAAGGGTAAAACTTTAGATACAGACACAATAGGACTGAACAAAGAACAGAGTGTAGAAGATGACGATAACATTTCTTGAAAGATTTTGCAGTAAGCCTTCAAAGATATACTTGATTTTTATTAGGTAAAAAAGGAGGAAGACAAACCTTCTTAGTGGGAAAAATAATCAAATATTTGGTTTCTGTCTTTCTCCAACTGTTCTTAGAATGCCTACAGAATTCTGCACCAGCACTGACTCAATGATGTTCTCATTTCATTTCTTTTTATATTATTAAAATCAGAAGTCTTTCAAAAAGACTACTGTTCAGAAATTTTAAAGCATTAGAAATATTCAAGTTATTTTCCTCATACTACCACTGTTTAAAATTGAATGAAATCAAGTAATTATGGATAATATTTATTCTGTACAGCTTGTTGAAAACATCTTTGTGTATATAAAATTTCTTTGTACACATAAAAGTGAGAAAATGGTCACGTAGTAGCCACCTGGTGGGAACCCAGATCACACATCCATATTAAAGCTATTCTGTGTGCCTCACATTTTAATAATGTCTCTTACTTGTGGTTAGTGAGCATTCACTGCCTTTAATTTGTAAATATTTTCTAACTACCACTTGTGGATTTTCAGGAAGCAAATATCTTCACAGAAATATCTATTTGCCACCATGAAGATCATAACAAAGAGACTATTCAATATTTATTCTGTATTTAATAGCATCATTTGAGCAAGGTTTGAAAAATGCAAAACCAAAAAGTTAAAAAAAAAAAAAAAGCACTCCCTACATTCAGCTAGCATTCTTTGGAATAGAACACATAACACTGATCCCAATACATAAAGTCTAGGAGGTACTTCACTGTATTTGACAAACTCACAGCATGGAACACATAATTCTAGAAAAATAAATTACCAAGACGGTTGAGTGACATCATCTGATATACAGAATTTTCTGGTTTTTCTTCAGCCGTTACTATGAATGGCTTGATAGATTCTGACCCCCATTTTCTAAGGACAGAATACAGACATTCCATCTGTCTGAATTTTAGTTCATCTGAGGCAAACTGAAGAAAGTCAAACCAGACTGATTTATATCTATCACAAGGTACTGTGACCATGCATAAAAGACTATACTACATTATATGCTGCTAAGATATCGTTACCTTAAAATGAAAATAACAATATTGATTTTTTTGTGTTTTGCATAGATATTGTAAAGGCAGATAAATTAGTGGCTTTATGTAGAAAAAAATCTACATGGCAAACACATCATTATTTATCACTCTTATTAACTGCATTAACTTATAGTTGCTGCATGAATTCTATATGGTCTTATAATAAAACCCAGAGCCAGATATCAGGGTGAAAGCTGAAAGATCAGAGATGCAGAGGCAAGCCATCTCTTCACTCACCAACTCCTCAGCCTCAGAGCCTGAAAAATACCTGAGTTCCCATCTCCTCCCACATTATCTTCCTTTCCCTGCCCAGCTATATCAATTCCTGTCTCAATCTTCCTAGTGCTGGAATTAAAGGTATGTGATCCCAAGAGCTGGAGTTAAAGGTGTATGCCACCACTGCCTGGCTGTTTATCTTTTAGACTAAATTAATCTCATGTATCCCAGCATGGCCTTGAACTCACAGAGAAGGTGTGTGCTACCACTGCCTGTCCTCTGTAGCTAACTCTGTGGCTGGCTCTATCCTCTGATCTTCAGCCAAGCTTTATTTCTTAGATTATAAATATCACCACATATAAAAATATTTCTGGAAACATACCTGTTCATTAATTGGTGGGAAATTTTTTCTCATTAGCCCAAGTGCTAGCTTGATAATCTTCTCATGCAAATAGAAGGCTTAAGTCAGGAAAGATGACACTTGGGCAAGTTGAAGGTCAACCTTTAATTGTGGCCTCAGCTCTATCTATAAAAAGGGTATTTTAGTCACAATACTTCTTATGTTTTTTCTGCCTTGAAAGTTTGAGGGTGTCTTGCTTTATTTGGTTGGAAGTCTAAGATGCAACTTTCACTTCTGAACTTGGAAAAGGTATGCTGCTTCTAGCTGTAGTACCCCTCTGAATCGGAATAATATTCAACTACTTAATGTTAAGGGCAAACCTTTCTTCTGCACGTTTCCCTTTAAAGCTCTCTGTCCTTTTCACTCCCAGTAGAAGCAGCCTAGGTACCAAGAACAGCACTCAGTACAAAGCAAGCTGAAATTGGGGAGAGAAAGAACTAATTCTCTCCATGTTATCTGTTCGATTTTCTATTGAAATTAAGTTGCTAGATTATGTGTGTGTGTGTGTGTGTGTGTGTAGTCAAATTTGACAGCTTGATTAATTTTCAGATCAAGACAATCAACAACATTTCAGTAAAAAATATTAGTGTTTCCCCTTGTGTTCTGAGTGGAATTGCCTTAAAAAAAATTAGCACAAAGTGGGAGTTTAGAAGCTCTCAAGATTAATACGGAAATTAAAGAGACTCAAATTAGATTAATGTACATTGATTGTACAGGAAGATTCCACACAATCCATTCTGCTCACACTCTTCAAAGACCTACAGAATATGGCATTTAATGTGTTTAATAACATAAGGCTTTTCATGACAGTGACACATGTCTGCTTCTGGCAACACCAATCTACTTCAAGGAAGATGATGAACATCAATGAAACTCCATATGGAATTTGCTTTCTTTGTGGCAAAAGTTAGCCACTAGTCAAGAAACTGCCCTTGCCTCAACTCCTGACAGTATGGTGTCCAAATTGGACAAGCAAGACACAAAAGAAGACAATTGCCCAACTTTGCCAAGACAAGTTAGGACAGTCCTTCAGAATTCCCTGCTTCACAAAAAAGTCTGTCAGATATTCTAGGCCTGTAGGCCAGAGTTGGATGCCCCAACATTGCAGAGGAATTTTGGATGACTTTCCAGGCAGCCTGATGTCTCTGTCATTCAGTTACATCCTTCTAGGGTCTTTGACAGAACTGAAGGTTAGGTAGTCATAGTTAGTTTTCCTTGGTTATGATAAAAGGTAAATAAGGTACAGAGCTTTGAATTCACAAAGATAAGATAAAGAATGGAGTATTTTCTCTGATTTTGCCAAGTGCAAATGGACTGGATATTATGACTGTAGTTCTTATTTGATAACTATTTTTGTTGTATATATTTACTATGTTAAAGTTAAAACCTCCCTTTTTTAATTAGACAAAAAGAGGGAAATGCTGTACAATAATCCTTTTGTACACTGTAAATATATATTGTTCTTATTGTTAATATAAATCTGATTGGTTGATAGCTGGGCAGGAAGAGATTGGGGGAGACAGCCTGAGACAGAGAGAATGGGAGGATGAGGAAGAAGGGTGGAGTCAGAGGAGATGCCAGCCAGCCACCAAGGAAGCAAGACATGTAGAAAATGAAGTAACAAGCCATGAGCTACATGGCAAAGCATAGATAAGAAGTATGAGTTAATTTAAATGTAAGAGTTAGCTAGTAACAAGCCTGAGCTATCAACCAAGCATTTATAGGTAATATTAAGTCTCAGTGTGTTTAGTTGGGAGTTGCTGGCTTGACAGAAACTTCCACCTATAATAGAACAGGCATGCAGATGTGTCTCACAAAGATGTCTGGTGAGACAAGGCATCAGAGAAAGGCAAAGTTCCTTTCAAAGGATGTAAGTATTTTGCCTCTGTCTCTTAGTTTTAAGACTCTAGTGAAAAACAGAAGTACTTTAGAAACCCTATGATCAGAAGGAAGCTGCATACTCTATTTGAAAAGTACCTACAGATGACCATATAGCATCTAGAAAGAAAGCTTGAGCTACCCAAAGTCCCCTGTCAACAGGCTGTGGTCCAATGACATACACAAGCAGCCAGGAACTGGTGAAAGGGACTAGAGGCTGCCTCAGCTGAGAATCAGAAGCCTCCGAGTTGAAAAGAATAACAGAGAAAATTTCAGCATCAATCAGAGTATACCAAATATACTCCACAGCATTGGTGGACTAAAACAGGCCTCTATTAGATATAGCATAGCATACTCCCTACTTCCCTCTAAATGCCTTGGTGATACAGACATCACTCTCTACATTCAGTCTGGTTGAGTGGAGAGCAAAACTTACTGAGATCAGGTTTCACAAGGGGAAAACAAAGAGGATTCTGAAACTAAAGAAAGAAGTATGTAAGGCCTGGACCTTTTTGAAAATGTTTTCCAACCTCCTTTCCAATTCTTAATTCCTCTTGGGTCTTTGTTTGCTGCTGCTGGCTGTCTAGTCCAAGCATACGCATGCTCCCCATGGATTCTAGGTGAGGGGCTAGTGGTTTCTGAAGCCATCCTTGTGAACTATTTAACCCAAAACTACTGCCTTCATTTTAAGTAGTCAGTTGAAACCACATCATTTTAAAGGGTCCATATCATATAGCTTGACCATACAGCTTGATTGACCCTTGATAATAGTGTCTGTAATTAGAATACTGCACTGACATGCTTGCTGGCATGTTATCATCTGTACATATTAAATTTATACATCCCCTCAAATTACTTTGATTAATCCACTGAGGTCCATCATGAGGGGAGTCTGCAATTTATTACTCTCACTTCCTTCCGCAATTGCCAAGCCTCAGTGGAGCACAAACACATTGCTTAGTTCTTCTGAGTGAGATACATGAGTGATCTGAGCATGCATGCGGGGTGTGTGTGTGTGTGTGTGTGTGTGTGTGTGTGTGTGTGTGTGTGACAAGACAAATATAAAAAGAAAAAAAGGATAACTTATTGTCCCCCTTTGTCATGGAGGCCACCATCCCACTTAAGCATGGAAGGATAGGAAAAAAGAAAACTCTAAATATTTGCTTTTCAAGTTCCCGCCCATGTCTCCTTCCTTCTCTTGCTCCCATTGGTCCTCGCTTTAGCATAGGAGTCGGAAAAACAGCTGCTTGTAAAGGGCAAGATAGTAAATATTTCAGACTTTGCAGGGCATAAGGTCTCAGCTGCAACTACTTAGCTCTGCATTTGAAGCTTGTAAGCAGTCAGAGACAGTGCGTAAGTGAATGGGTGTGGCAGCGTTCCAATAAAACTTTATTCATGGGTATTGAAATTTGAATTCCATATCATTTCCATGTGTCACAAAATATTCTTTTGATTCTTTTCAACTATCTAAAAATGAAGAAACCATGCTGAGCTTAGAGGGTGACTGGTAACAGCAGGCAAGATGCGTTTGGCTTTGCAGGCCACAGCTTTCAGCTCTTTGCTATGACACCACCAGGGTATAAAGAACCAGAGTCACTTTCTTGGCACTGCGGTGGGGGGAAAATTGTTAAACAACTTCAGTTTGACAACTCCCTCTGGCCACAGCCAGACACCGTGTATGAGGAGGAGTTTTCACTCAGCCTTCGAATGCTTCCATATCTTAAGCCAGGGGCATCTCTGATGCAGCAGAAAACCTTCTCCGCAGCTCCCAGCCTGCACTTGTGTTTTCCGGTGTCCCAGACCCTAGATCTGATTATGACCGCACGACTCCGAGTCATCCATGCCAACTTGCTTTGGCCATTTACAAAAAATCTGCCTCCGCCTGTCTCTGTGGGTAAATTCAGTAGTGGAAACAGTCAGGCCGTTGCTCTCTGGAAACAAGCCCAGAGGGAACTTTGGGCAGTGGGGTCCTTGCTGAGTGCCAAACCACAGCTACGAAGGAGATGTGCAGGGAGGAGCCTGCCGCAGCCCAGGAAATAGCCAGCTGGAGAAGGATGTCAGCCAGCTATGAAGAGGCCAGGCCCCAGCAGAGAGGGAGTTGCTGGCGTCCATTCTAACTCCACAGTAGCATGAGAACCCGGCTCTGTGACTGCCACTGAGCTCATATCCCTCCCTCGGTAGCCCACTCAGCTGTCCGCTCTTTTGACACCAGTCTACTCCAATCAGCATAAAAGAGGGCCCCAGGTCCTGCACTGTGAGCTTCTTCTTCTTGATCCAGGAAAAGAAGGTGTTCTCCAAATAGGAATCTTTCCATATAACAGTCCAGCCAGCAATAGTCATTCATTTCACGCCAAGAAATTTTCTCGGTTTCTTCTGTACTCTTCCCTCTTCTTCTTTGTGCCCTCAGAATGTTCCAGAGTTTTATGTGGGCACTCACTTTTTGCATTATTTGGATTTGCAAAACAATTTGGGTTTGAGAGTAAAGACGATGGGAATCAACACAGTGATCTGTAATCCTTGAATTGCCTTTTTTTCCCCCTTATTCATTATCCTAGACTAAAAACTGGGGGGGATTTAGATGATAGCTAGTCAATCATATGATTAAGAACCAACAGCACTTACTGGACACTTAGCCTTTATAAAAAAGTGAAAAAATGGCAGAGAAACTGAAGACATGCATTTGCTTTAAAACCTATTTGTTTGTAAAATACTGTAAGGTCTGTAGTAAACAATAAGGCCATTCATATATGTGTGTGTGTGTGTATATACACTTATATATGTGTGTATGTATACATTATGTATATACATATATGTGTATGCATATGTACACATGTATATGCTATGTGTATATATACATGTGTGTGTGTGTGTGCACACGCGCGCGTGTGTGCGCGCGCGCGCGCGCGTGTAATTATCTTATACTCTAGCAAGTCTACTTTGCGGACATCCCCCTCCAAGAAGCAAATTACCTGCAGAGATAATCACATACCCATGCTTATTGCACTATTATTTGCAATAGGCATAAGGTAGAAGAAATCCAAGATTTGATCTACTGATAAATAGACGAATCATTTATTACACACACATTACAGAATATTATCCTTAAAAGGGAGGAGATTATGGCACATGCTACATTACAGATGAACTTGGTGGTGTTAAGCAACGTGAAATAAATGAGTCACAAAAAGAAATCATTGCATGATTCCACTTATATGAGGTACCTTTCTCAGTGAGAAAAAGTAAACTATTGGTTGCCAAGGGGAAACAAGAAAGGATATCTGTCTTTAGTGGGTGTGGGATGATGAAACTTCCATAGGCAAGAAGAGGCAATGCTGCATAACATGAACCTACTCACTGCCCCTGAGTTACATGCTGAAAATGGTTAATATGACAAATTCATGGTGTGTGTATTTTACTACAAGTTCAAATGGGAAAACAGAGTATATTAGTTTTGCCTGCCCTTTCTTATTCTTAGAGTCTCTCTCTCCTGTTTTTCATGTGTGGATGGAGCCTCTGCCAGGGACCCACATTGCACAGCCGCCCAGATGCAATACACGTGCACCATGAAAGGGTCATGCTCCACAGTGTGTTTTTGTTTTTGTGTTTTATATTAACCTCATAAGAAAGGCTTTGCTTCTAGGCAGCCTCACTCCCACTGGAATCTGCTTCCTTGAAATGGAAAGTTCTACCATAGCATGAGTAGCACATTTTGTATTTGCTCCCTGAAATGTTGTAAGCCACAGTTTAACCAGCAAACAATGACAGAGGCCAAAGAAATTACCCTTGGGCGGACAGTCTGCTGAACAGTACACTCTCAGCTTAGCTCTGTTTTCAGGGTTTTGCACAGGCCTCCATTTCCTGCACTGTTAAAGGGCCAAACATTGACTAAAGCTCAGGATAGGATGGATTTGTCAAATGGGGCCCTAATGATCAGGGAGTACCTAAGCACAGCAATCCCTGGAGGAAATAATGCAATTCCCTTCACTCTTTATGAAGTGTTTCTTTCGTCTGTCTTGTAGATTACCCAGCAGTGAAAAAGAGGAATGCTTTGCTGCTGACCCAACTGCTGGGGCTGTAGTCAGCACATCACTCCATGTGGTGGTCAAATAGACCTGGAAGTCAGTCTGCCCGTGCTCTCAATGACCACTGCCTGTCTGACCTCGAGCCAAGTTCTGTGCTCCCAGCTTCCTTCTGTGTAAAGAGACATGGAGATAATGCTTTCTACTCTGTAAGGTTTGTGTCTGTAAATCAATATTTGTGAAATGCTTAGAACAGTTTGTTTAGCATGTTGTGTGAACCGAGCCATTCAGTATTAACCGCAGCACAAGCAAACAGATGTCCAGGGCTGATGTAAGTGTATAATGATGGCATGATGGAAAGAGACCTTACAAGAGTAAAGTCATTAAAATTGGCTCAGGTCCAGCCATTGATGTACTGTGTGACTTTGAACACTTTTTGATCTTTGAACTTTTTCATTTGTATGTCTGACTTCTTAGGTTCAGCAAGATAGCAAACTGCCCTTTTCAGCCTTGTAATGTGTGATTATACACATGCAAATGGTTAATCTACAATGTCTCTGTTAGAATTATCATACCAGGGCTGGAGAGATGATAATTCAGTGGATAAAGTGCTAACTGAACATGGCTGAGGACCTGAATTTGAACCCCCAGAACCCATATAAAGCTGACTTAGTGGCATGCATCTATCATCCCAGTGATTCTAAGGCAAGATGAGAGGCAGATGGGACAGAGTTCATGGACCAGCCAGCTTAGCCTATGTAGCAGTAGACAACAAAGACACCCTGTCTCAAGCTGCGCTCAGACCACATACATACCACGGCATATACACACCCACATTCACATACATGAAAGTTCAGAGAGAGGGGATATTAAGAGAGAGGGAGGGGGAGGGGAGGAAGAGGTGTGCACACAATACACACACACACACACACACAATATATATATATATATATATATATATGTATGTAATAATTGCAGCTTCCGTTTTTGCTCCTTTTATATCCATGTCTGAATGAAAGCAGAGGAGACATTTTTTATTTTAAAAATTGTCATTTTGGGTTGGGAAGATGGCAATCAGTAACTTACTTGCCACAGAAGCATGAGGGCCTGAATTTGGATCTTCAGCACCCATGTAAAACCAGGTGTTGCCGTGAGCATCTGTGGCCCCAGTTCTGAGAAATGGATACAGGCAGATCCACAGGACCAGCTGGACAGCCAGTCTAGTTGGATCAACACACTCCACGTTCAGTTAGTGACCTTGTCTGAGAAAATAAAATGGAAAATTATTGACACTTAGTATGTCTGTCTTCCATATGTATCTGCATATATACCTAAATGAACACATGAACGTGTATACACAGATACATCACACACGTACACACACACACACACACACACACACACACACACACGTTATTTTAAATAATATATGTAATACATGCTAATGGAAAATAATTTAAAATTCTAAAAATCCATCATTTTACCCCTTAGTAAAATCCACTATAAGCCTTTTCTGCTTCTCAATTACTATAAGATGCTTAGGAACTTTTTAATATTTTTTTCTTCTCTGAGGCAAGATCCCAGTTAGAAAGGCCCATGTATAGAAAACTTGAATAAACTTAATCTTTCAATATTTAATTTTATTTTAAACATTAAAGGTATTTTCAAGTTCACACTTTATTGCTACAGGAAGATTATAATAATAAACTGGCTATTTTGCAATGCTATTTAAGAGCTTTCAAAGATGAATGGTATTTATTCTAATATGCCATAAAATTTAAAATGTCCTTAATTTAGTATTTTCTATTCAATTACTATTTTATATATACATCTACAGAAAAATAAAATAATGAGTTGCTAAATCCTAAAATATTTAAATGAATGAACCGTTTACAATGTGGGAATTTTTTAAGGTTAGGGGATTTTCTTATGCGGAAGTCAAGGAGCCAAATCAACTTCTAGTTCTGAAGAACTAATCAGTTTGTAGTACAAACAAATTTGCCACAGGTTCATAATGGCAATAGCACTGCTGGGTTTCTCTGTTGCCTGTCCAAGTGGTCACTGCTTGAAATGCCTTAGAAATAGGAAGCTTGCAAGACACTTGGGACTTCTTGCCCTTCCCATGTACATCATGCTGCCTTTTCTTGGAAAAACTGACAACCCATGCTGTATGTCATTTGTTGTGTTTAATCATCCCATCCTTTCTTCATTCCCTCCCCAATTTATACTCCCTATTCTTTTTGTTGTTGTTTGGTTGGTTGGTTTTTTTTTTTTTTTGTTTCTTTTTTTTGAGACAAGGTTTTTTTGTGTAACTTTGCGTCTTTCCTGGAACTCGCTCTGTAGCCCATGGTGGCCTCAAACTCACAGAGATCCACCTGCCTCTGCCTCCCAAGTGCTGGGATTAAAGATGTACACCACCACCTCCAGGCCCTATTCTTTTTTAAAAAATTTTTACATGTGTGTGTGAGTGTCTGAGTGTACGCATGTGCCTTACAGATGGTTGTGAACTGCCCGATGTGGATGATGAGACCTAAACCCAGGTCCTCGGCAAGAGAAGCAAGTGCTCTTAACTGCTGAGCCATCTCTCCAGCCCCGCCATTCCACGTTTTCCAAATGCCACAGGTGTTTTATGCTCACTACAGTTCTCTATGATAAGTAGAAACATTGAGCATTTATAGGAGTCATTATTTGTCGGTACTTTTAAATTAAAAATGTTCCTGATAACTGAAGATTGTCATTTGATTACGAGCAAGTAGCAACTGTATTTGACCCTTCCTGAAAGATGGCTTTGGGGGAAGTAGTAAATCAAAGTATCCTCTTGGTGTCTCCGTCTTGGGACGTAGATTGGAAGGATCACTGGGCCGGGATGGAAGAGAGAACAGAAATTAGAAGCCTCGGGGAAGCCCATTCAGTGCCTTAGATGTGGCTAAGAGCAAATGCTTTTCACAAACACACACCTTTCAGACAAGAAACAATTGAGAGCTGGGAATGGAGGTTCTTTCTAACTTGAATCTTAAACTCGTGCAATGGGCTGACTGACATGTCTCTGAGAATCTTTCTGGTTGCACATGGAAAACAAAGAAACCTTCTTTGTTTTCTCTGCACCATCTCCCACACTCTCTTGCTTAGCTCATTTGGAACCCTGAAGTCAAACAAAATTAAGAAGGCTGCATTCAAAGGACTAGTGGGGGGCAGAGCAGTTGGAAGCATTGGAAAAGGCTAAGTATTTGTTTTATTTTCTCTGAGCTCATTACTTCCTCTGGGTAGGTTAGTTCGCCATGAAGGGAAGACAAACACTATTTAGTTAATAATCCCATCGAATCCAGCAGACTGTCTTCTTTGGTTTAACATCCTATGGCTGGACAAGGCACAATGTCCCCTCTGCCTGGACCTTTCATCTTACCAGCTTTGAAGTTGATGATTTACAGTGCAGATGAGTGGTGTGAGCTGGCTTGCCACAGCTTTCTGAGGTTAAGATTTTGAAATGTGTGGGAGACACCTCTACCACTCTACTTTTGGTGAGCCAAATGGATCCACTTGATTCATTCACCAACTATGATTTCTCCCAAACTAAAATTCCTTTATGAGCCACTTAAATACAGTACCTGGATAAGTGGGTTCTCCACACAAGGCTGAGCAGTGCCACCCTTGGTCTATATAAGTTAAGGACAAATGTGAATGTCAGGGTTCCAAATGAGCTAAGCAAGAGATGTGGGAGATGGTGCAGAGAAAACATTGTGCAATCAGAAAGATTCTCAGAGACATGTCAGTTTAAGATTTAAGTTAGAAAGGACCTCCATGTCTAGCTTAATCAACCATAAAAGACATATAAGGATGTGGTAGGTGGTAGGGTAGGAAGAGCAAATAAAAAGAATGAGAAGTTGGAGATAGAAGAGACTGGTTGATTTTTTACAGCAAAGGCCATAAAATTAATCAGTAATTTACAAGTTTTAGAAGCAAGTTCTGTGGTACCAAAAAAGAATGACTGTGCTTGTTTCCAACTGTAATTTGAAAATTGATGGCTTTTGAAACTGAACCTTCTATATTCTTTGTTCTTCGCGCTGTTGACCTTGGTAAGGGTTAGATTCTAGTCAATGACTCATTCTCTGAACAGAAATGTCTTATCCATGCTAACAGTCTTTGTAAACAAATTTAATATATAAACACCTCCACAGCAACACAAGTTTTCTAGTAATTGTAACTGACTCTAAAGGAATCTTTTTAAATCTCCAAATTCTGTGGTATTTATTTCATCAGTTACATAGTTGGTGGGAAGACTCTGATGTCCAAAAACTAACAAGCTTGGATATCTTAGGAGAAGTACATAAAACCGCAAAAAGTTGATAATTCGTATTCTTCTCATTTGAATATATTTCCCAATAACCAAAGTTATGAGAATGCATCATTTGGGGAATCAGTATGGATAGATCACTGTGGATAATAATTGATTATTCTGCTTCTTAGTTGGAGGATATAATGCCTTCTCCCCAGCACTGGAAATACGAATATCCACCATTAAGTCTGGCTTCTGATGTGGGTTCTGGGGATGGAACTCTCTTCTTCATGTTTAGATAACAAGCACCTTTGCAACCAAAGTATCTTCCCGGTTTTCTTTCTTTGCTATTTTATTTTCTTTCTTGTTCTCTCTCTCTCTCTCTCTCTCTCTCTCTCTCTCTCTCTCTCTCTCTCTCAGTGTGTACACATGTGTGTGTGTGTGTGTGTGTGTGTGTGTGTGTGAGAGAGAGAGAGAGAGAGAGAGAGAGAGAGAGAGAGAGAGAGAGAGAGAGATCTGCACCAGAGCTTTCATGAATAGAGAAAATGTGTGCATACATTTTGGCTTCTCTTGAGTTCCATTAGTTAAAGAATCATCTAATTGTACCATGTGAAAACTCTGTTTTCCCGTTCGTTTGCAGTTTTCCTCTCATTTTCTAGGCTGTGGAATTCTTGTGAAGTAAGAATGAGGAAGACTAGTAAATGAGAAAGGAAGAGCAAGCACAGGGCATCTGCCTGAGTCCCACAACGGCTTTGTAGGCTGTGCTCATGCTGTTGATGGTAGCAGAATGTTTCAGTGTTCAATTACAAAGTGTCAAAAGCTGTTCATGGTTTTCATGAAACAGAATTAGCAGCACTCTCAAAAAATTATGTTAATAAAGCTCTGATTTTATTGTTTTATACCTTGTTGTCTCTAAAATGAAATTCAGCATCGGTTTCTAACTTTAATTTTTTCACGTTAATAAACCTAATAACATCCTCAAGGTTATACTGAAGAATTAATTCTAAGTATTCTTGTGATATTATTAAACATAATGGGTGAGTTGAAGAGAAAAAGTCTCCAAATGTCCTGTTTTGATAAATAATCCATAAAGTCTTTATTTAATGAAATTTATTTCATCATTTTCTAAAGTGAACATTTTCAATAAATAATGCATTTTAACCTGTAAAACATCCATGATTTAGTTATCTTTAAGAGTTGGACTTTTATTAATATAACATTTTCATTAATTCTTTGAATAAATCCATACATGTATTTTGGTCATATTCGCCCCTTCATTTTCATATCTGCCTTCTCCTCCCTCTCCCTCTCAACTTTGTGTCTATATACATAGATTTATTATCAAGTCTAATTTGTGCTGCTCATATATTCGTGGGTATGGAGACATCACTGGAGAGTGGTGGCCAGCTTATCTGGAACAATACCCTTTAAAATAAAAAACCTAGCTATATATTCCCCAGAAGTCATCTACTGTCAATAACTTCTCATTGAGGGGCGGGGGCTCATGAGGCACTAGATTGTTGACTGGCTTGGTCTTCTGCGTTCAACCACAGCTCCTGACGTCACTGATACTACAGTATTGTCGTATCTAAAAAGTATTGTTTTACTCCAATCCTCCCTGAAATATGGCTCCTACAATCTTACGGCTCATTTTCCACCATGGCCCCTGAGCCTAAGGGAGATAGCTGTATACATACCCCATTTGTGGCTGAGAATCCCACTGATAGTTATTCTCTGCACTTGGATCAGTATGAGTTTCTGTGTTGCCCACCCATCTCCTAAACAAAGAAACTTTTCTGATGAGATCTGGTAGCTACACTAATTTATAGAGATATAAAGTTAGAGGGTGGTTTGATACTCTGGTCATTTAGGCTATGAGCTTCCCAACCATAGGTTCTTGTTCAGATTTACAATACCAGGCATAGGTTTCTTCCTATGGATTGGGCCTTAAACCCAATTAGTAAGTTGTGGTTTCTCCCTTAATATTTATACCACTACTACACCCATGAGCGTTATACTATATAGTCAGTATTGTAGTTCATGGAACTCTGAGCTGGGTAAGACTGCTGATGAGATTCACCTGCAGCAGCATACACAGCACCTTCCAGTACTATAAAAGCTACCCAACAGAGAGGAATCTTCTTGAACATGTTATTTTCTAGACTACAAAAAAGTTAACATCTAGTGAAAAGATAAAAGGACAAATCACTAAAGGATTAATAATTCTAGCTTTCCAGGATAGTTATGACAGTATGATGGTATCTGTTACCAAAGGTTTTCTTAGCTTGACTAAGAAATAAGACTACTGAATTTCTAATGGGCCCCTACTATATCAGATACATGACATTTTGTTTTCTTACACATTTTAATAATTTTTATATTTGAATAGGACCTGATCTTAAACAAAAGTTGCAAAAACTGCAAAAAAAAAAGTTCCTCCATGTGCCCTATGCTCATTCAAATTTAAATTTTTGCCCATTTTCCCAGTAATATCCTTGTACAAATGTCCATCAAGAGTTAGTGCTTTGCATGGTTATCTAGTCTCTTTTAATCTGGAATAGCTCTTCAGAATCCCCTTCACTTTCACAACCTCGATGCTTTCATTTCAAGACATCACAAGACCTTGTGAAGTAGCTCAGACTCACTGTCTCCCATGCTGGTCTCAGCTGGTGACATGCCTGTCTCTGCTCTCTGAAAGGTGGAATTGCAGGAGTATGCTGCCAAGCCTGAGTAATTTGTAATTTGATTGTGCCTTGATGGCCATAAGTCAAGTGTGTAGAATGTTCTTAAAGCTAGAGGTAGGTGTGTGTGTGTGTGTGTGTGTGTGTGTGTGTGTGTGTGTGTGTGTGATAGGTTTCCTTTTGACCAGATTCAAATGCTGGGTCTCTGTGACTAGCACATGATATTATTGTCGGTGTTACTGGCAATCCCTTTGTTAGCAGATGATGTTTGCCAGCTTCTCCATGTGAAATCTCTTCCCTTTTTAAGCAAGAAATAATTTGATGGCAGATACCAGAAACCACATAAAATCTCATTTCTTTATGCTCTTCTGTTAGCTGTGGCATCACTGATGATTCTTTTTGAGTTACTATTTTAATAGTTAACAAATGGTGGTTTTTCTACCATAGAAGTTTTTTTATGCCAACTTCCTGTGACAAGCTTACACATTCATTCCTTTTGCTTTATTTATCTGTGTGCTCTGTGTGTGTGTGTGTGTGTGTGTGTGATACACACACACACACACACACACCCTTGCACACACAGAGGCCAAAGAAGGATGCCAACTGTCCTGCTCTCTATCACTCTCCACATTATTTCCCAAAACAGTGTCTCTCCATGAACCTCAAGCTAGGCTGGCAACCAGTAAACCCAAACAATTCTCCTATTTCTACCTTTCCTCCCACTGCAAAAGATTTGCATAAGAGTGCCCAATACCTACCTCTTTACATGATTGCTAGGGGTTAGAACTCAGGTTCTTATGCACCAAAGACCTCAGCAATCTCTCCAGAGCCTGTTTGCTTGTTCTTGGATCGAAATCTCACTCTGTAGCCCAGGCTGACCTGGAATTCACTCTGTGGGCTTGAACTTGTGGTCATCTTCTTGCAGCAGCCTTCCAAGTGTTGAAATTCATCTGTATATTTACATCTACATCTTCTACATCTACTCGTTTCTATTCCTGCGGGCTCACTGGTTCCAGTGCATTCTAATCTTCTACCACCACGTCTTGTTTGGATGCTCGAAGGCAGTCCCCTCAATTTAGCCTCTCTGTTCTTTGAGTAGCTGGTTTTCTCTGAGTTTATCCTTATGCTCAGAAAGTTCTAGGATCAAGAATGATGCATAGTCCACAGTCCTAGTGTCTGGGAGGCTCAGATCAAAGGATCTCTAGTTCAAGGTCAGTTTGGGTACGTGGTAAGGCCCTTTCTCAAAAGGGAAGAGAACTAGAACACCATCCTGTTCCCTTCTGAGCATGAGCTTAGGATGGCAGTTTTTCTAGTGCACTCCAGTTTCCTTTTATTAGAGGTAATATGTGGAAACTAAGACCTGGGTACTAAATGTGAACATGGTTGGGATTTTGATGTTCTTGGAATTTTTCAGGGTATCAAGCTGGGAGATGATAGATAGATAGATAGATAGATAGATAGATAGATAGATAGATAGATAGATGATAAATTGATGGAGGATATGGATAGATGATAGATGAGAAACAGATAAATGATATATCCTTGTATAGTATAGTTATATATTAGATTAGTATATATATTATATGTGTATGAATAGATGCAATGTATTTCTACATTTAATTGTGTGTATGTCTCATCTATAATATGCTGAAAATCTGATGATGCCTTGAATTCTAATCCAAGGCCACAGGATTTATTCTTGCTCCTCTTCTCCACTTTCATACTTCACTTGTCTGACAGCTAAGAACCTGGCTTTCATTACCTCAGCCTACCAAGTGTCATCAATTTTCCGACACCACCTCACTGCCCCCTTTGTACATGGACCCAAAAAGGTGAGATTTAACAACCTTGGGCCAGACCCTTCAATTAGTGCTTCTTAATTGCTTTCTGGTAACTATGAAATGGACAACAAATACTTAAATAGGTTCAGAGAATGGGGGAAATGAAAATAAAAGAAGGAAAATGCCGCATATATTATTGTGCTTCCCCTTTTCTATGAGCTTTAGGAGACCTATACAGGGGTTTCACTGATGCTCAAGATCACACAGCCATCACTTGATTGAATTAATCTCAGGCTGCAGCCCTCAGCCCTGATAGTTTATAGCCTTTCATCAGCCTGCGCTCGCCACTAGCCACTATCTACACTGCACATTTAATACATTCTTTCATTAGTCTGCATGCTTACCCGGTAGAAATTGCTTAGCACCTAACAGAAAAAGAGTTTACTCCAAGTGCTAGAACTAATGTAAACAGGGAATTACATTCTTGCAGTTCCATGTGGTGTTATAATTACATCAGAATGCAGCCTGGTCACTGGTGCGTCCTACGCGCCACACTGTCGCCATATTTGCAGATGTTCAGTCTTACGTTTATTAAGCATGACAATACCCAGCAGGATCCATTTTGTCTGATTATCCTCAAATGGAGAAGAATATTAAAAGGCAGGATAATTAAAAATATATGCCCAAACAAAGGATGTGTCTACAATTCCTTTTCTAGTGCTTTGAAATAGTTCAAATTTCTCAGCTGGCTCTCGTGCACTGAGCATTAAAAGGATGTCTTAAATTTAGACATATGTCTTCATTCTGTTTAATGTGCCAGAACAAAAACATAGCTCGAGACCACCATGAATTGATGTCTAAGTGCTGGAACGCTAGAGAACACTCGTATTTCCACAGGGCTAAATGTCATCATAGAGTTTGTGACTGCACTTTCCCTGTGAGAACATAGCCTTCTATTTTTGAGTTTGACTCTTACAATTCCATGCCAATGTTGCTTGTGAAGTCCATATAATGGTTCTCTTTCACAGGATGCAAGTTCAGAGAATTAAAATGGTACTATAGTTATCAGGGATGCTTTTTATTAAAAGGAAGAACCTCATCTCCTCCAAACAAGGTGACAGCCTAAAATATTTTTAGTGATTTATTCATCATTTTTAATTGTATATGCATGTTGGGGTATGTGCATGTGAGTATGGGTGTCCACAGAAGCCCGAAGCATCGGATTCCCTACAGCTGGAGTTTCAGGCAATTGTGAGTCACAAAGTGTGGGTGCTAGGAACTGAATTTGGGCCTTCTTCAGGGAAAGTCTGCATACTTAACCACTGGGCCATCTCTCCAGCTCCTCTGAAATGTGTTTAAAGGTTTAAAAATGTTTGGTGGGTATATTGGGCATTTGGGGGTTTTAATACATCTAAAATATTATTAAAGAGGAAAAATGCATACATGTATATTGGACAGAGATGAGATTTCTAGTATATGGCATGTCATATATTTCTAGCAGGTTGATCATTAGGATGTGTGATGAAAAATAGTGTAGCAAAAAAGAAGATTGAAGAGAAAACCCCATCCCTTATACCATCCTGGGATTGTCCCAACCATCTAATCCCTGAAAGCTAAACCCTGAGATTCTAAAGTGCTAGGATGTCTGTTGTTAAGTAGTCAAGATGAGATGTCTTCAGGTGAAACAAAACTTGAAATCACATGGTATGAATAGCTGTTTAAGTCCTTAAATAGTAGTCCTACTGTGACATAAAATAATAATTAAATAACATGGTATTTACTTGACCATGTTTAAACAAGGTCATATGAGAGGATGCTGACATATGGGGGTGACCAAAGCATGTATTACATACTTATAGGTAGAATTTGTGGCGATGAGAAGTTAATTTTAAAGTAGGGAAAAGTGGCTCCTATCTTGAAGCTGACTAAAGAGGAGGTGATCAGCCTCAGAAGATGGACAGTCTCCTCACAGAGCATTTGGTCTATATTATCACGCATCTAAAAGCAATGCTTCTCAAAATTGAATGTGTTTATGTATGATGGTTTTGTTTGTTTAAAAATACAGATTCTGATTTTATAGATCTAGAAACAATAACTCATGATTTCCCTAGTTGAGATGCATACTGTTGGAGCACAGGGCACTCTAAGTATCAAAGACAGAGGAAACTAAAACATACACCATCGTAGAATGGCAGGATAACACTGGTTTCTTATAAATTGGGATGGGGGAATCTAAAATGTATGTATGTTATTGTGGTTGAAATCTGTAGCATGAATCTTAACAGGTCTTATTAATAAAAACAAATCTGAGGCCAGTTATTGGGGTGAATGCTGGAAGATCAGAGAAGCAGAACAAGCCACAGCTATCTCACCTTGCCAGTTCTTCAGCTGATCCTGTTTCCTCATACTGGAAGTGTCTCGGTCCTCATCCAGAATGAATCTCAGCTGAACTATGCTGCTCAAAGCCTAAAAGCTTAACCAGCCAACTGCTTCTAGTTTCTGGTCTTCATGCCTTATATATCTTTCTCTTTCTGCCATCACTCCCTGGGATTAAAGGCTCATTTTTTTGGTTTTTTTTTTTGTTTGTTTGTTTGTTTTTCTGGGATTAAAGGTGTGAGTCACCATGCTTGATAGTATCCTTGAACTGATGGATTTCTTCCTCTGGAATGCTAGGATTAAAGGTGTGTGCTACCACTGCCTATCCTCTATGTTTAATATTGTGGCTGTTCTGTCTTTGACCCCAGATAAGTTTATTAGGGTGCACAATATTTGAGGGAACACAATACCACCACACAAGTCCCAGAAACTAACTGGGTAGCAACAGAGACATATATTTAGGATCAAAATAGGCCCAAAGCCAGGAAGAAAGTATCCCAAAAGGAATTGGTTCCAATGCAAACTTAACACTGAGCATGGCAGAGCTTAAAGGGAGCCTCCAAAAGGTCCATACACCCACTAATTTGTCATAATAGAAAGCCAGATAGTGTTCAGATAGGCAAGTTTTTTTCAGACAACTGACGATCCTAAAATATCCAAGCAAGAAGTTGGAGAGCTCCTGGTGACAAAGGTTCCATCTTTACTGATTACTTGTCAATCACAGGTGGCTCAGTTTAGGCTACATACAATTTTTCAAGCTATGATTTTTTTTCTCTTACAGCAACAGCTCTTCTTCTCCCTTAAAATTGGTTTTAAGACTGAAAAGACTTAGGAATGTCCACACCTTTGATTTAGAAAGAAAAAAAAGTTTCTGCAGTTCCTGATTACCAAGGGTGTACAAAGTCCAAGTTGACCATTTGGATGTGGTAATAAGAGTTCTTCCCACAATTTAGCACTTATCCCTATTAGGGATACCTGCATTCATATGTGTGCTATTCTTTATTATCTAGTTTTGGGTTCGTATGGATCTTCACAAAGCTACATGATAACTTCAAAGGAATGAGTAACTCATAGGCCAGGGTTTTTCTAGATCCCTGGTGTCTCCTTGAGGTAGAACTCAGACATCTAATGGTCTATCCATCTACCTTTGAACCTTTCCCACCCCGTCAACCTCTGTATTTCTTTTAAAGTGGCATTTTTCCTTTAATTGTTCGATTTAAAACTACTGAGGGATTTTTATTGGAAGAAAGTGATAAGATGTCCAGGAAGACTACATTAGCTTCCTTAGTCACCATGTTTGCAGGGAAGCAACACACTGACAAACTTGGTACCATCTCCTGGCTAGCTAGATTAAATCTACAGCAGCGCTAGCTATCTGGTTTCTTTGATTTTAATCAGCAAAAGAGTCATAGAAATATCAACTACTTCTGGGTTATATTTCAAAATTCTATTTCAGCAGTGTAGATAAGTATGTGCTGCATAGGGAGTGAAGTCAGAGAAAAGTGGGGAGGATTTTTGTAAGGCTGCAAGAAGAGCAAAGGATTAAGGAAGAATCAATTAAGGAAAAAGGTCAGATTGAGAGCAATGTTGTCTATTTAGAAATATTTTCAGAATTAATGTGATTACTGTAGGAAGTTTGTAAGTTCAAAAAATGTTGGCACATAAAAAAATAAACCAAAAGGATAACCGCCCCCCAACATAATACCACCAAACTATACTCACTCACAAGCCTCCGTGCTAAGAAAACTCTTAGTCAGGGCTTATGTTTGTATAAAATGTGGAGAAATGAAGAATAAGAGCTTCAGCAAAGGTGATAAAGTCTAGTTATAGGGAAAATGCTTCTTGAAAAATGCCCTCTGTTTTTATTGTCAGCAAGAGAACAACTTCATAAGCCTCAGAACCAGACAAATGATATAAGCTGCATCAGTTGGGAAATCACAAAAAGACCTAAGACAATACTCTACCCTAAAGATGTGTCTTTCCAAATCCTTATTGTCAGTACGGCACTGTTTCCATACATATTTCTGTCTGTCTTTCTACATCAACAGAAAAGGCTGTATATCTGAGTGAGCTTGGATCCCTTTTCACTTAATCTTACAGTTTGTGGGAATCATAAATTACCAAGTTCCCAATGCTTTCTCGATTTCAGGTGTGATCCAATAGTTAATTGGCACAAGGCTCAGGGGAGGGTTCTCTCCTTCACCATCATGGTAGAGGTTTCTCCCTCTTCTCTCACCCCAACTCTTTCCACTTTAACATGTGACTGTCCTCAGTACAGTGCAGTCCTCTGGCCCTCCTCAGATCTGCTGATGCAAAGTGAAGGGGGCATGAATGTGTGAATAATTAGGCTGGCAAATACTTTCATTTTCTGGAGACCCCTTTTATAAAAAATACTCACTTTCAAACATTATGTTTCATGCCGAAGTTCAAAGGATGTGATATGTAGACTTTAAATTGCTTTAAAGCTATTGTCTTTTGTAAGACTAACTTTGTGAATTGTGTACATTGTCTATGATTATAGAACACATAGCTATTTTAGACCTTTTTATCATTATAGCTGGTTTAAAATGAGATGATGCAGATCCCCATATTAAAGCTAAGCTGGATACATACATCTGGATACTATTCAGATGTATGGCAAAATGTTCTCGTGACCTCCTTTATCTTTTAGAGCTGGCTAGCAAAGAGACACATACAAAATAGTAGGTGGTCCAGCTAAAACAGTGAGGTAATTATAGCACTCTAATGGGTGAAAAATGTCCATTCTTATATGGTTAAAACATGTATGGATCACTACGTAAAAAGCTTCCGGGGATGTGCTTGGGACTGTGAAAACAATTTCAGAGTCCTATAATAGACATGAGAAGTGAAGGCAGATGTAGATTTTTGGATCTTAGGTGGTTTGTAATCTAATCGGGACATGAGCCAGCCAGGGCAAAAGTGATTGGCAGTACTAACCAGCAGATAGGGGGGTGATGCTATGTGTATAGGATTGATGTGTTGTAAGAAGTGTTTGAGATTAGTATGTCATATTGAATCAGGGACATTGGCCAGGAAAATGAAGACATATCTGTTATGGGTATTGTAGCCAGATAGTGAAGGGGAAAATTAAGGAAAAATCTGTTTCTACTTAACTCAAACAAATAGAGGATTAAACATGATGGATGCAAACAAGCAAAGTGCCTTCTCTCCGATGCACTGTTACTTGAGAAATCATTAAGCTCATCTTCAGTTTTGATTTGTTTTTTCTACCCTGAAGGATAAATAGAGTTAGATGGGAGTGTTCCCAACACAGTATCTACTCTAAGCTTCCTCTTCAAGGCGCTGGACTATCAGCTTTGTTCTGATGAGTTTAGGAATAAAAGAGTTCTCCTGAGATTGAACTGCTGGTAACTAGTTCCCAGTTGCTGGGATCACATTTGCTCTCCTACTCCTCCTGGGTTGACTTCAGTGATAGGATGGGGGAGGGGGCGGGGGCGGGGAGACAAGGGTGGGAGGGATGCCTTGTTGAGCCCTGTTTCCCTGGAGAGCTCTCCTGCTATAACAAATTCAGTCCCTGGACAGGACTTTGATTTTTTCTTCAGTGTTCACTACCTTCTAAATCAGTAGTTTTCAAATTCTAATGCATATCAGAAAACCCTGGAACGCTTAGTAAAATGCTGAATTCTGGACATCTACCACCAGCATCCCTAGTTCACTGGGTCAGCACATTAAGCTTAGGGGGCTGCTGGGACTCCATAAAACTATACTCAGATAACTACAATGATTCTCCTCTATGTGTTTTAACAATATTTTCTGTTTTCATGGTGTGTGTATGTGTGCGTGTGCGTGTGCGTGTACGTGTGTGTGTGTGTGTGTGTGTGTGTGTGTGTGTGTGTGTGTACATGAGTGCAGATGCCCGTGGCCAGGTCCTAGATCTAGAGTTACAAGCTATTTCGAGCCACCTGATGTGAGTGCTGGGAAGAGAACTCCAACCCTCTAGGCGAGCAACAAGTGCTCCTTACTGCTCTGCCATCTCCCCAGTCCTCAATTTTTAGTTCTCAAAGGACTCCTGTGATACAGGGATGGTTGTTTCTCCCATTTTACAGATAAAGAAAGAGATGCTCTGTTGTTACAGCAAATTTGCTCCAAAATATTCACCTCAGAGGTGTCAGAGCCAAAGTCAGTCCCTAGGCAGTCTGATTTCAGAGGCAGTGTTCCTAACAGCATTGGACTTACTTAGTAACCTTGCCTGACTCCAGACAGCCCTCTTGGATGGGGCAGGCCCTGGAAACAACAGACAGCATGCACCCTTGCATCTTGCCTTCCTCTGACTTACCTTTCTTTTCAATGCATCCTTAAAGCCCTTTAGATGCATATTTAATTCCACTCTGATCCTAGAGTGTGCTCAGAGCTTAGCTTCCATTTGGCAAGACAATGCAGGCATGAGGAGGGGACTTCTCTTCCATTCTTTTGTCACTCCTCACTTGCTCCCCTGGCCTGAGATTCCCCTCTCTGCTGATTATTTGCTGAGGCCTCGAACTGTTCTTTATCACACTGTGCATGCTATACAATCTCATGTCACCCTCAGTGGTGATGTTTTCTCCACCACCACCACCCTGCAAAATAACCTTTTTTTTCCACCCTTATCTCATCACAGGTGAATCCTATGTTCATAACAAAGACAGAAAATAAAAAAATTTTAATAAGTCAGTGTTTTTTAACTTTAATCCCAAAAGAGGGGCTTGGCTGACTGATGGGGCAACTGCAGTTTGTAGAAACGCTGAAGAACAAAGGCTTTCAATCAAGCTCCTGCTGGTACTACTGTCTATAGATTTCTTACCATCTTGTGTTCAATTCCTGCATGGATCAAATTATCTAAATGAATATCTCAGTTGCAGTTTTTGGTTTTAGCTGCTTTTAAACGGTACATGAATAATCCATCAAATAAGTATTTAATAGGAGATTCCATCCTCTAATATAATTGGAGTAGCCCACTTTAGGATTTCGCTGAAATAAATCAACATATTGACCTTCTGGGTCATAATCATACTCTTGGCTAAGAGTAAGTAGGTCCTGAGTTAAACTGTTATTATAAATCATTGAGTTTAGGCCAGACTCTCTATCTGGTGAAAATTCCTTTCCAAAATCTGCAGCCCCATCAAAACATTTAACTGAAGCACAGTAAGGGTCACCTTGCTGGGATATGAGAACTATCTGAAATTTTGAAATATATGTAAATATCTGGGCCCAACTTCAAGAAAATCCGACTCATTTAGACCAGAAGAGGCTAGACAGGGATGGAGCTCCCTGGGTGACTCTAATATGAGGCTAGGGTTGAGAAACAGATAGATACACAGACCACCAGCCTGGAAATGGCCGTGGTGCCTAGCACTGTCCCTGGCAGTCTTGGTTAGAAAGATAAAGCAGTTTTTATGCTGCTGTCCTCCACCCTCCAAGTAGATCTCTAATTAATGCTTCTTTTCGTGTAACAAAGCTAACTCAGTAGTTGTTCTTTTTTAAGGTTGTTTTAGTTCTTAGCATAAGCCCCCCCCCACCCAAGTAATGGCGACTCTCTATCGCCACCTGGTGTCAGAAAGTGCTACTGTGTATGGAAAATACAAATAAAAGAAGAGATAGTTTTAAATATTCAAACCCCAACAAAGTAGCAAAATTAGCTACATCGAGAAAAACTGGCTAACTAAACTTACTAAGACAGTCAGAATTTTGGGTATCTTGTTCCTGTACCCTAAGTTTTTCTGCTTTTCGTTTGAAAGTTATCAATGAAGTCGGGGAGGTGATGTTTTGCCTCCCCTTAGTACAGTGCTTTTGGCACAAGATATTGTTGAAGTTTAGCTGATGTCGGGTAGTTACGACCTTCGAAGATGAATATTGGGTATGAATATCCTCTCCAGAGCGGTGGTTAAAAAGCAGGAAATAATTTCTAATGTGTTGGGGAAAAAAGGGGGACAATATGCAAATCATGTAGTTCGTGTCTATGATGAAGTTAAAAGTTATCTGTTTCCAATTACCTAGCATCCCTGACCAGTTCCCAAAGTGAAATGATAATGGTTGCTTTGTATTTGTGCAGCAGAGGAGGGATATCTAAAAGGCCGACGTTGTCTCTTTGGAAGCTTACATACTGAACATACAAGATGTTGGCTTCAGATGAGGGATTTAAACTTCCTGAATCTCCACTTCCATGTGTGGAAAGTAGAAAGAGCACTGTGTGGATTACACAGCCTACCTAAATGGAGAAGGACTGAAGTACCACTGATGCTAGTCACAGAACTCACCCGTATTTAAAATGTGATTTTAGCTAGTGTGGACTTCTAAATTGTATTTTGCTCACCTGAGTTCACGGGCTTTTAAGCCAGAGTCTGTGTTCAAATCCTAGTTACTTTGCTATAAGTTGCTTTTAAACTGTAAAATAGGAATAATAGTTAAGGGTGTTAAACACATTATTGTGGGTACAGTTAGTTGCAATGGTACCTAAAATGTGGGAATTTTTTTCACTAAATGTTAGCATTGCAGTTGCTTTTACTATTGCTATGTTGATAAAACCCATTACATTGTTTTTAGCTCATAGGATCTGTTTCAAACATGTGGTCTTCAAATGTGTATGTCCATTCAATAAAAATAAAACATGTCTTTAAGTCTACCAATTCCTATTTTAAAATCTAGGCAGAAGAGCTGGAGAGATGGCTGAAGGGTTAAGAATACGTGTTGCTCTTGCAGAGGACCCAGCACCCACGTGGTAGTTTATAACCATGTCTAGCCCTGTTTCCTAGGATTCTAATACCCTCATCTAACCTCCTTAGGCACCAAGTACACACATGGTGCACATACATACATGCAGGCAAAACTTTTACACATAAAAGAAAATATATAAAACTAATTAAAAACTAAATCTAGGTGGAGAGACTAGGGCAAAAATTTCATGCAAGAATGTTGATATAGCATTTTGAAATGATCTTCACATATTTTTAGAATACAGAAAAAAAACATAACCAAAAAAACTGGCAATGAGAAGGAAATTGCAGGTGTGATGTATGCCATGACATTGCATCAAAATACCTATCACAGTTTCCAGAATCAACTCCTTTCTATCAGAATGTTTTATGAGTGTCATCACAGCAGCTCAGCAAGTTCAGTTGCTGGAGGTCAAGTTTCCACGTCAACGATCTGTATTGTTAACTAGTTTGGGTCTGTGATAGGAGTCCACTCTTTCCTTCTCTTTTGTAGTTTGCAAAAAAAGCAGAAATAAAGCCGGGCAGTGGTGGCTCATACCTTTAATCCCAGCACTCGGGAGGCAGAGCCAGGCAGATCTCTGTGAGTTTGAGGCCAGCCTGGGCTACCAAGTGAGTTCCAGGAAAGGCACAAAGTTACACAAAGAAACCCTGTCTCGAAAAACAAAATCAAACAAACAAAAGAAAAAAGCACAAATAACCCTCTGTTTATTACTGTGACAGACAAGTATTAAAATTTAAAAACTGTGTATACCTCGCCATAAGATAAAACTTCTAAATGGTACTTTGACAAAACTGTGTTAATAAAGGAAAGAGCATCTTAGATTGCAATGGGAGTAACTTCCCTCTCACAGTGTATGTACTCCTCTGCAACCCTAGCCTCAGAAATACATGTTAACAAAAAGACAATGAAACTCATGTTGTCAATTTTTCTCAGAGTGTCCAAAGCACAACGAGACAATTACACTTGAAGAGAAACAAATGGTGAAATAAGAGCAGTATTAGCTCCAAATTCATGGGTGATGACACTTTGCAGAGGAGACTGTTATCTTGGACAAACACCTTTGAGGAAAAACTCTGGGATCCCTTGCCTCTGTCACTTGACTGGCCACAATATGTTCTCTGAATGCTGTGCCTCATCCTGATGACTAGATACCTATCCCCTGTCATGGTCAGGATACCACACCACTCCAGTTTTGCTTCTGGCTCTTTCAAGATCACTCAGGATATTTTAAGTAGTTTTACCCTGTATGTGTCTTTAAAGAAAAACCTAATTCTTCAGAGACAAGTAAATTGGAGAAACAATTGTCTCCGTGACACTATATGCAGAATAGTAAACAATCTGAGAAGGTTTGTGTGGTGAATATTGATGCTTGTAATAACTTTTTCTTTGAAAATATTTTTTTCATGGAATATATTCTGATTACAATTTCCCCTCCCTCATCTCCTTCTATATCCTCCCCACATCCCTCCCCATCCAAACTCCACACCCTCTCTCTTTAGAAAACAAACAGGCAAATTTAAAAAAACAGAATTAAATAAAATAAATAAAAAGTAAAAGACAAGAAGCATACATGCAGAGACATACACGCACACATGTGTGCACACACACAACACACACACACACACACACACACACACACACACACTATAAAAATGCAAAATCAAAAACCATAATATAATATATAAGCAAAAGACCAAGTAAGGAAAAAAAAGCACAAACAAAGCCCCCAAAATCCAAAAATACCACTGAGTTTGCTCTGTGTTGAGTTTCTCTGTGTTGAGTTTCTCTGTGTTGAGGTTGCTCTGTTTTGATTGCTCTGTGTTGAGGTTGCTCTGTGTTGAGGTTGCTCTGTGTTGAGGTTGCTCTGTGTTGAGGTTGCTCTGTGTTGAGTCTGCTGTGTTGAGTTTCTCTGTGTTGAGTTTGCTCTGTGTTGAGTTTCTCTGTGTTGAGTTTCTCTGTGTTGAGTTTCTCTGTGTTGAGTTTGCTCTGTGTTGAGGTTGCTCTGTGTTGAGTTTGCTCTGTGTTGAGGTGAATTTCTCTGTGTTGAGTTTCTCTGTGTTGAGTTTGCTCTGTGTTGAGTTTCTCTGTGTTGAGGTTGCTCTGTGTTGAGGTTGCTCTGTGTTGGTGTTGCTCTGTGTTGAGTTTCTTTGTGTTTAGGTTGCTCTGTGTTGAGGTTGCTCTGTGTTGAGTTTCTCTGTGTTGAGTTTGTTTGTGTTGAGGTTGCTCTGTTTTGATTGGTCTGTGTTGAAGTTGCTCTGTGTTGAGGTTGCTCTGTGTTGAGTTTCTCTGTGTTGAGTTTGCTCTGTGTTGAGGTTGCTCCGTGTTGAGTTTGCTCTTTGTTGAGTTTCTCTGTGTTGAGTTTGCTCTGTATTGAGGTTGTTCCATGTTGAGTTTGCTCTCTAGTGAGGTGAATTTCTCTGTGTTGATTTTCTTTGTGTTGATGTTGCTCTGTGTTGCTTGCTCTGTGTTGAGTTTCTCTGTGTTGGTCATCTACAGCTGAGCATGGGGTCTGACCTTAAGTGTGATTTGTATAACCAGTGAGATGCCATTGGAGAAAATTGTTGTTTTCTTTGTGAGTAGTCATTTACAATAACTTCTGGAGAAGAGACTGAGATGTGGTAGAGAAGTTTGTGTTTTCAATTGTCCTTCTGGTTCCAACCAGGAAAATTAATTAAAAAGTGGTCAATTAAGTGATTAAACTTTTAAAAAGATGGATCTCAACTCCTGTCCTTGCCAGATTGGAATATAATGTAAGACCTAATAATCTGCCTACTAAAATGAGTCATATACATAACGACCACAATAATCATTGTCCTATGAAGAACTATGCTAAAAGCTGAATAGAATTGGTGTACACTAAAAATTTCTCACATTTCTTGACTTTTTCTGCATTTAATTTTGAGTGGATGGTTGATACATTAATTATACAACTACTCAGATAGATCAACCTACTTATACATTTAAAGCTAATATTTTATTTAGATAAAAAGATTTTAAGCCGGGTGGTGGTGGCTCATGCCTTTAATCCCAGCACTCAGGAGGCAAAGTCAGGCAGATCTCTGTGAGTTTGAGGCCAGCCTGGGCTACCAAGTGAGTTCCAGGAAAGGCGCAAAGCTACACAGAGAAACCCTGTCTCGAAAAAGAAAAAAAAGATTTTATAAATACTTTTGCTTGGTACATCTTTAGAAGAAGAATGTGACTTGCACATAGTGCTTAAGGAACTATATGAATAGACTATCACTCCTTATACTTTAAAGAGTCTATTTGAGGGTTTATAACAAAAGGAAATGTTAGTGTTGGTACAGAGAAAAGGGAATTTTTGGTGAGACTGTAAATTGGTAGAGCCATTATTAAAAATAGTGTGGACATTCCTCAATAAACTAAAATTAGAACTAACATTTCCAGCTATTCCACTACTGTAACAGGAATCTTAAAAGATCAAAAACAAACCCAGGAGCCAGATATTGGAGTGAACGCTGAAAGATCAGAGAAACAGAACAAGCCACAGCCAACCTCACCTCACCAATTCCTCAGCTGATGTTGTTTCCTCAGACTGAAAGCTTCTGAGTCCTCATCTGAACGGATCTCAGCTGAACTGCTACTAATGGCCTAAAAGCTTAAAAGGACTTTAGTTCCTGATCCTCGTGCCTTATATACCCTTCTGCTTCCTGCCATCACTTCCTGGGATTCAAGGTGTTTGTCACCATGCCTGGCTGTTTCCAGTGTGGCTTTGAACTCATAGAGATCCCAATGGACCTCTGCATCCTGAATGCTAGGATTAAAGGTGTATGTGACACCATTTTCTGGCCTCTATGTCTGTCTAGTGGCTGTTCTGTTTTCTGACCCCAGATAAGTTTATTGGGGTACACAATATATTGGGAGACACAATATCACCACACACTACTAGTATATATTCAGAGAAAATGAATTAACATAGCAAAGAGATATCTACAAGCCCATGTGTATAATGGCAATATCCACAATAGCCAACATATAGAATCTATTGAAGTGAACATATGGTATATGTGCACTATTAAAAATTATTAAATTATAAGAATAATTAAATCCTGGCATGTTTGCAACTTGATTAAGACTTGAATAAGTAAGACATAAAAAGACATTGTGTACATACATTCTTACTTCTGATATCATGGAAGTAAAGAAGTGTGAGAGACAAAAATATAAATAGTGACTTGGGAAGCTTCACACTCCTTATGTCTCAGAACACTACAATAGAATAGCATGAGGAATACAACTTTATCTTTATTCTCTCGATTATGAATAACATGAGCTCTTAGTAATAGAGATAGGAAGAAGATAGGAATGAAAACTACTCAGTGATTGAAATGACATCACAGGAAACCTACAATCAGTGCTGGGTTACAGGTGCTGGGTGTGTGTATCAGTTACATAATCCCATTGGCAGAACGTCAGGCTTAACCATCCTGCTAAACAAACCAGAGAAGACTGAAAGATTGTGAAACCTAACCCACCATAAATATGAATTGAGGGCCCAGGTCTTTTATCTTTGAATGGTACAGTTTTAATGGATGCATTATAATGTTTTGTTACTTTAATATAAATATCTAGATAAGTGTTAATGTGATGTAGTTCAATTAAGTGTACATATAAGCAATATATCATCTTAAAATTTTGAGATGCACATGCTTCCCTAGAAACACATTTACAATCAATAGACTGAACATCCATCCTTTACAAAACAAATTCTAGACCATTTCATAATCCATTCCTGCTGCTTTCTTTACTCCTTTCCTATAAGCAACCACTCATCTGCTTTCTGCCAGTATAAATTTGTTTGCTTTCATAGAGTTTTATATTGTTGGAATGAAACAGCATGTGTTTTTTCCTGTCATTTTTCCCCATTCAGCACAATGGTTTAGAGATATCCACTAAACAACAGGTAGAGTCCATCCCTTTCCATTACTGAATATTGTTCCACCATATGGCTGTCCCACACATTTGGGATATTGACTCACCCCTTGATAACTATTTGAGCTTAATTTTAAGACACTAAAATAAGGCTATGGACACTCATATGCAAGTCTTGATATGGCCATATGTTCCTCATTTATGCTATGGCTTTGTAGCAACACAAGCACACATACCTTTGATTTTAAAAAATGCCTTAACAATCTAAATAAAATTTCCAAATAATGGGGGAGACAGAGCCCCAACTGGCCATCTCTTGTCATCAATGAAGCTTCCAGTACCAGGATCGATCGGGTTACATCTAATCGAGTTGTTGGCCAAAGGCACCCCACAGGAACTCTCAAACAACCCAGACTGCTGCCAAGACTATAGGATGCTCTCCACAAACTGACCATAGGACCCCATGGCTGAGGACAACACCCACACAGCTCATTGATCACGGAGAGGTCAAACTGGTGCCTCTGTTGAACCTTCACCCCAATGTGCCTTTTGTACAGGAAGATGCTCTCCAGGCTACCAAAAGAGAAACATAAACACCAACCCAGCCACAAACCCTTTGATCTACAAAGGTGTCCTGACTGAAAGATATGCCAGAGCAATGGTGGCATAAAGCTTGTGGGAGTAGCCAACCAATATCTGATTTGACTAAAGGCCCACTCCATGAGATGGAACCCATACTTGAACACTGCTTGCATTTCCAAAAACCAGAGACTAGGTAGCCCAGGGACCTAGGATAAAACCAAATAATGGTAGTCTAAAACAAAAAAAGCAGTGAAATGATTCCTAATGATATTCTGCTATCAGTGCCTTGCTCAGCCATCATCAGAGAAGCTTCCTCCTGCTGCAGATGGGAACAAGCACAGAGACGCACAGCCAATCAGAACGAGAGACTTTGGAACACTCAGCCCTAAAAGAGATGTCTCTACTAAATCCTTCCCTTCAGGGCTTAGGGAACTATGGAAGGGGATGAAGCAGGAAGAGTGCTAGAGCCATAGGGGTGGAAGACACCAAGTAAACAAGGCCCCCTAAATCAACAGCATCAGCTGCGTCTCACACAGAGGAACTCACAGAGACTGAGGCAGCATGCACAGGGCCTGACAGGTCTGCACCAGATCTGGTCCTAAGGCTGAAAGGAGAAATGGGTGCATGCCCCATTTTAACCCAGAAGCTATCTCCAATTGATAACCATCTGCAAATGAAAATTAAATTTTCTCCAAGGGAGTCTCACTGGAGAAAAAAAAATTACTCTTAAGGGTAGGCTGCGTGCCCAGCAGTAGATGGCCAACAGAAAATGAAATGAATTCAAAAGCATCTTTGAAGGTTCCTTGTTTCATAATGTTGTGTCATGATGGATTTACCTTTTTTTTTAATTTTATCTTATTATTTTTTATTTTTATTTTACTTAAATTTGTAGTGGTATTTTGTGGTACTCTAATAAAATTTGCCTGAAGATCAGAGGAGCGAGCCAGCCACTAGATTAAACATAGAGGTCAGGCAGTGGTGGCATACATTTTTAATCCTAGTACTTGGGAGACAGAGATCCATCTGGATCTCTGTGAGTTCAAGGCCACACTGGGCCACACTAGGCTACATGAGATTGATTCAGTATAGGAGAGAAACTGAGCCAGGCAGTGGTGGCACACACCTTTAACCTCAGTATTTGGGAAACACACATGCCACTAATCCCAGCACTAGGGAAGCTGAGGTAGGGGGTGAAATGGCTGGGTGGAGAAAGGCTTATAAGGCAGGAGGAGACAGGAACTGAGCCCCCTTCACCTGAGGACTCAGAGGCGTTCAGTCTGAGGATTCTTGGAGACAGGGTCTTCTCTTTTTGGCTTAGTAGCTGGCGAGGTGAGAAGTGACTTGTTTCCTCTTTGAGCATTTACCCCAATATCTGGCTCCAGGTTTTTATTATAAGACCATTTAGGATTCATGCAACACACATTTTTCCTTCTCTCAGGTCCATTGCATATATATTATGGCTCCCGGTGTAGTGTCTTCATGGGGTTCCTGAGTGTGCAAACAAATGGATCTCACTTCCTTGTGCTTCTCTTTGGCTCTTTTCCTTCTGTTTGTTTGCTCCAATCTGATGTGGTAGTTTGTTGGATTTTGTTTTATCTTATCCTACTATTATATTTTTTATTTTTGAGAGAGAGAGAGAGACAGAAAGGGGTGGATCCAGATAGGAGGGGAGGTGGGGAGGGACTGGGAGGAATAGAAAGAGGGAAAACTGTAATCAGGATATATTATGTGAAAAAATTTCTATTTCTAATAAAAGGAAAAAATAGTAAGTAAAAATAAGTAAATAAGCCAGGCAGTTGGCGGTGCACACCTTTAATCCCAGCACTCAGATCTCTGTGAGTTTGAGGCCAGCCTGGTCTACAGATTGAGTTCCAGGAAAGGCACCAAAGCAACACAGAGAACCCTGTCTCAGGGGGAGGCGGGGAGGTAAATAAACTGAAAGTACAGGAAGACTGGCATTCAATATTCAGCACCCCCAAGGCAGCTCACCAAGATATGTGACTCTAGTTTCGTAAAATCTAACACCATCTTCTGGCCTCTGAAGTCACTATATGCCCACGACACACAGGAACGCACTCAGGCACACACATACACATGCAAAATAAAAATAAATAAATAACCGGTTTTGGGGTTTTTTATTAATTTTTTTCATTTATTTTACATACTGACCACAGTTTCCCCTCCCTCCTCTCCTTCTGTCCCTTCCCTCTACCTCCCATCTACCCTCACCTCCCCCATCCATTCCTCCTCTGTCTCTTCTCAGAAAGGGGCAGGCCTCTCATGGGAGTCTGTGAACAGAGTTTCAAGTCAAGGCAGGACGGAGCTCCTCCCTCTGCATCAAGGCTGGGTGAGGCAACCAGCATGGGGAACAGGTTCCCAAAAGCCAGCTCAGGAGCCAGGGACAAGTCCTGGTCCCACTGCTAGGGGCCCTACAAATAGGCCAAGTTACACAGCTGTCACACACATACAGAGGGCTGGGTTGGTCCCATGCAGGCTCACTAGCTGTTGGTCCAGAGTCTGTGATCTCCCATGAACTCAGGTCAGCTGTCTCTATGGGTTCCCCCTCAGGACCTTGACCCCTCTCTTCAACAGGACTCCTGGAGCTCAGCCCAGTGCTTGGCTGTGGATTTCTACATTTGCCTCCATCATTTACTGGATAAATGCTCTCTGATGACAATTAGGGTAGTCAACAATCTGATTACCAGAGAAGGCCAGTTCAGGCACCCTCTCCACTATTGCTAGGAGTTTCATCTAGGGTCATCTTTATGGATTCCTGGGAAAGATCTCCTATGGTCATGAATCAGTAGGATTAACATAGCAAAAATGGCCATCTTACCAAAAGCAATCTACAGATTCAATGCAATCCCCATCAAAATTCCAACACAATTCTTCACAGACCTCAGAAGAACAATACTCAATCTCATATGGAAAAACAAAAAACCAAGGATAGCTAAAACAATCATATACAATAAAGAAACTTCTGGAGGTATCACCATCCCTAAATTCAAGCTCTACTATAAAGCTATAGTAATAAAAACAACATGGTATTGGAATAAAAGCAGACAGGTAGATCAATGGAATCTAATCAAAGATCCTGACATAAATCCACAAACCTATGAATACCTGATTTTTGACAAAGAAGCCAAAATTATAAAATGGAAAAAAGAAAACATATTCAACAAATGGTGCTGGCATAACTGGATGTTAGCATGTAGAGGAATGCAAATAGATCCGTATCTATCACTCTTAACAAAACTCAAGTCCAAGTGGATCAAAGACCTCAATATAAATCCAGTTACACCGAACCTGATAGAAAAGAAAGTGGCAAGTAGCCTTGAATGCACTGGCACAGGAGACTACTTCCTGAATATAACACCAGTAGCACAGACACTGGAATTGACATTTAATAAATGGGAGCTCCTGGAACTGAAGGTAAATAACTTTTTTTTTTTTTAATGATGAAAAGCAGAGATTCCAGGCTGTCAAATGGTGACTCTCCAACTCTCTACTATACCAGTACCATATCAAAACCTTCAGTAACTCCTATTCTTGAACTTCCTAGAATAAAATACTATTAATATCACATCAGTGGATATTCTATGAGATATTTAGATAGCCAACATCACTATGTATTACAGCAAAGAACAGAGAATTTATATAGCTTGTGGGGGGATTTCCTTAAGATGTTCATAAGAGTATACTACATGAAGTATAAAGCTTTGCATATAGCTTATGTTCAGTTAATAACAATGAAAATCAATGAATGATAACTTTGGAAAAATGTAACTATGTATTATATAATGAAAGGTACATACAACTAAGTAAAGAAATATTGACTCTAATGTCTAAGTCACTTAGTCACATACACCTTGCCTCTCTTATCCATAAAAAAAAAGATAACACATAATCCTTTTTACAAGTCACCAATTTTCTGAAAACCAAGAGGAGTTTTGAACTCATTTGCCAAAACTTAACCACCCTGTACTGATTTATTAAGAAGATCTTACTAGAAATGAGAATCTATTTTTACTTTTATTTATCTTTCTTAGTAAAAAAAAAAAATACTTGAATATGGTACTACAAAAAAAAAATCAACAAATTTGGACTGGTCATGTTAGTGCATACCTTAATTCCAGCACTCAGGAGGCAGAGGCAGACAGATATCTGGGAGTCTGAGGCCAGCCTGGTCTACAAAGAGAGTCCCAGGCCAGCCAGGGCCACATAGTAAGACTGTCTCAGAAAAAAAAGTAATACATTTAATTATGGATTGTAACTTGCATTCTGATGGTATCTTAATAATTTGCATTTTATTTGTTGTGCTCTCCTACTAAAAATCCTCACACTTTCAGTTCTAAAGAGGAAATCTCCATTGGATAGGAATTGTGAACACTTTCCCCAAATTTCCACCTATTTACAACTAGTCTTTTCGTGTAGTGGGCACAAAACATACATGCACATGCGTGTGCACTTAAGCACATGTGTGCACACACGTGCACACACGCTCATACAAACACACATGCACACACAAATGGCTCAACTATGAAATGCATTCTCTCTCATATGAAAGTCCAGGCACAAGCAGTTCTCAGATCTTTGAGGACTGCTGTGTCTACTGTTGCATTTATCACATGACATTTTTCTTGTGTGAGTTTTGATCACAGGTCACATCATGGGCGAGACAGATTTGATTCTGGAACACCAGCCGTTCCATTTGCTTTCTGGCAAACAAAAAGTTAAACAAGAAGGAAAGGAGTTAAATCACATCTTTTAATGACACTTCCCTAAAGTTGTCACACTCCATTAGTAAGATATGGCAATACACAGATCAAGGGACTAAATATGGCCATTGTTTTAGACTGCTGCATGTCTGGCTAAAATGGTAGGTAAGCTCCACCACTAGAGAACAGACATCAGGAACACATTTAGTGTTTGCCTGCCCCCTCTGTTTTAATAAGTAGTTGTTATAAAAGACAAATAGCAAACTGGGCAACAGCCTGAAAATCAAATCTCTGTATGCCATGGGCTTATAACACAGAGGTATTTTTTAAAATAACCATTCTTTCTGGGTTTTGATGTATCACTGCGGTGGCTTCCCAGGGCATCCTAGGGATTACGTTGTAATGATGGGTGAATGCCAATTTCTACCATTCCTCAAAGGCTTTCTTAATTATTTTTTGTCTACAAGGAAATCTAGTGGTTTTTTAAAGATGCTTGAACATTTGGCATGCTTCCAGAAACCCCTAACACAAACCTGAAACAGCTTTAGTCCCATAGTCCTGCTTATGTTCCTGCTCTGTGCGTTCCCCAGGACCCTTTTCTTAGAGCTGTGAACCTGGGAACAGCCCTGTGGCTAGTGAATGTGATTCTCACTTACTTAATGTCATCAATTATTTCTAAACATTCCTTATATTTGTGCAGAGTGGTTCTTTAAATACCTGTTATGATGGTTTAAAACTATAAAAATAAGTCTAACCCAGAGAAGAATATACTATAATTAATTTTTTAATTACGTAATTCTGTTTAGGTAATTAGGGAAGGGATACATTTCTATAAGATACACACACATACACACACACACACACACACACACACACACACACACACACACGTGTGTGTGTGTGTGTGTATATATATATGTACACAGGAAAGCATTCTAGGTACGCTTTATTTCTCCCCACATAAGATGACACATTTTGCATTTCTATTCATGACTGATAATCTCAGCTTAGAGGACAAAGATTAAGATATTTAACACTGTTGGGTTCAAGACACCTTTCTTTCAGTTCAACCTTGCCTCCAGTAAATAAAGTATCCTTACCCCCTACCAGCTCTTGTGTCTGTATCTCAGCACGCTCAGAATTTGGAGGAAAGAATGATTTAGTCTCTTGAGTCTAAGCAACACTGAAAGTACAATTAAGTGATAAACAGAAGGCTGGCTGGTCCATGACTGTGTGAGCCAGAGTGCTTCCTAATGACAGGAAAGGACTGGGAATGCATGCCACCGCTGAGTGTTCATTAGTGTCAAGGAGAACCATGTTTGAAGCATGCAAAGGAAAAGAAGGGACATTTTTATTTCAGGGAAGAAAGGGTCAGGGCCAGGTTTTAAGGATACATGCAGAAACTAAGCACAGCACAGTGGCGAGTCTCTTTGAGGGTGGCAAGGTTATGTCTGTTTACAAGAAGCTCAATAATTCAACGGGGAAATAGTATTGTGGGATCTTGACATCTCCAGGTCCAGCATCAGCAACTTTCTTATCAGCACACTGGGCTCCGCAGTAAATCAGAATCTTGCTTTATAAAAATGAAACAAATGTTTGTTTGGGTTTTAAACAATTAAGAGAAAAATCCAATCCGAGGTTGATTCCAGACAATAAACACACCATTAGCAGAGCCTCAACCAGGATTGATTCTGGACTGGTGCTTCAGAAGTTGAATCAGCCATGGGGTTCTGCCTAAGGGCCACCAGCGACTGAACGTCTGTCTCTGTTCTCAGGCTCTTCTACTTGGTGTTCTATCACTTGGGATGAAATGAGCATTCTCCTAATGGATTTGCAGAATTCAGTCGTGGTGGCTCCACAATGTCCACACAGATGCTCTAGTTAAAAAAGAAGAAAGCCTTTGGGTTGGTGCCTTTATTTTATTCTATGTATTATTAGTTTCCATCCAATGAAAGAAAAATATAACATTGCATTTTTCCCTTTGGTTTTCATCACGAACAGACACATTCAGAACTCTTACCAAGACCCGTCCTTGAGAGCATTAATGCTACAGCTGGTTTTTATTCTTGCTCCTAGGTGGCCCTGCTGAAATACAGTTTTGCTCTTTGGTTGCACAGATATTTTGTTGGAAAGTGTAAGTAAACTAGTGTAAGCCTGAGTAAATCTGCATTAATTTAAAATGGTTGAAATTTACAGCTTCGTCCAACCAAGTGAAGAAAATGGCTCGATGTTTGTGAGAGCTGAGTCCTACTTCCTCTCAGCAGCTCCAGAAGTAATTGTATGGAATGTCCTACATTATAGTCAAGGAGACTATGGTGCAGAGATACTGATCCATATTCCTGAGACTATACACTCATCACTATCACTGTCAGGGCCAGACTCTAGCTCTTGTGGACTCTAGTCTAAGACTCCTTTTTCGGTCATGTGGATTCTTCTATTTAAAAGAGAAAGTAAGTTAAAGATTTTAAAAACATGATCAACTTCATGATATCTACTGGATGCGGCAAATAAGAAAGTCTCTTATGATAAATGTCAATCTAGTCAGCTCTTGTTGGACATGAGAGGGTGCTTTTCTCAAATGCTAACTGTAGGGTTCCTGAAATTATCTCCCCCCATCTCTCCCTCTCTCTCTCTCTCTCTCTCTCTCTCTCTCTCTCTCTCTCTCTCTCTCTCCCTCTCCCTCTCTGCTTCTACACCAGAGCTTCCATTTCACCCTGCAGGAGACATAATCAACTCCTACAAGGACATTAGTAAAAATGCATGTAGTTAAAGTTACTGCATCTTAACTCTTATCAGCAACCCTGACAATAAACTTTGCCTCCAAAAGAGGCTTACGGCCCTAACCCATCTTTTCTGATCTCAGCACTGATATAGGCTCAAGTTGCTTGTGGAAACCTGTGTCTTTTCTTCCAGAGGTAATAAGTAGCAGACCCTAGGAGTGTCTGTTGAAGGCAAGAGAAAAGCCGCTGTCTGCCTTTGCAGTCCCCTGGGAGCAAGAGCTTTTGTGAGGAAGCAGACAGGCCTTGTGCTGCAGCCTGGCTCACAATGGCACATGCTAGTGACAAGAGACATAACATGGGAGCAGTGGCTCCCGCCTGGCTGCAGCTATTGATACAAGTTGTGTTGACTTGTAGTTATTCCAACTTCAATCGGGAAGCTGCATTCCAAATAGTAATCAGTACCACACAAAGCCTTCCAGTGTGCACTCCTCACCCTAATTAAACACAATGGAAAGGCAATTAAAACGCACATTCGAAAGCAAGTTGTTCCTCCTATGGAATAAATTATTTTCTTTTGGGCTTAGTTTAGCATTTGACCAGAGTCAGCGGAAGGAAAAGCAACATTCATCTTATTACTGACAGGAGGCAAGGATTTTAATATGCACAGATAAATGTAATGAGGACTATCTTTCATGTCTTTTAAGACTTATATTATACATAGGCAGAGCCTAGCATGGTTAAAGTGTGTGTGTGTGTGTGTGTGTGTGTGTGTGTGTGTGTGTGTCCCCACAAACAAACAAAAGCTGAATGACCAGAGTCTTAGCCTTGAGGAGGACTATAAATGGACCCCACATCATTCTTAATTTCACAATAATTTAAACAATTTCTTTGTTTTTATTCTCATGGGATGACTAGATTCCAAATCACCAGAAAATTTATGAAACAAAAATCCAAAACCCAAAGATAGTCAAAGAATGTATTAGTTCCTAGAAGAGAGAGTGGGTTATATCTAAAATTTTTATTGTTTAAAACAGATTACAATATCAATGTAAAGTACATTTTGTACTATCTTAAGTTTTAAATATTTCTCTTTAATGACAAAAACCTTATGCAACCACAGCACCTTGTCATGAACTGCCTTAGCTTTGGCAGCTCTCTGAAATTTTAGCACATTTATACAGGTACACCAAAGGGGAAACTTCTGTGGTATTTTTGTTAGTTCAGTTGTTTTTCTTCTTCTGTTGAAGATATTTAAAAGTTCATTTTTTATTACAAAAAAGTCAGTAGATTCTAAATGCATGGAATTTACATTTTTCCCTTTACTGATATTTTCACGGGCACTGTGATAGGGTCAGTCTTGATTTCAAATCACCTGTGAGACAAATCTCTGGGTGTGTCTAAGAGGGAATTTACAGAAGTTTTACTGAAATGAGAAGACCATCCTGAATGTGGGAGATGCCATCCACGGGATGGGGAGGCTGAATAAAAATGAAAAAGCAAGCATAGTATCAATGCCCATCTCTCTGCTTTTTGAGTGTAGACTATCTGCTTTGTATGCCTGCCACCATGCCTTCCCCACCATGATGGACTATACCCCCACCATGCCTTCCCCACCATGATGGACTATACCCCCACCATGCCTTCCCCACCATGATGGACTATACCCCCACCATGCCTTCCCCACCATGATGGACTATACCCCCACCATGCCTTCCCCACCATGATGGACTCTACCCCATCATGCCTTCCCCAACATGATGGGCTATACCCCCACCATGCCTTCCCCACCATGAAGGACTATACCCCCACCATGATGGGCTATACCTTCACCATGCCTTCCCCACCATGATGGACTCTACCATCTAACTGTGAGTTCAAGTAAACACTTTCTTAAGGTAAGAGTGTCTGCTTCTGTCAGGCATTTTGCTACAGTAATGAGTAATCAATGCAAGTTGCATTGGTTTTCATTAAAAGAAACTTCTACACTTAGGTTTTTGTTTCTTTTTTTTTTTTAGCAAATTCTATTTTTAAACTTTTTCATATGTTCAGCAAAGAATAAAAAACAACTGGAGACAGATAATGTAAAGAAGGAATCTAATATAATGTGCAAGGTAATAAGGAACCTGTAAAAGTCAGGCTTTGATGCAAAGAGGAGACTTCACATCAGTCTCCAAGTGTGTTTAAAAGTTAATCACATGGGTGACAATAACTGGTAAAAGGATGTAGACCAAAATTCTCACTCCCTAAAAGGACCTGATAACTGGGGCTTGTACTTACAAGTAAACTCCAGTGCTCTGCTTCGGAACTTAGGTAACATGCAAGCAAATGAAAGCACACAAGCGCATTACACCCCTAACCATGGGAATATTGCACAACAATCACAAACTGCTTCTCAAATAAAAAACTCCAGTCTCCAATAATTCTTGGAAGTCTGCACGCTATAATTAAGATTCAGAAATTCATGGCTTGTTTTAATATACAGAAAGGTGTATCAGAATGAGTCGGTGTAATTCTAGATCCGCTTTCTAAGCTTAATCACAGAGTATGTCTTTGGTCAATGTCCTCTTCTTTATTTATAACCCATTGAGGCTGTGCCCAGAAAACACACTTAGAGAAGCAATAGAGTAATAACAAACAAAATGACAGAAAAGTTTTGACTTTTGATCTTCAAGCACCTCCATCATCAAATGTCCTAGTACGCTGTGGGGTCCATCTTCACATGAAGGAAATGTTCAGGCTTCTGAGATGTAGACTATGACATTGGGCTATGTCTGGCTATTGTTTGAAAGATTCTCCTATGACTGGGAAGCTCTATTTGTATTTTCTGACTTTTTCCTTCTTCAAGGCTACAAATCTTCTTAGTCGCAACAGCTGGTGTCAACTTGCCCAATTTAACCATTTCATGCCTATTTATATATCAAGCCACAATCGTTAAGTTGCCATTTTTGGAAAGTGACAAGTGACAGTTTTCTCTTCCCTTCATAGAAAACAAACAAAACTCTTTATAGAAAACAGTTTACTGGGTGGTTTTTAAAAGAAGTTTGAATCTGTTTTCTAATTGCACTGTATGAGAGTTGTCTTGAGCCCTAAAATGATCAACCCCATCTCCTGTTTCCATATCTGCTTACAAGCATCCAAGGCCTTCTTGGAAAACAAAGTTGCAGAAGGAGATGTGAAAACCTCCATGGGCTCGGAACCACCTACCTCAAAGAAGCTCACACCAGGACCAGCTAATTTCATGCTCCAGGACTTACAGTGGCAATCCAGTCCTCTCTAGAGTGTTTGTTTTGCTTCTTTTCCCCTTTCCTCAGTGTGTGCCTCAACCTTCGGATGAACTCTGGGAGCAACAAGAGCCCTGAGTCGGAAACACCCTAAGGCACAGAAACTATCCCTCACACTGCTGTTTCCATGGTGAACTCCCTCTTCTCTGCAGCTGATTGGATGAAGGTTGTCATCTTCCTAACAACCATCGAGATTAGGGTCTTTCTCTCACTCTGTATAACTATCAATCAAGCAAAACAGTGGATTCCAGGGATATGCTCTTGCACCTGTTCAGTAAAGAGACCATTTTAAAAGCTGTTGCTGGTGAAACATTACCCTTCTCATTATATATACACCCCCTCTTCCATTTGTCCATGCTGTCTCTCCTCATTTGGATCTTCCTGTTGGTTTTTCTCATCAGGAAAGTAAAATCCTAACAAAATAAGAAGTCTGTCTCTCTCTAGCCCTATTCCATTCTTTTATGTCATAACCACTTCTTTTTTTATCAAATTTTACTTTATGTATATGAGTATTTTCCCTGAATAATGTGTACATACCACATGTGTGCTCAGTGCCCTCAGAGAGCAGAAGAGGGCATCAGTCACCCTAGAACTGGGGTTGCAGCTGTGTGTCACTCTGTGGGTGCTAGGAACAGAACCAGATCTACAAGAGAAGCAAGTGCTTTGAACTGCTAGCCCATCTCCCCAGCCCCTGCTACCGGCACCTCTTAAGAGATTGCTTCTCCTTCTAGAATTTCACCCCAGATTGCTCTTATTTAAGACAATAATGAGCGCCAATGTTTCTGTGTTCCCATACTAATCTTTTCGTCTCCACTCTCCACATTCTCAGCAACCTGTGGCCTTTCAACTACTCGCTGTGACATTTGCTCTCTGCTGTCTTGATAGCACCATTCTCTTCTAGTTTCTAATTTCTCTTCCCTTTTCATGTTCATCTACTTCCTGGATCACTATGGTAGAGTTCTTCATCCTTCACTCTAAGGCTCTCTCTTTTCTCTCTTTTTGTTCTGTGTTGTTTCATATGGGTCATTGATTTTTAAGCACCATTTGTAAGTTAGCTATTCACAGACCTGTACCTCTTTCTCTGAACTTCATAGATAGGTAGCTCATCCTGAATGCCTGAAAACTGCCTCAAACTGAACAAAAGCAATTAAATCTATGTTTATGACTCTGTCGAATTCCTCAATTGTGTTAGTCCTTCAAAGGTCTCTGTGTTCTGAAATTAAAATGATTGTCATCCATTCCATCTCCTTCTCACTCCCTTCCATATATTGTCATTAGGTCCTGCTACTGTCTCTTTGATCCACCCATTTCTTCCTTCCCCTTTAGACTAGTAAGATAAAGAACTTCTAGACCATTTCTAGGGCAGACTTTTCGTTCTTGCCTTTCATGTCACAGATGTCTAATCTTAGATAACTTAATTCATTTTTTCTACTTCAATTTCTTTACAATGAAGAACAATAGTATTATGAACTTGACAGGTTTATGAACAATCTGATGTATGCAAGTGTTTTTAGAATGATTCTGTCTATATAATTGTTACAGACTTATTGTTATTTCTTAAGTGGCCATTAAACTTCAGGCCCAATCATATCAGAAAAAAAAAAAACTTGTGCCCATGGACTTCTTAGATTTATCATTATGGTTATACTTTCTACTTCCAATAAACTGAAATTTTCCCTTGTGTTTTTTATTTCTGAGTATATATACAATCTTAAAATAAGTTTATCAAATATTCATGCCTGAAAACTATGAAAATATACTGATGATAAGTCATGTAGAATTTGTCATCTTACTCCATCTTGTTCAAAAGTCGTAATATTTACTGCTTAATATTATGATAGCTTTTGTTATTATTATTATTGGTGTTTTGGTGTTGTTCCATCTGTAAAGCTGTCCTTGCATCAGTTAGGATTCTTCATGCACACACACACACACACACACACACACACACACACACATCAAATAAGTCTTCATCTAAAAATGGAATTTTTTCGTTCATGTAGCAAAGTCTAAAGGAAGATGATAAACTCATCTTGCCATTGAACTTAAAAATTCAGCAAGATCCAGATTTTCATAATTCCTAAGGGCTGTCTGCTTCTGTGTACTAATTTTTGCCAACACATACTTCATGCATGTGGTGACAAGATGGCAATGTCCATGTTGGTACAGTGGCATCCAGAAAAATTGTCATTATTGAACTAATCTGGTTAGATAACCCCATGACCAAAAACCAATATCAACTGAGTGCAACCAGTTTCAAACAGTAATAGAAAACTTCTAAAGCCAAGCCAATAAAGAAAAAAAAAGACATAATCAACATAAAGATAAAAAGAAATCTCTCTTTAAAATTTACAAACCTCATAAGGATGGAAAGAAAGTAATATGACCAAATTTTTTGTCAATAACAATAATTTTAGGACAGATTTGGTGATGTGTCACTAAGCCATTTCTCAAATTACTGGAACATTAATCTGGGAAGTTACAAAAGGCAAAGTATGTCCTTTGTATTCATTAGCCAGTGTGTAAGTTCAGTATTAGAGCGGTTGACAAATGTGTGGTCTCATCTTTTCATGGATCATCATTCGTATATATGTACATACGTATGTTTATATGTATGAATAACACATACTTTTACATTTATTTGTGATTATGCGAAAGGATATTTCTCTCATATTCACCCACATATTAGTCGCTTTTTTCCAAAGAATATTAATATCAAAAGTGTAATTTTTTTCAAAAACTGGGCATTTGTAGTAAATAAAAGAAATTCTGCACTGTATCTTTTATAATGGGCATCATAATTCTAAAGTTTCAAATGATTTACTTTCCAAATTATAAACAGGACTGTGTATCCATATGAGCTAAAACTTCATTGGCCCTTGGTGCTACCCTCTTGCTTATATTACACCACTGCTCATTATTTCCTTTCCTCCTGGGTTCCCCTAAATTCTCCCCTCAGCTGCTATAGGCTGTAGAAAATTCTAACTCCTTCTGCTTACAAAGCAAGCTTTCTCTATTATAGTTTGTGGACTCCTATGTATCCTATCCACATCTAGACAAAGCCAAATATATTACTTACTCACTACATGTACACTTTCCAAAATCGTTAATTTCTGCAAGTCTTTCTTCTGAATACCACAGACTCAAACCCTCCTTTTCACCCTATACATTATATTGTTATATCTCATAATTCACCAAAAGCTATTAAGACACTAAGTAAATATTTAATTTATCCTATATAATGGGCTTTGTTTTTTGTCATATCTTACTGTGACAAAAACAAATAACTTTACAATAACTTTTCAATATTTATACAGTGACTTTTCTACAGCCCTGCAGCTCGCTAAGGAAATTGTTTAGGAAGAATTTGTGTACTTGACAATTAATTATAAACTTTTTTTGTATAGAATGGCATACACTAGCCAACTTCTTTAAAATAGAATCCTACCATGCTTTCACATTAATTTCAGTATTAGTTGCTTTGGACTGTGCTTTTAAACTAGTATTATTATTTGGCATATTTATGATATTTAATTTAGGAGCAAAACTAAAAGTTCTCATTTATTTTCAATCAGTACAAGTTCTTTCTGTCTGCAGGCTGCCAGATCTCTACCTATTAAAATCCACATTTATTAATGCTTATGGCTCATGGTCTGCTTTGAGCCTCTATAATCACACAGTCCTTCCTGTCTTCATTTTCTTTTAAATCAGACTTTAAAACATGTCTCCATTCTCTACCATCAATCATTAGTGTTAAGCCTTGATTTGTTAAAACCTCTGAAAGCATTATGTTGGTCAAATGGTTAGATTTCAGGCCCATGTCTCTTATCATTAGCCAGAGGTTTTACATCTGATCCCCACAGCCATTCAAAAGAATTGTCGTGCATGAGTTCTCATGGAGAAGGTCATTCTGACAAAAGACTCCTGCCTAATTTATATAGTAAGGCATGCTTGCTAATTCTGGTCTTGGAACTCTGACCAGTCACCAATTGATTCCTATCAGTGTTGTGTGAGATGATAAATTTTAATCAGTGCTTTTGGTCTCTAATAGTCTGGCTCTCTTTTTATAATGGATTTCTTTCATTCATGCTTTCCCTCGTCTGCATTTTTATGACTGTGATGTGCTTTGATTTACTTCATTCAAAGTATGATGCTCTGGCTTCAATTATTCAATTTAACTTTAAATAGACATTGCTACAAGTCTTACTGATACAAAGGACATCTGGTGTCAATAAATTGCAGCAGGAGGTGCCATGTGGGAAGGAACCCAGGCACTAAACACATCTCTAGGCACATCCATCAAGACATGCTATGGCATTCTGCCACTTATCTGCTTAAATGGTATCAGAGTGGAGCTCAAGAGAGGCAAGCCGGTGGCGCATCATCGTGATCTTCAATGTAGAAAACTGACTCGCTGACCTTCAAATCCAGACACAAAACATTGTGTCCAGTTGGTGAGATCTTTGAGGATGGCCTTCACTAAGCAGGAAAGACTCACCCAACAAAAGGACTCCTTTCTTCTCTATTATGCACCATGTATTGAATGAAGGATGCTCTCCAGAAGTCTAAACAAAGAATTCTGCTTTTATTCCCAGCAAGCCAAGCCACACCAAGTCCAAAGTGCTAAAGTTTGTACAAGGAAGTAGTTTTTACCCTTGCTGTTTCTGAATAAGTTCCAATGATAAGTTTTAATAATTGTCAAAGACTAGCAGATCTATGTAGTAGAATTTGGAATGTTTGAAGTCAAGAGAAGCCTTTGCCTGATTTTAAGCCTGAAAAACTAAACTTTCCTTAATTGCAAAAGTATGAGTAATACAGAAATAATTTACAAAAAGATGTAACTGACATTTAAATTGTATTCTGTATCCAAAAATCTATGAACCAAAGTTCATGGATAATCTGGATCTTAGTGAATCATAGGTGGTCTTAATTGATTTTATTTGAAATTACTTATGGGTCATATAGCTAGGAAGCATACTTCTGTTTTGTATAGTATAAGAATATGTTGCAGCTTGGATTTCTTGGGAATGACAGAAATCTACCTTAGTAAGTCATTGTTCTTTTATTCATGGCTTCACAGACTGTCTGTCTTTACCTGGAAGGTGGCTGACTTGATGCCATAGATACCATATCCTCCTAGTTTAATTGGCTCTGTAAAATGAGAACCTCATTCTTTCTAACCTTACAGAAGGACCCCAATATCCCAGTTTTGTAATGTTCTCACCCTTGGAGCAATTAGAACTTCTGGAAGCAAGGGCACATGGTAGGCAGGTTCTGCAGAGGTTGACAGTCTCTGTTCCCAGGAAGAGGATACTGAGAATGCTTATTGGGCAAGACTAAATGGGAACAAAAGGAAAAGAGTAATAGCAATGTGTAGCATGTTCCTGACACTTGACAAACAAGTTCCAAATAAGGGTTGGAGGGAGTGTTTGAGAAAAGCATGTATCTTTTTGCCATCTCCCCAAAGCTTTATTGCCTGCTTAGAACAAACCATGGTGTCCCACCATGAAGGATGCTAAGAGACAGTTCAGTAAGTGAAGGGAAAAGATGAGGCTACACAAAGATAGGAAACCTTCCTTTCTCCCTCCCTCTCTCCCTTCCTTCCTGTTTAGCTTCCTTTCTTCCTTCATTCATTCCTTTTAATATTTGAGGGAATGTTCTCACTCTGAAGTCCTGATTGGTTCTTTCTTTCTAAGTAGCCTAAGATGGCTGCCAGTGCCTTCCTGACTCATCCTACCAGGTGCTTCAATTACAGGATGTCATCTCGAATGGCAGGAAGCTTGCATTATTGAGGTTTTTGTCAAGGAACTTCTAATGTGCTACATTTGAGAACCTCAGAGAGTCATACAGCACATGAAACTTCTGAAATGTGCTTAGGTAGAGGATTTTTCATTTTTATTTATTAGAGATAATGGAAGATTAGATGACTTCGTGACACAGTAATTATCCTGCCATTCTTACAACTTTATGAATTGATGCTGTGGTTCAGCCCCAAATCTTCTTTCAATTAAAATATCTGTGGGGTTAGAAAGATGAGTCAACCTCTGGAGGGTGTTTCTGTACCTGCTGATCTCCCTGTCTGGCATTTGGTACTAAAATCTGTAAGGTGGGTCATTGGAATAGGCTATCTGTGTCACCTCAATATGATGTTCATAATCTGATAAAATACAAAAAATAACGTCATGAAAGCATTGCAGTGCAGTTATTGTGAGACCCTGTCCTCTGGGCGTGACCTTGCCATTGCCAACTTGAAATCAGGGTATTTGTGGTTAGCAGCCTGAGACCATCGCAAGACTGGGATCATTAATAGGCCCTCTAGAAAGGACAAAGAGCTCACAACCTGTGTGAAGTGGCTTTTGAGTCAGTGTATAAGAAAGCTCACACAGTGCAGGCAGCAAGCTCACCATCCCTGCCCACTCTCTAAGAACGTAAGTGATTAACAACTGCTGTCTCTCAGAGAAGACTCTTCAGTGATGCAACTGCGCACAAGTTTCTCAGGCTTCTGTAAGAAACTCCTCATTCATGCCTTGTTATTTCAACTAAACTCATAGCTTCTCCTAGCTCAGCTTGGGTGGACTTGTTTCTTTGGTATCTCTTTTACACAGAGAGGAGAAATAGACTCCTAAAAGTCATGCAACATTAAACTTTACTTGATTAGTAATTAATTTCAAGATTCGTAGTCTCATGCTAGGATTCCTAAAGAGCTTTACAGGAGTTGGTTTTTAAGACACTTGTAACATCTATTATTTGACATGGTAGCAGTAGGAAATGAGAGTAGATAACTGCACTCAGTTGTCTTCTGCGCTACTGACTTCCCTTCAACTCCATATCATACCAGAATCTCTTGGAATCTTCCAGATTGATTCTAAAGCATTGGTACTCAAAACTGAAGCCTCTAGAGTGAAGATAACTATGCCCTGTAGATATAAAATTCTCCTCCCTCTGCTCAGTTACTGCCTACATACCGCCATGTTTGAAACCATGAAACAATACATTGACAATGGTTTTGTCAGCTCTTTTAAACAGGTTTGATCTTCTTCTGAGAGTTTTGAAGCAATTATATCTGTGTCTTTTGTATAATTTACCCATCCTTTCCCTTTTTCCCTTCCTCATAAAACAGGGTCAGTTGATACCATGGGTAAATTTGGTAAGCAGACTCATTTTTTGGAAAGTTGGGGTGGTACGACATACTCTTTCACCAAGAGCAGACAACACAGTAGTGGTTTGAGTGTCTAATGAGGATGCTGGATATTTTGTTCTTAGAATTTGTCCCATTTCTTCACACACTAGATTCATAAACACAACACCAAGTATGATCTACTCAAGAACAACAGTTGAACTGTATAAGTAGATGTTTCAGATTTCATATAAGGTACTAGTATTAAAGTAATGAACAAGAGACCCATGAGAACATGGATTTTAGAGGTAAACAATTACAATATGTTAAGGTAAAGTTAGGTGTGGTAGAACCTGATGGAGCCTTAAGGAAGCAGGGAAGAGTTCTAAGATAGAGAGACACTTTCTGTGACAGTTGAAGGGTAACTAGGTGAAATGAATTGAGTACATTATTCAGATGAAGAACATTAAAGATAAGAAAGAGAGAGAGAGGGAGAGAGGGAGAGAGTACATATTCAGGCCCCCAAAGGGAGTCCAGTTGTTTGAAGTATTCAGTTTGTGTATTGGAGTCAAAGAATGGTGAAACATTATGTGTGAGGCTAAATGGAATCCAAGTGAATTATGATAGATAGATAGATAGATAGATAGATAGATAGATACATACATACATACATACATACATACATACATACATACATACATACATACTACATTCACTGATAGTTACAGGAAGCAGAGTAAAATTATTTTTAAAGGTTATTTTATGTTTTGAGATATTTTAATTGCATTTCTCCCTTCCATTTCTTCTCTCCAAACACTCCAATATACCCTTCCCTCCCATGTTATTGTTGTTATTGCATGCATATATGTATGTGTGCATACATGTTCATTCCTAAATACAACCTGCTGAGTCCATATACTGTGACTTGTATGTGTGTTTTCAGGGCTGACCATTTGGCACTGGACAACCAATTAGTGTGATTTTCCCTGAGGAGGGTCATCTCGTCCACTCCCAACTTTACTCAGTTGCTTGTAGTTCTTTGATTGAGGCCTTGTGGGCTCTTACCATACAGTTTAGCATGTTACATGTCCTCCTTATTCTGTCCACAATTGGGTAATCATGTTGGTGAGACTTTAATATGTGTAGATTCTAATATTTCTAGGAGACACAATTTCACAGCAAATTCCCTGATCCTTTGGCCCTTAAAATCTTTCTGCCCCCTCTTCCCATCTTCCACGATATTCCCTGAGCCTTAGGTGTGGGAATTTTTTGTAGATGTATCCCTTGAGGCCAGGCTCCACAACTCTGCATATTAATTAGTTGTGGTTTTCTCTAGTGGTCCCTGTCTGTTGCAAAGAGAATTTTCCTCGATGAGGGGCAATAACTACATTTCTCTGTGTGTATAAGGACAAACGTTTATAAAGTTCTGACAGAGGTTATGCTGCTTTAGTAAATTAGAGGTTATAGATTCTCCTCCAATAACCATGACTTCATTAGCTGAGTAGTTAACTGGATTTCTAGTACCAGGCATGATGTCCCTATCCCCTCCTCTTGAGCAGTCCTTAAGTCCAATTAGAGAGCAGTTAGTTACTGCCAAGGTATGTGTGCCACTGATACACCCTTAGGATTATTGTGCCAAGCTGGTCATTGATGTGGTTCATAGGCACTGTTGTTTTCTCCCTCCTAGGAAGTTTACATGGTACTTTCTGGTACCATGAAAACCAGTCATGAAGGAGGGGGCATTAATATTAATTCCAGCTCATGGTCCTCTGAGCCTTGTTTCTAAAATGTGTGGTGTCTTTAGCAATCGGGACTTACTTTCCATCTTTGGGGATTAACTAAAGACAGCAGCAATAGGCTGTATATTTGGGGCCTTCTTAGAGGAGGGGAAGGAGCTTAATATTTTAGAATTTAAACAGTGAATAGTATAGACCACTTTAATACTATTGTTTTAATTAAATTTTCAGTGATAGTATGTGAAGAATAAGTCTATCTAGCTTAATATATAGAATAAGAAAGAGTTCCATGGTGGTATTTGCCTTGTTAACAGTCCACAAAGCATTTACCCCTTTACATAGCTCTGGTTTTTCTTATTACAATATTAAACACACATTTTTAACCTGTTAAGAACAAAATGTAGAAAAACAACAACGTATAGGTAGTTTGCATACTGAAAAAAAATGTGTGCACTTCTGGAACTTCAGCCTAACTGTATTTGACAATTCCTCTTAAATCACCTATAAAATGTTGATTCTAATAGAATTAGAATTAAATAGTCTCATATTTATATGGGTTGAAAGACAATCCATACTGTGCAAAATACAGAAATCATTTTTCAGGAAATAATATATCTGCCTTATTGCCTTTAAAAATTATAACTTAACTAAAGAGCCATGACCAGAAATAAGTCTTTAACAGGTTTTGATGTTACTTATACTTTTAACCTTCATGAGTTTATGATGTTTCTAGTGGAACTGGTTGTCTTGCTACTGGGATTCACAATATCTTTCAAAAATGTTCTTTATAAAAGGATCTATACTTACTAACTTGAAGAAAAGAGCATGTCTATTAGCATTGCCCTTGACACACATGGAAACAATTCAGTAAATTGCCTGGTTTTGCCCTCTTCCTCACTTTTAGAGTAGTAAGATGTTTATATTACATTCTAGACACAATATAGTGATATAAAGGTAAGGTCAAGAAATGATTTTGTAAAATATAACCCCTCATTAATTTCTCCTTTGATAGGGCAACTTCATATAACTCACACTCACTTATTAGCCTCAATACTCATTGAAAGCTGAATAAAAAGGAAATGGAGATACATTTCTCCAAAATATAATACTAAGTGGTAATACAAATACTAAGCTATCAGAAAAATGTTAATGAGATGAATGATCAAAGCACTTGTATTGCAATGAAAAGGGTAGGAAGACAAGATGGCTATTTTAATGAAGTGGTCCAGGGAGTGGCAGGGGAAGAGACACAGGCATCAGCAGACATCTGGGAAAGGGGCAAGAGAGATGTTTCTGATAAAGAAAATGTGGCCTAACATACAGATAAGGGGTTGGATTTATGTAAGGATGTGGGCAATTGTCCTATCTAGAAGACAGACACACACGAGAGGGCAGAGTAGATGGCAACTCATATAAGACAAGGAGCAGTTTGGGATTTGGAATTTGTAGACGGTATCTTTGTGAATGGTTCTTTTGTGACTTGAAGGTAAAAGTAGGCAACAAGGAGTTACAAAACTACAAGAGCAGAAGGCTTGATAGAGTTGTCTAGGAATCTGAAGATGGAGTAGAGAAGGGAAATAAAGTATGGAATGCTGGGCATCACTTAAAGCCAGTTTGCTATTTATAAACACTGAAGCTAAACTGTTCAGTAAGATTGCATTTTTCTCTAGTCATAATCTCCTGAGTAAACAATAGGCAAAATAAGATCTTATCAAATTAAGTCTTTATGAACTTTAGAAGGGAGTTGGGATGTATATGAAGAGGAAGAAAATTAATAAATCATGAGACTGTTAGAAGATAGTATCAATTGATTTTAGGTGCCACTGTAACAGAGGATTAATAGACTTGGGGTACTGGAGAGAGTGATCTAGATGGAAAGTGAATAATATCTTGAGACTGAGACACATGAAATTGAAATTCTGGTAAATGTGAAGTGATTGGTAAATACAAGGGCAGGTGTATAACTGAGAGGAATCATGGGAAGAGAGAAAGGCAAGGACACCAGAGGCTAGGATTTTAATCAAATCATTCAGGTGTATATGAAAACTAACAGAAGTTATATGGAGTGGTATCTAGGAGATATAAACTGAGCAAAATAAGTCTTTAAGACATGAAAATATTTCAGATGTTAACAAAACCAGCACCACTTACAACTGTCTCATATATATGTTAGTATTTAAAAGATCAGTAATGGGGCTGGAGAGGTAGTCTGTGTTTAAGAGTACTGGATGCTCTTATAGAGGATCCAGGTTCTATTCCAAGCATCCACAGGGCAACTCACAACCACCTGTAACTCCATTTTCAGGGATCCAACATTCTCCTCTGGTTTCTGCAAGCCCTAGACACCCATGTAGTGCAAAGGATGTAAGCACAGAAGGGTATGGTGTCATGACTCAAAAAGATGTGTCATGGACATGCCATGTCCAGTGCACTCAGGAATTCACTACAGCTGTGATTATTCCACAAAACCTGCTTTGGGCCCTTAAACATTTCATACTACATGGGGAGCAGATGCATGAGGCCCTGTGGGGAGCTGAAGAAGCCTTGAACAAATCTGTCAAGAGTGGATTAAGTCCTGAGCCAATGTGTACTGTTGACATAGGCACAGCCATGTCAAGGACCAGTGCCTCAGACTCATGAGAAATTGGTAATTCCTTCCTCATATGGGTCAGGCAAAGAATGGCAAAGTCTTCTTCTGATCTAAGTATGAGTTTTTACCAACAATTGATCAGCATGTGCAAAAACTAGCAAATACATCTTCCTCCTCCAAGATACTCATAGCCTAAGACTGCTTTTTTATACCTACAGACTCCTACTACCAAGATTAGCTACCCCCCCACACACACACAACACGCACACATACAATCCCATGCTGTTCCTAATACATATGCTGAGTGTCTGGGTGAATAAAGCAGATAGCACCATTGCATCATAGCGTGCATGGCCTTTATGAACCCAGATTGTCTCTACCTGTGTCTACATATATGCTGGTAGAATGAGGCAAGACCCAACCTCTTCATAAAGAACTATTAGCAGTTAATGAGAAGTGAATGCCAACTTTGCCAGTGTCATGCACACTGAAAAATAACCAATACTCCAGTAAATAATGTCCAACTCATACTATGCAAGCAATGCTCATTAAACTCTGAGTGGCACATGCAAAATAAGAAGACATGGAAGCTGTAGGCGTGCTTCTTAGGAAAAAGAGCCTCAATGGAAGAAAAAGGGAGATGAGGGAAAGTAATGGGTGGAAATGACTAAAATGTACTATATACAAATATAAAACTGTCAACAAATAATATCTTACAAAAACTTAGATAACAGCATAAATGTGAGATGTTCAAAAATAAATTAAAAATATTAAACCAAATACAGTATGGAAAACCAAGCAGGATTGATGGATATCTGGATTTTATAAATTGGATTAATTATGTACTTTAATTTTTTTTTAAATAAAGTTTTATATGACTCAGGTTGGACCTAGCCTATGTGGCCAGAGAATGGGCTTGAATTCCTCTTTTTTATCTTCATGCCCCCACCCCTAGAGTCCAGGGATTCAAATGTACAGCACCATGATAGGAAATGATTTATTGATTTGTTTGTTTGGTGTGTGTGTGTGTGTGTGTGTGTGTTGTGTGTGTGTGTGTGTGTGTGTGTGTGTGTGTGTGTGTGTGTGTGTGATCGTGTGCCCACAGCCTGTGCATGGAAATCAGAAGACAACTGGCGTGAGTCAGTTCTTTTTTTAGGGAGAGCTGAAACAGTGTCACAGTATAGAGCCCTGGTTGGGCAGGAAATTGCTATGTAAACAAAGTTGGCCTCAAACTCACAGAAATCTGCCTGCCACTGCTTCCCAAATGCAGGAGCTAAAGGTATGTGCCACATGCCTGGCCTGTGGTCAGGTCTTCCCTTCTACCATGTAGATTCCAGGAACTAAACTCAGTGCATCACACTTTGGCAGCAAGTGCCTTTACCTACTGAGCCATCTCACTAGTCCTGAATATGCGCTCTAAATCAGCTTTAGAGGCATTCCATTTGTAGGAAAATGACAGTTGATTTTCAGCACTTCCTCAGCACCACCAACATACCTGGAGAGGGGCCATTTATGTTCAAATAGACTTCACAGTTACCAGAGTGACTGTGTGTTTATGAAGCAGTTTTCGGGTTTAGCTTCACTTTCCTATAATACAAATGGCATCCTAAACATCCACCCAATCATACACAAATACACTGAATTATTAATTGCAAATACATTTCCTCTTTAGCCTAAAGGAAAGAACTAAATCAGTAGCATATGTGTAGAATTGTGAGCATCCTGTTGTTAAATTCAGTACTCATTTCTTCAGAACATTAAGAAAAGGACTTTGAATATTTCAAAAAATATAAAAATGTGAAATAAACATTTTTCAAAAGAAAGACTGTATTTAAACTTTTGTTTATCAGTTTAAAATATTGCCATTAAAGCTATAGGTATAGCTCAGTGGTAGAGAACATGTTCATCATGCTCTAGGACTCACATTCACAGCACCACTCAAAAGTATGATAAAAGGGGGCCATGAAGATTTAATGTAGCTGTTTAATCATTTGTAATTATACTAAAAAATTAAAACTTTTTTCTGCCGGTTCTACACAGGAAGCCCAATAGCTATTATAATGTGAGACACAGACTAGATTTTTGCACTCCTGTCTGTACCTATTTAGGATGTGTGTATGTGTGTGTGTGTGTGTGTGTGTGTGTGTGTGTGTGTGTGTGCGCACGTGTTAGAATACCTGTAATTGCCATTGAAACCATAGAATTAGGCACTGCACTGTAATCCTCGGTTCTTAGGAAGCAGAATCTCTGAGGGAAAATGAAACTTTGCATTGCTTAGCATTCTAGTTTGTGTTCTATTGCTATGATAAAGACCATGACCAAAAGCAAGTTGGGGTCTGACTAGGAAATAAAGTTGTGAGCAAATGTGTATTGCTGATATAGGGACACCATGTCAATGAACTCCAATGCATAGGTCCATGAGAGCGGCAAAGCCTTCATCCGACCCAAGTGCAAAATGTTGATAAAATGGGCAGGCAAGAAATGTCCACCATAGCTCCTCCTCTTCCCCCACTCCACATGTCTGTGGCCTGAAGACTGCTAACCTACAAAGACTCTTTTGTGGAGATAGTTAATCCCTCCTCTTTGTTCAGCTGTATGCAATAACCTGCTTCCCTATTTGACAGTACTTAATAAACACGCTGATCTTGGGAGGTTGGGGGAATACTGCAGATTCTTCACCAGAAAACCCAAATCACCCAATTCCAGCCTTTCTGTGCCCCTGTGTGTCCGTTCTTTATTCCTTTGTCACTGCTAGTCAGCGTTTATGGACTAAGGCTGTGAGCGAGCACAGAAGAGAGAGACAGGCTTTACTTCAGCCTATGTTTATAGTCTGTCATGAAGGAGAGAGTCAGGGCAAGAACTCAAACAGAAAACTGGAGATAGGAACTGAAGCCAAGACCATGAAGGAATGTTATTTTATTTTTATTATGTGGCAGAGTGAGTATGAACATGTGAATGCAGGTGCCTACAGAGGCCAGAGACAAGCAATAGTGATCTGCCCAATGTGGGAGAAGGGGACCAAGCTCAAGTCTTGCAAGAACAACGTGTTCTATTAATCACTGAAACATCTCCCTAGTCCACTTTTGAAACTTCAAAAGAGTCCAAGAAATATAAATTCTGTTTACTAGCTTGATTTTGCTACTTGTTTCTTCATACTTTTATATTTACTTCTTCCATGGCAGTTTTGTCTGATGCTGGGAATGGAGAGATAATAAAGAGTTCTCATTGAGACTTACAAAGAGCTGCTCAACAGTGCTGTGACATGGCTGCCTTCAGGACATGTCACAGATGTTACATTCATGAACTCACCGCAGCTGTGGTTACCTGCCCACAATCAAGCAAAGTTCCAGTGTGGAGCAGGGAGACCTCCATGCTGAGCAAAGGTCCCATTCCCAGCTGAGGTGCTATTGGCAGTCAACAGCACCTGGGAAAAGAGTACTTTTCTTTAGGGTTGCTGCCGCTGGTAAGATTTTCATGCTCCAAAGGATGCCTGCACACAGAAAGTGCTAATTGGATACAATGGGAGAAGTAAAACATGTACTTAGAAAGGGAAGGCATGTTAGGGAGATTTCAAGGAAGGAAATGGATGTGATCGTAACACATTGTTACATAAATGAAATTTTCAAAGAATAAATAAAATATTTCAAATAGAATTCAAGATAATGAAGTAGTATAAAAACCCTGGAAATGACCACAGAGAAACATATTTGCAGTAGAGCCTCCAAGTCAATGAGCTTATGAAACATAATTCTACTTGTTATTATAGAGTTAACATTTATTTAATTTATTGCTAGAGGAAGTTTGTATCATTTTTCTTACTAGGTTGATGGTGCTTGTACGTTTTTTTCTCCAGCTACCCAACACACTGCTGTACGTATTTGAGATACACAAATACCACAACATAGTCTTTAACTCTACATCCCTCTGTTTCTATACACCTTTTTTTTTTTTAACATGGAGAGGTTTGAGTTCATTTATTAAATGAATGTCCTGAGTCTATATCCTTGTAGGAAATACAGCATGAATATTTCCTCCTTTTAACTTCTTAATCTTTCTTCCTGTTCTAATTTGGACCAATGGAAACAGTCTCTACCCAGAGACAGAATGCCTTTCCTTTTGGTGCCTTGGATTTGCAGGATAGACCATGTAAGGAGATTGTTTTAGAGACTTGTGTTTGCAGTTCCTTCCATTGGCCCTAGTGTCTACTGTTTCTGCAGCTGGGATGGAAAACAGCTGGCTACCAGCTCCCTTGGTTTGCTTACTAGTTTGATATAGCAGAAAGTCATGGAAGAAGCAAGGAGATTAAAACAAGATAAATATGCCAGAAGAAGAAAGAAGAAAAATACCTCAGAATAATTGGGTGTGAAAAAACTCCCCTTTGAACTTCCTTCAGGGAGACTCTGGGGGCTGTGCATAATGGAGCTAGGTATATGTGGTTAATATTAGGGATGGGGTCATGTTACAGGGGAGGAAACATAAAGAGAATGCTCACCTCTGAAGAATTAGAGAATATGGAGCACTTAACCTTTAAACAGAATTACAGCCAATTTTTTCCCTATTCATTATGATCCAACGATTGCTTTTCTCTGCTGTGCCTCGTGTGCTTTATTTTATTTCTTCACTCTTTTATACCTAACAAAAAGATTCCTTCTTTCTGCTTCAGGTTTTCTTTCTTAAACCTTAAAAATGTTGTTCTGTACCTGATGTGAATAGATCATAGAATTATTTTACCAATAGCTATCTCAAGAGTCCTTTAGAAATAATTTATAACTAAGAAGAAATTTCAAAGATAATACAGAGTTCCTCTGGACACCTCACTCAGTTTTGCCATCATTAACCTTAGATGCTAGGGTGACACATTAATAGAATCAGGATCCTGGCATTAGACCACTAGTTTTATTAACGAAACTCCAGGCATTATTTGGATTTTCATCAGTTTTCCATTAGTGTAGTCTTTCTGTGCCAAGACCGAAGTCTCCTGAATTGCACTTATGTATGTCTTCTCAGTTTGCCGTTATTTCTGCTTCATGACTTTATATTATTGAGGGGTATTTTCTGGTGTCCTGTAGATTGTCTCACAAGCTGAGTTTGGTGTTGTTTTGTTGCTGTGTTGTTTGTTTTGTTTTGTTTTCATGTAACCTGGAGTTACAGTTTTTTTAGGGGAGTATCATTGGTAAGAGCGATTGTCATAATATAGAGGGTGGTACATGGCATCCATATGATGGTGAAGTTAGTACCTTATTTAAGGCTGCATTTGACAGTAAATTCCACTATTTATCTCTCTCTAGGCTCTATTCTTTGTGAAAGAAGCAAGGTTATGCACTACCTCCTGAGAGAGTCAAAGTCCCCTTCTCATTATTCTGTAGAGTTTTCTCATTCAAGAACCATCACATTCAACTGATAATTTGAGCTGTTGAATGACTCAACATTTATCATGCTTTTGATAGTATGAAGATTTCTACATTTACTAAGATATGGACATGCAATTGTCTTGTCACTTTCTAACATCGGTTGCCTGGTCTGATGGCGAAGGTATCTTGGGAAGCCATGTCTAGTCTAAATGCGTTAGGAATGCAGTAAGTGATGAGAGTCAAGGTGAAGTGTACACACACACACACACACACACACACACACACACACACACTCAAGATTTCCCATATTAATCCTTCTAAAATTTAAGGACTGACATGACTTTCATCACCCTCTACCAATAAAGTCACACCAGATTTCCATACAAGCTAATTCCAATGCACAGTACAGAAAGGCTCCTAAGACAAGGAATCTACCTTCACAGACCAGTGTCATCAAACTCAGCACCACACTCTATCAAACCTGGTAAATACAAACATGTAAACAGAGAAATTTTTTATACAAGCTAATCTTTTGTTTGAGATTAAAGGCATGAGTGATCCAAATTAACGATCTAAGGGCACAGTGACAGAGCTAATTGTCCTCTTGAACAGAAAGCTGTGTCAGCCTATCTATCTAGCACTGTCCCATGAGCTGAAAATTTTTCTGCCTCAAAGATCCCTTAAATTTGTTTTCTTTTGTTTTCTCTAATAATTGCTATGACTTTAGAAACCTTGACTGACCAGACTTAACTAGTCATGGGATATCCCTTCCTCCTTGCTCTGTAATATAATTAGTCCGAAAGTATTTCTTTGTAACAATGACTCTCAATCTGTGGGTCACCACCTCTTTGGGGGGAGTCAAATGACCCTTTCACAGGGGTCACCTAAGACCATTGGAAAACATAGATATTTATATTACAATTCATAACAGTAGCAAAATTAAAGTTACAAAGAAGCAACAAAAATAATTTTATAGCTGGGAGTCACCACAACATGAAGAACTATATTAAAGGGTCACAGCATTACCAAGGTTGAGAAACACTGTTTTGTAAGATTATATGATGTAATTTTGATTTTAGCTTCATTTACTGTAGTAACGCTTCTCTTTTTCTAAGATATCAATTTAAAACAGTTAATGTGTGGTAAAAAGTCAATCCATATTCTTTTGAATATGAGAGAAAATATAGAAATAAAATCTTGTTGATGAGGGAACATGGGTACCCAAGAGAAGCCTGGATACAATGACTTTTCATACTAATCTTATAAGGTATTAACAGACCTTGTTTTTCACAACTAAAGATTTTCAAGCTAATGGCTTCGTGGTTCCTTTGTTCTGGAATCTTATCATAGCCAAGTAAACATCACCTGGTAACTTAGAAGCTCAAAGTTCTGAGGGTTAAGTTACAAATGTCTTTCACATGACACTGTCTTGCCACTCCATTTAGGGGTAAGGCTCAAACAAGAAAATGTAAATATAAACAGGAGGGTGGTATGGCGGGAAGAAATCCTTAGCATCATACAATCTGTCACTCAGTTCTAATGAGCATTTTTTTCTTCTCCCCCTGAAATAGTAACAGATTGGGTGAATACTGGAGGAGACAGCCTGCATTTCTTACAGGATCCGTCACCATAGGACCAGGACAAGTTTCATTTTCCTGAACTGTCTAGCTTTCTCACTTTCCCTTTAACAGTCAGTGAGACAGAGAAGTGGCCAACACTGCAAATAAAATGATTCCGCATCTGTCCCCAGGGCCGGAGTTCTCTGAGCTGCAGATCCATGAAGGACATGAGAAAGAGGGGAAAACAGAAAAGAAATCATCTCAGCTAATTCAATTGTGGGTTTCCTCGGATCAAAGACAAACTACCAGAGCATACCAAGCTCAAGACTTTACGCGTAGGATGCTGGAGGCCCTCTCCTCATGATTTACATTAAGGCTATATATGGTACACATGTGGCCTCTGTGGAAGTGTATTTAAAAGATGATTTTTTTTTATCACTGGCAATCTAAGAAACAGCATCCAAGGAGGTCTCATTCTGGTGATGTTTAAGTTCTAGAAGGTTGGAGGAAGTGAGCAAAATGAGTAAACACTGAACAGTAAAGGAGACTGAATCCCAAAGGAGCAAATAAAACTCCTAGAAAATTTGTAATTCCATTTGAATATGTTTGCATATAATAAAGATGTCAGAGATCTTGGTTCTCGTGACAAAGACAGTGGGAAAAAATTTAATTTTGATAAGCATTATGCATCCTTTTTAAGTAACCATTTTAACCTTTGTCTTAATATACTGTTTGGTGAATAAATATAAGTGAAAAATAGTTAATAAGCATCATCAGGGCCTATAATCCATCAATGCTAAGCCCCTAGGTACAATCACCTTGAAATAATCTTGTAATAAGAGTTTCCTTGGACAATTGAAGCCACTCCCCTTCATGAAAGGTTATCTCCAATTACTGGGTTTAAATTCTACAATGTCGATAGGTAACCCAGGTCTTAGGAGTAGGAAAGGAAGGGGACACACATCTTTCCAAGTCATCTACCTATGCCCATGAGATGAGAAATTCTCATCCCATGTCTATGTTACAGTACAGCAGCTGCCAAGGTCTTTACACAAGAAGGATGCCCATGTGCTTGCCAGACTGATAGCCAGTGCTACCTCTCGCTATTTCCATGTCCTTCTTGGGTGCAAGGCTACATGTGATTACTCCAAGAGAAAACTTCAAGGGAACTCCAGTCTCCATATACATAGTTACCCAGCCTTTACCCAGAAAGGGACCAACAAAACAACCTATTTCCTGAACTATCCAATAAACCTACATGTTCTAATATTCTTCAATATCTGAACCTAGATGAAGGCATGGGTAGGGCAGAAGATAGAGAAAACAACGCATCTAACTGCCCTTTAACTACTGTCAAACAATCTGACCATGGTACAGGGAGGATTGGGAGAACATATTGCCCCACATCTTCTGAAAAAAGTACTGTCTTTCTCGGAACAAGGGAACTGAACACAGAAAGCTACATATTGACACATCTCACCTTATCTCCTTCCATTTCATGTCCCCTCCTTTAGGTCAAGAAACCAATTATTGTCACTACAAAGCCTCTGAAAAAATGCAACATACAGAAAATACAGTTATTCTGACCAGAAGTTCATTGAGATGCATGGGCTTTGAGTGTGGTTAATTTCACTGCTTGGCATTTTTTATGTGCAAGTTCTTTATAATAAAACTTTAATATATTTTTTAATAAGGAAAAGAAAGCATACCAACAGGTCAAACATCTACACTGGAGTATTTTTCCTCACCTCCATGTCTTCTTCCTCTTATTTTCTTCCTTTCCTTCCTTTCTTATCCTTTCAGTTGTTTCTTATAGTTACTAATTGCTCTTCATTATTTTTTCCTGTGGTTAGGAAAATAGTCCTTCAGTTTCTCCCGCACAGCAACTTGATGAGAATAAATACAAATCAGGTATTTGTGTGGTTTACGTGTGTATGTGTGTGTGTGTGTGTGTGTGTGTGTGTGTGTGTGTGTGTGAGAGAGAGAGAGAGAGAGAGAGAGAGAGAGAGAGAGAGAGAGGGAGAGAATGTGTGTGTGAGTGTGTATGTGTGTCTTAAGCCATTTTTACTCCCCCAGAGAATTTTGTCAGAATTATGTACTCTGACAATATTATAAAAGCAGTTGGAAAATAACTCTTAAATTCTCTTTCAGTTAGTTAAATGAGTGAAAAATCACATCCTTCAGAAAGACTGCTTTCATTGTATCCCACAGGTTTTTATATGCTGGGTTTTCATTTTTATTCATTTCGAGGAACTTTTTCATTTCCTTCTTTGTCTTTCCCTGACACATTTGTCATTCAACAGTGTGTTCCTCTATATGGGAGTTTCTGAACGCTCTCTTGTCCCTGCTGTTGTTAATTTGTGGTTGTGTTCCACTGTGATAGATAGAACGCTCTGCTCATCAGGATTTTCTTGGTTTCCTAATACACAGTATATTTTAGGGAAAAAGCCCTACACCTCCTGAGAAAAGTCCAGGTTTTGCAGGATTTGAATGGAATGCTCTGTAGATTCATCAAATCCATTATCTATGACATCATCAATTTAAATGTTTCTGTGCACACCATTCGACCTCGATGGCCCATTGTTTGACAACAGTAGAGAACTGAAGTTACTCATTATTATTGTGCTGAGCACAATCTATAACTTTACCTCTAATAGGTAGTTTTTTTTTTTATGAAATTGGATATGCACGTGTTCAATGAATATGTTTAGACTGTAATGTGCTCTTGAGGGATGTTCTCTTTATCAACATAAAATGACCACTTTATCTCATTTGACTGGTTTTGGTTTAGAGTTTATTTTGTCAGATATTAGAACAATGAGTGTACTTGTCTCCTAGTTCTATCTGCATGGAATACATTTTTCTACTCTTTCATCCTAAGCTAGATAGTGTCTGTCTTTTATGGAGATGTGTGAGTCGGCAAATAAATGAATCCTTCCCTTTAATCCAATCTGTTATTTAGTGACTTCTGATTGGTGACTTGATGTCATTAAAACATAGTTATTATTTAAAAGTGTGTGCTGTTTCCTTTCATTCTGTTGATTTTTGTAATATTTCCTGTTTTCCTATTCCTCTCTCTCCTCACTATTATTCAAGAGGGGCTTATTATTTCTTGCGGCCCTGTTGATATGTTTGTCTTTCTCTTGAATTTAAAAAAAATCAAGTATTTTCTGTAGAGTTAGTTTAAGGTTTTGCTTTGTTTTGTCAATCATGGAAATTTTTCTTTTCTTCTTCAATTGTGAACTGAAAGCTTTGCTGGGTATAGAAGTCTAGATTGGCAGTTGCCTTTTAAAACTTAGAAAACATCATTCTAAGCCCTCCTGAATTTTAAGGTTTCAGTTGAAAAATCCGCTGCTGTTATTCTGAGGAACCTGCCTTTATACTTTGAGAAATTCATATGTAAGTAGTGTATTTACATCATTTCCCCCACATCCTCCCACCAACTTCTCCTGTTCCTCCCACTTAAATCTATGGGCTCTTTTTCTTTAATAATTATTGTTACATATGTATGTATATAAACTTTATTACATGTGAAAATATACAGCCTGCTAAGTCCATTAAATGTTGCTCATATGGATATATGCATATATATATATATATATATATATATATATATATATATATATATATATATATACATGTATAGGCATGTGTGTATATGTATATATGCATATATACACATATATGACTGAACACTTGTTATTGGCTAACCAGTTAGGGGACTCATTCTTGGGAAAGACTCATTTTTCTCTCTCTCAGCAGTCCTTAATTGCCTGTAGCTATTCATTGGGAAAACAGGCAGTCTTGTGAGATTTCCCACATTTACACTCACAATTCTTAAATTTGGTCTCTTCATTGTGTTCTGAATATCTCAACATTGCAGCTCACACCTTCTTATTAACTTATCCTTCTCTTTGTTGGAATGTTCCACTTCTCTTGACCTGCTCTATCAGTGAAACCTTTCACAGCGCTTTTGATTGAAGTTCCTTGTAGCACAAATATTCAAAGGTCTTATTAATAAAATCAAACCTGAAGCCAGGTATTGGGGTGAATGCTGGAAGATCAGAGAAGCAGAACAAGTCACAGCCACCTCACCTTGCCAATTCCTCAGCTGATCCTGTTTCCTCAGACTGAAGGCTTCTGAGTCCTCATCCAAAATGAATCTCAGCTGAACTGCTGCTCAAAAGCCTAAAAGCTTAACCAGCTCTAGTTCCTGGTTTTCACGCCTTATATACTTTTCTGCTTTCTGCCATCACTTCCTGGGATTAAAGGCATGAGTCACCATGCCTGGATCTTTCCAGTGTGACTTTGAACCCAGATATCCAGATGGACATCCCAAGTGATAGGATTAAAGGTGTGTGTGCCACCATTTTCTGGCCTCTATGTCTATCTAGTGGCTATTCTGTTCTCTGACCCCAGATAAGTTTATTAGGATGCACAATATGTTGGGGCACACAATATATGACCACAGTTACTATGTTGACTCTCAAATTAATGCAGTAGCTAACCACATAAATTTTCATTATCTACCCCACATTGTGACCATAAGCAATCATCAATGTTAGTTTGAGGACTAGATATGCTCAACTATCAGCTGATAGAACATTGAAATTCTGCTAAGGGCTCAAAAATAGTTTTTGAGGATGAGATATAGAAATCTATAAATAATTTTTGACTAAGAAAAAAAGAACAAGAAAGTGTTGAGTGTTTTCCAACTCTACAGCCTTCCCCGACCACCAGCGCCTTGTTCTCTTCATCAAATCTGTGTGTCTCAGGAAGGGAAGGTGGAGTTAGTGAATAAAGGTGTTAAAGCATCATGGAGGTGCCTGCCCTTTGTAACAGCTATATAATTTCCCTGCACCAGGGTTGTTGACATCCACCCCTGCAATATGAAGTATTTTCTCTCTACTCACTCATTTTCTAAAACTCATCAGTCTTAATGTGATCTTCTGTTTATTTGTTTTGTTTCATTTTTGTTTTGTTTTTTGAGACAGGGTTTCTCTGTGTAGCCTGTCCTGGAACTCACTCTGCAGACCAGGCTAGCCTCGAACTCACAAAGATATGCCTGCCTCTGCCTCCTGAGTGCTGGGACCAAAGGTGTGCAACACCACCTCCCAGCTACAATCTGTATTCTTAATACATTTAGACATAGATTGCCTCAACAACTTCCCAAAAAGTTCCATGAGGTTGTGATAGGAAATTACCATCTCCTCTACTTTTACTATACTACTAATGTAAATCACCTGTCTTGTTTTTACCATTTTATTATTGTTGTTTTCAAAAAACCCCTTAGCATCTGTCTGGATATCCAGAGGATGTGTTAAACCATTAGTAATTTAGGAAGACCGAACTTTGGCAGTAACTACCAATTCTGTAAAGTCAAGGTCTTAATAGATCAATTTTTTCATACTTTAAAACCATGTCAAGTCTCATCATTTCCATTGATTTTCTATTTTAGTTACCTTGTCATTTTTCTGAACTGATGCCAGAGTTGATTATAAATGAACTTGATGTATGGGTTTTTTTTTTAATCTTTATTTTTATTCATGTGTTTGTGTTAGTATATGCCATATGGGTTTGGTCACATGGAGGCCAGAAGAGGGCATCAGATCCCCTGGATTTGGAGTTAGAGGCAGTTGAGAGTTACTAGTAATGGGTACTAGGAACCAAACTCCAGTTTTCTGCAAGAACAGCAAGAGCTTTTAATCACTGTGCCATCTTTCCAGCCTCTGACAGTCTGTTTTATAATGTAAAATATAACACAACTTTCCAATATAAAAATAGGGTCTTCAAGAAACATATCTGAATCCTTTCTACTTAGTTCATTTTGTAATAACAGCTCTTATTGTTCTGAATTACACACATGTGCATACACGCATGTGGACACAAACATCAATTAACTGTGGTTTCATCTTTTAATATAACTTTACGACTCTTCTATGTCTCCATTAACCTTTACAAATGTTACAGCAGTATTATTTATAGTTTTAGACTACTATATACTCACATATTATGTATATGTGAGTAGCCATATACATAATAAAGCTAATTAATTATATAAAGAAAATAACTATTTGACAAGATCACCTCTATGGAACACTTACGTAGATTAATGATCACTTGCTAACAGATAACCTCATTCAAATTGTAGAAAGGGGGAAAGGCATGGTAGTTCATATGGAGAAAAGAAGAGACAAGTTAGTATGAAAATTGCTTTTAAAATGAAAGCAAATTAAACTTGGGAAAATTGAAAAGAGAAGCTGAAGATTAAGATAAAGGATACTTACAGATCTGTGCTCATATATTACATCTATTAGAAGTGTAAGGGAATCTGCTTCTTTTTATAATTGACTCTTCTGTATGCAGTGAGGGTTTTTTTTGTTTTGTTTTTGTTTTTGTTTTTGTTTTTTTTTTTTGGATACATCTGAGCTAGATATTGTGGCAAATAGCAGAAAACAGTAGTTATTGCACATGGGCAGAAATTCTTCATTCCATAAAACTTTTCAGCTTGCTGTTCTAATTCCACAGCACTGAAAGACTAAAAACAGCTCAAGAAACAAATGCACTTTGTGTCTCTTCTTAACCCTCCCCTTGCCAGTTTGGATAGATAGTTGGTGTTGAGTAGAGTTTTTTGTTGTTGTTTGTCTTGTTTTGTTTTGTAAGTTTTAAATAATCTTTATCACTGTTTTCGAGGCAAATTATTGTCTTCTTATTTATCTTCTTTTGCTAGTAAAATGTAGTACCAAGGCAGGAAGCAAATTCTTCCCTTGCCTTATTTTGGTTATTCACAGTACAGTCTGTATCAATGAAATCGCGCTAGGCCATTTTCTTCCTGATTGCTTAATGTTTGTAGCTCAAAATTCCAGCCAATGCCCTGAAGTGGTTTTGCTCTTATTTAAGATTTCCTGCTAAAGATGCTGTATTACAGCTTTGCAAATAAATGCCTCCTTGGCCTCATGTTGCTGTAAAGGTAATTTAGTAATTTAAATAAACACCCATTGCCAATCTGTTTCCTCCCTTCTGGGAGACTGGAGGAGCAGTTTACATTATGTACCTTGTTTCTTCTCTTTTTTCTTAAATGACCCTTCAGTCTTCAGCCAAGAAGTTTTTGGTTTTTTGGTTTTTTGGGGATTTTTTTGGGGGGCGGGGGGTAAGTTATATGTCATATGTCTTCAGGGTAAACATGGAATGCAATTTATGAGACATTTTTTAAGTAAAAATAAAAGTGCTTACTGATAATGTCAATGAACACAGTTTTATATTCTGCCTATTGTGTGAGTAAGAGATTTAATTCCATTTTGAGAGCCTATTGCTATGATTAATAAAAATCTAGAAGTATGGTATTCTATCTATACCCGGGAAATTCCTGCCTCAGTTATTTGCCCCACTCCCTACAACAATTAAAATGAATTGCATATGATTCCTCCAGTAGGCTTATACTGCCTTCCCACCTAGTACTTGATAAGCCCCTAGTATGGGTTGCTGATTTCACATTTATAACGTTTAACAGAAAGTAGCATACAAATGTGAAATGAGAAGTTACCACTATCCTTAAAGAAAACTTCTAATTGCCTGTGGTGAGCAGTCACAGCTGTGTTCCGTTACCATGGAAGCAGCCTCTGGTGCTAAGTGAGCTTTGGCTGGTTTTAGTCAATGAGTTTCTGATTTGATTTTCATGAATTTTGAAGATACTTTGCTGTTGATTTTTTCTAAAACCAGGCAAAACCACACTACACAATTAACCACTGTGATCTGACTTCAAACTGATTGCATAAGGACAAATCCATCATCTCTGTGTGACTGAAATTAGTGTGCATTTTATATTTCTTGACTGTTTTTGACGTGTGAAAGTTAAAGCAAGTGTGAAAGGGAAGCCCAAGTTCAGAGCTAGAAATATGGAACTACTTATTCAAACTCACATTTCTGAAACACCATTTTCCACAGTGTGAAGAGACTGTGCAAGCAAGGTCTTCGTAATTAAAGATGAAAATTTTGCTATCATTCTTTTTTTTAATATTCAAGGTGTTTAATCATGCATCTCACATCATCTTTATATTGCAATATCATTAGCATTGTGATAGGTAAAATAACTATGGATAAATACATATATATGCACATGTTTATAAAATATTTTTTCTGAGAATATCTTTTTTTAGCTCTGTAGACCATGTTTTATTATTTTATTTGTGTTTTAATTTTACATATCAGCCATGGGTTCCCCTGTCCTCCTTCCTCCTGCCCCCACCTCCCTCCAGCCCTCCCCTCCATTCCCATCTCCTCTAGGGCCAAGACTCCCCTGGGGATTCAACTCAACCAGGTAGATTCAGTACAGGCAGGTCCAGTCCCCTCCTTCCGGGCTGAGCAAAGTGTCCCCACATATGCCTAGGCTCCAAACAGCCAGCTCATGCACTAAGGATAGGTCCAGGTCCCACTGCCTGGGTGCCTCCCAAACAGTTCAAGCTATTCAATTGTCTCACTTATCCAGAGGGCCTGATCCAGTTGGGGGCTCCACAGCTTTTGGGTCATAGTTCATGTGTTTCCATTAGCTTGGCTATTTGTCCCTGTGCTTTTTCCAATCTTGGTCTCAACAATTCACACTCTTACAATCCCTCCTCTTTCTCGCCAATTGGACTCCTAGAGCTGCACCTGGGACCAGGCTGAGGATCTCTGCATCCACTTCCATCAGTTATTGGATGAGAGTTCTAGCACAACAGTTGCTAGAGTGTTTGGCCATCCAATCACCAGACTAAGTCAGTTTGGGTTTTCTCTTGACCATTGCCAGTAGCCTACAGTGAAGGATCATTATGGATTTCTGGGGACCTCTCTAGCACTTTGCTTCTTCCTGTTCTCATGTGGTCTTCATTTTTCATGGTCTGTTATTCCTTGTTCTCCCTTTCTGTTCTTGAGCCAGCTGGGATCTCCTGCTCCCCTAAGCTCTAGGAGTCCAATTGGTGAGAAAGAGGGGAGATTGTAAGAGTGTGAATTGTTGAGACCAAGATTGGAAAAAGCACAGGGACAAATAGCCAAACTAATGGAAACACATGAATTATGAACCAAAAGCTATGGAGCCCCCAACTGGATCAGGCCCTCTGGATAAGTGAGACAATTGAATAGCTTGAACTGTTTGGGAGGCACCCAGGCAGTGGGACCTGGACCTATCCTTAGTGCATGAGCTGGCTATTTGGAACCTAGGCATATGTGGGGACACTTTGCTCAGCCTGGAAGGAGGGGACTGGACCTGCCTGTACTGAATCTACCAGGTTGAGCTGAATCCCCAGGGGAGAACAGGGGAACCCATGGCTGATATGTAAAATTAAAACACAAATATAATAAAAAAAAAACTTTAAAAGGAGTATATTGTTTTATTTCCAAATCAATATAATTTCTATTGCTTTTGACTACAGCTGGATAAATCTTTCTCACCCACTGGTACCTGAATTACCAGTTAGAGGCTTAATATTAATTACAAACTGTTTGGTCCATTATGCATCCCAATAAACTTATCTGGGGGGTCAGAGAACAGGACAGCCACTATATTAAACATAGAGGTTAGGCAGTGGGTAGCACATGGCTTTAATCCTAACATTCCAGAGGCAGAGATTTGGATCTCTGTGAGTTCAAGGCCACACTGGAAACAGAGCCAGGCATGGTGGCACACACCTTTAATCCTGGGACTTGAGATCTCATGTCTTGCTTGGGAAAGACACATGCCTTTAACCCTAGGAAGTGATGCCAGGAAACAGAAAGGTATATAAGGCATGAGGAGCAGGAATTTTAGGGGAGAGTGTTGGGTTTTTTGTTTTTGTTTTTGGGGTTTTTTTGTTTTTGTTTTTAGCTTTTAGGCTTTTAGCAGCAGTTCAGCTGAGATCCATTCATATGAGGATACAGAGACTTCTAATTTGAAGAAACAGGATCAGCTGAGAAGTTGGCAAGGCGATGTTAACTGTGGCTTGTTCTGCTTCTCTGATTTTTCAACATTCACCCCAATAGCTAGCTGGCTTCCATGTATTTCATTTATAAGACCGTTTAGCAACTTGTCTACATCCCATGGCTCAGGCTTCTTGATAGCTAGCTCTTTCATCTTAAAGTAACCATATCTATTAATCTATATTTTGTGGGCTGGCATCTCCCTAAGTCCACCTTTCTTCTCCCAGTATTTTTGCTGGGATTTCCCACCTGGCTATAACCGGTCTTGCCATAGACCAGAGCAGCTTCTTTATTAACCATTGGTAGCAACACATATTCACAGCTTACAGAAAGACTATCCCACGAACTTCCTCTTTTCTGTAGAATCAAAAAGGAAGGTTTACATTTTAACATAGTAAAATTACATATAACAAATAGTTATTAAGCAAGAATTAACAATTACAATATCTAGTCTACTTGTATTTCACAAAATTAAAGTAAATACTCTGTCATCTATCCTATTTTTGTGAGTCTAAAGTTTTACATCTAATTTACCTTTTATCATAACTAAGGAAAACTAATTATAACTCTCTAATCTTCAACTCCATCAAAGACCCCAGAAGGCAATAGTATTACCTGAGTAAACAGGAAGTACATTACAAGCAACTTCCAAAATTCCAAAATTCTAGAAATGACAGAGACATCTGGACAGTCATCCAAAGTTCTTTTGTAATGTTGGTGCATCCATCTTCAGCTTACAGACCTGGAGTCTCTGGCATACTTTTCAGTGAAGCAGGAAATTTGAAGGACCATTTTGCCTATTTTGGCAAAATCCATCAGTTGCTTTTCTCTGTGTCATACAGAAAGTTTGGCAGTTTCTTCTGCGAAGCAGGAACCTGAAGGACCATCTTGCTCTGTTTTGGCAAAGTTCAGTGGTCATTTTCCCATGGGTCCTGTGTGCCCAGTTTGTACAACATATTGTCAAGCAGTTCAGGCAAGAGCAGTTTCTTGTCCAAATGGCTAGCCTTTTCCACATTGTAAACAAACTCCATAACAAGTTTCTTTGAGGCCTATCATCCTCTTTGAAGTAATTGGTGCTTCCAGGAGCAGATGTGTCTCATTGTCATGAAAAAAGAAAAAAGAAACTATGTTATTAAAACATCTTTAATGCCATATTCTGTAGATCTCTGAAGTGTTTAAAGATGATTGACTATCTAAAATATGTTTGACCTTGAAAACATACCTAATATGACTATAAGTTTGATTATTATAGATGACTATAAATCTGTATTTCTTAATTATACATAACATTTTAAAATGAGCTGCATAAATATAATACTCTAAAGAAGAATAGAAAAGTACATAAAGTAAAACAAAATTGACCTTAAATTTGTATTAATAAACCAAAATTTATACCAATGTAAAGTATTTTGAGATAAACATTTTTTTTTTTGGATTAAAGTAGATTCAGTGTCTATCTTCCTTATCATTTCCATATCATACCCCCCTTTTTCTTTAGAAAGACATTGACTATGACCATTAACCATTTGTAATCAACCCCCTTTAAATAAAAACAAATATTTATAAACAGTATTTGGGGAATTTTGGCATAGTTTTCTAGACTACTTCCTGCTGATTGATGGACAATTGTGATCTTGAGGGGATCCTGAGAAAATTTAGATTTATATTTAAATCTTGACTGTAGTAGTCTGTGAGGCTATATCATCTCAGACAGTTGACTTAAAGCTGTTCTGGATGTTGGATCGTCTGGGCCATGGCTATCATTGGAGACTTTTCAGGAGGCCTTGGTTGATCAAATCATATTAGCCTAGAAGTAATTCAAAGGTTCTTGTCTTCTGCGGAAATAAAAGCAGAACCTGTTTTTGAAAGCAACATATCCTTAGACACAAATTTTGAAGTCCATATACCTTTAAAATATATAGGTTGAACTTAGCAGCCCCCATAATCAAATGTCTCTATGTTGTTAAAAAAATAATAATTCAAAAGACAATGTAATAATATACAGTATTCAGACTCTCTATATATTTTCCATCTTTACATGGTCTTTTTTTATATTACTTTACTCCCATTTTTAAGGATTTTACTTTGTTATTTTAAAACTATACATCTCTTTTTTAAGACTGTCTATACCTTCTCTTTTCTCTCTCAAGCCTGTGCATATTTTTTAAATAGACTGTGAACCTATTTAGAGTTGGTTTTTTTTTCATCTGAATTTTTTTTATTGTGTGTCTTTTAGCCTTTCATTTGTCTGAGCAAAAGCCTTAAATCTGCTATGTAGCATGTTGCTGGGTTTTTGTTGATAGTTTAAGCCTGCGGGCAGGGGCTGGGAGAATCTTCTCTGTACCTTTGCCTGTAGGAGAGACTGCACTGTGGGAGACTACCACACTGCTCAGCTCATGGCAGCTGGTGGCTAGCTCCATCTCACAGGCAGCTTTGGGAGGTGCATCTCTGTGCTGCTGTTGGCATGAGGCTGTGAGAGTAGGAAGCCCAGTACAGCTCCATTTGTGTGCATTCAGAATATTTTTAAAGCTTTCTCAGGTCTATGTGGATCAATGCCTGACAGTGGGCACCAATTGTAGCCAGATAAATCTTTCTCACCTGCTGATACGGGGTCTATGGCTCAGGCTTCTTGATAGCTAGCTCTTTCATCTTAAATTAACCATTTCTGTTACTCTATATTTTATGGGCTGCCATCTCCCTGACTCCACCTTTCTTCTCCCTGTATCCCTGCTTGGATTTCTCACCTGGCTATAACCTGTCTTGCCATAGGCCAAAGCAGCTTCTTTATTAATCAATTATAGCAACACATATTTACAGCATTCAGAAAGACCATTCCACAGCAATTGATTTCTAGTTTTATTCTACTATGATATGATAAGATATAATAAAGTTAGCGATAACCCTTGGTTTGTGCCTAGAACATGGTCTACTTTATAGAATGTTTCTTGGAACTCTGGGAAGAATGTGTTTTAATATCTATTGGGTGGAATAATCTACAAATATCTGTTAAGTTTATTTGTTCTATAGTGCAGCTCAACTCTTTTTTTGTTTGTTTATTTTGTTTTTCGAGACAGGGTTTCTCTGTGTAGCTTTGCGTCTTTCCTGGTTCTCACTCCATAGACCAAGCTGGCCTCGAACTCACAAAGATCCACCTGCCTCTGCCTCCCGAGTGCTGGGATTAAAGGTGTGCGCCACCACTGCCCAACCTGAAATTTCTTTCTTAACTTTAAGTTTTTGATGACAGTCTCAAAATGAGAGTAGAGTATTGAAATTGCCCATAGCTATTGTTATCAGAACCTTCTGACCTTTTGTGCTTATTAGTGCTTGTTTTATAAATCAACAGAGCAGAAGAAAGTCTTTATTTAATTAATTATAATTTATAAGAAAAATCAAGTGCACAAAGTACTATACTCACTTGTACTGAAGTTTATTTTCAAACGTTCTTTGCTTGATAATTCCAAGTTGATAATAAAAGTTGATGGATGTAAATGAGCTCCACTCAGAATGATTCCTACAACTCTTGAATGTAAGCAATAGACAGCATCTTTGGTTCTTACTCCAGTGGCCAGGCTGTGACATGAGATACTATGGCTGTCTCATGGTTGGACAATAGATACCAGAATCAGGAAGATTTGGGTCTATGGGTTCTCTCTCCTACTCAGTTACCTCCTCCTTCCCCCACCACTGGTTTTCTTATTGTCTTAGTTAGGGTTTCTATTGCTGTGAAGAGACACTATGACCATGGCAACTTTTATAAAGGAAAACATTTTAACTGGGGTTGGCTTACAGTTTCAGAGGTTTATTCCATTACCATTAAGGTGGGAAGCAAGGCAGCATGCAGGTAGACATGGTGCTAAAGAAGGAGCTGGGAGTGAAAAATGAATTACATCTTGATTCTGCAGGCAACAGGAAGTGGTCTGAAACACTGAGTATGGTTTGAGCATATATGAGACCTCAAAGCCTACCTCCACAGTGATACACTTCCTCCAACAAGTCCAAACCTACTCCAACAAAACCACACCTCCCAATAATGCCATTCCCTATGAGCTTATGAGAGCAAATTACAGTCAAACTTCCACATTTATGATTTGATTATATTTACTAATATATTTCCCTTTTGTACAATTTATCTTGATTGGGACATCTATTTAATCCTTTATTAGAAAATAATTCTAGTACAAAACCTATTCATGTATATGTTGGTAGGTAATAATGATGATGTGTGTGTGCTTATGTTTTGGGGTGTGTGGTTTCAGTAACAGGAAATTAAGGCAATTCTGAGCTATGAAAGTGAAACATGAAGCCCTTAATTTAATGACCTGTTTAATGAAAGTTATGCTGAAAATCTTTTTATATTCATCTGGGAGGTTTGGATTCTTTTTTCTCTTTCATAATTAAATATGTTTCCAATCCTCTTTATTTATGTAAGGCAAGCACAAATATTGTAGTCACTGTGGCCTGAATACAGCTTTTTTTTTAAATAAAAATTAGCTAGCTGTGTAATAGCCAGAACATGGAAACAACCTAGATGCCCTTCAACTGAAGAATGGATAAAGAAGATATGGTACATATAAACGATGGAGTACTACTCAGCAGAGAAAAACAATGACATCATGAGGTTTACAGACAAATGGATGGATCTAGAAAAAATCATCCTGAGTGAGGTAACCCAGACTCAGGACAAACACGGTATGTATTCACTCATAGGAGGATACTAGATGTAAAACAAAGATGACTAGACTGCTACACAACTCCAGGGAGGCTACCTAGAAAACGGGACCCTAGGAAAGACCCAAGGATCACCCAGTGACAGAGAAATGGATGAGATCTACATGAACAACTTGGACAACAGTGGGATTTGAGGGAAAAAAAGCTTAGGGGAGCAGGAGATCCCAGCTGGATCAAGAACAGAAAGGGAGAATGAGGAATAACAGACCATGATAAATGAAGACCACATGAGAACAGGAATAGGCAGAGTCCTGGAGAGGTCCCCAGAAATCCACAATGATATATCCTCTGTAGTCCATTGCTGGCAATGGTCAAGAGAAAGCCTGATCTGACCTAGTCTGGCGATCAGATGGCCAAACACCCTAACTGTCGTGCTGGAACTCTCATCCAATAACTGATGGAAGTGTATGCAGAGATCCTCAGCCAGGCCCCAGGTGGAGCTCCAGGTGTCCAACTGTTGAGAAAGAGGAGGGTCTGCAAGAACGTGAATTGTTGAATCCAAGATTGCAAAAAGCACAGGGACAAATAGCCAAACAAATGGAAGCACATGAATTATGAACCAAAGGCTGTGGAGCCCCCAGCTGGATCAGGCCCTCTGGATAAGTGAGACAATTGAGTAGCTTGATCTGCTTGGGAGGCTCCCAGGCTGTGGGACCAGGATCTGTCCTTAGTGCATGAACTGGCTGTTTGAAACCTTGGGCTTACACAGGGACACTTTGCTCAGTCTGGAAGGAGGGGACAGGACCTGCCTGTACTGAATCCACCAGGTTTAAATGAATTCCCAGGGGTGCCTTGATCCTGGAGGACATGGGAATGGAGGGGAGGTGCTGGGGGGAAGGTAGGGGGTGGGTGCAGGAAGGGGGAGGACAGGGGAACCCATGGCTGATTATAAAATTTAAAACACATAATAATAAAGAAAAAAATTAGCTGTGAAGTGCAGAGTAGATGAGAGCTTTAGATTTTTAAAAAGAAGCAGGAGTAAAGGCCAGAGGAGGGAATGATAGAAAACAGTGATGAAGGAAGCCAGGCAGTAGACATGTGTCCCGTAATCTGTTTTTCCCTCTGAATTGCTTCAAGGTTTAATTACTCATTAAGTGCTGCTCACTTGGAGTTCCCTCCGCTACCTTCTCCAGTTTGGGACAGTTTGTATATGTATGCATTTGTATTCTATTTGTCAACAATCTGCTGTGTCATCATGAAGGGTGAAATACAATAGGAATGCTAACTATCAATGTACCTATGTAAAAGTCTAAGAAAAGGCCTTCAGGGGAGTGAGCTGCACTCGGAGAAGTTTCTCAAGGCTTAATAACTTTTCCATTCTTTGCTTGAGCAATGTAGAAGGTGAGCAATGCAGGTGTTGAGCAACATAGAGAGTGAGCAATGCAGGATGAGAGAGATTGTTTCCTGTTATTGGGTGATTTTTATACACCGTGATTTGGGATCTTCTTAAGTCTGTGGCTAAATTTAATGGAATAACATGAAAGAAAGTCCTATCTTGAGTATTTTCTCTTAATATCTTTATGATTAGCTTCAAAACAGATTAATGAGGATTAATTAACAAGTCTTCCTGCTTACAGTGCCCAGTGGCAGCAGTTATAAAACACTGGCAATAGCTACTAGTGTGAAGGGCCGTAAGAACCCCTTGAATGAACACTTAGTAAGAGCCAAGCGCCATGCACAGGCCTTAGGCTAAGTTGTTCCATTTTAACCCTAGGAGTGATTGTGTGTCTTTTCCTCCCTGAATATGTAGAAATTAAAATTTTAAGTTCATCATTATGGTAGTTGGATTTACATGAGTAGCAACAGTTGGGTGAGATATCAATGGTATTAGCACTCCATATGCCAAAACAATGAAGCTATTATTTAATAGTTATAAATGTATGCATAAGGTATGGCCAGCTAATAGGTCTCTGTTTTGTGGGCATTATAAACTGAATTTCATTTTTTTATTTATTTAATCTAGGAAAATAAGAAATATTAAATTAAAATTACTCAACACTTATTGAATGTATATGTATATATATATATATATATATATATATACACACCAAAAACATATAAAGCATTTGAAATTCAAAGGCAAATCAAACTAAAATTAAATGCATATCTTTATGTCAAAATGAGGAACTGGTTTTTTTTCATGTTACAAAAAAGCTGATATTTTCTGAAAAAAAAAAAAAAAAACAAATTAATGCCCAAACCCACAGATTGTACAAGTAGCAAAGTTGGAATATAAAAGCTGATTTTTCTGGTATAGAGTTTGTATACATTTGAGTTGGTCTTGAGTGATAAGAGAAACAATATATTTTTCTTGTCTTTTTTCTAGCACAAAACATCAAGCAAAAGGTTTAGGGGACAGAGGTAGGGAGTATCAAATGCTCTGTTTCCACAATTTCAAATATCTATCAGTGTGTAGATTATCTGAACATCTGTAACAAGATTAAAATTGGATTAAAGACAAGCAGCTCCTTTGGCCCAGCATGAGAAATTCTCAGTAGGAAGAGGATTGTGAGAATAACTGACCCAACTCTCCACTTCCCCTTGTCTAGAAATGCCAGCAATTAGCTGGCTGTCTACCTTGGCCTTGTGCCTAATTGGTTAATTTCTGAGACATGATATCCACATTTTGACAGAGTTACTTCTTTACAAATACTTAATGCCACTAACAGTGACGGTTTGAGAGACTAAGCGATAGTGTTTAGGTGGAGTTGCCTCGCAGTACAACTTTATGACCCAATTCCCTAGCTAGCATTTTCTCAGGCAGTTATTTCCTGTGGAGGTTTCTGCAAGTAGTCATTTTTTAGGAGAATGGTAGTTAAAATAATAGCGCTTTTAAAGAATCTGCAGTTTGGTGATTAGGATCGCGGCGGATGAGTGCATTTCCTGCTATCTGTGCGAATACAGAAAGTAGCATTCCTTCCTAATTATTGCATAAACAAAACTTCCTTGGAGTTGTTTTTTTTTGTTTTTTTGTTTTTTTTTTTCACTAGAAGATTGATAATTGAACAGAGCCATAGAGCGTGGTGCTGTGGGACATCGTGCTTTCAGAGAAACAGAACAGGAAACAAACCAAGAAAAGCAATCTTGATTTCCTCAGACAAACTGACAGTTGGGAGACGTATGTTTAGATAGGAGTGATACAATCAAAGGTTTACTGTATCATAACAAAGAGGCCTGCATATGATCAAGCCTCTGAACCGTTTCTTTCCAATGCTATTTGGAAGCAATATTATTTGTTTTGCTGTAGATGGTGAATGAAAAAGCGTAGCTCTTCGGGAGGCTGGTTTATAATGAAGAACAGTTTTGAGAACATAGAAACTAAAACAGCCCTCCATTTTAAAGGAATGTACTTTAAGTTTGGTATCTGAAAGGGCAATGTGAAACTATCAAAATGAACACAGTATTTATATATTTGGGAATTCTTACAACTTTTTTTTCTTTCCCAAACATTTCATGCTTCCTCACCTATTAAGAAATTCCCCAGGGCTGGAGAGATGACTCCATGGCTGCAAACATACTCACTGCTCTCACTTCCAGATGACAGGTAGGGCATTCAGTTCCCAGCACCCATGTCTACTGATTGACAGCCTTCTTTATCCCCAGCTGCAGGAAATATAATGCCCTCTTCTGGCCTCTTCAGGCACCAGCACACATGTGGCACACATACAACAACACACAAGACACACATGAAGGTAAGAATAAACCTTTTTATTTTATAAAGAAACTGTGGTAACATTTTATTTGTGCTATAATAAATAAAGCTTGCCTGGAAATAAGAGGAAAAAGCCAGCCATTATAAGTAAACACAAAAGTCATGCAATGTTAGCACACACCTTTAATCCTATCATTGGGAGGCAGGGATCTGTCTCAATCTATGTGAGTTCAAGTCCACACTGGGAACAGAGCCAGGTATGGTGGCACACACCTTAAATTCCAACAGTAGTTAACCATGGAGGTCTGGAGGTCTGTACAGACAGACAGAAAGTGACAAAACTGGGCAGGAAGAGGAAGTGATGTAGCTGAACAGAGAGAGCAAATCAGATGGCAGAACAGCAAGGCATATAGGTGTGGGTAGAGAGGAAGTATCTTGCTTTTAGAAGCTATGGAGTTGGTGAGGTGAGGTTGGCTGGTGGCTTTCCCTATTCCTCTGATCTCTCTCAGGCTTTAACACCAATTTCTGGCTTCATGTTTTTTATATAATAAGACCATTTAGAAATTTGTCTATAAGAAACTGCTGTCTCTCTTAATAAAAGTTATGCTTAGTTCAGCCAAGCTTACTGTCATTGAACTGCCCTGATCCGTTCCCTAACAGATTTTCCCCCTTAGAGTCTTGTATAGCTATCTGTGCTAGGTCCAGTCTTTACTGTGGCCTGTCATTAAGTGCAGCCATTGTAACATTGCTGAGAACATTGCTTGGGAACACAAAATGGTTGTATTGTTAGGTGGCAATTATAGAGAAAAGAGCAAACCAGTTTAAGCAAAATGATCGGCCATATAAAATTCTTGCCCTTAGGATGGAATCTTAGAAATAAAAAAAGTGATACCTGCCATTGTCAGGTCTATTTTCTGACCACTTTGCAGCTCCTATCTTGTTGTCCTGCCTTCTGGTGACCAGTTGTCCCAGCTCCCCCTGATGAATCTGTTTTCTTCCTCTCTTAGGACAGGTGACTTGCATGAGACAGCAGCCAACATTTTGACAGTAGAGCACATGATATTGACCTATACTATTCTGTTTTAATTCATTTGAATCTTCCCTGTGATTGGCAAAAGGCCTAGCATGAACAAGGACTTTAACAGAGATCTCTTAATAGTAGGAAGAAAGGAACACATGTACTCAGTTCTAATAACATTTTAATTAAAAAATGTGCATATTCTTAAAAATGGGACCCCAGTGTAGTGACATTTGTGTGATCATAGTCCTTTAGTCAGGTGCTGGATTTTTTTTTTTTTAATTGTGATCTCCAATTTTCAAGCTTCTGAAGGTGAGTTATAAATGTAAGAACTTGACAGTACATTACTAAATGAATAACACTGTGTTTCATACTGCAATGATTACCAACTGATTATTTTTACTTTACAATTTTCCTTCTACTTGACTTAGATGACTCTGATTCTGTCTATGTGGCCTATCACAGGGGATTGATTAGTTTGGTTACTCAGCATTGGTCTCAAGTCCTCATTTAAAGTTCCAGTAAACTTTCTTCTTTGTGCCTGTTTGTTATTGTTTCTTAGCTGGTCCCTTGGCTTTTGTTTTTCTTTTTCAGACCTGAGGATCAAACTGAAGACTTACTACATGTTAGGCTGGGGCTCTATGACTGAATTATGTACTCAGATTTCATTTCTGTTTTAAGTTGAGCTTTTCTAAAGATTTCCCAGTAGCATTATCCATTTTGGGTGATGTTTTAACACTAGGCCCCATCTGCTCATTTTATAAACACTTCTTATATGCAAGAAAATTCTACTTGAGTTTTAGAGAAGCCTGTTGAGCTCTTTAGACTATGTCTTACTCCTTCAACTAGAATTACAGAAGTAAATAGAAAGCGGTCCCAGATACAGTAGTGAGAACACTAATGAAGCCTCAATAAATCCTGAGTTCCCATCAACAGACGTATAGCATAATCAATAAGTGTAAATGTGCCTTCAGGAACTTCTCTTCAGCCACTCTCGTGGCTGAGTGTTCATTTTCCTTATGTTCTCACCCAAGATTATTGAATTAGCCCAGCTCAGATCTCATGAACTGACATTTTATTTATTTATTTATTTTTTATTTATTTATGTCTACAGAGACAAAGTTTCTCTGTAGCTTTCGAGCCTGCCCTGGATCTTGCTCTGTAGACCAGGCTGGTCTCGAACTCACAGAGATCCGCCTGCCTCTGCCTCCCGAGTACTGGGATTACAGGCGTGCGCCACCACCCCCCAAAAATTCTCCTTCATCCTCTTGCCTTTTCGAACAGTTGGAACTAGTGCTTCTGTCTGGATATAGTGGCACATACCTGTAATGCCAGTGCTCCTGAAGCTATGCAAGAGGATTTTGAGTTCAAGGGCAACACGGAGGCACAGAGAACCCCTGTCTCAAAAACACTAAAGAAAACAAAAAAAAAAAAATCATTATGAACCCAAATAAGTGGAAACCAAAAGCTTTCTTTCTCTCCAAACTATCAAAACCATAAATCTTTAGAATCCCCTTCCAACTTATTTTAGTTCATTTATGTAACTTAAAATACAGCTTTGCCCCTCCCAACCCAAGGAGGTAAGAGAGAAACCCAGGCCTCCACCAAAGTCATTTAACCCATACCAAGACTCTAGCCCTCTATATTTCTGTCTAAATATTTCTTACTTCTCTTTCCTCAAGAGTACCCTGGGAGAAAAAGTGGGATCAGGTCTCCCACACTCAGAGAAGATAAAATGCAAGTCCACCTATAATGACTAGTAAAAGCAGGTAACCTTTCAAATAATAGAGATAGGAAGTTATATTTTAATTCTCTATAATATAAAATTTATTCTGAGATTAAGAATTTGTCCTCTATAAGATGGATGTGTGTAAGTACTCACATTCAAGTACTCAAAGAATTGACCATTTGACAGTGATGAAACTGAAGCTATTTCCAAGGAGAGTAAATGGTCGTGTTCTGCAGGGTTTGAACTACCAAATGGCATCTTAGATGTTCTATGGAAGTGGTAGGCTATTATGCCAAAATTGATGATTTAGTCTTAGGGGTGTTCCATGAGCATGGCAGCCTGAAATGATACCAGTATCCCTGTACTTGGGTGTGCATTCATTGGGGAATTCAGAAAAGTCCAGGAAGGAAAATTTCCCCCAAATCTCAAACTCAGGTTTCAAAAGGAAAGTTTAAGAAAAATGAAGGAAAATTTCCCCCAAATCTCAAACTCAGGTTTCAAAAGGAAAGTTTAAGAAAAATGGATGTTCTTGATGAAAATGACACTTCATGGATATTTTTATAATAGGTTTGGGGAATTTTATATCTATTTAGATATTTCTCTTCAATGTCCTTCCTCTAAAACTTTAACTCCCAGCTAATCAACCCCACTGGGACAACACTACAGCAGAACTGTAAGACAGTGCTTTGATAATGAAGAAATGGAATAAGACAATGGAGAATGTCTTTGGGTAGGAAACTATATTCCTTTCAATGGCTGTGTTCGGAAATCCCCCTGCATGTTTTACAAAAGGTGTTTTTTCAGTGGCTTCTATGTTCATAATGCAGAGTAGTAGTAGGTTTATTTTATCTCTGCTTAATATCATTCAGCAATACTCTCTGTGAAAACCCCCGTGGATACAATCCAAAGGCAAGTTAATGCAGCCAAATGGACACTGTCTTTACTACCATCTTTTATTGGGATCTAGTTCAACGTAAGTCTAGCAATATTACTGAAAGATGAAAATGCACTTTTCCCTTTCTGACACTGTAAAGACTGTGATGGCAAATTTTAAACAGGTTTTTTGTTTAAATACATACAGACTTTGTTTGCAATGGTGACAGACTAGATTGTGACAGACCAGACTCTGCTGAAAACAACTAGAAATCCAGATGAGTATTAATAAAAAAAAGCAGAGAACTATCAGAGCCCTGAATTTGAAAGGACAAAGGTGGAGACAGCTACAGCAGCACATTCTTCAGTCTTGAAAACATTAACAACACCCAGTCTTTAAAGCCCCCATTCATGGGAACTTGTTAAAATTTACCTCTACCTACCGTTTTCACTTCTCTCCTAGAAAAAGTTTGGCCAGGCTGTGGTGGCACACGGCTTTAACCCCAGCACTCTGGAGGCAGAGGCAGGTGGATCTCTGTGAGTTCGAGGCCAGCCTGATCTACAGAGCAAGTTCCAGGATAGCTAGGACTACACAGAGAAATGCTGTCTTGAAAAAAACAAAAACAAACAAACAAAACTTTGATTATTAATTATGATAGCTTTTAGCTACTTTGAATTATATGATTAATCAGTGATTCTAACTCTTCACATGGCTTTTGTTATAATCAATTAACAAAGTAAGAAGTAGTAGTTATCAGGCATATTTCAGGAGGTAGTTTTTTAAGATAATTAAAATTTTAAGTTTGAGTCAAAAACACAGATTGAATCTTGGCTGTCCACCCGTTGACCTCCCTTCTACCTCTTTAGAGTTAATTAGTTACGCTGACACTTTCAGGGACCTAGTATGTATAAACTGTCCAGACTAGTGATGACATACAGTAATGCTCAATTATATAAAATGTAATTGTTAATAAATTAGACAAAGCAGAATAAGAAATAACCATGATGATACACTTCACTAGATAAAATAGCAAAGATTTATTTCTATCTCATAATGATAAAAATGTATGATAGAGAGGTAGTCTTGCATATATGCTTCTAAACCATTATGAGAAAGAAACGTTTTGGTTTTACTCAAAAACTACACTAAAAATAACCTATCCAGATAGAGCAAAACCCAGTGCAGCCCGTTTACTTTTTAAAGATATTTACATGTTACCTTAGAGAAAAATTAGATGCATAATAAATATCTGACAATAGAAGAATATAAAATAAAATGTTGATATAACAATAAGATCAGATTTCATACATGTGCATGCATATGCACATATATGTATATTCTTATTTGTATATATGAAGGTGCCTTTAATGTGCAAGTAAAGTTTCTTCTATAATACATAAAGCATGTAGACAGGATAAATTTGAGAATATGTTGCAAGGACAAGCCTATTGGAGCAAACATTCCCTTTTCTTGGTTATTATTTTAGGGATGTACATCTGACATATGCAGACCTAATGTGAGTGTGCTCACAGCCCTAGTGTGGGTGTGTACTAGGATTTTTACAAGAAATCATTAAAACTCTGGAATATCTAATTGGGGATTAAATGTTGGGAGACCTCCAGCATGCTCTTAACTGCTTACTTTCGCTTCAGCTAGTCTGAGTCTTTTGGATTTTCCTTTGAATTTTAAGACTGTTTTTGTTGGTTCCATGAAAAATGTAACTTGGATTTTCATCGGGATTACAATGGATTCATAGACTGCTTTCATAATATAATCATTTCACACTATTAATTCTACCAACCCATGATCATAAGAGGTCTTCCCATGTCTAGAATTTTCAACAACTATTTTTAGTCAGTGTCTTAAGGAAACAATTTCCATTTGTATGACTAAACTAAAGATGACAGGAATGTGATGAAATCATTCCCTATCATCATTTCAGTACCTATCTAACCTTTGTTAGATGGATGTCCAGTGGCATTTATTTTATAGGATAGGGAGACTAAACATTTAATGGACATGTATTTAAAATTGGTAGAGCTTTTGATGAATTGTTCCCCTCATTACTATGTAGTGGTTGTGTTTATCTCCTCTGACTTACTTTTGATTTTATGTCTACTTTATTAGCTATAAGAATAGTTAAAAATGGCTGGGCAGTGGTGGTGCATGCATTTAATCCCAGCACTTGGGAGGCAGAGGCAGGCGAATCTCTGTGAGTTCGAAGCCAGCCTGGTCTACAAGGCAAGTTCCAGGAAAGGCACAAAGCTACACAGAGAAACCATGTCTTGAAAAACCAAAAAAAAAAAAAAAAAAAAAAAAAGAATAGTTAAAAATGGCTTCTTTAAAGCTTCCTTTATAGATTGTCTCCCATCCTTTTCTCATAGCCAATATGTGTTTTATAAGGAAGGTATATTTTGAGGGTACCATGAAAGCTGGGTTTAGTTGTGTTGAGTGTGTGTGTGTGTGTGTGTGTGTGTGTGTGTGTGTGTTCCAGTGGGCTAGTCTGTCTGTCTTTACTGATGAGCTGAGGCCATTCACAATTAAGATTGTTACTGATAGATGTTTACTGATTTGTGTAATTTTGTTTGTTTTTTAAATTGCAATTACAGGCAGCCTCCCTGTAACCTGAGGAAGGAGACAGTAGGAATAAGAAACGCTAGACTCTATTCCAAAGAAAGAAGGGAAACTCCATAAATCCACAAAGAAAGGGAAAGGACACATGAAATTGTGAAGAAAAAGATGAGCCATCAAGAATAGGAAGGATGCAGGACACAGCTTCCCCACCCAATGCGGCTTTCTGGCAGGGACAGGGAGGCAGAAACTGCTTGCTGAAGGGAAGCCTGGTGAGAAATGGACAGTCAGGCACATGCTTAGGACACTCCGTATTTTGGTGAGACTGTGATTTAAATAGAAAAGAAGTCATCACATTGTGTCACTCTATATGACTCAAAGGGGGACAGACAGGTGCCATCTTGCAGAAAACATTGTTAAAAACTGAGTTCCAGTGCAGACCTGAGAACAGGGAACAACCACGGGTCAGAGAGCGTCAATTACGCCTGCCCAGGCCTGGAATGAGGAGCCCTGGAATGAGGGGAGCTTCTGGAAAGAAGTTGGGGGTAAGCAGAGACGCCAGAAACTTGAAGCAGAAGGATGCAGGAATCAGAGGTTCCCCTCAGGCTGGGAAGTTATATGGCTTGTTCCTCAGAATTGCAACTTGCCCTCCAAATTCAAACATTCTGTCCTGGGGAAAAGGAGCCGCTTAGGAGCTTCCTGTGGTAAGAATATATATCCAGGAAGAACAGAAGCTTAGAAGATACTTGAGGCCTCTACCAACAAATAAAAGGGAGTAAATAGTTGCTGAGGCCGTGGAGATTCTGACCAGCCAAACTGTGAAAAGAAGGAACTGTGAAGATGCCCGCCAGCTGTGGAGAGAGAGCAAGCTCCAGGGATGCAGACTTGGGGGAATCTTCACCCGCGTTGGGAGGCTTGCTGAAGCATCTACTTTTTAGTTATCCCTGCTCCTTATAAATAACCCTCACTCATGTTCCTGTTAGTAACCACACAAAATAATAATAATAATAATAATAATAATAATAATAATAATAATAAAACCTCATTGGTTCACTAATTGGACATTGATGTGACCATTACTTTGGTCTGTCATGGGCCCCCTTTCTGTAGTAAGTAAATGTATGCATGGCATCTCTCCAGGAAAAATCTGTCATACAACTGCAGTACACAGGGAAAGATACCTCCATTGGAAGCCAGGATCCAGTCTCATCAACTGAGTGCATACCAGAGTATTTGATAGCTCTGAGCCTGGAGCCAGCAGGTAATTCAACCTGTAGACTCCTTCTCTTGTCATTTCCGGTTCTGAAGCTAGAAATCTATATTTTGATTATTTCTCGCTGTCAACAGACACTTTGCCCTTCCAAATATTCAAATAGAAGGAAAATTGGTTATTTTTTTCTTTTAAGAATGTTATTTGATCATTCCTTTATGAAAAATACAGGAAATTTTCAGAAAATAAAAATCAAAACCCAGAGAATACCACTCCCCCCCCCCCCCCCCCCCCTTGCAGGCTTTTTCTGGAATTTGAAATAATAGATGGTACCGTTGGAACTTCTGGGTCAAAAATTGCATGGTGATTCAATTATGTAGGCCAATTTAAAAAACTGGAAGTGAGGATATAGTTCAGTGATAAAGCACTCAGCTTTTATGTGTAAAATTCTGAGTTCAACCCCAGGTACCATAAGGAGAAAAACAAAGGAAAAAATGCTAGGCCTGGATGACACGTGACTGTATTTCCATCACTTGTCAGGCTGAAGGCAGAGGATACAGAGTTTAAGGTCAGTCTGGGCTACATTTGCAAAACCTTGTTTCATAATCTGAGTAGACTGATGCAGGTACACAATGAAAAGGAAGGAGGGTCCTCAACCTTCTAAAATCAGCTTTAAGCTCCCAAACATGAAAACCACAGAGAGTTAATGATAATTGACATCATATGTTTCTTATCAAAGCTTCCCCAAGAAAAGTAGCTTAAGGGAAAATTCATAAATACTTGACTTGACCACAGTCTACCAATCTTCTTCCGCATTGGAGCCTTCAACTAATTTGTTGACTTAATTACCCAAGGCACAGGAAGGTTAAACAGAGTGATAATCTGATTTTCCCTGATTGCTCATCACCAAAGAAAGTGGCCTATAGGATGCAAAATAAACCTAGAACCTCAAGCTATGTAAAGTGCAGAGATGAAGCAATTATCCAGATCATTCCCACAAAGTGGACTGTTTACAGTAATCCAATTATCTGAATAAGTACTCCACCTACACTTTGTCTACAAGATCAGCATTTTAATCACATCATCTGACCTAATGGACTGTTTCTTATATCTGTTTAGTGTAAGCTAGTTGTTCTTAGTATCAAATTTACAAGGAAAGACACCATTACAGTATCCTATAAAATATCATCGGACATGATAAGGATAAATGACATTTTGTTCAAGTAAAGAATGAGTGGTTTGTGTTCAAATAATTTAGAAAACATGAGAACACAGAAAGAAAATAGCATGTGGTTAAAAAAAAAAAAGTCTGCTGTGGTATAATCTATATCAAAATAAGTTCAAGAGTCAAAGCTTTTATATAGCAAATGCAAGTTTATCCCACACAATTTCAGCTGTTAATCTACATTCTGATGGTTTCTGATTACCAAGACATACTCTCCCACCAATAAATATAAGGAAAATCAATTATCTTTTTTTCTCTTGCTTAAGAATATAACACTCATTTTAGAAATATTCAAAAATATAAAAACTTTTAAAAAGCCAAAATCACCACTTTTAATTCTATTGTGGGCTGCTTCTTTTTTTCCCCAGAAGTTTAAATAACATATGGTGCTATTTGATTTTCTGGAACAAAAGGGCATGCTTGTTCACTTATGGAAGTGAATTTAAAGACTGGAGTAGGGATATAGTCCAGTGGTAAAGAGTTCACTTTATACATTCACAAAGCCCTGAGTTCGAACCCCAGCCCTATAAGAAGTGGGAGCCAGTACAGGGCTGGCTGTGGCAAGAGCTCGTAATTCTGGCCCTTGCAGGACTGAAGGAGGACAGAGTTCAAGATCAACTTAGACGACAGAGCAAAGCCATGTTGAAGGACAGGAGGAGGAGGAGGAGGAGAAAGAAGAGGGGAGCGGAGGGAAAAGTGTTCCCTGCCACCCACATCCAGGATGAGTCCCCCACCCTCTCAGCTTATGCCTCTGTGCACTTTATTGATCTACACACTTCTCAATCTGATCATCAAGATCAGTTATCACATTCTCTTACAAGAATATGGTGTAAATCTAATTTCTATTTTGAACCATGAAGTTATTTCCAATTTTATTATACACAGCTCACTGTTGGATTTTTTTAAGCGTTTAAGAATTTCATGTACACAGATAAATTCACACCCTATGTCTTCCTATTTCTCTCCTAACCCCACAACTACTCTCCTCTGCCAAATTTCATGTGCCCTTTTTTAAACCCACTGAGTCCACTTACTATTGCCTGTATATGAATGGATCCAGGTCCATCTGCTGAAGCACAGACAACCTCTGGGGACTCACATCCCTGAAGAAAACTGTCACTCCCTCCCTCTGCAGCCATCAGCTCTCACTACTCCTTGGTTATAAATGGGACTTGGTGAGCTCATCCCCATCTGCACCGGGATCTGGGCTGACTTGACCTTGTATAGTTCCTGTTTATGCATGCAGTCTCGGCCACTGTGAGTTCATGTGTGCCATGGGGCTGTCACGTCAAGCAAATGCGTTTAGAATGTAGACATCAGTGTTAGGATTCTGCCCCCACTCCAGCTGTATGACTGACCTCACATGCGAAGTTCAGGAGCTAAGCAAAGGGGTCTTGCATTTTACATCATCAGTGCACACTGGTGATTACCTGTGATGTGGTCACACAATCAGCACATGCGTGGCGGAACTCTGTAAGCCCACCTGCGTGTGTTCACAGGAATCCTTAAAAAGCAAGACACAGACTCCTCCACTCCTCCTTCTCCTCTGCTCTCTCCTGCCCACTGCACGTGCTTCTTCCCCAGGCCTGGTTATTTTATCCCGTCCAGTCCCGTGTCCCTCCCCCCAACCCCCACCTTCCTCCTAATAAAGCTCTGATACTGGGTTTTGTCGTGGCTCATGCCTCATGACCTTCCCGCATGGTAACCAGTGCCACTTAACTTTTTTTGTTTGTTTGTTTTTGTTTTTGTTTTTCGAGACAGGGTTTCTCGAGACAGGGTTTCTCTGTGTAGCTTTGCGCCTTTCCTGGATCTCGTTTGGTAGAACAGGCTGGCCTCGAACTCACAAAGATCCGCCTGCCTCTACCTCCCCAGTGCTGGGATTAAAGGCGTGTGCCACCACCCCCCGACATTTTTAAAAAACAACTAACAGTACCCCCAGCTCTCACAATTTCCCTGCCTCGTTTTCCACAATGATCACTGAGCCTTGGGGTGGAAGGGGTTGGATACATCTGTCTCATTTAAAGCTGAGAACTCCAGTTTCTTATTCTCTTCACATTAAAGCTCCTCTGATGAGGCTGAGATGTAGCTAATCTAAGGGTATAATGGTAAGAACTTAGGGGCCGTTTACTATGTTGATTTAGCAGAAATGAAAAAAGAGTCACTTTCCTGGCCTCTTCTAGGGCAATCACCTAGCCAGCCATGTGTTTTGGGCCCAGTTGACATATAGTTACAGTTGTTGGCTATTCTTAAATGTGGAACTTTGCATATTGGTTTGATTTTTAACTTCTGTTTCTAGAGTTTTAAACAACTGGTATTTACATTGTCTTTATTATGTATTAGTCAGTCAAAGGCCATGAACACATGCTGGGAATAAGGATGCCCATTGTCCACAATATACTTTCACTAAACATCATTTTTCTCTTCAAATTCTACTTGTATTAACAATTTGATATGGAAGACTTTTTTTCTTCTTTTTATTTGCATGATACAGAAAATAAATATCATTCCAGACAGTGTTTATATTTCTGTTTTCTTATTTTGTGAATTGCCCTTAGAACTTTTGCTTTTTATGATACATTTTATGTTACTCTTTATTCTTGAAACATCATAGTAATAGAATCTCTCAACCCTTTCTATGACTAGTTTGCCAATGACTTTGTTGTTCATTTGCCTTGCAATATCTTGATTATATATTTCAGCTCAAAATTTCTCTAATATCAGTGTGTGTGTGTGTGTGTGTGTGTGTGTGTGTGTGTGTGTGTTACTCATGTGTAAAGGTATGAGTTTGCATGTGTATAAGCATACAAGTGTTCAGGTTGTCATGCTCATATTTTCATGTGGAGGCCAAAATTTGGTGTTCTATGTTTGCCAAAATTGCTCTCCACTGTCTTTACTAAGGTGAGGGCACTCACCAAATCTTGAGCTCACTAATTTGACTAGAATAGCTTAGGCGGCTGGCTTATTCCCAGAATCTCCTGTTGCTACCTCTCGAGTGCTGGAATTAGAGATGGCTGCCACTGCACTAGCAAGCACTTTTTCTGTTAAACTCTGGCTTGTACCATGTACTCTTTATCCACTGAGCCAGCTGCCCGGGCTGCCATTTTTTAAAATGTTTTCTCTATTGTTTCTTTTTTCATACTTGCTTATATTTTTGTTTGTTTATTTTTCAGAATTGCTGTGGATGTTTTTCTGCATGCTGTGACTATATGTTGCTCTGATTGGTTGATAAATAAAGCTGTTTGGCCTATGGGAAGGCAGCTTAGAAGCAGGAAGGAAATCCAAACAGAGAGACTCGAAGAGAAAGGAGAGCAGAGAGGATGCTGTTAGTCGCCACCAAGAGAAGCAAGATGTGAAAGTATTGGTAAGCCATGAGCCATGTGGCAAAGTACAGATTTATAGAAATTGGTTAGTTTAAGATATAAGAGCTAGCTAGTAAGTAGCCTGAACCATTAGGCCATATCATATATAATAGAAGCCTCTGTGTATTTATTTGGGTCTGAGTGAGACACAGGAAAAACTTCAGCTATACAGAATTAGTTATAGACATATTTACTTTTTATCACATATTATTGTTATTTTAATTTTAAATCATTAAAATAGTTTGCAGAAAAAAAATGGCCACCAAGGAAGTACAATTTCAGTCGAGGTTTAATTTTATTAATCATGCTTTTCCTGCTCTGCTTCTTCAAAGGTTGACCATTTGATAATTAAGAATTTGTATCATGGCACACAAACCCACCTCAGATGACAGTGAGATGGTTTGGGATCTCAAAAATGAAATTCAGAACATTGAGGTGAAAAATTAATTCAGAGAGGAAAACCCAAAAGCAAAAGAGAATCAGAAGATATAATGACCTATAGCACGAACCCTCGCTACAAGGGAGTCTGAGGCAGGAGGATCATTTGAGCCTAGGAGCCTGGGGTCAGCAGGGAAGCACAACAAGACTATCTTAATAAATAAATAAACAAACAAACAAATAAATAAATAAATAAATAACAAAGAAAAGGCATTTTAAGAAGAACCTTCTCTTAGATGAATATGCTGTTAGAAGACATTGAATAAACAGTATAAGTTTTGAGATAAAAATAATTCCAACCTAGATTCTTTAGTAACAAACTCACATTCGGACCAAGTGAAGGCCTTTTTCCTAACACACCAAGAAGGGCTTAGTAAATTTATACATCAGAGGATTTTCCCAAGAACTTAACTGGAATGTTTCAACAAACTAAAAACATAAAGTAGGTTTCATCTGATTCAAAAGGCCAAGTATCCAAGGCCGGGGAATGTGATGCGGGTCCAGTTTAACACACCTTGGTAATGCTGCTGGTCTCTTGGTGCAGGCTGTAGCTTCTGAGGAAAGGTCCCATCCCATAAGGACAAAAGCAGATAAGCCTTGGCAGTGGGTGGCCAGATAGCAAACATGGGGTGGAGGACAGAATACTGCAAGAATTAAATAATGTTAGAAGCTTAAGAAGAAGACATCATTTAAAATAAGAAACTCAAGGAAACATGATTTTAGTTTTGGGGTTTTTGTTTTTTGTTTGTTTTTTGGTTTTTTGGTTTGTTTGTTTTTTTTTTTTTCGAGACAGGGTTTCTCTGTGTAGCTTTGTGCCTTTCCTGGAACTTGCTTTGGAGACCAGGCTGGCCTCAAACTCACAGAGATCCACCTGCCTCTGACTCCCAAGTGCTGGGATTAAAGGCGTGTGCCACCACCACCCAGCGATTTTAGTTTTTATGCAGTTGATAAAGCACAAAGTTGAAGCCATTTAGCTTTGGTACTATGAAGAGGCTCCTTCAACCTGCCCCATAATGGCAGCAAAAAACTGTAAGTGTGAAAAAAAGATACTAGCATATATCATTTGAGCCACCTTAAAGTATTTATGTAGCTGCAATAATATAAAACTCACAACTGATCTCCACAACTTTGTATAACATTCTTATAAGAAGACACGTACCAGGACTTCCCATTGCCAGGCAGTACAAAGATTTTAAAAAAAAAAAAAAAAAACTGAGAATTTACAATAGACAGAAAACACAGAATAAAGGGAAAAGATTAGGTCAATGGTTGGAATGTTATATCCTATATCCTCATTTTACAAAGTGAGACTCAAGAGATAGTCTGAAAAATTAGTGAAATAAGAATAAAATATAATATATTAAAGGTCATAAAGGTATTATGAGTAAAAAAAAACATAATAAATAAACAAAGACCACTAATATGAATGAGTGTGTGGGAAAATGGGCAAGGAAATTATCACTTCCATTACAGAGCAGAGTATTCTCTGAATCAGATAAAGCCAGAAATACATAGCTAAGGAAGAAACAATTGCAGAGTTACAAACTGGAGCATACTGTAGAGTCTGAGCTAAGATACAAGCGAGTTCTCTTGTTCTTAGAAGCTCTGCTGTGTGTTTTATTTGTTATCAGCTCTTTGTAATATTTATACAAAACACAAATCTTAAAAATAAGGAAAGAAAAATTGTCTGGCAAATCTGCATTCTGGACAAATGTCTGAATACCTTGGTATTAGTCATCTTATTCTTACAATCCTTGTGAAGAGGAAATCAGAGCCCATTTAGGGTAAATCAAAGTTCACACTTAGTTTTATCCAATGTTCTCAATCATTTTTAAGCACTTTTTCTCACAGTCATACACTTCGTCCTTCTCTCTGAATTACTGTCTTCTTTCTAACCTTGAATGTAATTTGAGAGTGAAAGGCTAATGTCAGCTCTAAGTTCCAGGGGTGGAGACCCGCTGGCACCACTAAGCAGATGGGGGTGGGGGGGGTTCTGACACTTGAGGAAGATGCTCTCTTTCCCACGTCCACCAACAGTCAGAAACAAGCCCTGTCATTAGGGCCAGTGGGGTTAAATTTACCATACGATTAATAGTCAAGTAGGGGCAAAATTCTGGTGTGCATTGTGCTTCCCGTGTGGCTGGGGGTGCTTCGTGAAGCTCATACTGCTTCAGGCTTCCGGTTTTCCTCGCCTGTAATGAAAGTTTCAGTGACAACTTCTGTTGCTAGCAAAGCAATGGCAAAAATATCACATCAGGAAAACAGCAAACAAACTCAGCTTTATTCTTCTGCTACATCCAGTTCCTCAAATAAGACAAGGAAGGAGAGACTGATTTGGGAGAGTTTTTTTCTTTTGTTGTTTGTTATCCATCTCGTTACACCCCTTCTTTCCTAGGAGAAGGGGCAGGGGATGTGGTGTTGCCAAGCAAAGTCATAGTTTAAAAATATCTTGTCTTTCCCCAAGTTCTATAAAAATATCTGCGATCAACTGAGCAACCAATTACTGTACACCCCAAATGCCTGTTTTCACAGTTATTTTTAGGGGCGAGATTCAGTCACTACACATCCTGTCCACTCAAAACAACAGACAGCCATCGAGGGCAGCTAATGAGTAGGTAGCCAAATGACAATGTCTCCTCACTTCTGACTTTCCTTCCCCAGCCCAAGTGGCTGCCTGACCGTCTCCACACTGGCGTCAAACAGTCCCCTACAGTATGCAGACAGTTTAAATTATTACAAGGCAATGTTACAAGTATGGACTCTGGCACAAAATGAAGTAATTACATTCAATTAGCAGTCCCCAAAGTGATGGTCCAGCACTGGGGGCTTCAGATGTTGCCTTTTGTTGACTTACAGAAGCCAGGTAATGAGTGAAACTTCAAAGTGCAAGGGCCAGAATGACTGCTTAATTAGTGGAAACTGGATCGGCAAAGATTGCAGGAGAGAGAGAAAAAACACCCATAATTTTCTTTTGTTGTAGGAATCCAGAGAATAAGCTCCATTTCCCAAATAATAACAACGGATAGTGAAATACAGAAATATACTTCTGAGGAAATGCCCGCTAGGATGATGTTGGTGGCAGAGATGCTTTTGAGAGAAGTATTGTTATTTAATGTGCTGCAATGTCTGCATGCCTAGTGACTTACCTGCTTCCAGCTTCTCATCAGAAGCTTAAGAAATAAATGTGAACAATCATAGAATGTAATTTGTGACTAACAATAAAAGAATGTTTTAATAGAATACAATTAGCCGACCAAAAGAAGTTGTGTTTTATGAATCACAGGATGTAATATCAACCAAGAAAAAGAGGTCAAGATTGTGTTCCTGGGAAAAACAAAGGTTAGCAGGAAAGGATACGCTAATATATATATATCCAAGTTTGCTTCATACTAATGTAAACATATTAATTAAGAAAAATACTCAAGGTAACAATTGAAAGTGTACAAATAATCTAATCATAAAATGCTCTTTTCCCCGTTTGGGTTAGTTTTAATAAATGCCCTTGTGTTGTTGTTGTTGTTGTTGTTGTTTTTTTAATACCTCCAACACTAAACCATCTGAACTTTAAGAGTAGAGAATGAAGTGCTGATTGGACAAATGGCTTGTGACATTGGTAGAAAGTAAGTATCCAAAGGAATTTGCACAACTTCAGTAACTATTTTCTTCTAGATGTTATCTCTGACTCTTATCCCATATGGAAGAGGAAACAATAGTGCTAAATGGGGACATACTATGCTATCTTTTGTGCAGCAGGCATTAGTGTAAGTTCCAGTACACAGACTGTATGTGGATAATAGTAGAAAAATATCCTCATGCTCAGTTCATGACCTCCTTCTACTCACTTGGAGTCAGTTACACAGCTGCCACTTCAGAACCTTGAGGAACCCATTTCATCAGTTCTCTGCCCTAAATAAGGCACTATTGGGCTTGTATTTTCTTAGATGATCTGTAAGGCATTTTTAAAGTCAAGTTTACCAGAGTTTAATCTTACAATCCAATTGACAGAGTCATTTTTGTAGTTAATAATAAAATATCTAACCTCATCCTGAATAATATACCTTTTTCTGAATGAGTGAAGAGTTCAGTGTATACATTCACTGGTGATTGGGTATGGCTGCTAAAGTCATGTCAAAGTGGGAGGAAATGTTTCTAAAAGGAAGCCCTAAGTACCTGCCTAGTCTCCATCCATATTCTCCTCTTGAAACAGTTGGGCAAATTGGGCAAACTGGGTACTTTGGTGATGACTAAAGTTGTTAGTGAAAGAAATTATGGTGTGCTCTCCTACAGCCTTACTTCTGAACTCAGTACTTTCTCAATCTTCTCCAGGAAGTCTGGGAGGTTTTTTTTTTTTTCCTTTATTCAATTACTTCATCTGAATACTTCCCTAATTATTTTTAAGAATTACTCTTTTAAGGCAACTCACTTTATTACAAGCAGGGAGGCTTTTAAGAATAATGGATAAGCAATTAAAGCCATGGAAATATGTCCTACCGGCATAAAAGCAACAGACTGGGAATTTCTGTACAAGAAAAGGCAGGGAGGAAGGTAAATTAACAATAAAGACATTTGAAAAGCCATAAGGAATCATATCATTAACTATTTACCTAAATAAACATATAATATATGTAATTCTATACATGAATATACATATATAATTATAATGAACTTTTCTCTTCTGGGATAACAATGTTCCTTCTAAGAGCCAAGGACCACCCAACAAAAAACCCCAACACCAGACATGAGAAGCCTTTTGAGTTGTTGGTCAGGGCTGCCCAAGAGGTTCCCAAAGCATATAGCCTACTGCTGTTACCCTTGTTTACCCTAGAGGTGGAAGATAAATCCCTATTGCCGAAGACACCATTCATTTCAGAGTCAGGTTCCAGAAACCCCTGATCTAGAACTGACATAAATCTCTCCTCCATGAGGACTGACTTTCATGGTACCAGAAGGCACCATTCGAGTTTCTAAAGGAGGGAGGTAAAAAACATCCTACTTAGCTGGACTATGATTCATATCAATTACTAGCATAGCACAATAACCCTAAGGGTGCGTAGTGGCACACATGCCTTGGCAGTAACCAACTCTCTAATTGGACTTAAGATTCAAAAGAGGGATACCATACCTGGTACTGGAAACCTAGCTAACTACTCAGTGCTAGTGAAATCATTGGTATTGGAGGAGAATCTACAACCACTATTTTACTAAGCCACTATAATCCCAATAAACAATCTACACATTTGTCTTTATAACCACAGATAAGTGTCTTCACCACTCACCAATGAAACTTATCTTTGCAACAGATGGAAACCACCACAGAAAATTACAACCAATCAAAATGCAGAGTTGTGGAGCCCAGTCCCAGTGGATATATCTATAAAACACTCCCACATCTAAGGCTCAGGGTACATTGCAAGAGGTGGAAAGACTATAATGGCCAGAGGGTCAGAGAGTTTGCTGTGAGACTATATAGCATGAATTCTAATTGGTCTTAATAATAAAAACCTGGAGTCAGATATAGAGGCAAATGCTGAAAGATCAGAGAGAGAAAGGAGCAAGCCACAGCTACATCTTACATGCCAACTCCTCAGCCTGAAAGGATGCCGAGCTCCTGTCTCTGCCATCGTTATATTCTTCTCTCTGTCCAGTCATACCACTTCCTGTTTCCTCCTCCCTAATGCCAAGATTAAAGGCATGTGTGCCTCCCAAGTACTGGGATCAAAGGCATGAGATCCAAAGTGCTGGGATTAAAGGTGTGTGCCACCACTGCCTGGCCTCTGTGGTTAACTAGTGACTAGCTCTGCCCTCTGATCTCCTGGCAAGCTTTATTAGAGCACAAATAAAATATCACCACAATTATGTCTCCTAGTAATGCCAAAAGCTGCACCCATAAAGTCTCACCAACATGACTGCCAAACCTGAGTTGAACAAAGACAGCAAAAATGGAGAAGCCAAGGTAGATGGGGGAAGCCCAGAAGGTCTCAACTCTTCACAGAACTGCAGGCAACTAAGACATGTTAGAAGCAGGAGAAATAGTCTTTCCCAGAAAAAATCACACCAATCCATTATCCAATACCAAATGGGAAGCCCTGAAAACATATATACAAGTAACATTATTATACAGACTGAACAGGTTATTTTTAGGAATATTATTATACATATTATACATGCAATAACAATGAAAAAAAAGTACAAGGAAGGGTATAAGAGAGGATTTGGAGGGAGGAATGTTGTGATTACATTATAATATCAAATCTAAGAAAATTCTGAATAAAAATGATTCCTGCCTTATTAATTATGCTAAAAACCTAGGAGTAACTTCTATGACCAAAAATCGGGGCAAATGGTAACATATTCATATCACAAAATATTGGAAAGCTATTAAAATAAATTCTGTAAATTATTAAATAGTTATGTCATATAACTTCATTCTTTTAAGGACTCCAACCCTATAACTGTTCTAAAGAATGAATACATAAGTTAACATATATGTTATATGACCAAGGGGGAAAGCTGGGAGAATTTATACCACAGTGCTATGTCTTATCACATGAATTGATAGAAATTTATCAGTGAGGGTTTTCTCACCTGAAAAAGACTAAATTTTCAAATAAAACTTGCTGTGAATATCGCTCTGTATAAATAAAATGCTGTTTGGCCAGTGGCCAGGCAGGAAGTATAGGCAGGACAAGAGAGAAGAGAATTCTGGGAGGTGGAAGGCTAGGGTAGAGAGATACTGCCAGCCACCGCCATGACAAGGAAGATGTAAGGTAATGGTAAGCCATGAGCCACGTGGCAAAGTATAGATTAATAAAAATGGGTTAATTTAAGATAGAAGAAGTAGATAACAAGAAGCCTTCCATGGCCATACAGTTTGTAAACAATGTAAGTTTCTGTGTGTTTACTTGGTTGGTTCTGAGGTCTATGGGCCTGGCAGGTGAGAGAGATTTGTCCTGACTGTGGGCCAGGCAGGAAAACTCTAACAACAAAAACTGATTTTGAGTCAACAGTGGTAGAGTGGGATGCCATAGGAATCCACCCCTTGCCTAGACCTGTGGCTGCTTCAGAATCATTTATGGCCTGGACTCTGGACCCTAGGATTTCTATCTACTTTCTTCGAATATCAATAAATATTTTTGGTATTTCTACTTTAATTGCTAATACAGTGAATAATAATGAACATAACACAAAAATATAGCATTAAAACGGCTTAGGAAATGGCTCAATGTGTAAAAGTCCTCGCTGTGCAAGCATGAAGACCTGAGTTCAAATCCTCAGAACCTACATAAAATTGAGCACGGTTGTGTATGTGTGCTTATCACACCAGTACTACCAGGACTTTTTCAGAGACAGAGGATCACTGGAGCTTCCTGGTCACTAACCTAGTTCCAGATTCTGTAAGAGACCCTGTCTCAAGTGAATAAGGGGAAATATGCTAAAGCAGGACACCCCACTTCCTTTACTAGCCTCAGCATAGACACATACTTGGGCAAATGCACCCCCATATGTACAAACAAATGTGTACATATTCCACATATCACACACACACACACACACACAAATATTGAAATGAAACAGGGTGTTTAATTGTTGTTTGTTTGTTTTAGGAACGTGAAAGGCCATTGAGGATGGATTATTCCTCAATGGAAATTCACCTTTGGTTCTAAGGAGCCATGACAACTGGCTCTACTTCAAACATTCCATACTGTTGTTTCCTCCATTTTGAGTTAATCCAGTTGGGTCTGTCAATCACCTGGCCAAGAGACCACCCCTCAGGAAGGCTGCCTTGCTAAGGAAACAGGAGGAATAACTATCCCCTTAATGAGATAATATACTTTTCTTTCCCAGAAGCCCTGCCCTCAGTGCACTTGCTTGTAGTTTCCATCATGTAGCCCTGTGAAGTGTACCCATTTTTCTGAGTCCTAACTTAGAAAAGCTTAATTTTTTGTGGTGATATTGTGTTCCACAAAATATTGTGCACCCTAATAAATTTATCTGGGGTCAGAGAACAGAATAGCCACTAAATACAGAGGGCAGAAAATGGTGGCACACACGCCTTTAATCCCAGCATTCCAGAGGCAGAGATCCATCTGGATCTCTGTGAGTTTAAGGCCACACTAGAAACAGCCAGGTATGGTAACAAGAGCCTTTAATCCCCGGAAGTGATGGGAGGAAGCAGAAAGGTATTTAAGGCGTTAAAACCAGGAACTAGAGCCGGGATAGCTTTTAGGCTTTTGAGCAACAGTTCAGCTGAGATTCATTCTGGATGAGGACTCAGAGGCTTCCAGTCTGAGGAAACAGGATCAGCTGAGGAACTAGCAAGGTGAGGTGGCTGTGACTTGTTCTGCTTCTCTGATCTTCCAACATTCACCCCAATACCTGGCTCCAGGTTTGTTTTTATTTATAAGACCTTCTAACAATTTGTGCTACAAAGTTTCTCTTTTGCTTTTCCTCCTTTCTATCTCTTACCTAAGCATGCTTTTCCTTCACACTTCAGGCTTCCTCACTCTTCCTCTCAAGCCCCCCCTCATCTTTCACCATAGGCTGCTTACAAGAGGAGCTCAGGCAGGGGAACATGGCTCTCTCTCTTACAACATCTACAGCGTGCCTGTCCTTTTGTTTTTCCCTTAAATGCTAATAAAAACATTCTACTTGCTTTCTTCTGGGTCTGTTTTTAAATTATTTTATTAACAAGACTAAAAACACAAGAGGGAATTGCAATTTTCCCAGTAAAATATGGGACCTAATATGGGGCTTCCCAAAGTTTCTAATAACAATTTAATTATAATCTTGCCTGTTGACAAGTTTTATTGTAATCATCTTAATATAATTTGAATGAAAATTACCTCAAGTTCTTTCCTTCATAATAATGGTAATTCTATGTAGATTTAAAGAAAATTTTGTCTCTGAGTTGAACATTAAAAATTTAGCAAATTCTTTCAGTTAAAATGGAAAATTAGAAGCAACCTGGTAAAACTGAGGAATCAGATAAAAATCAATAGAATATGTTCCTATTAGAGAGGGAGCTGAAGAACAAGTTAATAAACCTATGATTTACATCATCACACTTCCAACTCATTTCCACAACTCAGGCTGATCTCTCTACCCATGGTGTAGCCATGCCTAGTCAATCTTCCTCACTATATTTCCAACTCCTGGCTCCAGGAGTTGGCAGATACTCCACTTGTCAGATACTAGTGACCCCATCCCAGGCTGAGCAGCATTGTGTGCCTGGGCACTAGTGAGAAGCAATTCCCAGTGTGAAATAGATAGTCTCTTGCTTTCCTGGCTTTAGGGGGTGCTGGTGAGAAACTTTGATGTGTTTACCTTAAGTAATGCAATGTTTTTCCCTTCCAGCTTTTAATATAGTTTATCTCTTTTGAATTTTTGGCATTTTGTCTGTAATACACTGCTGTGTAATTATTCTCCTGTCATGTTTGGGATTAGGGTTCTTAGATGCTTAGCTATTCATTCATTTCTCTGAGTTTGGGGACATTTTTGTCCTTACTTTGTGGAATAGATTATTCATGCATTTGGGTTTTATTTTATCCCTTCAACCCCAGATACTCTTGGGCTTGGTCTCTTGAAAGTATTCCAGAGTTCTTATACATTTGAACCATGCACATCAATTTTTGTCCTCACCTATTTCTGAGTGTATTATTGTCTTCCATTCTTGAAATTTGTTATTCTGTTTTGACTTCTTTGCTTATTTCTTAATAATGCTTTCCATTTTCCCCTATACTGATTCATTTCATTTTTTTCAGCATTTATTCCTTCTTCAATCTCAGTTTTCTTGCTGAATTCATGCTTGACATTTCTTTTTTGAATTTCTCTACCAAACTGCTAACCATTTCCTTCCACTTTGAGTAAACTCAGAATTGATTCTCTTACTTTATGTGTGTTATCTACATAGTCACTGATTCTTTTTAAATGTAGAATGTCAAAATTCTTTTCTGACATCTCAGTTGTCTCTTTGTGCTTGTTTCCAGCACTGAGGGGCTGTGAGCTTCTACAGCTGTTCCATGGGCTTGTTTGAGCATCGTGTGTGTGTTTCTCTGTTGTTCTTTGCATGTGTGTATTTTTCCCTCTACTTTTTAATCTGTTCCTCCTTCCCTGTTCCTTTTGTTTCTTTGTTTTCTGTTCTTTCTGTCTCCACTTACTAGGGATGCAGGTGCTGTATCAAAGCAAATGATTTGACAAGCTTGACTTGGAGAAAAGTACACTTTCCGAGTCACCTGTCTTGAACAAGGCTTGGAGGCTGCATTGCTAGAGCACCAACCGGGAAGAATGCAGTCCATGTGTTTTTAAAGCTCATTGATTATAATCATTAATTATAAATAATTAATAATAAAATAAGTAAGAAAAGGGGGAAAGAGGGAATAAAACATGAGTGAGAGACAAAGAATATGGGTTAGAGGAGTGAGAAACTATCATAGAACAGGTGGACAGAAAGAGAAATGAGTCACTAAAAACCCTGAAAGCAAAACAACTAAACAAATGAGCTACAAAAGTATAAATGAAAATAATAAAATAAAAACTAAAAGTAAGAATAAAGTTAAATGGAAGACATTATAACTTTAGTCAGTGTTTTTTTCTTCATTGGTATGTGTGATTGTTAGTTCAAATTGTAAATTTGATAAGATGCAGAATCTCCTAGAAAGAGAACCTTTCTAAGATTGTCTAGAACATAATGGTTTGTGTGCATGTCTGGGGTAGTGGGGTGGGTTATACTGAGTGCCTTAACTGGAGTTGAAAGACCCACTCTAACTGGGCAGCACTTTCTATAGCAATCTGGATAGAAGGGCATGGAAAATATATTGAGTATTGTTTTTTGGTTGCTTGCCTGTCACCCTCACTGGTAAATTCATCTGCCTTGTTACTGCCACTGATGAGTTCTTGAACCAGTTTCTTCATACTTCCAGTGTGAACTAAACAGTAGCATCTCTCTAGCTCTCTAGGAATCATCCAGGACCACCAGATTGAAGCTGCTGAGGTATTCAGTATCATGGACTGAGCAACTAACGAACTAACGTTCTCTCACCTCTCTAGTATGAGACACCATTGTTGGACAACTCTGACTGTATCATGTAAACCATTCCAATAAATTCCCTTCTAATATGTATTCAATCTATTGGTTTATGTCCCCTAGAGAACCCTGGCTAATGCAGGGTGCATCTGGCTTCTCCTTCTCTATCTTGTTTAGTAATCTCTGCAGGTAGGGTGATGGCCACTAAGTTAAATAATTCAAACAAGTTGAGTAAGCATGCCCTTAATGCTAAGGGGGATTTGTACTCAGACCTCGGCTTTCTGTCTGAGACACTTCAGCCCTGTGTGTCTTTGAACTTCATCTCTGATATTTGGGGCATCGTTCTTAAGGCTCTGAGGGTGTATAAAAGGCTTATCTGCTTACCCTTGCCTTTGTCACTGTTGGTCTCTTGCTCTTGTGCCTGTGAGCAAGACTGTACCATGCTTGAAGTAGTACTTCTCCAATCCTTGGGTTGGTGTTTACACGGGCAGAGGTGAGGGTGTGAGGATGTCTTTTGGAGAGGAGGTCTTGAGACTATAAAAGGAACCACAAGAGGGAAAGAAGAGGTCTTAAGGGAGGCATCAGGAGGAAAGAAAAAGGCAGAGAATAACAGAACATGTGTGACCTAAAAGCAGAAGGGGATGTTGAGGGAGAGGAAGTCAACCATCAGGAAAGTCTTGGGGACAGGTGGAAAGGGTCCAGAGGAGACTAGTAGGAACAAAGTATATACCAAAATGCCAGAACAAAATCTGTTACATGATATGTTAAGTTTAAATAAAACTTCTAAAAGAAAACTTTATTTAGATGGTTTCCATCTGAAAATATAATAAAACTGGTTTATTTGAAATTCATTTAAAATTTTCTTCTAATAGTTGAATGTTGCTTGTTAAATATAGCACAGACATATGATTCTATCACATTAAATCGATATTCCTAACTGGTAGACTATTTCCTTTACCACTGTTCAGGCAAGGGTATGTGTGGGAAAACTTAAAAAGAAAGATGATTAGGAGCACTTGGGTTTTCTCCATTAGTAAGAATGAAAATATAACCTTTGGAAAATGCCACACAAGGTCAGCAAAGATTGTTTTCCTCTCACAAGTAAGTTATCTCTTGTCAATGCATCATCCTTACTTTCTAGATTGGAATCACTCTGTAACATATTCTAAAACCATTGCTTGACTATTTCTTAATATTCTATTTACTCAGTTTGTATTTACATTCAAAAGTACAATTGGTCTGATATTTAGCATCTATCTTTGTCAAGCAAAATTTCATTATTATACTTCATTAAAAGCATTAGAAAGGGTTTTTTCTTCTTTGCTCTGGAAAAATAGCTATATAGGTAAGAAAAGAAGCCTTCTTTACTTATAAATGTTTCTATAGTATGATGAAACATTATTCAAAAATTATCAAATGCTAGTTCCTTCTATTCTCACAATGCTATGAGACAAAGACTATTTCTGCTCCTATTTCATAAATGAAAAATGGAGGTACAGAGAAGTTAGGAGATTTGCCAAGGTAATACAAGTTGTAAGTGGCAGAATTTGATAAGATTTGACTACAGATGGTCTGGTCCCATACACTGACATAATTTAAACCACAGGGCTTCTCTCATGCTTGTTTTTTATACCTTTCCAGTTTCTTTCATGATTTCTGGGATTTCCTTTGCAAATGAAGATCATTTCATGTCAGATTTAATTGCTTTTTGCTTTACAAAGCAGTAAAACAGACAGTAAATCTTGTGATAAAATTTAAAAATTAATTCTTCTTACTGTCAAAAATATTGACTGGCCTGAACTTGGGGGCTAACTTCTGTAATGTTAGCCCTAAAAAGACAGAGACAGGAGTGCTGTGGATATCGCTCTGTGTAAATAAAGTTCTGATTGGCCAGTGGCTAGGCAGGAAGTATAGGTGGGACAAGAGAGAAGAGAATTCTGGGAAGTAGAAGATTGGAGAGAGACACCGCCAGCCACCGCCATGAATAGCAACATGTAAAGACACTGGTAAGCCACAAGCCATGTGGCAAAGTATAGACTAACAGAAATGGGTCAATTTAAGATAGAAGAAGCAGATAACAAGAAGCCTGCCAAGGCCATACAGTTTCTAAACAATGTAAGTTTCTGTGTGCTTTCTTGGTTGGGTCTGAGCAACTGTGGGACTGGCGGGTAAGAGAGATTTGTCCTGACTGGGCCAGGCAGGAAAACTCTAACTACGCTGGAACTACTGAAATAGCACTTCATGTCACTAACCTAAAGAAACTGGTAGTAATGAATCATAACAAAACTAGATCAGACCTCTGCTCTCAGAGCAACGATGTTCAAATGGGATCAGACAGAGAAGTCAAATAAATGGGTGATGCATGTGAAGTGAAACAGAGACACACAGTGCTGAGCACATAGACGTCCATGGGCAGTGCTGGCAAACCATGAGGAGGAAGATGGAACTAGCACATGTGTAGATATCCTGGGAGATCATGACAGCATTGGAAATGTTCAACAGGATTGTGCTTGGAGAATATAAGAAACAGCAGAGGACAAAAGAGCCAGTGTGACACCAAGGGACGTGGTGAGGAATGTCATTAGGAGGCTCCTGGAGACCGAGTCATGTGGGAACTTCAAAGGTCATGGTAAGAACAACTTTATTTCATGAAAATGTGGCATAAAATGGAAGGTGAGATTCCACATTGTCCTACCCTTAGAGGAAGAGTTATAGGTAATCAATGGTTATAAAGAAATGAGAAATTGATTTGAAGACAGCACACTGACTGCTCCATGAGAAGAATGCTATGGTTCTGTCAGGCTAGACTCAAGGAGAGTAGAAATGGTATCGGAATCCTTGAGGAAATCCTGGCTGTCATCCCCATAACAGAGTAGAAATTCTGAGAAGTCTGACAGAATCTAGAGGGTAAAGTCACTCACAACTGAGGTTTCAACAACTGGAAGAGCAGATGTGACATTTTCTAAGGTAGAGAAGACCAGATGAGCACTGTGTGTGAAGAGACTTTTTAAAGTATTTGTGTATATGTTAATTTGCGATGATATATTTAGAATTACTAATCTAGCAAACAACCACAAAAATAATTATTTCTTATTCATTTGATTTGTGAGAACTCCATGCATGAGTACTGCATCTATGAGACTTCCACTCTCCTCTCCCCCATCCAACTCTTCCTGGGTCTCTCCCTCTTCCTTCCAAATTCATGATATATACACAGTGTGTGTGTGTGTACACAAAACTTATTGAGTCCATTTAGTGTTGCCCATATGCATATACACCCCAGGCTGATCACTTGGGCAAGCTGTGTAGCAGCTTGTCCCTTGGAGAAATCAATTTCCCATTTCTTTATAGCCATTGATTACCTATAGCTCTTCCTCTGAGTGTAGGATTATATGGAATCTCTCCTGTCATATTGACATGTCAACTGGCATGGTCATTATGCTGATCTTGTTCAGGCAACCATATTGTTGAGATTTGGGGGGTGCATTCTCCCTGTCATTTCTAAGGAACATTAATCTAGCTGCATCCTGAGGCTCTGATCCTTATATTCCTTTTGTTCCTTCTTCCCCAATTTTTCCCTAGGCCTTGGGTATAGGGGTTGCACTCAGGTGTATCAACTAGTGTTGAGCATCCCACAATCACTTACTCTGCATTTTGACCAGTTGTGGATCTCTGTAGTAGTCTTCTCCATTGCAAAAGGAAGCTTCTTTGCTGTGGGGTAAGAGCTACACTTATCTGTTGAAATATTTAGAATATAGTTTTGAAATTATATTAGGTTAAGAAAAATGAACGTTGTGGGTTCTCTTTTAGTAGCTATGCTCTCTCGAGCCCTCCATAGTCAGCTGCTTTACAGGAGCAAGCATGAGTTCCCTCCTATTGAGCATACCTTCAGTCCAATAAGACTGCTGGTTACTCTCAAGATAAAAGTGTTGCTGCTCTAACAATGTATCTTGTCAGTCTTGTCATTGTTGTGGTTCATAGGCTTTACATCTGAGCAGGACTACCAAATAAATGTTCCTCTCCCTTAGCAGGTTATACAGCGTCATCTGACACTCTGATACTGCAGGAACCTGTCCTACATAGGCTTACGAGTCAGTTCCAGCTAAATTTCTCCAAGTCTCATGTCTTAAGTGTGTGGTAGCTTCAGCAATAGTGTCTTACCTTCAAATTCTGGAATGCAACTGAAGGCAATGTCAATGGCCTCTACTGTTGATAAAACTTATTAAGTCAAAAAACTTATTGCAGTTTTGCATGTCAAAAGTTGACATCAGTTTTACTCTGCTAAAATAAAGATGAATATGGTCTTCTTTTTGGATATTCTAGTGGGAAAAAGATCTGTTTCCTTGCCTTTCTCAACCATTAAAGGCTTATTAAACCATTTTTAAATGCATGATCCCTTTCTCATCTTCAAATCCAACCAAGAATGACCAAGTATTGGCTGCTCTATTAAAATAGCAAGACCAAGGCAACTTAGAGAAGAAAGGGTTTAGTGCTGCTTACTGCCCCAGATGGTTAGAGTCCATGGTGATGAAGATTCTATGGTAGTAGCCAGCAGCGTGGCGTCAAGAGCCGTGAACTAAAAGCTCACATTTTGAACCACAAGTACAAAGCAAAGAGAAAGACAGAGACACAGAAACTGGAAACAATGTAAGATTTTGAAGCACCAAAGCCCAACCCCAGTGACATATTGCCTCCAGTAAAACTGCATCTCTTAGACCTTCCCAAACAGCCACCAATTGAGGACCAAGCATTCAAATGCCTAAGAATATGCAGGAAATTCATCCAACCATCTGGGCCTCCTCACTGCATCACCCCTACTCTTCTGTTTCTCTCTTCTGCTTTTATTTTTAATTTTTTATTAAGAAATGTTTTATTCATTTTACATACCAATCACAGATCCCCCTCTCTTCCTTCTTCCCACCCCCAGCAGCATCTGCCCCCAATCCACCCCTCATTTTCTCCTTTGAAAAAGTAAGTCCTCCCGTGGGGAGTCAGCAGAGCCTGGTATATTGTTGAAGAAGGTCCAAGCCCCTCCCCCTGCATCAAGAATGTGCAAGGTGTAAAGCTCATTTAGGATGACACTGTCTTGCTGAGAGAGTCAAGAAAGATATCTCAATTTTTAAGGTCAGCTAAGTAGAAGCCTTAATTGTATCAACAAACTTAATGAAAAGTAAGTTATGCAGTAATTTCAGAAATTAGAACATGGATGTTCTGTGAGAAGCATTGCTCTACCTCATACAGGTGTCTGATAAACAAGTATACTTCAATATAGCAATTATACCTTTTCTTTAAAAAGAAATATATAAATAATAAAATAGAAGGTTAAGTAGCAATTAGTCTTGTTGCTCTACAAAAAAAAAAGACCCATTGCCTAGTCACCATTTAAAATTCAAAAATTAAATAATAAACTTCACTATGTCCTTAGAAATTCATAGGCATGACGGTTCAAGTGATTACAAATGTGTTGGTTATCAGATTGTATGCTAATTTTTTATTCAGTTAAAACTTTAAAATTGATAATTTTGAAAAAATTACTTTAAGTCACTTAAATAGTAACCTTAGTTCTTAACCTTTATTCTCATAGTAATTCTATATCAGGCTTTGTTTGCAACAATGTATAATTAATAACAATCCACTGGAAAATAAATTAAAATAGTTTTATCCTTAGTGAACTATGTCTAACATTTGAGTATATACTTTGTCATTTCTGTGCACATATACATATAAATGCACAAACATTGATCCATATACTCTTATGTGTGTTTAATGTGTGTTCAATTTTAAAGTTAATCACCAATGTTATAAGTACTAGTTCAGATCCCTGATATTCTCTGTATCACATTTAAATCACATTTAATCTACCACTGTATTCCACTGAATTTTTTTGTTTTTGTTTTTGTTTTTTGAGACAGGGTTTCTCTGTGTAGCTTTGTGCCTTTCCTGGAACTCACTTGGTAGCCCAGGCTAGCCTCAAACTCACAGAGATCCACCTGGCTCTGCCTCCCGAGTGCTGGGATTAAAGGCGTGCGCCACCACCACCCTGCTCCACTGAATCTTAATGCAGTGACGTGAGTGTCATTGTTAGATACTTGAGTTTCCAATTCAACTCTAAATATCAGTGGAATGATATTTTGGACTCATTGCATTACCTAGTATCACATCCTGAGATGAACCCTTGAAAGGAAAACAGTTGAGGCAAATGATATTCCTATAGTCTAATATATTATTTCATAATATATATTATGCTTTGTATTTCCGGTATGAAATGATCATCAGCTTCGTCTTTAAAACAAGCATCTCAAACAAACTAATGAGACCTTCCTTTAAGATCCATCACCAGAAAGTTCTCATACAAAAATTTCAAATAAAGACATTGCATCCTTGGAATTTCCAAAATTTCCTACTGTCAAAATGACTAGTCTGTGAGGATTATCACTCATTTCTAGGGCAAACCTGGAGACCCCTTTTACTCTCTTGTCCACAAATGTAAAACATAATCAGATTCACAGTGGGAAGAAATATTTACTTTCCCCCTTTGCTTCCATTATAAGTAATAAAAGATGAAATAAAAAATATAGTAGGTGATAAAATGGTACCTAGTCAGTAACTTCTGTGCAGTATGTCCTGTGCCAACTCTCTGCTGTTTATGTTTGTTTGTTTCTATCTTTTTTCTATCTTGAACCTCATAATACAACTATGAGTTAAATGGTAAGGTCATTTCTATTTCTCAGATGTGAAGCCCAGGGTTCGAAACTTGGTCTGCTCCATAAGGGGTAGAGCTCGGAGTCAAAATCAGATCTATCTGGCATCAGGGTCCATTCTCCTTTTAGTAAAATTCTGTGCTTTCTTGACTTCTTCCTAGAACTATTGGCAGAATTCACTAGAGCGCATCATTCATTCATCCATCCATCCATTCATCCATTTACTTGGGAGACTGCTTGGTGTCACATAGCCAGATTTCTGCTAGTTATTTGTGAAGCTATGGAAAGCACAGCAGAGCTACTGACCTCACAGAGATTACAGCCTCTGAGAGAGGGCAGTTATTTCACTGGCATGGTATGCTAAGCTGTGTATGCGGAATTACAGAGTACTACATAATTGTACTTTCTGCAATTCTGGTGTTGAACTTGTCTGTATTGCCCTCATTACATGAACAAATAAATATCTGTGCATATACCAATTGTCCTCTAAAGATTATGGCCTTCTTGATAGTATGCATCTTAATTATTTTTGTGCATACATAGTAAATGCATAAAACATATTTGTGAACAATCATTTGATTATAACTACTTCCTCAGTAACTTTTGAGTCTCTCTTCTGACATTGTCAGTGATTAATTATTTTAAAGTAAACCTGTTAATTATGTGGTTATACTAATCAGCCTAATTTCTGGGAATTAAAAATAATACAGTCCATTCTCCCATTCAACAAATATTTTGCCTACTTATAAGACACAAAAAAATATTACTTTATGTAGGGCAGGAAGGACAGAAACTAATTAAAATTTGAGCTCACATTTAGGATTTGGTACCTAGTATAAAATGAAAATTAAACTTATAGATGACTATTCAAGAACTTACATATGTGATGTAGTATGTGTGTCCATGCATGCACGCACGCACGCACACACATGCAGGCATGTGTGTTTAAGGATTTATGTATCCAACCTCAGAAAGAATGACTATGTTGGAAGGAATGAAAGAATGACTCATTCAGGGTCTCCCTTTCAGTCCTTTTCAAGGAAATTCTGGAGCATAGAGAGAAACTTTGTGTTACATAGAACCACAGATTACATCAAGTCTGCAGGTACTATAAAGTAACAGCACACAGGCATCCAGAAACTCTGACAGAAAGGCTGCAGAGGATGGTTGCATATATCCTCAGGAGGAGAGGGCATTGGACTTGAGCAAGCAAAAGCCATAACTGAACTCTACTCATAGAATCACACTGAAAAGACCAGGGTGGCTTAGATAAAGACCTGGAGTGAAACAGGTAGAGGGGTGAAGATCCCAACAACATACCAAAGGCACTGTGCACCAAGATAGGACAGAGTCAGCTCAAAAGATGCCATGATTCACCCCATGCAGCACCTTGACAGTAGACTGATAGCCCAATGGCCACACATATGTATTTATCACCAAATGATTAAAGATTTGATGTTTTCCTACTTACTTCTCATTCTGTAAGTATCAAAGTGAATGTTACCTATGGTAAGTTGAAAATCCATTTTCCAATGAACATATAAAGGTACAGGCTATTCTTTTATTTATAGCTTCTTTTTCTACTCTATATCGACTTCTAAAGTTTTTCTATAGGGCTTTCCTGTTACATTTTATTGGTTTGATATAGTGGCTTAGGAATTGAACTGCAGTTTTAACGATTATACTGTTTATCTAGTCTAGACCCTATGTATTTATTCTACCAACTTGACTTGCTACCTATTCCAAATTTCCCATAGTGTTGGGAAAATGATATGTAGGAAAATGTCTAATTGAATTGGATCCAAATTGAGTAAATGCAAAAAACTAACTTTTAGAGTTAGAAATTTTGAGTTTAAATCCATGGTCATTCTTTCAGATTTTGTGTGGCCTGAGTACATTATTCATTTCTCTTAGGGATATTTTTTCCATCCACAAAGAGAGATTTTAAATTCTACTTACTTAAAAATCTATTTTAAAAAATAAAACAAAATAAAAGCTACCCACTATACTTCCTATGAAGTATATGACTATAAATATGACTACCCATACAATACAGATTAGCACATTGTATGTCCTCAATGAGTAGCATCTATTATTAATGGGAAGCAATTCAAGCCTTACTGGTTCCTAAGATGAATGCAAGGATTGTAGCCTTGTAGGGTATAGTATCCAAGTTCACTCCTCTAGAATAAGATTTCAGAAAATGAAAGAGCAAATATATACTGGCCTAAAGGAAGGAAGTGAATTCTTGATGAATGACTACTACAACTAGGAAATGTATTCCACAGAGGTAATAAAAACAAGAGGTTTCTTAAAAAGAATAAACAGATCTGGTTTGCATTTCATCAGACTGTGTTATAGAGCAAATCTGTTTTACTGTTTCATTTACGTGACATATGGTGTGACAAGTTATTGAGCTGATAAATTGTTTTCCGTGATTTAATCACAGTGCAATCATTGTACTGTATTTCTGCTCTCCTAATTCCAAACAGATCCAAGCCTTTGTCCAGCTGCTTTCCTGTGTGTGCCCTGCCTGTCAGCCACAGCAATGGGGCTGTCCTCTTCAAACTGTTGGTGTTAGACTTTAGGAGGCAACAGCATGCTTATGTCACAAGGCACATCTGTCAATCCATGATTTGTGTTTCTCTTCAGGTTAACAATATCTGATGCAGGCACCAGGTCTCCTTCCTGTAAAAGCAAGGAGTCAGAAGGCTGGCTTAGAAGGAGGTGCTTCAAAGATCAAACCAGGGCAGTGACAGTGACATGTGGGGTCAGGAATCGGGAATGACAGTGTCCACATCTCTCTTAAACATGGAAACTATGGTGACTGCATAGCACAAAGGGAACATGGGGTATCGCCAGTTCTGACAGAAGGTCAGAGTTTGCAAGGTAGCCTCATACACTGGAAGGTTTACACACACACACACACACACACACACACACACACACACACACACACGAGTTGTTTATAGCATGTTAAAAGCAAAACAGTTAAGATGTGAATTCTCAAGTGACTATAAATTCAGAGATGTGAGCACAGCTATACGACTTTCAGGTTAAACTTTGAAGAAAACATCTCCTCCGGTTACTCTGGGTATTTAAAATTCTTAGAACTGGTAAGGCAGGAGTTAAGAAGTTAAATTCAGATTTGGTAGGTTAGTGAGTAAATAGATATTTTTATTTAAAGTCTTCAATAATCATCATTATCTACAGGACTTAACAAAGTAATACCACCTAGAATTTTTTACTAGTTAGCTACCCCTCTGATATGTAATTTCATTTTGTTCTCACAATACTTGGATAGGGGTGTAATCATCTACTGAAGGCCCTCAGAGATGCTGACGGTGTACCCGCCTATGCAGCTGGTGGATGGTGGAATGAGATTCAATTCCCTGTCTGCTTCCAGATGCCTCTTAACCTGTGGCTCTCAAGGCTCTCCCTCAGTGTTTAACCTCACTAACATGGAGGGTTGAGAGAACTCCCTAACCTACTTAGGCTCAATTCTCCCAGCTCTCATTTGTATGATTATAATCATCATTCTATATACTGAATGGGTTTGTTGTGAAGTTACATGTGGTAAAACATAAAATTCTCTAGACTACTGACTGGCGTATAAGATTTAGATTGAAATAATCCAGGGTATGTTTCTTGGATTGTTTGTTTGTTTAGTTGATTGGGTGGGGAGGTTGATGGGAGGTTTTGTAGGAGAGGGGGTGTTAATTAAGGATTTCAGCCCCAAATGACAGAATATAACTTTATCCCTTGTCATCAGAATTTGAATAGCATGTAGTCCAGTTTTAATTATTTTAAACCAATGCTCTCTGCTTGTCTTATTGCCTCTTTTTCCCATCTAACTCCAGGTCTTTAGATGATTCGGAGAGTGTTCATTCATTTGTTCTTTTCTGGTGGCTACTATGCAGACTACATTCATAAGAGGAAAAACTGAAGTTAAGAACTCACTAAACCTACTCTATCCAGGGGGTTACTCATGCGTAGCAAAATGCATAGGAAATTTAATCTCTAATTTTAAAAAAATTACAGGATTTATTAATGGAAACATTTTCAAATCAAACAGCTAAGTATAAAGTCAGATGAAAAATCATTGCCTTGTGTCTCTCTGTCAGTTTTCTCCTAAGTACAAACATGTTCTTCCTGTGGCTCAGCAAACATTTCCTTATCTGGAAATTATGGGGCCAGTGGTATAGATAACATAATAAGGAACACACTTAGACAAGTCTTGCAAAGTTCCCGTCAGGATCATTTCCTTTGCGACCAGGAGCACTGGGAATGGGTAGTCCATTGTAAAGTGAGATCTTATTACAATTGTATTATGGAAAAGCCTATCTGGCTTAGTAAACTAGAGTGATGTGATCTTCCTGATAATTCCATGCTTGTCACTTGAATATATTTTACCAACAATCTGATAAACTCAGCCACAATTTTTAAAAAGTTGTTAGACTGCAGTTCGTTCAATAGCAAAAGTTTACTTTAAAATGTAGTTACTGAACTATTGCTTTCTACCATAACAACGTATACAAGCAAGCTAAAATCAACAGTCTATTTAAACAGTCTATTATTAAACTCTACCAAACTACATTAATATTGTATTTACATCCACTATTCTTTCACTAAATATTGAATTACCATCCCCACTTGAATTATAAATTATCTCTTAGAAAGAAAAAAATGTGCTATTTTCTCTTTGAAAACTGAAAAAAAAAAGAAAAGAAATTTATGAGGTGATTGTAAAATGAAGCAAAAAGGATAATTCATGGGGTAATATTAGTATTGAACTTGATGCATAACCTTGTGCTATGAAGTCCACAGTGAACAGTAACAGTGAGTCACAGATTATCATTGCATTTCTAAAAGCAAGAGACACATACTAGTGTTTTCTATTTCTTTTTAATCTCATTTAATATCCTGTTGGAATAACTGGGTGTTTTGAGGTATTAAAATCTCCTAAAGAAAATACAAAATTAAGGGCCAGTATATTAAAGCTCAGAAGTTATTTAAGAGAAGTACATTTTTGTATTTGATTTTGAAAACTAAGTACAATTTCTCCTGTAAATCATTGTAAAATGTCTCATTAACTTTAATAATTATTTTCACTATGGGGCATTGGCTTACAATGAATCAATCAAGTAATCATTATAATGATGTTATATACAAAATAAGAGGGATCTAGGAGCAGAGCAGTTTAGGCAACCTGAAAGACTCACAGAAGTCAGTGGTCAATTAATAATTAGGCCATTCTTGAAAAATCAGTAAGTTTCCTAGCAGAACTTACTAGCATTCCAAATAAAGAGGAAAAATAAATGCTAATATGCACAGATAAGGAGGCAAATATTCATAATTCTAAATTCAGGCTTGAGTTGAACAGATTTTGAGCTCTCAAGTAGTAGATGTAGGAACATTCCCTATCAGTTCAAGAGCAGCTTAGCCTACATAGTAAGTTTTAGGCATCCAGGACATCAAACAAGATCATTTTTCGGAAAGTGCAATAACTGAAGTTTAGTGAGTGAAGAGAAGGGCTGATGATAAAGATCTTAGGATGTCATGCAGAAAGAAAACATTCAGAATCTGAAACCATTGGAAAAATGGTATACTTGTAAATTAAAAAGAAAAAGTTAAGGAAAGATAGCACTCTAAAACTGAATACAATAGCCAAGATAAGAGAAATATATGGAACCTGGACAGTGATGTACTAGGTCAAAGAAAATAAGAATAGATCTGGGAGATGTAGATGCTCATGAATTGCTTGATTGAGACATTGCAGCGTGTAATGAACACATGGAGTGTTTTTTGTCTTTCTCAGTTTCTAATTATTTTCCCCTGGGAAGCAGATTTTCTTTATAATAGTTCAATGTGATTTTGTTTTACAGACTTACAAGGAGGGAATTTTGTGTGAGCAGCAGGAAATATTAGACAGAAGGATTTAGAGTGTAGAGATAAACAGATAGAAAATACACGACAGCCTCAAGAGGGCCTGACTGTCTCTGCCCTAGGGTATTTATAGAGACGCCAAGGGGGTGGAGCAAAAGACCTCCTCTCCAGCACAGCCAAGTGCAGACCATCACAGACACCTGCACTCAGGCCTGTGGTGCAACCTTTCTCTCTATGCAGACCTGCTAGGTAAAGCCACAAGGAACCTGAAAATGGGCTCCCACAGTGGAGAAGACTGAAATCACTGTATCACACCATTTTTTTTCAAGGCTTTTGGAAAAACAGTATTATGGTGAAGAATTGTCCAAGAACACTACAGATTTTGCTCTGAGACACTGAGTGAGGCATAGTAACATCTACCAAGGTAAATTGTACCCCAAAACTAGAATGTTGTAGGTAGCAGGACCTTCTATTTTAGATGTCTAATTCAAAGTGCTCTTGGGTGAACCAGGTACAAATATTCAGTGCTAGTGTAGTCCAGATATTTAGTTCTATAGAGAGAACACACGGCTACAAATACAAATTTTAGGGTAACTCTACATTTTAAGTGAAGCAATGTATAATGGTTTTTAAAAATACAAGTTATTCCCAAGCTAAAAAAAAATAGTTCCCCCAAATTTAAAATGTTTTCATAGCATTAGAATTGCTATACTAAGAAAGGACATAGCCAGATATTTATATCCAGATTATATCAGTATATTAAAGGAGAAGGAGGAAGGTTGTTGTTATTGTTGAAGTTTGAGTGTGCTCATTCCCCATAAGAAAAAGGCAAGGATCTATACAGGACTTTCTAAGAGCCATTTATGACTTCATTAGCACTTCATTAACAAAACTCCACACAGTGGGTGGCTTTAACACCAGAGACTGTGGTTGGCCATCTAGGTGAAGGCAGGGGAGGGTTCTCCTGAGGACTTGATCTTTGCCTGGCAGATGGCTGCCTACTCTGTCATCACAGAGCCATCTCTCTTTGTGTGTGAGTTCTTGTGTCCTTCTTTAGTGCATCCCAGACCCTTCTCATCTACAATCCCAAGACTACAATCTACAAGAGTCCAATCCCAATTGGTAGCCCCATTTTAATTTAACAACCTTAAAAAAAAAAATCTTACTTCCCAAAGAGGCTGTCTTTATAAGCACTGGAAATTTGGACTTCAAGTATGAATTGTAATGGGCCTGAAACACCTCATAATAGAATATTTCTCTGTGGCAATTCAAAGTACTTTAGAGTTGGAATATGTATTTCTAACTCCTCACCAGAGAACCAATCAACAATGATCAATTCCAATTCACCACAAAGAGCCTGGACGCACACTTCCCTGACAGAAGGTGCCAGTCTCTTCTTAGATTGCTCAAAGTACAGCGAAGAATTTACTACATCCTTCAGCCTCTCCTTGATGCCCTCATCCTTTGGATTCAGCTTCCACTCTACTTGTAGAGCTCTACATCGGCATGCTGGACCACTCCATCAGGCCTCACTTGTCTAGTGTCTGTGTATCTGCGGCTGTCACCCATCAATGCCCTTTCTCCTCCCCCCCACTTCCTCTGAGCTATCTTCATTTATACAGGACTTTCTTAAGGGAACTCCCTTTGGGCTATGTAGCTTGCAGTCTTCTACCTTGGTTTTACCTTTCTATTTCCCTTTGCCATTTGTCACTAGTATATTTTGTTTTTATTTACCAAGATGTCTCTTCTCCCACAAGTGTACCTACAAGATTCTGTCGGCTATATTGATTGATGTATCCTCCTCATGAGAAGTTGCAGATGTCCAATGAACATTTTGACGAAAATGAATAAAAGAACAATGGAGTTAGATTCGGATTCATTTTCTTTCAACTTCTCTTGTTCTCCTGATGAAAGGCCCAAGGCTGAGAGGCCGAAGTGGTCAAAGGTAAAGGTCTCAGGGAGAGAAACAATTAGGCTACACTGCCTGTTAATGATTGATCTTGGAAAGTCTTCCAACTAAGCCTCAGGCTAACTCAGTGAAACTGAAAGTAACTGCCATCTTTAAAGGGTGATGGATTGAAGTGGGTTAAATAGTTAGTGATCAGAGTGCTCAGTACATTGTAATTCTAAACTCAAGTGTGAGCTCTGAGCTGAAACTTTAGAATTGATTAACCAGGTCTACTCTAGGGAGGGTACAAGTGGAAACGATCAGGAAAGGCTGTTGATGCCCTAATGCCTGAAAATAGAGAGCCTAGCCTTGCAGTATCAGGATTAAATCATGTTTTTCTGTTTTCTCTTTCATAGTATAGGGATCATCATTGGCACTAGTCTAATTTGTGTAGATTTATTTGGCTTTGAAGTTGAAAAGCAAGTAAAAAATTGAGAAGATTTTTTCTATCATTAATTTCTGTGATTTTTTTTAGTTATATTTATTGTTTTATTGTTTCACTGTCCTTAGTTTCTTCAGATTTCCAAAAATTCTTAAAGGATTGTATGAGTTGAAAGGATTAATTTATAATTGTAATTATAATTTACAAGCAATGGGGGTAAAATCCAAACTGAGACTTACCCTAAAATACAGGTAACTATTAAAGGACTGGAAACAAAAGTGATATGTAAAAGGAATAAGTAATACTGGAAAAAGAACATGAATAACTGAGTTGGGGTAACTTGGCCACAAGATTACGTCTTCTGTTAACACTGGGTCTTCTTTTTACAAATGATGAATTCAATCCTGGTGACACTGGACTTTGGTAACTCAAAAGGTGCCATGTTGGTTAATGGTCCCCTGGTAACAACAACTGTGGAGTAAGTGGTGTTCTATGAAGATTCCTCATGACTTAGATTGACCGGTATTTGTGAGTCTGTATCTGAATTTACTACTCAACAAACTACCACAGAAAATTTTGAAGGACCAAAACTCACCCAAGATCCTCTGTCTCTGTGAAATACCTACAGAATGACCATTCTTCTAAAGCCTCTTTATTTCCCGAGAGACTTCTTCCTCTTGCTTCTTCCTGAATGAGGAAGTGCTTATAATCTCACCTCTTAAATTACATTTTAAGGCCTTACAAACCACAGTAAAGGAAGGAACAGAGTCAGCACTAATTTCATAAGCTATCTATAAGGGAATTAATTGCGACCTGACATTTATCTTTTTAGAAAGAAGTTGTAAAAGAGTCCTATAAACTGTGGAGGAGAAATAAGTTTTTTTCTGAAAAGGGGAGAGAATGGCAATAAAATGTTAAAATGGCATAGATTAAACTTGACTGGGATCTTTTATAAAATTAAACCAAGCAAAAGGGTAATATAATAAACATCACTGAAGAAAAATTAGTGTGTCCAACAGAAAAATTACAATTACATATGTATATTCTGTACAAATGCCTTTAAGTTAGGATCCAAGAGAATAATATACAAAGACATAGTGTTTTAAGTTGAATTAAGTATTTTTCAAGGTAATTCATTTTTTATTATTGACATGTATTCATTGTGCATGGTGATACATTTCACAAAGATACATATCCAACTATACCCTGTACTTTTACTTTTAGCACACTCATCTCTCCTCTTTCCCTCCTCCTCACTAGTGCTCCTTCTCCAGTCTCATTTCCACATTTATTTTACGGGTGTGTGAATGTACATATACACATATGTATATAATCTAGGATCCACATTTAAGAGAAAACATGATATTTGTCCTTCTGAGTCTGACTTACTTAACTTAATGTGGTAAGCTTCAGTTGTATCCATTGTCCTGGGAGTGGCAGTATCTTTCCTTTAATGGTTAAATAAAAATACATTGTGCATACACACCAGTTTCTTTATCCATTCATCTACTGATAGACAGTTAGGCTTGTACCCTAATTTGCCTATTATAAATAGTGCTACAATCAAGATAGTTGTATGGCTATCTTTGTCATACAGAGATTTGGATTTCTTTGAGAATGTAAGGAGCTATAGCTGGATTGTGTGGCAGGGCTATTCGGAGGTTTTCTGAGAAAGCTCTGTACTGATTTCCACAGTTTCTAAATGAATTAAATTCCCATCAGCAGTGTAAAAGACCTCTCATCTCTCCACATCCTCCTCAACATTTGTTGTCATTTTTGCTTCCTAATGATAGTCATTCTGACTGAGGGAAAATGGAAACAGAATTCCGTCCATTCGTGTGGAATAGTTCTCTCTATTTCTTCTCATTTTTGTCTGAAGTCTTCTCTATCAGAATGCTATGTCAACTTGTTTGCAGCTTCCATTCACTTGATAAATTGCTTTTGTCCTTTGACTCTCTATGAGTGTTTTTCAAAGAGAGATTTTAGATCTAGTTTCCCAATTCAGTCAAGCAGTCTGTGTCTATTGGTGAGATGAAGCCATGTGTCATTATCATGATTATTATTTTTATTATTAAGAGATATTAACTCCCATGATTTTTATTTATAACTTCTACTGATGGTTAGATTACTGTTTGTCCTTTACCTTTCCCCCATTAGCATTAGGCATTTGCTGGTTGACTAGTTGGGTATAATAGAGTCCTTTCTAGTTCTTCGGTGTTTAGCTATTTCTTTTAAGAATTTTATTCTCTCTTGGTTTCTTCTTATTGAGACTCTCTTTGTCAAGAGTATTATATCATCAGAAGATTCTTGATCAATTTCAAAATGCAGAATCACTAGCTTATCAATCTCGTTTAGCAGTCATTTACTACAGTAAATGAAATGCATCATGTATCTTTTAGGATTGCCTGTGAGACAGCTGATGCAATTCTGATGGAAGCAAGTTGACATTTTTCCCTTCTGGTGTTTAATATTATTTGTTTGCTCTATACTTTTGACATGTTGACTATAATGATTCATTATATTCAACTGAGAGTAGCCTACAGAGGTTCTTCTCCATCATATCTACTTAGGGTTCTAATTGCCTCTTGTTTGAATGTTCCTTATCATAGCCCAAAGTTCTTGAACATTGTAGTCATGCTTATTTATTTCTTTTTGTGGGGGAGAGGGGTCTCACTGTTATTTTGGTTGTCCCTGAACTTACTCTATAGAGTAGGCTGGCCTATAACTCACAGAGGTCTGCCTGCCTCTGCCTCCTGAGTGCTGGGATTAATATTTCTTTTCCCTCTTAATATATGAATGAAGGTTTTTTTTGTTTTTTTGTTTTGTTTTTGTTTTATTTTGTTTTGTTTTACTTTTTCCTTCAACTTTGATCCTTTTTATGCTTGGTTGATTCTACTGGTGATGCTTTCATGCACGGTTCATATTTGATTCATTGAAGTTTTCATTTCCAACATTTCCGATGCTTTTTTCAAAACCTCAATCTCCTTGTTGACTTTTTCTTCCACATTGCTGACATTTTTTAACCAATTTTCTCATCAACTTTGATACCTTTTTCTCGTACGTTCCCAAAATTCCTCTCCACATCAGATTGACTCAGTATGCTTTTCTTTTAAATCTTTTTTCAGTTGATTGATCATTTTTACTAGTAAATTTTTGAAATCTCCATCTGACATTTACAATAATACCATATATTAAAAGATAGACGTTTGTGTAGCTTCTTTCTGGGTCCTCAAATATTAGAAACTGGCAGTTACATTTACATATATCATGTGGACTCAGTGTTCTTGACTTTCCTATGGTTTAGGCTGTTGTTTAGTCTGCATTGGACAGGTCCTCCTGGCTACCAGAGCTGTCTTCTCCATCTTGGTAGCTTTCCTTCTTTTGATTATTATTGCCCTCTGATGGCCATGCCTAGTTATGCAGTCTTTGTGGCTAGAATGCTGTCTCACACTCTTCTGCCTGAGGTAACCAACTTTCTAAGTGGAGAGTGTTTCCCACATACCCTAGAAGTGTGAAAGATACCCACAACACTGTACCCACATAGCTCAAGAATCTGTCTTCATAATATCAAGACTCCCAAGCTTTAATCATCCTGCTGGGAAGAAGCCCTTCTTGCTATCAAGTATACCCTAGAACTTAAAATTTGACAGCCTCTATGGCAGTGAGTGCCAAAAGACTCCAGAGGTTGACCCATCTGTTTGTTTGATGCTCAAAGCTATTGAACCACAGGGTTATTTTCAGTTGACATTACTGGGGGAAGGTCTGATTATTTGCACTTTTCCATCTGAGTTGATCCTCCTGGTGCTTGTCAATATCTTGCCCTCTTGATCTCCAGCTCCTTCTGGTCCTTTCTTCGTTCTCAGGCTGCTGTGAGCCGAACTATGCTCCGTAATCTGTGGTTAATTCCTATGGCTGAGAGGTCAGTGGTGAAGAGAAATGCAGTTTTGTCCCTCTAAATAAATAAAAGGGCTTAGCCAGGGGTTATATTGAGAGACTCCGTAATGTTAAAAACCGATTCTGCTACCTAGGAGAGTGCAGAACAAGAATCAACCACAGATTAGGAAGCACCAGTTTGGTTCATGGCAGCCTGAGAATGATTTGTGATGTTTAGTTATTCACTGTGCCTTACATTTTTATACTTTTGTTTACACAAGCCATAAAATTTATCATAAATGTGTTAAATTTTTATTATTACTTTAAGACTTCTTTACCTTTTCTTACTTTCCAATCCTTTGTAGAATTGTTTTTCCCTTTAGATCACAGGTCCTGACATTCTCCTTTCTTCTAATCTCTCTTATAAAAACTGAACACAATTCAGGTGTGGCAGCATATGTCTATAATCCCAGCACTAAGGAGGCTGAGGTAGGGGGATCATGATTTGGAGGCTGGCCTGGACTACATATCAAGACCCTTACCTCAAGAACAGACAATAAATCTGTGACTTAGTTTAATGAATTATTAAATTCTCTTACAAAACTCTTAAGAAAAGGTATAGCTTTGTAAACGTAACTTGATAACGGTTAATAAAACTAAATAGAATTTTTAAAAATGTTTTATCTTCTCAGATTTCACTAAACATTCTATTTTCCCCTTTTTAATTTGTTTTTTGAGAATTTCATACAGTATATTTTTATCATATTTTTTTCTGTCCTCCGTTTGCTCCCAGATCATCTACCTCCCTATCCTCCCAAATTCATGTTCTTTCTCTCTCTGAAAATGAAAAAGAAGAAAAGGCACTAAGAAACCTGGAGTCAGATGTGTGCTGACCACAGAAGAGGGAGCCTGCCTTGGAATGTGGTTGACATACCAAGTATTACTCCATTGAAGAAAACGGATTTTCCCTCAGGAAAAAGCTATTATCTGCAAATAGCCTTTTAGCTCAATTCTCTTCTTTTCTGCTAGGATTTTTGTCTAGCTTGAGATTATGGATATCTTGTGCATGTTGTTGCAATGCCTGTGAGTTCAATATGGGCATCTGCCCTGTTGTATCTGAAAAAAAAAAAAAATGCTAGTTCCTTCATATCATCTACCATGTCCGACTCTTATAGTCTACCTGTCCTACATCGATCCCTGAGCCTTGAGGAGAGGGGGATAGTAAAGATATCCAGTGTAGGGCTGAGCATTCCAAGGTCTTTCACTCACTTCGTGTTGTCCATTGTGGGTCTCTGTGTTATTGTCATCTGTTGTATGAAACTTCTCTACTGAGAAATGAGTAATGCACTGCTCTGTGGGTATAGCAATATGTCATTGGAGGCGATTTTGTTGCTATATGAATTTGGTAGAATCATATTATTAGGTTTCCCCTGAGACTGTGACCCAGTCTCAGGTTCTTGCACTCATTAACAAGATCAAGTATAAATTAAATCTGATGGAGTAGGCCTTAAATCCAATCCAAAAACGTTAGTGACTCCACTACCATTCATGCCACTACTGCACAGTTCCCAGGGTTTGGAGCTGGGTGAGACTGATGATCTCTTTTAACCTTGGGTAGCCTATGTAGCAGGTTCTAACACAAAGAACACTAACCAGTAGGGGTGAAGCTTCTAGTTGAGTACCAGCTATGTTTCTCCAGGTTCTGTGCCATGAATATATGGTGTCTTCAGCAATACTCTTACTGTCAAATTGGAGAGAGTAACCAATAGCATTGGTATAATATTTGAGGGATCTATGGGAACCTAGGCCAATGACTCTAAAGATGTGACACATTCCTGGTATTGGAGATTTTATTTGGTAGCATATAATATCTACCCAGAGTGTTGACTCCCCCCATAAATGGTGATTCCATTTAAATTCTTTTATATATTTCAGGAAACGTTTGTAGTAGGAGGTTTTAATATGGCTTTTCAGAAGACCTTTGGTGTTAGTTATCTCCTCTTCTCTGCCATCCCATCCCCTACCCTCTTTAATCTTCCTGTTCTAATTTTCTCCTAATCTCTTAAAACCAATATATTCTATATCCTCTTCCTTGGAAGATCCCCTACCCCTTCCTGGTCACCTACTAGTTACCTAACCTCCAGGGTATTCTACATGAAACAGAAATATCTGAAGCTTAAAAACTAACATCCCCCCATCTGGTCCAGAGGTGAGTGCCTGGGTTATAGTCAGAGAGGTAACTGTGCCTAGGTCCCATCATTGGACACAGGCCACCCCGGGAGGACCTGACCAACTTGGCCCCAGTTTCCTGCCAATCGGAGGGCCCTGCAGGAAGGCTACTCTTTTCCAAGACTGCAGGCAGACACTGCAGTCTCCATACCCTGACCCCACACCCATCTGCTACAGACCCCAGCCACTTCCTGAGAATCAGAGACCAGCCCCAAGCTTCCATCCTGCCCTGGAACTCCCATCTGGACCAGAGACCAGAGGAACTCCCATCTGGACAAGAGGAGCTCCCATCTGGACAAAATAAGGAGACCCCAGGGACTTCCCAAGACTCACAGTCCAGGGAACCTACTCCTATCCGGCCAGCACTCTCATCTGGACCAGCGCTCCCATCTGGCCCAGAGCTTCCATCTGGAAGAGAGAGAGGCTCCCTAAATCTGTCAACTCTCTCTGGACCAAGTACACTGACAAGACCAAGAACGGACACAAGAGGAAATGGGCAGATGTCAAGGCAGAAGTACATACAACAAAATAAAGAGTAATACAGCATCACCAGAACCTAGCCCTTCTCCAACACCTAGACCTGAACATCACGGAATGGAAGAAGAAGAAGAAAACAACGTTATAAGTAACATCATGAAGAGGCTAGAGCCTTATATAGAAGGAATCAAAAATAAAGTAGAGGAACAGACAAACAAAAAATGGGAAGAACGCTATAAAAAACTAGAGGAAAGGACAATTAAAGCAGAAGAAAACAATAAGTCCCTGAAGGAAAATCACGAAAAAGCAAGGGAGACAATCCAAGCCCTGAAGAGGGAAATAGAAAAAATTAAGAAGACACTAGCAGAAGGAATGTTGGAAATAGAAAATCTGATTAAACAAACAGGAACTTCAGAGGCAAGTATAACCAACAGAATGCAAGAGATGGAAGAGAGGATCTCTGGTGTTGAAGATATGTTAAAAGAAATAGATTCATCAGTCAAAGAAAATACTAAAACCAACAAAGTCATGACCCAAAATGTCCAAGAAATTTGCGACACCATGAAAAGACCAAACCTACGAATAATAGAGAGAGAGGAAGGAGAAGAATACCAACTCAAAGGCACAGAAAATATATTTAACAAGATCATAGAAGAAAACTTTCCCAACTTAAAGAAGGAAATGCCTATGAAGACACAAGAACCCTATAGAACACCAAACAGACTAGACCCCCCAAAAAGTCCCATCGTCACATAATAATTAAACAACTAAACGTACAGAATAAAGAAAGAATATTAAGGGCAGCAAAGGGAAAAGGCCAAGTGACTTATAAAGGCAAACCCATCAGAATAACACCTGATTTCTCAATGGAGACTTTGAAAGCCAGAAGGACCTGGACAGATATAATGCAGACACTAAGAGACCATGGATGCCAGCCTAGACTAATATACCCAGCAAAACGTTCAATTATCATAGATGGAGTGAACAAGACCTTCCAAGACAAAACCAGATTTAAACAATACTTATCCACAAACCCAGCCCTACCGAAAGCACTAGAAGGAAAATTCCAACCTAAGGAAGGCAGTTACACCCATGAAAACACAGGCAATAGATAACACCACAGCAGTAAACCCCAAAGAAGAGAAGTACACACACACTACCACCAAAAAATAAAAATAACAACAGGAACGAACAATCACTGGTCATTAATATCCCTCAATATCAATGGACTTAATTCACCTATAAAAAGACACAGACTAACAGAATGGATATGAAAACATGACCCATCTTTCTGCTGCATACAAGAAACACACCTCAAATTCAAAGACAGAAACTACCTAAGTATAAAAAGCTGGGAAAAGACTTTCCAATCAAATGGTCTTAAGAAGCAAGCTGGTATAGCCATTCTAATATCCAGGAAAATAGACTTCAAACTAAAATCAATCAAAAGAGATGATGAAGGACATTACATATTCATTGCAGGAAAGATCTACCAAGATGAAGTCTCAATTCTGAACATTTATGCACCGAACACAAGGGCACCCACATATGTAAAAGAAACATTACTAAAGCTTAAATCACATATAAAACCCCACACATTAATAGTGGGAGTTTTCAACACCCCACTTTCACCTCTGGACAGATCGGCCAAATTGAAACTTAACAGAGACATAATGGACTTAACTGATGTTATGGCTCAAATGGACTTAATCAATATCTACAGAACATTCCACCCGAACAAAAAAGAATATACCTTCTTCTCAGCACCCCATGGAAGCTTCTCTAAAATCGACCACATACTTGGCCACAAAGCAAATCTCAACAGATACAAAACAATTGGAATAACCTCCTGTGTTCTATCAGACCACCATGGGTTAAAGTTCGATTTCAACAACAGAAAAAACTACAGAAATCCTACAATCTCATGGAAACTGAATAATGCTCAACTGAATCACCAATGGGTTAAGGAAGAAATAAAGAAAGAAATTAAAGACTTCCTAGAGATCAATGAAAATGAATACACCACATACACAAACTTATGGGATACCATGAAAGCAGTGCTAAGAGGGAAATTCATAGCAATGAATGCCCACATAAAGAAGCTGGAGAAATCTCACGCTAGTGACTTGACAGCACATCTGAAAGCCCTTGAACAGGAAGAAGCAAAGTCTCCCAGGAGGAACAGATGCCAGGAAATTATCAAATTGAGAGCTGAAATCAATAAAATAGAAATAAAGAGAACAATACAGAGGATTAATGAAACAAAGAGTTGGTTCTTTGAGAAGATCAACAAGATAGACAAGCCCTTATCCAAACTAACCAAAAGACAGAGAGAGAGAGAGCATCCAAATTAACAAAATCAGAAATGAAAAGGGGGACATAACAACAGACAATGAGGAAATCCAGAGAATCATCAGGTCATACTTCAAAAACCTCTACTCCACAAAACTGGAAAACCTAAAAGAAATGGATAATTTTCTGGATAGGTACCACATACCTAAGTTAAATCAAGAGCAGATAAACCATTTAAATAGTCCAAAAACCCCTAAGGAAATCGAATCAGTCATTAAAAGTCTCCCAACCAAAAAAAGCCCTGGACCTGATGGTTTCACTGCATAATTCTACCAGATCTTCAAAGAAGACTCAATTCCAATACTCTTTAAATTGTTCCACACAATAGAAGCAGAAGGTATATTACCAAACTCCTTCTATGAGGCTAAAATTACCCTGATTCCTAAACCAAACAAAGATGCAACAAAGAAAGAGAACTAAAGACCGATCTCCCTCATGAACATTGATGCAAAAATACTCAATAAAATTCTGGCAAACAGACTCCAAGAACACATCAAAACAATTATCCACCATGATCAAGTAGGCTTCATCCCAGGGAAGCAAGGGTGGTTCAACATATGAAAGTCCATCAATGTAATACACCATATAAACAAACTCAAAGAAAAAAACCACATGATCATCTCACTAGATGCAGAAAAGGCATTTGACAAAATCCAACACCCCTTCATGATAAAGGTCTTGGAGCGATCAGGAATACAGGGAACATACCTAAACATAATAAAGGCAATCTACAGCAAGCCAACAGCCAACATCAAATTAAATGGAGAGAAACTCAAAGCAATACCACTAAAATCAGGAACAAGGCAAGGCTGTCCCCTCTCCCCATACTTATTCAATATAGTACTTGAAGTTCTAGCCAGAGCTATAAGACTACATAAAGAGATTAAGGGGATACAAATTGGAAAGGAAGAAGTCAAGCTCTCCCTATTTGCAGATGACATGATAGTATACATGAGTGACCTCAAAAATTCAACCAAGGAACTGATACAGCTAATAAAAACCTTCAACAACATTGCAGGATACAAGATCAACTCAAAAAAATCAGTAGCCTTCCTATATACAGTAGACAAACAGGCTGAGAAGGAAATCAGAGATACATCACCCTTTACAATAGCTACAAATGATATAAAATACCTTGGGGTTACACTAACTAAGCATGTGAAGGACCTATATGACAAGAACTTTAAGTCCCTGAAAAAAAAAATTGAAGAAGATGTCAGAAAATGGAAAGATCTCCCATGCTCATGGACAGGCAGGATTAACATAGTAAAAATGGCAATCTTACCAAAAGCAATCTACAGATTCAACCCAATTCCCATCAAATTACCAACACAATTCTTCACAAATCTGGAAAGAATAATACTCAAATTCATATGGAAAAACAAAAAACCCAGGATAGCCAAAAGAATCCTGTACAATAAAACAACCTCTGGAGGCATCACAATCCCTGACCTCAAGCTCTACTGTAGAGCTACTGTAATAAAAACAGCTTGGTACTGGCATAAAAACCGACATGTGGACCAATGGAATCGAATTGAAAACCCTGACATTAACCCGCACACCTATGAACATATAATTTTTGACAAAGAAGCCAAAACTATACAATGGAAAAAAGAAAGCATCTTCAACAAATGGTGCTGGCATAATTGGATGTCAATGTGTAGAAGGTTGCAAATAGATCCATATCTGTCACCGTGCACAAAACTTAAATCAAAGTGGATCAAACACCTCAACATAAATCCAGCTACTCTGAACTTGATAATAGAAAAAGTAGGAAGTATTCTTAAGTGCATTGGCACCAGAGATCACTTTCTAAATATTACACCAGTAGCACAGACACTGAGAGAAACAATCAATCAATGGGACCTGTTGAAACTGAGAAGCTTTTATAGAGCAAAGGACACGGTCAACAAGACAAAGCGACAGCCTACAGAATGGGAAAAGGTCTTCCCCAACCCCACGTCTGACAGAGGGCTGATATCCAGAATATATAAAGAACTCAAGAAATTAGACATCAAAATGCCCAACAGTCCAATTAAGAAATGGGCTATAGAACTAAACAGAGAATTCTCAACAGAGGAAGTTCAAATGGCTGAAAGATATTTAAGGAATTGCTCAACATCCCTAATTATCTGGGAAATGCAAATCAAAACAACTCTGAGATACCACCTTACACCTGTCAGAATGGCTAAGATCAAAAGCACAGAAGACAGCTTATGCTGGAGAGGATGTGGAGCAAGGGGAACTCTCCTCCACTGCTGGTGGGAATGCAAGCATGTACAGCCACTTTGGAAATCAATACAGTGCTTCCTTAGAAAATTGGGAATCCATCTCCCCCAAGATCCAGCTATAGCACTCTTTGGCATATACCCAAGGAATGCTCAATCATACCACCAAGAGCATTTGCTTAACTATGTTTGTATTAGCTTTGTTTGTAATATCCAGAACCTGGAAACAACCTAGATGCCCTTCAACTGAAGAATGGATAAAGAAAATATGGTACATATACACAATGGAGTACTACTCAGCAGAGAAAAACAATGACATCATGAGGTTTACAGGCAAATGGTTGGATCTAGAAAAAATCATCCTGAGTGAGGTAACCCAGACTCAGAAGGACAAACATAGTATGTACTCACTCATAGGAGGATACTAGATGTAAAACAAAGATGACTAGACTGCTATACAATTCCAGGGAGGCTACCTCAAAAATGGGACCCTAGGAAAGACCCAAGGATCACCCAATGACAGAGAAATGGATGAGATCTACATGAACAACCTGGACGACAGTGGGAGTAATGAAGGGCAAGATTTGAGGGAAAGAAAGCTTAGGGGAGCAGGAGATCCCAGCTGGATCAAGAACAGAAAGGGAGAACAAGGAATAACAGACCATGATAAATGAAGACCACATGAGAACAGGAATAGGCAGAGTGCTGGAGAGGTCCCCAAAAATCCACAATGATATATCCTCTGTAGACTGCTGGCAATGGTCGAGAGAAAGCCTGATCTGACCTAGTCCGGTCATCAGATGGCTAAACACCCTAACTGTCATGCTGGAACTCTCGTCCAATATCTGATGGAAGTGGATGCAGAGATCCTCAGCCAGACCCCAGGTGGAGCTCCAGGTGTCCAACTGTCGAGAAAGAGGAGGGACTGCAACAGCGTGAATTGTTGAATCCAAGATTGCAAAAAACACAGGGACAAATAGCCAAACCAAATGAAGCACATGAATTATGAACCAAAGGCTGTGGAGCCCCAGCTGGATCAGGCCCTCTGGATAAGTGAGACAATTGAGTAGCTTGATCTGCTTGGGAGGCACCCAGTCTGTGGGACCAGGATCTATCCTTAGTGCATGAGCTGGCTGTTTGAAACCTTGGGCTTACACAGGGACACTTTGCTCAGTCTGGAAGGAGGGGACAGGACCTGCCTGTACTGAATCCACCAGGTTTAAATGAATCCCCAGGGGTGCCTTGATCCTGGAGGACATGGGAATGGAGGGGAGGGGCTGGGGGGAAGGTGGGGTGGGGGCAGGAGGGGGGAGGACAGGGGAACCCATGGCTGATGTATAAAATTTAAAACACATAATAATAAAGAAAAAAATACACACAAACATAAACAGAGACAAAGATCACATAAACCACACACCACACAAACATGTGCACAAATACATACACTTAATACAAAGAGACATACACAAATATACACACGTACACCCACAAAGAAACTTTTAAAAACAGTATTAGCATTTAAAGAACACTTCAGATATGTGTTGAATAAATTTACACAGAAATGGAAAAAAAAAAACTAATATCCACATATATAAGAAAACATGCAATACGATATTTTCTGAGTTATGGTTATCTCCCAAATGATTATTTCTAGCTCCATCTATTTTCTTGCAAATGTCATAATTTCATCTTTCTTAACAGCTGAGTAATACTACATTACATAAATGTACCACATTTTCATCATCGTTTAACAGATATCTTGGATGACTCTAATTTTCTACTATTGTGAACAGAGCAGCAATGAACATGGGTAAGAAAGTATCTCTGCCATAAGATGTACATTCCTTTGGGTATAAACTCACAGTGGTACAGCTAGATCCTGTAGTAGATCTATGTTTAGCTTTTTGAGGAACTTCCACACTGCCTTCCATGGTGGCTGTACCAGTTTGCATTCACACCAGCAATGAATAGGTTTCCCCCTTCCCTACATCCTCACCAGTGTCTGCTGTTATTTGTATTATTGATCTGGAACATTCTGAATGAGGTAAGATAAAAATCTCAAAGTAGTTTTCATTTGCATTTCTGTTTTTCTCCGGTAAAGAGAGGACTTTAATATTTCTGTGCTGGTCAAATGGAACACGGGTGGGAATACATGGGGAAGGCTGGGACCTCCTTCCTGGTAAGGAGGGTGGCTTGTATAGGGTTGGATAGGGGTTGGTGGTGAATGTGGAGTTCTCCTGGGAAATGTTCAAGGAGTCTTCCTCAGGGAAGGGGCCATGGCATGGTGCTCTAGGCATCCCTTACACCCAGTCCATGGCCTTGGGTTGTGGGTCCCCCATAGGGGGTCTGTGGAATCTCAACATTTTCCAGCTCTTCTGCTAGAATCCACACTCCCAGCATGATGGGGACTTGGTCCTATGCAGGAATCTGAAGAGCCCCCAGAAAGCAGTCCAGGGGTGGGGGCAAGATTCTGCCCTCTCCCTTCTCATTAGGCAGAGTAAGAGCAGAGGGGAAGTGGGCAGGACCCCTGGACCCTGGGGGAGAGGGGAAGGAGAGAGTCTTGTCACCAATGGACACTGTAAACTTTGGTTTTAAAGAATAATTTAAGTGAAGCCATGGTGAAGGGAGGTGGGGATGCTCAGGAGGCGACAAAGGAAAAAGCCAACAAATTGATTTGGTTTTGGCTTCCGGCAAAAGAAAGGTCTTTGGTCATCCTTCAACTGGGGAACAGGAAGAGGTGCTGAGGGGGTGGAGGGGTGCAGGCTGGGGCTGAGGATGGTTCCTGCTTTGCTTTCTCCCATACTATGGTGCTCAGGCTACCTAAGCATACAGGTCTGAAGGTGCCCAGCATGGAGGCCCTCAGTGTTTCGAGTTGGGGTGCTGCAGGAGCACCCAGCAAACAGAGTGAGGTGGAGGCCTGTTTAATCTGAGTCCTGTCTGAGGTCAGGAGGTGGGACGGGGGACGGGGACAGGACACAACTTGCTCCACCACAGCAACTTGTGGGCCTGGGCTAAAGCTGCATTCCCAGTCTGCTTGCCCCATTGAGCAGGAAGCTGGGGCTGGAGAACATTATAATCTTCATAGTTGGGAAAAGGATGGGGCTGGTGAGGTGGCTCAGAGGTTAAGAGCACTGGCTGCTCTTCCAGAGGTCCTGAGTTAAATTCCCAGAGTTAAAATCCTAGTCACAACCATCTATAATGAAAATCTGGTGCCCTCTTCTGGCCTGCAGGCATATATGCAGGAGGATGTATACATAATTTGCATTTTAATTGCAAATTATATAGCCTATGGTTCAGGCTTCTTACTAGCTAGCTCTTACAAGTTGACTCAACCCATAACATTAATCTATGTATCCCCACGAATTCCATGGCTTTACCTACTGTTAGGGACCAAGATTTCAGGAACCAAACATGAACCATGGAAAGTACTAGCTAAGCCAGAGAACAAGTCATAAGCCCACCGCCCTTCCCCAGAGCAGTAACACCTGTTTACTAACAGGAGGCTCCCAAAGATAAGAACATTCCACAGTCAGGTGCCATGGCAACTGAATGTAAAGAGCATTCCATGGTCAGGTAGCCTAGCAACAGAACAAATGGCCCCTGAGCAGAGACCTTAGCGGACATCTTGCAGTTGCACAACCTGCACGTCCTGCACGTCTCCCACATCTTGTGTGCCTTCCACATCTCTTCCCCTTTCCCCCTTCCTGCCCCTTCCCCTCCTATGTTATATAAGCCTTGCAAAGAGAAATAAATATTGCAGCTTGATCAGAATCTTGTCTTGCTGTCAGTCTCTCGTGTCCCCTGTCTCTCATTCGCTCCCACAGGTGGGTCGCCCCCGTTGAAACCCTGCTGGCTGGGGCAACCTGCATCCCACTACATGTTGCTCCTTGGACAGTGGTTTAGTGTCTTCTTACTCTTCTTTCTTCGTTCTTGGATTTTTCCACCTGGCTATATCCTGCCCTGCTGTAGGCCAGTGAAGCTTTATTATTAGCCAATGGGAGTAACACATATTCACAGCATACAGAAAGACATCCAGCGAATTTCCTGGATTGCTAAGGATGTAGAATATCTTTATGTGCTTCTTAGCTATTTGTGTTTCATTTTTGAGAACTCTCTTTAATTTTATTCCCCACTTTTAATTGAGTTGTTTCCTTGATGTTCAGTTTTGTTTGGTTTTTTGGTTTGGGTTTGGTTTGGTTGCTTGTTTGTTCTTTGTATATTCTAGATATTAATGCTCTATCAGATGTATAACTGGTAAAGACTTTTCCCATTCTCTTTCTCATATGATCTATCCTCTGCTGCACAGAAGACTTTTAGTTCATTAAGTCCTATACGTTAATTGTTGGTCTTCGTGTCTGGACTGTTGAGATCCTATTCATAAAGTCCTTTCTCACACCTGTGAGTGTATTCCCTAACTCTCTCATCTATTGGACTCAGCATATCCAGTCTTACATTAAGGTCCTTGATTCATTTGAGGTTGATATTTTTATAGTGTGATTTCTGTAGATCCACTTTTCTTCTTCATGAAGCTGTCCAGTCTGACCAGTACCATCTTTTTTGAGACTGCTTTTTCTTCAGTGTAAATTTTGTTTTTGGATTCTTTGCAAAAAAAAAATCAGGTTTTCATAGGCATATGTTATGACCAGGTCTACAGTTCTATTCCCTCAATCAACATGTCTGTTTTTATGCCACTATCATGCTGTTGTCTATGACTGTGGGTCCAGAGTACAACTTGAAATCTGGGACAGTGACACTTCCAGCAGTTCTTTTATGTTCAGGATTGTTTTGCCTAGCCTGGGTGTTTTGTTTCTTCATATGAAATTTAAAGTTATGTTTTCAATTTTTGTGAAGAATTTATTGAAATTTTGATTGGGAATATAAGCAGCCTCTAGGTTATTTTTGATGGGATGACCATTTTCACAATACTGATCTTACTAACCCATGCATATGGAAGATCTTTCCATTTTCTAGTGCCTTCTTCAACTGCTTTCTTCAGTGTCTTTGAGTTTTAATTATTCAAGTCTTTCACTTGCTTGGTTAGAGTTATCCTAGGATATTTTTGAAACTATTACAAAAGATATTGCTTCTCTGATTTCTTTGTGTGTTTGTCCTTTGTATATGGGAAAGCTAGAGATTTTCATGTGTTGATTTTGTACCCTGCTGCTTTGCTGAAAGTACTCCTCAGCAGTAAAAGTTTCCTGATGGACTCACTTATGTCTTTTGTGTATAAAATCATCATCTGCAAATAAGGAGTCTTCAATCTTTTCCTTTCCTGTTTCTATCTCCTTTGTTTCCTTCAGTTGTGTCTTATTGCTCTAGCTAAGACTTCAAGTACTATATTGAATAGGTGTGGAGAGAGTGGATATCCTTGTGTCTTGTTCCTGATATTAGTTGAAATGCTTTGAGTTTCTCTCCATCTAGGCTAATGTTGGCTGTGGGTTTATTGTATATTGCCTTTATTATATTGTGGTATTCCCCTTGTATCCCTAGGGATGCTAAATTTTATCAAAGACTTTTTCTGCATCTAAAGAGATGATCATGTGCTTTCTGTCCTTGAGTCTCTTTGTGTGATGAATTGCAGTTATTGATTTATGTTGAACCATCCCTGAATATTTGGCATGAAGCCAACTTAGTCATTGTGGATAATCTTTTTGATATGTTCTTGAATTTGGTTTGCAGGTATTTGTTGAGTTTTTTTTCATAATCTTTTTTTTTAATTTAAGAATTTTTTATTCATTTTACATACCAACCACAGATCCCCCACTCATCCCTCCTCCTGTTCTCCTCCAGCCTTCTCCCCCTGACCTCCCCACCTTCTCCTCCAAAATGGTATGGGCTCACATGGGGAGTCAGCAAACCCGGGTACGTTAAGTTGAGGCAGGACCAAGCCCCTTCCACCAGCATATAGGCTGAGCATGGGGTCCTACCATAAGCAAGGGACTCCAAAAAGCCAGCTCATGCACCAGGGACAGATCCTAATCCTACTGCCAGGAACCCCTCAAACAGACCAAGCTATACAACTGTCTTCCATATGCAGAGGGCCTACTCTGGTCCCATGCAGGTTCCACAGCTGTCAGTCTAAAGTTTGTGAGTTCCTACAAGCTTGGTTCAGTTGTCTATGTAGATTTCTCCATCATGATCTTGACCACCCCTTGCTTATATAATCCCTTTTCCCTCTCTTCAACTGAATTCCCAGAGCTGGGCTTGGTGCTTGGCTGTGGATCTGCTTCCATCAGTTACTAGATGAAGTCTCTATGATGACAGTTAGGGCATTCACCAATCTGATTACCAGAGTAAGCCAGTTCAGGCACCCTCTCCACTATTACTAGAAGTCTAAGCTGGGATAGTCCTTGTGGATTCCTAGGAATTTCCCTAGCATCAAGTTTCTTCCTAAACCAATAATGGCTCCTTCTATCAAGACATCTCTTTCATTGCTATCCTACTTTGTCCCTCTTCCAGCTCAACTATCATGTCCCCTCATGTTCTCATCCCCCATCCCTTACTCTCCATTGTCCACCCCTCATCACCAGTTTACTCATGGAGATCTCATCTATTTCCCCATCCCAAGGCCATCCATGCTAGCTTCTCTAGAACTGTGTGTTGTGTCCTTTGTTTTACATCTAGTATCTACACATAAGTGAGTACATACCATGTTTGTCTTTCTGAGTCTGTGTTACCTCACTCAAGATGATACTTTCTAATTCCAATCATTTTCCTGCAAATTTCATGATGTCATTATTTTTTAGAGCTGAGTAATACTCCATTGTGTATATGTATCACATTTTCTTTACCATTCTTCAGTAGAGGGGCATCTAGGTTGTTTCCAGATTCTGGCTATTATGAATAATGCTGCTATGAACATAGTTGAGCAAGTGTCCTTGTGGTATGATTGAGCATGCCTTGGGTATATGCCCACGAGTGGTATCATTGGGTCTTGAGGTAGATTGATTCCCAGTTTTCTGAGAGATCACCATACTGATTTCCAAAGTGGCTGTACAAGTTTGCACTCACATCCTCTCCAACCTAAGCTATCATCAATGTTTTTGATCTTAGCCATTCTGACAGGTGTAAGATGGTATCTCAGAGTCATTTTGATTTGCATTTCGCTGATGACTAAGGATGTTGAGCAATTCCTTAAATGTCTTTCAGTCATTTGAGATTCTTCTGTTGAGAATTCTCCATTTAGATCTGTAACCCATTTTTTGAATGGATTGTTTGGTCTTTTAATGTCTAGTTTCTTGAGTTCTTTGAATATTTTGGAGATCATCCCTCTGTCAGATGTGGGATTGGTGGAGATCTTTTCCCATTCTGTAGGCTGTTGTTTTGTCTCATTCACCATGTCCTTTGCCTTACAGAAACTTCTCAGTTTCAGGAGGTCCCATTTATTAGTTGTTGCTCTCAGTGTCTATGCTATTGGTGTTATATTTAGGAAGTGGTTTCCTGTGCCAGTGCATTCAAGCTCAAAGTGATTCCACTAAAATCAGAAACAAGACAAGACTATCCACTCTCCCCATATCTATTCAATATAGTACTCTAAATTTTAGCTAGAGCAATAAGACAACAAAAGGAGATCGGGGGTATACAAATTGGAAAGAAAGAAGTCAAACTGTCACCGTTTGCATATGATATGACAGTCTACATAAGTGACCACTAGTTTTCTACCAGAAAACTCCTACAGCTGATAAAAAAAAAAAAAAAACTTCAGTAAAGTGGCAAGATACAAGATTAACTCAAAAAAATCAGTAGTCCTCCTACATACAAATAATGAACTGGCCGAGAAAGAAATCAGAGAAACATCCCCCTTTACAATAGCCACAAATAATATAAAATACCTTGAGGTAACTCTAACCAAGAAAGTGAAAGACCTGTATGACAAGAGAACTTTAAGTCTTTGAAGAAAGAAATTGAAGAAGATATCAGAAAATGGAAAGATCTCCCATGCTCATTGATAGGTAGAACCAACATGGTAAAAATGTCAATCTTACCAAAAGCAATCTACAGATTCAATGAAATCCCCATCAAAATCCCAACACAAACCTTGAAAGTACAATACTCAACTTCATATGGAAAAACAAAAAACCCAGGATAGCTAAAAAACAATCCTGTACAATAAAAGCAACTTCAGGAGGTATCACCATACCTTACTTCAAGCTCTACTATAGAGCTAAAGTAATAAAAACAGCAGAGTTTTGGCATAAAACCCAGCATATGGACCAATGGAATCAGATTAAAGACCCTGACATTAATCCACTCAACTATGAACATGTGATCTTTGACAAGGAATCCAAAACTGTATAATGGAAAAAAGAAAGCATCTTCAATAAATGGTGCTGGCATAACTGGATGTCAACATGTAGAAGATTGCAAATAAATCCATATCTATCACCATGCACAAAACTCAAGTCCAAGTGGATCAAGGACCTCAGCATAAATCCAGCTACACTGAAACCTGATAAAAGAGAAAACAGGAAGTAGAGTTGAATGCACTGGCACAGGAGACTACTACCTTGTTGAGAATTTTTCAGTCTATGTATATTAGGGATATTAGTCTATTATTTACTTTTTGGTTGAGTGTTTAGTTTTAATAACAAGGCAATAGCAGCTTTGTAAAGAGAATTTTAAAGTTTTCCTCCATTTTCTATTTTGCAGAATAATTTTGAGAGTATGGACTTTAATTCTTTTTTGAAAATTGATAGAATTCTGTGCTGAATCCATTTGTCTTTTGGTATTATTTTTAAGTGGGGAAATTTTTGGTTACTGCCTCCATTTCACTAGGGATTAAGAGTCTGGTTAAATTATTTCATCTTGATTTAACTTTGGTGGATTGCATATACAAAAAAATTCATTTATTTCTTTTAGGTTTTCCAGTTTAGTGTAATTCAGATTTTTAAAGTATGTCCTTGTATGTCTTGTAATTTTTGGATGTCTATTGCAATGTCTCCTTTTCCTCTCTAGTTTTATTAATTTTGATCCTATCTCTATTTCTTTTGGTTAACTTGCCTTAAGGTTTGTCAGTCTTGCTAATTCTATCCAAAGAGCCAACTCTTCATTTTATTGATTTTTTTGTATCATATTTTGTTTGTTTTTAGTTCATGCATTTCAAACTTGTTTGGTTATTTCTCTCAACTATTCTTTTTAGATATTGTTTCTTCTTGTTTTTCTAAAGCTTTCAAGGGTATCCTTAAGTTATTTAACTGATATTTCTCCAGTTTTTTTTTTTAATGTAAGCACTTGTTGCTATGAACTTTGCTCTTAGAACTGCCTTCATTGTGTCCCCCACATTTTGAAATGTTGCATTTTAATTTTCATTCTGTTCAAAAATGTCTTTAATTTTCTTTTGATTTCTACCTTGACGAAATTTTTATACAGAAGTGAGTTGCTTTGTTTAGCTTCCATGGATTTATCTAGTTTCTGCCATTTGTATTGCTATTGATATCCAGCTTTAAGCCATGTTTCTCAGATGTAATTGGGATGTTATTTTACTTTTCCTACATTAATTCACTACACATTCTTAAAATCATTTTAATTTATTGTCTGGGATTTTAAAGAATTCACTTTAATTGTAATCCATTGCTGTGGAATTGGTGATTTGGGAAGAGCTAAGTTGTCCTAATTTTTCATATTCCTTAGATTTAACATTTAGGAATTATGAATTTTTTATTATGTAATTGGGTGAATTTTTATCAACTATATTATTTGGTTGAAATACTTACAATGTTCAGATGAAACTAAGTAGTATTGAAATACAGTTTCTGAACTGGGGATATAACTTGGTAATTAGACTCTCAGGCCAAGTGATCAGGACACCAGGCTTGATCATCAGCACCAGTCTGCAAGTCCTAACTGTGGAAGCAAACACCACTACTGAGTCAGCATGTTATGGAGTTATAGCATTAGCTAACAGTTGCACCTTCAAGTACAATAACTTTGGGGAAAATAAAATTTAAAAGATAGTATAGTATGTACTAAGAAATTAGTTACCAAGAGAAGGAAGGGAAAAGGGGGAAAGGCAGAATAATTAGTATTAGAGAGCAATATAGAAAAAATAGAAGAGGAAAATAAATAAAAAGGAAGAGCAATAAAGAAGAGGTAAAGAGATAGATCAGCAACAATAAAAAAAGATTTTTTTAATGCAGTTAGGAAACTTTTTAAAAGCTCAATACCCAGGAGAGTGAGGCATGGAGACCTTTAGCCCATCTTGTGTACCATAAAAGAGCCCGCCTCCAAAAAAAATAAAAATCAAAAGAATAGAGATAACAATAAAGACAAAGCTCATCTACAAAGCCAGGTGTTAAATAAGGGAAGTATAAAAGGGCCAAGTTGTCATCAACTCCTTTTCCCACTTTAAAGTTAATAATTTTACAGCTCTAAGGAAGAAGGCATCTAAATAGTTGTGTACTGATGAGTGATGTCACTCTGTATGCTGCGAATGTGTTGCTCTGATTGGCTGATAAATAAAATGTTGATTGGCCAGTAGCCAGGAAGGACGTATAGGCAGGATAAGGGGACAAAGAGAATTCTGGGAAGAGGAAGGCTGAGTCAGGAGTTGCCAACCAAACACAGAGGAAGCAAGATGTGAAGGCAGAACTGAGAAAAGGTACCGAGCCACGTGGCTAAACATAGATAAGAATTATGGGTTAATTTAAGTGTTAAGAGCTAGTCAGTAATAAGCTTGAGCTAATGGCCATACAGTTCATAAATAATATAAGCCTCTGTGTGTTTACTTGGGTCCAAGCGGCTGCAGGACTGGCAGGTGAGAAAGATTTGTCCTAACTGTGGGCCAAGTAGGACACAGGAAAACTTCAGCTACAGTGTACATACACATGCACATTATATAAATATATTAATGCATGTGTCTTACTCAAATGTTTGGGAATCCCCCCCCCACTAAAAACTAAGCATGATAGAAGTAATCTAAAACAGTGGGAATAGACATTTGGAGAGGAATAAAGTTATGTCTCACACCCAACAACAACAGACCTAGCTTTGTCATTTTGTCAAGTTCAGTATTTCCAGCCTGCAAGTCTCTTTTACACCTGCACTATAAGTAGTCAAGGTCTTCCCTATTGTTTCTTACCCATCAAATATGAGGAATACAATAGCTTTCATGGATAATCCTTTTCCCCTGGGATTTTGCTATCTACAAGCTTTAGCAATCAGGTCCCATGGTCAGTCATTAAAATGTTACTAGTCAAGCCTAAAATATAATAAAAGTATAAAATATAAATAAGATACTATATCCTCTTTCTCCAGAAAGATCTTTGAATTACCATCCAGTGCAATATAAGAAGAGAGGATATGTCTAGTCTTATCTTTCAGCATTTAGTAAAGAGAAGCACAAGACAGGAGTTGTGTAACCCAAAGCAATTTCTTTGGCTGAGTTTAACTTTTGGCAACCTCTAATTTGCATGTGCTTTCTTTGGGTTCTTTTTTAAAGTCTGTTCAGTTTTGTCTGATTATGGAACATCATCTATAGAGGTCAGGTAATACTTTTGAGGTTTTGAAACATGCCTTTAAAAGGTTAGAGATACACTTTTACACCTATTTCAATTTTTTAAAACAAATGTTCCAATGAAAACAAAAGGACAGCCAGTAGGATGGATCAGTGGGTGAAGGTGCTTGCCACCAGATTTGAGGACCCAAGTTCAATCCTACAAGCCAGATGGAGGAGAAAAGAACTGAGAACTTCCACACATGCATTGTGGCATATGTACACACACACACACACACACACACACACACACACACACACACACACACACTAAATATATACATACATACATACATACATACATACATACATATTTTTAATTATAAGGATTTATGATGAGTGAATTTGAAGTCTTCCTCTGTTTCCCTTGATCTAAGGTATGAAAATTGATTGGTTCACCAAGAGGTTGCTTTGGTATCCATAAAAATATTTCATATCCCAAAGGCAAGTTAGCACCATGGCAACCCTGCTATTTTTAAATGATTAATTTTTTTTTTCATTATTATTGCCTGCTTTTGTTTTGTCTGTCTGCCTGCCTGTCTGCCTGTCTGTCTGTTTGAGACAGGACTTCACTATGTAGTGCTGTGTAGTATGAATCTTAAAGAGTCTTATTAATAAAACCAAACCCGAGGCCAGTTATTGGGGTGAATTCTGGAAGGTCAGAGAAGCAGAACAAGCCAGAGCTATCTCACCTTGCTAGTTGCTCAGGTCATCCTGTTTCCTCAGGCTGGAAGCTTCTGAGTCCTCCTCCACATGAATCTCAGCTGAACTGTGTTGTTCCAAAGCCCGAATACTTCTCCAGCCAAAAGCTTAACTAACTAAATGCTTAACTCCTTAGTTCCTGGCCCTCACGCCTTATTATACCTTTTTCTTTCTGCCCCCACTCCCTGGAGTTAAAGGTTGGGTTTCTGGGATTAAAGGCGTGGGTCACCATGCTTAGCTGTTTCTAAAGTGGCCTTGAACACACAGAGATCCACCTGGCTCTGCCTCCCAAGTGCTGGGATTAAAGGCATGTGCTACCACTGCCCAACTTCTGTTAGGGCTTACTCTTCCTATTTTCTAGCCACCATTTTTGGCTTTGTTCTAGTGGCTGTCTGTTCTCTGATACCAGATATGTTTATTTCAGGGAACACACAATATTTCAGGGAACACAATACCCACCACAGTGCTGGCTAGCCTAGAACTTGTTCTATAGGCCATATCTGGAGCTCATAGTGATCGATTTGCCTCTGTCTCCCAAGTGCTGGAATTAAAGATGTGTCCCATCATTCCCAGCTGTTATTTAGAGACTTTTTCTTTTCTTTTTTTTTCTTTCTTTGTTTTATATGTGCATGTTGTACTTGTATAATGTGTGCTTAGTGTCCAAGGAGGGAAAAAGAGGGTATTGGATCCTCTGGAACTGGAGTTACAGATAGTTGTGGACCACCACATGGGTGTTGGGAGTTGAACCCAGGTCCTCTGAAAGAGCAACAGGCGCTTTAAACCACTGATATAGCTCTCTAGCCCTATTTTTTACTTAATTTTTTCTGTCATATGATAATTTTAATGGTGCGTATTTTAATTGGTATTGTCTGTTAACTATTTCAGGAATATCAGCTAAAGTTGGTATAGTTCTTTGATCTATTTTGTATTGGACAAATTGATTGATATAAGAAGTCATTGTCACCTGAAATATAATAAAATTCCACGGACTTTTGTTTAAGTATATACCAAGGAAAAACTGATTATTTTATTTCATGTTAATGGTGGCATATCTCTTTTTTAAAGTGCATCTAAATTCCTTAAATTAACTTAAATTGACAAATATAAAAAATTCAACACCCTATTCTTTCTTGTTCTCTTTGAGCTAAAATAATTAAACATTTAGATAAATTAAAGAAACCTGTAATTTTGAATGGTGTAATTTTATAGAATCATATAAGGACCTCAATTTATTTTAAGCTTACCCAGTTAAATAGATTAATCTTGTAGTTAAAAGTATTTCTGAAGGTAGAAATTACAAGCATAAATTTTATAGAGTAGTGTTTTTGCCTTGAAACTTAAAAACATTTTGGATATATTGACAAAAGCACCTTCAAATGTATCCTTAAATAAGATTGCATAATACTTGGTAATAAGCCCATCTTAATGGTAGTAAAATATACTTTATACAAAGGTAATTCTAGCTCAGAATGACAAGACAGTTTACAAATTTATTCTACACTTCCAAGATGTAGTCATATCATCTTAAAAGTCCTTCTCATTCTTTTATAGTCCTTCTCATCTAAATGCTCTCATGGGTCTTCCTACTTACCCTGAGATTATAATATGCTGTGAGTCCTTCTCAGGTTCCTTACAGTGTTCTTATACCCCACACCCTTTCTGTTTTGTAACCAAAATTCAACCATCCTACAATTAATTCTTTTAGTAACCCATCATACTACAGTTACATTCATAAGTAATATATGCAATTTTAAGATTTAGTTTTTAGATATGTGGGTGTTTTTCCTGCATGTATTTCCCTCAGAGACCAAAATAGAATTTCATATCCTCTAGAACTGGAGCTACAGGTTGTTTTGAGCTGTCAAGTAAGTCCTGGGAATTGAACCTAGACCATCTGGAGCAATAGCCAGTGCTATTGACCACTGAGCCATCTCTTCAGCCCAATACCTGCATCCTTAGAGACTTCTATGTTCATTTTGAATGGAGGGACGCATATGTGGAGATGGAAAGACAATTTTGTGGGGTGTTTCCTCTTGTTAAGTTGACATGAATTTCAGGAACTCAATTTTAAGTCTTCAGACTCACATGCTAAAGCAGTGTCTTTACCTGCTGAGCCTTATAACTGCCCCCCTTTATTTCTGAAGTTAATTACTTCATTTAGAAGTAAGCATAAATTTCAAGACCCTTCCAAGTCATTTAAAAGGAGAGTTTGGGGGCAATAAAACACTCATTGTGTTAAGAACCATATTCTGTTCTGGATTTTCCTGTCCTTCATATGCATCTACCTGCTCTAAAGAGAACTGATATAAATAATGTAGATGTGCAGTGGTTTTCCAGAACTGCTTATCAACTCAACTCAGTGATGTAATACATGTTTGGATAATAGAAGACATGTATCTCATGGACTTTGGACTTAGTCCATGATTATGCAAGAGTTTCTGTTTTAGTGACTAAACGAATGGTATACATGGCTGATACTGTAAAGAAAAATTAGCCTTTCCTGCCAGTAATTCAGTGAGTAAACTGTTGAGTCAATGGGTAAACCTCCAGGTGTCCACTGGGATATCCTTATATATCCAACAAGTCAACTTTTAGTGAGGAAGACTTCAAACATTTAGGTTCTGGAGACCACTTGGCTATGAAATTATAAACAAAATTTCAAAGACCTGTGATCAGGTTAATAACTTCAATCTTTTTAAAGATTGGAAGAATAATAATATCTTTTAAAAGAGAATGTGAACTTGGAAAAAGAGTAAGTATATTAGAAACAAAGAAAATCTCCAAAAGAGGACATAGGCCTACTTGCTGCAGATCCCATGGATGTTCCAGCTTCCGCCAAAGTGATGACTCAGATGTACCTGTGATTTCTAAGCATCTTATTTCCTTTTTTCTTTTTCCCTTCCACCTCAGAGCATCAAGTCCCTTTTTGAAACCAGTGTTCCAAGATAGCAGCCTATTTTCTCTTGAAATAGCTTATATCCTAGCAGGCTAATTACTGGGATTAGTTCAGACAAATAATCAGATTAACTGCAGTGCATTTAAGATCACAGGTTTTTTAAAAGGAAAAACATTGATCTCCACATATTAGAGTTGCTGATTCTTTATTCAAGGTTTAAATCTACATTAGTAAATACACAAAATTTAACAAATGCTCACCTTTTTTTCAGTTCCATTTTCTACAATCCCACGTCCATGATCCACCATACCAACCTTTTATCTTTGTCAATGATTTCTCCAGATGAATCATTCCCATTCATGCCCTCTCTTGATTTCTTCAATTAAAGTCTATCCCAAAAATAAAAAATATTTATTTAGCAATCACTGTTCTCATCAAGCATTTCTGGGTGTTTCTGCCTTTGCAAACCAGTCTATGCAGTTCAGCCTTTGCCAACAGATGGCTTAAAATAGCACAGCAGCAACCAGCTACATCAATGTGAGCTCTTTATGTTAAAGGCACTGTTTAGGTGTTGAGTAAATATGTCATTCTCCCAGAAGACATATGAAGCAAACCTTTTCTTTGAGACTAGATACCATAATCCTCTGCGCAGGCCCATGCCAATGCTCTTTGCTATAATACTTTTGCCAAGATCCTCACCCTTTGTTGTTTTTGTATATTTCACAATACCCAGGATAAAGTTGCATGTATATGCACATTAAAAAAATAAATAGTAACTGACAATATTGAAATAACAACTCTACTTGGATATGAAAACTTCTAATGATCATTAATTATGAAAAAAGTCAAAGTGGTGATCATAAAACAGGCACTAAAATTCTCTGTCTCATTACCTTTGCATGATACCTGAGACTTATGGGAATAGCCAAACAAGCTAATACCTGGATTTCCAGGTATATCTACTTTTACCCTATATTGCAGATAGAACTTTTTATACTAGTCCTGAACTCTTCCTTTCATATTTGGCAAGAAACCAGGGTGTGCAGGATGAGGGACAAAAACAGAAATTATAAGAAGATAATGACATGTTTGACAACCCCAGAACAATTGCTCCAAGGCCTGCTATAGTGAGTAGGACAGCATGAATCATAAGGTAAAAAGCAGCTTCAGTGTTGAGCGGCTAACCGCAGAAAAATGCATGGGATAACCAATAAGCCCATGAGTGAGGCAATGAATCCACAAACACACAGCATACATTATTTTTAAAACCACTTACCTGGGAATGAGAGATAGTAAGCGCAAAAATGAGACCATGAAAAATTTTTTATTCTATGACTATATTAGGAAATTCTGGCAAGGTGCTGTGCTAAGAATAAAAAATAAAAATAAAAAAGCAAGTGACGCCATACCCAGATGGATATTCAATTTATGAACCAGCCCCATGGTAATTTTCTTGCTCTATTTTAGTGGGCTTTCTTTTGTGCTTAATAACATGAAAACAGAATGAAACAGCATTTCTGGCTTCCATGTGTTTTTACCTCTCTTCCCTCCAACTCACCCAATTCTCCCCCTAATGCCTGGAGAGATGTTTAGTATTGAGGTGGGTTGTTTTGTAAGATTTTCAATGAAGATTTTCTGTAATAACATTTTCTACAAAGATGATTAAAGTTCATGCGATGTCACTTGTTGAGTTTCCCTTAAGTTTAATATACAGTATCAAATTATTTTAAAGCTCTGATGGATAGTAAAGCATTGGTACTTTTCAGGATTTTTATAGTTTTGTTATTTTAAACTATGTGTGGGTACAGGTGTCCACAGAGTCCAGAGGCAATGGATCTTCCTGTAGCTAGAGTCAGAGGCAGTTGTGAGCCGTGTGATGTGGGCTCTGGGATCTAACCTTGGCCTCTCTGAAAGCAAGTCCTCCTAGTCACCAAACCATCTGTAGCCTCTAGAGCATTGATAGTTTAATAAGAAAATGAATACCCCTTACTGCCATGCCATTGCCTGTTTAGCAGTTGCTGCTTTAAAGATCTCCCTCCTCAACTTGATCGTTACAAACTCAGTACCAGTTAAGGGATGATATTATTATTATTATTATTATTATTATTATTATTATTACAGTTGATTTACATTTTCTACTCTTTTGGATTATCCAAAGTTCACATTTGTAATAGGAAGATACATGCCATGTACACACACTATTTAAAAGAAAATTCTAAAAGTTTGGGAAACTATTAAAACTAGTTACATAGCTACAGATTGTGACCTCAATATATAAGGGGTATTGTATGTCGCAAGCAAAGGTTTGTGAGTTAGCCAAAAGACATAGAATAATATAAGTGGGATCTATGAAGTTAATTAAAACTCAACAATATTCTTATTTTATTATTTATTCATGACAGTTTTATTTAGCTTCTTGCTCTATTGTAGTTGGAAGTTTTCCTATGTCCCTCCTGGTCTTGCAGCTGCTCAGACCCAATTAAACACATAGAGGCTTATATTATGTATAAACTGTATGATCTATAGCAGGCCTCTTGCTAACTAGCTCTTATATCTTAAATTAAGATTTCTAGTCATCTATGTTTTGTCACGTGTTCCATGGCTTTACCTGTGCCCATTACATGTTGTTCATTGGGCAGCTGGCTAGCATCTCTTTACTTCTCCTTTTTCTTCCTATCTGCTTGAATTTCCCACCTGCCTCTAAGCTGCCTTGCCATGTGCCAAATGGCTTTATTTATCAACCAATCAGAGCAACACACATTCACAGCATACAGAACAATCCACAGCACTTCCCCTTTTCTTTCTAAACAAAAGTAAGGCTTTAACTTTAACATAGTAAAATTATATCTATTAAGCAAGAATTACAGTTATAATATCTTGTCTATTTTTATTTGGCAAATTCAAAGAAAATATTCTATTTATCCTATATTTGTGAGTCTAAGGTTTCATATCTAACTTATCTTTTATCATAATCAAGGAAAACCATAATTATAACTATCTAGTCTTCAACTATATCAAAGATCCCAGAAGGAAGCAAGTTAAGACTACCAGTGCCCACTATGAGCAGGAAGTAGCCTAGAATACTATGCCCACATTCCCAAAAAATGGATTATGAATGTTTGTCTTTATTTAGATTATTTATTTGGCTACAAATTATTATTGGTCATAGTAAATCTCTTTCTAAAAAAAAGAAATGAGGATATGATACAGAAATGTAGGATATAGATATGATAGGATAAAAGGGTAGATTACTGAATCTACTTTTAAAGAGCAACAACTTGCTTAAAATGTTTTACATTGCTATGAATTTTAGTTTATTGATACAAATTTACAGTTGATTTTGTTATACTATATATATTTCTACTCTCATTTAAAGTATTATGTTTATGTAATTCATTTGAAATAGTAATGGATAATTAAGAAATACAGATTAATAATTAGTCTTCTATGATGGTCAAACTTGTGTTAAGTTTTCTAGGTATACATAGATATAATTCAATTAGGTAGGTAATCTTCAAACACTTCAAAGACCTACAGAATATGGCATTTAAAATGTTTTAAAAACTTAGACTGTTTCTGGACAATGAGATGCATCTGCTCCTGGCAGCACCATTTACTTCGAGGAAGATGATGGGTACCGGAGACACTCCATATGGAGTTCATCGCCTTCATGGTAAAAGTTAGCCATTTGGGCAAGAAACTGTTCTTGCCTGGACTGTTTGACAAAATGTTGTATCAACTGGACATTCAGGACCCGAAGGAAGGTGACCACTGAACTTTGCAAGGCAAGATGGTCCTTCAGATTCCTGCCTCACAGAAGAAACTGCCAGACATTCTATAGGAATGAAGCATCTGAGAGACTCTAGACCTGTAGGCTGAAGAATGGGATGCCTGAACAGTGCAGAGTAACTTTGAGTGACTGTCCAGGTAACCAATGTCTCTGTCATTCTAGATTTTTGGAAGTTGTTTACAATGTTCTTCCTGTTTACTTAGATAATATATCCTTCTGGGATCTTTGATGTAGTTGAAGACTAGATAGTTATAATTATGGTTTTCCTTGGTTATGATAAAAGATAAGTTAGATATGAAACCTTAGACTCACAAATATAGGATAAATAGAATATTTTCTTTGAATTTGCCAAATAAAAATAGACTAGATATTATAACTATAATTCTTGCTTGATAACTATTTAGTTATATGTAATTTTACTATGTTAAAGTTAAAACCTTCCTTTTTGATTAGACAGAAAAGGGGAAGTGGAATGTTCTGTATGCTGTGAATGTCTGTTGCTCTGAGTGCTTGATAAATAAAATGCCAATTGGCCAGTAGCCAGGCAAGAAGAGTAAGCAGGATAAGTGGACAAGGAGAATTCTGGGAAGAGGAGGCTAAGTCAGGAGTTGCCAGCCAGACACAGAGGAAGCAAGATGACAAAACAGAAGTGAGAAGAGGTACCAAACCATGTGACTAAACATAAATAAGAATTATGGGTTAATTTAAGTGTAAGAGCTAGTCAGTAATAAGCCTGAGCTAATGGGGAAGCAGTTATAATTAATACAAGCTTCTAAATGATTATTTTATAAAAGGCTGAGGGACTGTGGGTGAGAGATTTGTTCCAACTATGGGCCAGGCAGAACAGAGAAAAACTTCCGACTATACTCTAAGCATAATGACGATTGTAGAAAATAGAGACCAAATATACAATTATGTCTAAACCACAGTCTATTTTTCACTTTTAATTTTACTTGTACTTGCACATCTTACTCATTTGAATTACAAGAAATTTTTCATGAAAGAATTAACAACAAGAGAAAATCACCAAAATACCTGTTATTTTTTAATGTATGTAAGATTGTGTATGAAACATATATTACATTTTAAGTTAATTTATAAAATGTAAATATAAGTTATTTACAATTTTATATTGTTTGACTTTGAAATTATAATATGGGAAGGATTTTAAACTGAACTGAAAAGAACAGATACTGCATTTGACCTTAGCCAGATGATGGAAAGGATTTTAAAAGTATAATGTATTGAGGCAGTAAAATACATTAGTATCTTTTTGTATTAAAACAACCCATTGCTAATATGTATCTCACTAGTTCATAAGCAGACTACATTGTAAAGTTAATAGTTTCATAAAAGTGATATATGACAAATTTGAAAACCCATTCACAAATTTGGTGTTAGAACTACAATATAATGAACAGCAGATTCTCCCGAATCATGTAGCACTTATTTCTTGTTCATGAGCTTCATAGTTATTTGATGTATTGACTCAGAAAATACTGAAAATTTACTTCAAGTAGATTGTTAAATAAAAGAACAGTCTTCAGTATGATGATATTTGTGTGAAAAAACATAGTGGTCTAGGTTCAAGACAGAAAGACCTGCATTTACAGTCTCACCAGAGATAATTGTTATCAATTAGCTTACAGTTCCAGGGGGATATAGTCCATAATGGTGGGGAAGGTATGGCAACAGGCAGGGGACAAGAATAGGAAGCTAGATGGTCACATGTTCATCCCCACATTGAAAGCAGAGAGTGAGGGATCCTCAAAGCCCACCCCCAGTGACATGCTTTTTCCAACAAGGCTCCCCACTGAAGGTTTCCTAACCTATTCAGCCAGCACCACCAACTGGGGACCCAGTGTTCAAATACAGGAGCCCATGGGGGACATTTCACATTTAAACCACCAAATGAGGAAAATATCCAAAGAAATTTTAGAAATGAAAATCTCAATAAGCCAAGAAAATAAAACCTTAATAAAAAGAATCAATGATAGAATGGATCAAGTAGAAAAAGGAATATCAGAGATTGAGACAGGACAGATAAATTAGAAAATCCAGATATCAACAAAGGCAAAACAATAAGAACAGAACTTAGCACTTCTATGGAAACCACTAGAAGACAAAATTTATGGATGATGGGGTAGAAGAGAATGTCAGGATAAACATGTAAGTAGGACATTTAATAAAGAAATAACAGAAAATTTCAAAATCTGAAGAAAGATATAGCTATCCAGACTCAAGATATATTTAAAACACCACCTGACAAAGACAAAAAAAAAGGACTTCCTTATCATATTTTAGTAAAAACTCTAAACACATAGAACAAAGAAAATTTCTTGAAAGCTGCAAGACAGAAGCACAAACTCACATTTAAAGCAATCTTTTCCTAATTAGAGCAGATTTCCCAGCAAAAACTAAGAGCCAGGGGGAAATGGCGTGATGGATTCTATTCTCTGAAAGACAACAGCTGCCAACCCTGATTACTGTATCAAGTGAAACCATCACAGTAGAAGAAGAAACAAAAAACTTTCCATTTCCACAGTAAAACAAAATAAAAGAAATCGTGACTAAGCCAGCACCACAGTACATATTTGAAGGAATCCTTTGTAATGAAGAGAAAAAATAAACACATCCAGGAAGCTATAGAAAAGAGCAAATTATACAAACCCTATAGAAACATGTTCTTTCCAAAAGCCTTTGTAACGTTTTTAAAATATATAGGAAAAAAATTCAAAGCATTTCTTAACAAATATAAGAAAAGAAAAAATATAAATGTTTATATTCTATAACATCTGACCACAATAGAATAAAACTAGATGCCTTCAAACAGCATGAGAAACTGTAGAACATTTTCAAATTCATGGAGCTTGAAAAATATTCTATTCAATATAATTGAGTCATCAATGAAATCAAGAAGGAATTTTTTTGAAATCCCAGAATAAGTGAGAATGAAAATACAGCACACCGAACTCTATAGGGTGCAATGAAGGTGCTTCTGAGAGGGACATTTATGGCTGTAAGTGTCCATGAAGGCCTAGAGCAACGGCCCTGCAGTTGAATGCTTACTGCTTTTGCAGAGGATCTGGATTTGGTTCCTAGCACTCATATGGTGGCTCATAACCATCTGTAACTCCAGTTCCAGGGGATCTGACTCCTCTTCTGATCTCATGGGGCTCCTGCCTATTCATGGTGCACATAGGAACACTCAGTCCCACATGCATACACATAAAATGAAATCAAAAATAAATTTTTAAAAATTATACCTATCTAAAATAAATAACAATGATATACTTTAGGGCCTTAGAAAGGAAAGAACAAACCCAAACTGAATTAAACAGATGAAAAGAAATAATTAAGATCAGGGAAGAGGGCTGGAGAAACGGCTCAGCTGTTAAGACCTCTTCCTAGTCTTACAGAGGACCTGGGCTTGGATTCCAGCACCCACATAGTGGCTCATAACCATCCATAACTCCATAGATACCATATGCATGCACATGGCACATGACTATACATGCAGGTTAAATACTCATACACATAAAATTAAATAAAAACATATAAAAAAGAGATCAGGGAAGAAATTATAAAACATTAATATGGCAGTTTGAGTGAGTCTGGCCCCTATAGGCCTATATATTTGAATGCTTAGTCACCAAGGAGAGGAACTGCTGGAGAATGACTAGAAGGATTGGGTGGTATGGCTTTGTTAGAATAGATGTGGTCTTGTTGGAGGAGGTGTGTCACTGGGAATATACTTTGAGGTTTTAAAAGCCCACACCAGGCCAAGTTTTTTTTCTGTCTCCTCTCTCTATATGTCTCTGTCCATCTCTGTCTCTGTCTGTCTCTGTCTCTCTCTCTCTGTCTCTCTTTCTCTGTCTCTCTGCCTCTCTGTCTCTCTCTCTGTGTCTCTCTCTGTCTCTCTCTCTCTCTCTCTCTCTCTCTCTCTCTGTCTCTCTCTCTCTCTCTCTCTCTCTCTCCTACTGCTGCTGCTGCTCTCTGCAGAGCTAGACATAGAGTTCTCAGCTGCTACTCTCGCTCCATGCCTGTCTGCTTCCTGACATAATAAGCATGGACTAACCCTCTAAAACTGTAAGCAAGCCTCCATCAAATGCTTTCTTTTATGAGATCTTGGTCATGGTGTCTCTTCACAGAAATGGAAGAGTATCTAAAACAGAAAACAACAATAACAATACAAAAAAATCAATAAAACACAGATAAATAAGATCGACAAATCCTTAGCTAAACTAACAAAAAGAAAAAGAAACCCCTAATTAACAAAATTAGAGTTGAAAATAGAGACATTATGGGACATACTAATGAAATTCAGAAGATCATTAGGACATACTTTAAAACATATATTCTAATAATTTGGAAAACCAGAAAGAAAGGGATTAATTTCTAGATTCATGTGATATACCACAATTAAGATAAGATTAGTTAAACAAGTTAAATAAATCAATAACTAGGAATAAGATTGAAAAAGTTTAGGGTGTTAAAGCCGAAGAGTCTAAAGTTTGGGGCAGGAGAGATGGCTCAGCAGTTAAGAGCAATTGGTGTAGTCACAGAGAACTCAAGGTCATTGCTGGCACTCACTCGATGTTTCACAACCGTCCTTAACTCAAGTGCCGGCAGATCCCAAACTTCTGAACTCTTCTTCTGGCACCAGGCATGGACATTGTATAACACACGTTAACAAAATACATGCATAAAATTAATTAAATCTAAAAAAAATTAATGTAAACTTCTTGTTTAAATTTTAGAAGCCCTGGAGTAGGGAACTCCATTTTGATTCCTTCAATTTCTTAACAAACCATTAGGTGACAGCGATGGCTCAAAAGAGCTCTATTGTCCAACTCAAATGGTTCAACAAGTAAATACCATGTATGGGACCTTCCCACCTCTGTTCAAATGCATGGGATGTCTTTCAGTTGGGCATAACTCCTAAGGGTACCCTTATGACACTAGAGAACGAAAAGGGTAAAATGCTATGTATTATCTCAGCTTATGCTTTTAGAATAACTTCACTATTTGTCACTATGACTAATAATATCTTTTTCATAAGGACATAACACTTCTACCAGGCAAAAACTAGTTTAGAGTGGTGTGGCAGTGTATGTGGAAATGTTTGCTGACATGACTCCATCCTTTTTCTAGAAAGACCGTTATAAGAAAAAATAAAAACATGGCAATGCAACGCAAAGTTAAATTGCAAGGATGATGTTTAGATAGCTGTGACATCAGGCTGTAGAGAGATGATATTTAGCTATAATTTCTGAGTATTGTTTTGCCCAACTTCTGACCCCATGAACTTCCTAAGCAAGAAGACACAAAAGGAAACACAAAGGAAACTGTACCTCCTCCCTTCTTTGTGGGTACTCAGTGGCTAATCATCCTCAGTCTGGAGTTCACCAGACCTTCCCCAATTACTTGAGTCCAAGAATTGCATAAAGTTTTCATTTCATTAAATCTCCTATTGTTGCCAACAATTGTTTGCAAGATGAGCATGTGTGGTGATAGATTGTGTCCCCCAGTATATTGTGCACCCTAATAAAGCTTATCTGAGGATCAGAGGAAAAAGCCAGCCATTATATTAAACATAGACATCAGGCAATGGTAGCAAATGCCTTTAATCCTAGCATTCCAGAAGCAGAGATCCATCCAGATCTCTGTGAGTTCAAGGCCACACTGGGAACAGAGCCAGGTTTGGTGACACACACCTTTAATCCCAGCACTAACCATGCCGGTTTGGAGTTCTGTACAGACAGACAGGAAGTGACAGAGCTGGGTATAAAGAGGAAGTGATATAGCTGGGGGGAGAGAGGAAGTGAGATGGCAAAACAGACAAGCATATAGGCATGGGTATACAGCCTCTAGGCATACTATTGTGAGATACCTACCTCTCTAAATATGATTCAATTTTCTTTTCTTAGAATATGTGTAATAGGAACAGGAAGACTACTCAATGAGTGAAGCATTTGCCATGAAAACATGAGAATCTTCGTTCAAGCCCCATATCTACAGTCCTAGTGTTCCTGTGAAAAAATGGAAGGTAGAGACCAGAGAATACCCAGACTCTCACAGACCAGCTAGCCTAGCACACACAAAAGCAAAGAAAAACATGTTGTCTCAAACAAGGTGGAAGGCAAGGACTGACCTGCAGTGGAGAATAACCTCTGACTGCCACAAGTATCCCATAGTATATGCATATCCATGCAGTCAGAGAGAGACAGAGACAGAAAGAGGTCATACACACAGATTTTATATATGTATGTATATATGCATGCATGCATAAATATGTAATTTTTCCATATGTGTGTGGAGGTTTACTCATGAAATTGTTGAAAATATTAAATGAGATAATATGCCAGACACTGAGATACAGCTGTGCAGACACAGCTAAAGTATTAACTTGGGCAAAATCAACTCTGTGTCTCATGTAAAAAAGAGAGATAATAACAGTTACATTGGCCATTTGTCTCATTTGATGTGCCTTCTACCATGGGACCATGAGTGAATATAATTTCAGAATTTGAACACAGGTCTTTCTCATGACTCATACTTTAGGAATAAGCCGGCTATTGAACAAAGTAATGGAGGTTGCTTTCAGACATTTCACAGAGGGGAGTATACTTTAGGAGTTGTCTGAGACAATTCATTGTAAATGAAGTTTGTTTTTTAACAGAACCTAGATTTTTGATATTACATTGACAAAAGATCTGCCTCTTGGCAATTTCTATTCATTAGCTATGATTGTCTAAACAGAGTAGTTCCATCTTTTCCGCTATTGGACAGGAGTGCTATGATTGTCTAAACAGAGTAGTTCCATCTTTTCTGCTATTGAACCAGAGTGAGAAAAAAAACTGAATGAGGGTCAGGCCAAGGACTTCTGGGGAACTTGAATACTTTGTTCTAAAAGCACTGGGCAATCACTGGGGGGGGGGGGGGGTTGAATAAGGAATATAATTAATACTGTGTTGTTTTTTGTTTTGTTTTTTTAGTTTTTGGGGTTTTTTGTTTGTTTGTTTGGGGTTTTGTTTGTTTGTTTGTTTTGGGGGGATTTGGAGACAGGGTATCTCTTTGTAGCTTTGTGCCTTTCCTGGAACTCACTCTGTAGGCCAGGCTGGCCTTGAACTCACAGAGATCCACCTGGCTCTGCCTCCCAAGTGCTGAGATTAAAGCCATGTGCCACCACCGCCCGGCAATACTGTGTTTTTAAAACACTAAAATTAGCCAAAACTTGTAAGACACTAAACTTAAAACTTTAATTTTTAAAACAATTTTTTTCAAACTTTGTTACCACATGAGTTTAAATGAAGCAAGCTGTCACTTGGAAAGCAGAGTGAAGAACAGGAAGTCTTTACACATGAATCGGATAACTGAAAAATAGAAGTTTATCACTACAGAGAAACTGGCATGACCACTGTCTCCAAGTACTTACCTTATTTCAATAGTGACTTGGCAGTGAAACAGGGTCCCAAACAATGTCCCAGCTTGAGTGACTGACTGACAACAGTGTATGGTGTGCGCATTATAACCCCAGGGTATCATTAGGAGAGTTATTTCTCGTTATTTGATGACATATTTCTCCTGATCCACAAGATTTTGCTCTTTCCCTCTGCTTTCACAATTAACCACAAAAATGAATGTTCAATAAATCATTTCATTCTTGCAACTTAAAATGTTTCTCTGCTTTTTTTTTTTTTTTTAAATCTCTGTTGGCAGTTGAGATGTGTCGTTTATTTTAAGGTCAGGAGGCAAACAGTTTTTAATTGCCCTGCAAATATTTACATCCTATGCATCCTGTGATTATAGCAATTACACTTGTCAGTTTCCCACCCCCTGCTGAAGTAACCACAACATTATCATGAGGAAATCATAAAAAACAAAGTGCTTCGGCACATTTGTTTGACTCTGACTGTAACACAAGGACAAACGCCATCCTTCAAAAACTCACACAACAGGATGATTTTCCTCTTCAGAGCGACTAGCCTTTTCCTGCCACTCATGGGCCGCCACTGCAGCAGACTTAACTATGACCTCGGAAATAACAAGATCATTCTATTACAATGCCATGTCCTATAAACACTCCAATTTGGTCTGTAATTGCCTAAAATGAGTAGTCTGCTGAGCTTGCCCCGTGTTCACTGGGAGCTGAGATCACATTGAGAACCACACAGATTCCATTACTAATGCTTCTTGATTATGAATTCAGTAGAACAACAGCAATAATAGTTAATATTGGAGTTCATTAACTGAAGAAGCACTCTGGGAATTCTACACCAGTTGATGATGTAATTTATTCTGATTCAGTTCTTGGTTCTTTGGGGGTGGGGGGTTCTAGATTTTGTTTGGTTGTTTTATAATATGTCTAACAAAAACAGAATTGCTTACTTACAAGGAGACATTGATAGTAATTTAAGCATAAAATTAAACTATGTAATTCTGTTCCTAAGAGGTCCCTTGGCCTTTGCCCTAGTCTCCTGCACTTAGAACAAACTGGATTTTAAATCTGGAAATAGCAACAACAACAAAAAAAAAAAAAAATCTGGAAATAGCAATAGCAATGGCAGATTGGTGTGTAGTTCTGACACGGTCCATCATGACCTGGTTTTTAAGGAACTGGGCCATGGCTGACGTCCTCTAGGGAAGCTAAACACCCCTGTCTATGTGGGACAACAGTGACATCCAGTGCTAATAGTCATGACGTAAAGAGTTCAAATAACACCGCATCATTTCTCAGTGAAGGAGCAAGTCTGATGACATGAGAAGCGTGGTTAAGATAAATGTCTTCCCTAATAGCTACTTAACAGTGTGTGTGAACGACACACACAGATAGAGAGAACACTTGGGAAGCACAGGCCAACACGGTACCACGCCGGCTTCTGCTTTGTTTCAAACTCACTTCTAGGACACACTGGCAGGACCCTGCCCTCTCAGCACACTCTTACTTTGTATCTTTGCCTGTCTCTGGTCTCGCTTCTGTGAGATAGTGCTACCCCTTGAACTCCCAGAATTCGGTTAGTTTATCTCTCAATACCCTCTATGTTTATCAGTAAAATGGAGCCGGTGATGTCATCCCACTGTTTGCCCACAAATACCCCAGCCTCAGCATCTTTTATCCTGATAGAAGAGAAAGACTTAGAGATGTCACTAAACAAGTAGAAACGTCCAAACTGTAAATGTGGAATATTACTGCTTTGCCCTATATCGGAGCAGAACTACCTTCTGATGCTACAATGCAAGGCCTTTGCTTATTTGTCTGTTTTATTTCTAACAACAAATATCCCCCTAATGGTAATCAATCTAGCATTTACTGAATGTCTGTTGCAGGCATAGTTTATCCTTATTCATATATTGTCTTTAGTTTAAAAACTGCCTCATCAGGCTGGTGTGGCCTCCATTTTATGGGTGAAGAAACCAAAGCCTCAAGGAATTCAATAATTCCCAGTGTTCACAAAAATGTTACGTAGCAATTGCAAGATTTGAACCAATATGTTCTAATACCTTTCTGCAAATAGAGTTCAGAGTTCTAATGTAACTGCCTGGCAGAATGATCTTATACTAAGAGATATTCCTAATGTAACCGCCTGGCAGAGTGAATTTATTCTAAGAGATATTCCTAATGTAACCGCCCGGAAGAATGAACTTATTCTAAGTGATATTTGGGCCCCTCTTTTTGGCTACCAGACAATGGAACTGATGGAAATGCTCTAAGAATCCCATGCTAGAAGAAGGGAGGGACTGAAGGCTGGTGCCAGCCCAAAAAAGAAGTTGTCTCCCAGGAAGATATCCCATTTGTTCTGACAACTTGTCATGTCACCTTGTAGAAAAGGCTAGAGCATGACAATGGGTGGGGCCACATCTTGGCCAGAAGTTATGCTTTCCTCTTAACTTCTATTTAACAATAAGCTTCATGTCAGGACCCAAAGATGGACTTGGGATGGGATGGGTGTCACTATGGCCACATTGAAGAAATCTGTTCTCTGATGTTCACAATTGCTTGTGTCTTTAACTAGTCTAATGAGGATGGATGGTGGGGTCTAGTTCATAAGGACTTCCAGGGCCCAGTCTGTGAGCCTAACAACACCAATAACATAAACCACCAAAATCTAACATCTCTAGACCCTTGGAGACTGTAAAGCTGGGCTTCATTTACTGGTAAGAGCTGTAGTTCTAGAGACAGTTTTATATTGTTCGACATATTAACATGAGTTCCATAGACTTGCATTGGTTCCCAACTAGATTTTACTGTTTTTTGACACCAATGACTGTATTATTTTCTTGTTCTTAGTCATCAGATAAAGCATAGTGTAGGGTATGCATAAACAGCTTCTTTTATGTTTGTTTTAAATGGCCAAGTGAATATAACATGGCTCTACCCTCAAGTTTAGATCTCTTTTATTTTCTTAAACCTTTATGAAAATCAATGGGATTATGTTTTCTATTCCATGTGTATTGGTGTTTTGCCTGCATATGTGTCTGTGTGAGGGTGTCAGATCCTCCTGGAACTGGAGTCACAGTTGTGAGCTGCTTTGTAAGTGCTGGGAACTGAACCTGGGGACGTCTGGAAGAGGAGCTAGTGCTCTTAACCTCTTAACCATAAAGCCATCTCTCCAGTCCCGGGATTGTGTTTTCTGATAAAAAGAAAATCATGGAACAGTTTCAGTTGAATTCTTTACAGTCTGGGGCTCCGTGGAAGGCAGAGACCAAATTTTGTAGATTTTTTATTACTACCTAACCCAGTGACTTGGATGCAGATGCTCAATAAAAATGGAGTTTGAAGACATACTGGATTTTGTTTGTTTTGTTTGTTTGTTTATGAAATGTTGAAGAAGTGGGGAAGGACTTTTATTTTCCAGAGATAGAGAAGGAACATTATACAGAATCACCAGGTGCTATTTTCTCTGATGAATTTGTTTTTTGCACTCTGAAAGAATCAGCTAGTCCTTATCTTCTGAGAAGAGGTTTCTCCTCAGACTAAAGAAATTTCCCCGAAGCATTCAAAGTACATGGTGAGGCAAGGTTAAAACTGTCAGAGAAGTGAATATGCTGGAGAGCACACAGTCTCAGGTCATAAGGAAATGGGGAGAATTTAATGGAGGCAATCTCTTGCCTTGACCCAGGAGATGGAGTAAGGAAGCCCATAGCTGCATAAAGCTTCCACTGAGTCTGTGGCTCCAGGTTCTTGTCTGGAGAATTTGAAGAATGAAAAATTCATGGGCCACAGAGAATGATTTTTAGAAAAAAAAAAATTGTTAGAGGAAGCTTAAACAAAAGAAGAAGAAAAGAAAAGGGAAGGGAAGGGAAGGGAAGGGAAGGGGAAGGGGAAGGGGAAGGGGAAGGGAAGGGAAGAGAAGGGAAAGGAAGGGAAGGGAAGGGGAAGGGAAGGGAAGGGGAAGGGAGGGGAAGGGGAAGGGAAGGGAAGGGGAAGGGAGGGGAAGGGGAAGGGAAGAGAAGGGGAAGGGAAGGGAAGGGAAGGGAAGGGAAGGGAAGGGAAGGGAAGGGAAGGGAAGGGAAGGGAAGGGAAGGGAAGGGAGGGAAGGGAAGGGAAGGGAAGGGAAGGGAAGGGAAGGGAAGGAAAGATCAGTGCTCCAGTATATTGGGAGTGAGTCCCAGGAAAATGGGTACCTCTGAGCTGTTAGCCCAGAGGCTTTTTCTGGCAGAAAGTAGAGTGAGGTATGGGGAAGAAGAAGTTGGTGCAACCATGAGGTACCTAGATGCCTCTCATTTTCTCTCACATCCTCAATTATAGTTTCCAGGCAGTGGTTGGTGCTCCTATAAGGAACGGGAGAGATAGCAAACTAGAACTAACAGGACTGAGGAGTTTTCCAGCTTTGAGTCAAGAGTGGATCTGCCAGCTTTCAAGGTCACTGCCCTAATTCCACTGTATGAGCAGTTTCTGTCTTTTGAGCCTGTTAGCATGACAGCTGGGTGAGCAAGAATCCACCTTTGCCTTCCTAAGCAGATGTTTGCCAGGCAAATACTTGTACTTGAGGACAAAGAAAACATTTCCTTCTGCCGTGAAGGTAGGAAGCATGTTTGTTTTGTGGAGAACTGGATCTAAAGATCATAGTACCGAGAGTGGCATGCACAATTAGTAAAATTCTTACAGGAATTAATAAGGGAATGAATAGATAGGTAGGTTTGTTTTAAGGACTGTAGCTGGAAAGAGTCCAAGGTGGAGTCTAGAAGAGTTAAATCCAGCCGTTCACTAACCACATGTCACTATTTAGATTTCATTAAATGAAATTAGAAATTTAATTCTTCATTCTTATCAGCTGCATTTCAAATGTGTGACAGTCACATCTACCTTAAATCAATTAATAAATGAAAACCATATCTAGTGGTATTGAAATTTTCTTTTGGACAGTTTTAGTCTAGTGTATAAGATTTCAGGAAGGAAAGTCAAGAATATTTTTAAAGTCTTCCTCTCTATTATAGTGTCCATTTTAGATCAATAGTAAGAAAACATTCTGGGCCCTGGAATTAAAAGGGAATTCTGGAATAAACAGTATGTGTTTGGTTGGAGAATGTCATCTTTTTGTGTTTCATAACAGCAATAATTTAAACAAATAGTATGCTCCAAGGATGCTGTGGGGGATGAGGCGATCCATCAGAACTGCCTTGACCAGTCTAGTCTCTGGCTAATGGTGTTCTCACATTTCTTTGGGGGGCTCCTAGGAGTTAGGGCAAATTTTCACATCAAGAAAGAAGGAGGTGAGGAGGAAGGAATGAGCTTTTCTTTGATATCAAAAGTTGAAGGGAATAGATATAATAAACAAAAATTACATTAAAATGTTTTCCCATTCTGAAACTGACAGGCTTAAAATATACTTTTTTCTAAAGATTCTTACTTAATAACTGCAATATATCACAAACTGTTTTCCATGTCATTGCCCTAAACAATCTTTTACAACTTCTTAATAAGGCTATTTTAAACTGTCAAAGTATAAATCATGTTTTGCTATTAAAAATTTTATTAATTTCCAATTTAAACAGCATTTTCATTACAGCTAACAGTCTTGCACAAGAAGCGACATGTACCCTCAAAATTATTATAAATATGGAGAGTCAATATCAAGTTATCATCAAATTTTAAGCCTTTCCAAGCATGTTTCCAAAATTGTCCTCTGCATTCCTATTTGAAGCTGAATCTATCTCCTGAAGTGCTTGTCTCACAAAAGTGCTTGGCCATTAGGGTTTGAGTTTCGTTCCCATGGCTCAGATCCTAACGTGTTAGGTAGCAAATAACCCATATGCCAGAGGGATTTATCATAAAAACTCAAGCAATGCACCTTAATCAATAGCTTCATGATTCTCAGTTTCCCAAAAATGTTTAGAGGAACAACACCATTGCTAATATTGTTTGTTTCAGTATACCATCCAGAGAAAATGTTAGAAAGTGGTAGACAGAGAGAGGTCAAAATGGATACACTTACAATTTCATGTAGGTGGGAGGGAGAGAGCACTTTACAAACAGAAGTTTCTTGGTCTCAACAATATAAAAATGTTTTTCCATCATCACTCCAGGGAATATTTTTTTCACCTGGACAATATATTTAGTCAGTGTTAAATTTATTTTTTACTCTTGGAACCCTGGAGCAAAATGACATACAAGTTAGACACAGAAAGAAAACTAGTGTGGACCCCTATTATTTTTAAATCTTCATTTATACAATGCACATATCCAATTAATTTATCAGGTTTACAATGTGTTTTAGGTTAGAATACAATACTTTTGCTATAACAATTCTAGAATTGTTCAAGCTGTGTTTGTTGAGTCCTTACCTACCCTTCACTCCAGGGTAATCCCCTGCCTCAAAGACACCTACTACAATGATTTAGTGTTCTTTTATCCTGAGGTCCCAGTAGAGCAATGCTCTTGCTTTTTGCTTTGTGTTGAGTTTTTTTCCCCAGCTCACATTTTAGACAGACATTGAAGAGAAAACTCTGAGTGATAAGACAGGCAAATGTAAAACACTGAAGTGTCTAGCTGCTCTGTGCTTGCTGTATGACATTGAGTCATCTCCTTAACTTCTCTGTCCCCAAGTTCCTCACTGGGGAAAATTAGGATAAAACTTGACATTGCCTTGTAATTTTAATTGCTTTTAATAGTGTCCATCCCTCAGAAAACATTATAGTGTCCATTAATAAAATCAGAAGGTCCCTCTTAAAGCCTTCTTTTCATCTATGAATGGTATACGTAGTGTTTCTTTCTTTTTCCCTGTTCGTACATTTGCATTTTGTTGCTTTTGTTTCTTTATAATGGATTTCACATCATAATATAAATTTTCAGTTTCTACCTCTTGTCTTAGATCAAACACTCAAGATTATCTTTCCAGGACTGCCTGTTATGGGGACTAATAATGGAAGATATCATGCATCAGGTTAAAGATGAGTAGCATAGTTGGAGCACTTAACTTTGAACCACAAATGATAATAATTTACCCAAAATCTCCTTCAGTTCACACACACACACACACACACACACACACACACACACACACACACACGCTATTATGCTCAGATTCCATTCACAACTGAAGAGATAAAGCCATCCTCCCAAAGTCCTCTGAGCAGAGGCAGCAGCAGCTATCTGGGCTTGTTGAAGCTTTCTGTTGCCAGCTTCTCCCTTCCCACCCTAGTCAGTACATGGGCAGAACTCGGCTTACACTATCTCCCAGTGAGGCGCTACCTCTGCACTGAAAGCCACCTCTTCTGGGCACTTGATTGCATGTAGCTCTATTAATAGTTCTATTTGCTGTGCTTTGATCTCCATTTTTGCATGTGAGAGAGTTCAGAGGGTGAGAGTATAGTCCCCTAACCGCAAACCCCCCAAATGATAGATCAGAACTCATTAATCCAATCTCTTGTCAAGCCTATCACAGTGTCTCACCTGGCATTGGCTCAGGTCCATATAGGGTTTTTTTAATGACTATTTCCACTGACTGTGTATTGGCGCATGCAAGTATGTATGTGTCTGGATTGAGAGCAAGATAGAGGATGCTCATCCATAGTTGAAATGGCACAACAAAGAAACAGCAAGACGTGCATGCAGGGGCTATCCTGTTCTACTTTTTCCATTTACAAGAGCAAAATCCAAAAAACAAAGAGTCCAACTGTAGGAGAGCCTTATTCTACTACAGTAAGGAGTGCCAGTGCTGAAAACCTACAGATCCAGCATATTGTTTTCTTGGGGCATTAGCATTCATCCATCGCTGCCTGGAATGCTTGTGAAGCTGTCAGTCTCCTCTAAAAATGCTTCTGAAGAGGGCTCCAAGCTGTCTGCTCTGAAATGGAAGCTTACTGTTCTTATTTGTAAACTGTCAGCATGAGGCAGGAACTACCCATCAGTAGGATCTGCTCCTCCGAAAATCCGAAGTGATCGGAAGCCTACAAACATCCAGCAGTCTAACTTGTTTCAGTCCTCCCAGCTCTTTCCGTTCTTTGTGCCTCTTATAAAGAGGGCATAGCATCCTCGTGGGGCCGCTCCTCCTTTGTGTGATTGACTTTTTATTCTCAGATGACTTACTTAACTGCTGTGTTTGCAGAATCCGTTCATGAATGCAGGTTCGAATAAAACCAAATAGCACTGCAAAAAAGTGTCCCATTCCTCCCCCTCCACCTCTGCTCTTAGAAGTTGTCATGGTATTTGAAATGAATACCTTCTGGGGTTTCCTCACATTTCAATACACTAAAGCACCAGAGATGGACTCCGTGTAATATTAAACAAGGATCAGATATAATGATTTGGTATCTCCACTTCATGGGTGGTCCTCTCAGTATTTACAAATGCAGGATGCTTTCCTAGGCACTCATGTTGCAGTCTCCCAGAAGCACTCATTTAAAGACACTGTGCCCACAGAGTAGGGAGGAAACACTAAGCAATGCATTTTAGAAGAGAGGGAAAAAAAACCTCTAGGAAGCTCAATCTTGGTAATTATAGGGCAACACTGAAGCTTGGATCCACAGGCTTCACTTGACTCACTTCAAATGTTTATTTGACAAATATGTGTGTCGGTGAAAAATCCACATTTAGGAAGTACGGTCTTAAAGTTGCTCAGACCTCACAGTGCCCTTCTATTCCACAGCTGAATGCAGAGTGTTGCTCAGGGACAGAGGTAAGAAACTGGGCGAGCAGCACAGGAAAATGGGCACTTAGTTTTAAACAAGAAGTTTTAGCAACAGTCCTCCAGCAAAGGACAAGTTTCAATGTAAAGTCAGTTTGTTATGAGGATTGTTCTCCAGAATAATAGAGGTATGCTTACCTATTGTCCATGCATTTGTTACAGATCTACCACCACACTTCTAATCTCTTTTCCCATCTTGCAAATCACCAGAAAGTCTGATCTAAAATAGTATTCAGTGTGCATTTTCAGAAGATACATATACTGACTTTTTTCAGATGCAATACTTAGCAAATACAGGTATTTGTTTAATAAATGAACTAATTTAAACATGAATAGAGATCAATGAGGTGGCTCAGTGGATAAAGGTACTTGCTGCCAAGCTTGAATAACTGAATTTAATCCCTATGACTCATATGGTGGAAAAGAAAACTGAATCCTGCAAATTGTCCTCGGGCCTCCACATGTGCACGGTGGTACATAAACATGGTACACACACACACACACACACACACACACACACACACACACACACAACAAATGAAATTTTTATCAACATGAATAGGGATGATATTTAGTTCATTTACTTAATGTATGGTGTTGCTCGAATTTCTAAAGGTCTTTTAATAAATTAAAAAAAAACCCTTCAGCCAGATCTTGTGGTAAATGCTGAAAGATCAGAGAGACAAAGGAACAAGCCACTGCCACCTCTTACCTCTAGGACTCCACAGCCTGGAAAGCCTCAGCCAATAGGCCTCTAGCCAAATGAGCTGCCTTGGCCAAAAAGGCTTCTAGTTCCCATGTCCTCATGCCTTATATACCTTTCTCCACCCAGCCATTAAAGATGTGTGCACTTTTCAACTGGGATTAAAAGTGTGTGACACCAGTGTCTAGCTCTGTTTCTTCCCCTAGATTGAGTAAATCTCATGTAATCCAGGGTGGCTTTGAACTCACAGAGATCCAGACAGATCTCTGCCTCCTAAGTGCTAAGATTAAAGATGTGTGCGACCACTGCCTGGCCTCTATGTTTAATCTAGTGGCTTGTTCTGTTCTCTGATCTTCAGGAAAATTATATCATGGTACACAATATATCACCACAATATGGCACAATGTGGAGTTGTGGTTCAAAGCTTTGGTCCCAATGATACAAACTAGACTTAATCCTCTATATGCCAGTTAAAGAGACAAGCAATTGTGAAAGGCAGAGAAAGGGAACTTATTTAATGTGGCCACATTTGTGAGGGGAACAAAATGGGGTCTAGTGGCTCTCCAAGTCTTCCTTTTGGGTTCTGACATGAAACTGAAGTTTAAACAGGGCAAGAGATATGTAGCCCCAAATAGCCCTGATCAAGACATGCTCTACCTTTTATTGACTCTCCATTTTCTTGGTTCCTTGCTCCTGTCTGTCCTGCAAATGGTCAGTACTAGTGAAATTGCTTCCCGAGAGATGAGTTTCCCTCTGACTGTCCCAGGTTCCAGAATGTCTCTCCTTGCAGCATGAGAGTCCTGGGAAATCTCCAGTTCCTGGTGCCCATTGTCTCAGTAGCCTGATCACCAGAGGGAAGGGCCCACGTGTCTTTCTTTAGTATGTAGTCATTCCTGTCAGGACGGTCACAGTTTCTCTGCTTTTATACCTCAATCTTGAAGGACTTGTCTTGAAATTTGTCTTTGTCTGAAACAAATACCATAAACAGAAGCCGTTCATTTAGTGTGAGAAAAACCATATGTAAGAACAATTCCTCCATAAACTTTGACTTCAGCTATATTCAGAAGGGTTGGCACAAGTGAAGCAGTGTGTCACTGTGAAGAACAAGTTGTCCCTGAGTCCACGATGCCCCTGCTTTAACCTCCAATGCCATGATTACAGGCAAGTGCTCCTATGTCTGCTGTGACTTGGTTCTGACTCTAACAACTATCTCACTTGTCTTTGTGTAGTTTTATCTACAGAAATACAGAAGTTTAAATGAGAAATGTCCCTATGATCATGTCATGCTGGCATAGGTCTTTAATGCCAGCACTTGGGAGGCAGAGACAAGGAAATTTCTGTGAGTTTGAGGCCAGCCTGGTCTACATAGGGAGTTTCAGGAAAGCTAGGGCTATAGAGAGAGATCTTGTCTCAAAATAACAGAGAGAGAGAGAGAGAGAGAGAGAGAGAGAGAGAGAGAGAGAGAGAAAGGAAGGAAGGAAGGAAGGAAGGAAGGAAGGAAGGAACAGAAGGAAGGAAGGAAGGAACGGAAGGAACGGAAGGAACAGAAGGAACAAATGAATGGAAGGGAAGGGAAGGAGGGTGAGAGTGGAGAGACTGGTTCCATGGGTTAGTGTATTTGAAATCTTGGTGTTCAGTTGATGTTGCTGTTGGGGGAGGTTATAGAACATTTAGGATGGGGAGCCTTATAAAGTACATCACTTACGGCAGGATTTAAGAGTTTACAGCCTTACCCCCACTTGGTTTGCCCACTCTGCTTTCTGTTTACAGTTGATCTTCACTCTGCTTTCTGTGTACAAAGTGATCTGTGATCACTCATCTTCCTGCTCTGACTGCCATATATCCCCTGTCATTATGGACTCTCCCCCTAGAACAACAAGCCAAAGTAAACTCTTCATTACTTATATCGCATGTGTTCAGAGTGTTTATTCCATCCGTAGAAAAGCAAATATCCCAAGACATAACTGAACAGCCATCTGGTGCTTTGGTCTCAACAATCCCTCATTGCTGAGATGAGACCTGATCCCATTTTGGAGGTATCTGTGACAGGTATCAATGAGTTTATACAAAAAGAACACTTTACAGCCAATTTTAAGAAACTAAAAGATAACAAAGGAGTGACTTTTAAATCAGATCTACCTGTAGTCCACTTTTTAATTTAATTCTGTCTGTCCTCTAAGTGGTATCCTCGCATCTCAAGAAAAATGCTGCTCAGGTTCTTTAAAGTTATGCTTCTGCAAAATGTTAACAGACAACATTTACAAAGTTTATAAATATCCAACCAATGAAAACAAAGACTTAAGGAAAACCACCTTCTTGTCTCTTACATACCTTGGCAGTAACGGACAGCTCTCTAATTAGACATAAGACCCACTCAATTGGAGAGATACCATGATTGGTACTAGATACACTGTAGCTGGAGTTTTCTCCAGTCCTGCCCCAACCCTCAGCCACTCAGACCCAAATAAACACACAGATGCTTATATTAATTAAAACCGTTTGGCCTAATGGTTCAGGCTTCTTGCTAGCTAGATCTTACACTTAAATTAACCCATAATTCTTATTTATATTTAGCCATGTGGTTTGGTACCTTTTCCCAGTTCTGTCTTCACATCTTGCTTCCTCTGTGTCTGGCTGGTAACTCCTGACTCAGCCTTCCTGTTTCCAGAATTCTCTTCTCTGTTTGTCCTGCCTATACTGAGATCTAGCTAGTAAGAAGCCTGAGCTATTAGACCAAACAGTTTTAATTAATATAAGCATCTGTGTGTTTATTTGGGTCTGAGTGGTTGCGGGCCTGGGGTGGGACTGGAGAAAACTCCAGCTACAATACATAGCTAACTACTCAGTGCTAATGAAGTCACGGTTATTGGGGGAGAATCAACAACTACTGCTTTACTAAACCAGCATAATCCACAACAACAGTACATAAACATCTGTCCTTATATCCACAGCAAGTGCAGTCTTCAGCAATCATCAAGGAAAATTCTCATAGCTATAGATAGAGACCATTATAGAAAACCACAGCCAATCAAAATGCAGAGTTGTGGAGCCCCATACCAACAGACTCATCTACAAAACTCTCTCTCACCTAAGGCTCAGGGAATACTGCTACAAAGGAACCAAAAGATTGTAAGAGACAGAATATTAGGCAATTTGCTGTGAGACTCTCTCCTAATAATATCAGAGGCTACACCAATAGCATGTCACCAACATGATTGCCCAAAGGTGAGCTGAACAAAGATGAAACCAACAAACATGCCAAGCTGGATAGAGAGTAGCCCTCAAGGCCTCAACCCTGCACAAAGAACTACAGGCAACTGAGGAAGGCTGGGAAAGGGAGAGGTGGCCTTTCCCAGGGAAGAGCACACAAATAAGTTGTCCAATGCCAAGTTGACGGTTCTGAAAACATACATACAGGAAACAGTATATGGGCTGAACAGGTTATGTTTAAGAACATTTATGTGTATATGTATACTATATGTGCATACAATAACAATTAGTAAAAAAAAAAAAAAAAGAGGCCATGAATTTGAAGGAGAGTAGTGAGAAATATACAGGAGGATTTGGAGGGAGGAAATGGAAGGGAGAAATGTTGTAATTAAACTATAATCTCAGCTGGGTGGTGGTGGTGCACGCCTTTAATCCCAGCCATCAGGAGGCAAAGGCAGGCAGATGTCTGTGAGTTCAAGGCCAGCCTAGTCTACAGAGCAAATTTCAGGACAGGCTCGAAAGCTACACAGAGAAATGCTATCTCTAAAAAACAAAAAATAAATTATAATCTCAAAAAAAATGTAAAGGAAAAAATTAAGTACTTGTTTACAGGTGTACTCTTTAGATGACAAATATCCAAAGGCTTTTGATGATTAAGAGGCTGTGGTTGGAGTGCACATGATTGGTGTTCTGGGTGTCAGGTCTGGGAGCACCTGCTGGGATTTCTAGGTTCTTGTGTCTCAAACCTGGATATTGGACAAGGACATGTGGGTACTGGTAGAAGCAGAGACAGATTAAGAAAGAGAGCACTTCTAAGAAAAGAAGTGGGATGGAGGAAATGTTATAAGATCAATGGTACCCACACCCCACAGATTGGGATCATTATGACCAACTACAGAGCATGTGCTTTTTCTATACTTGCTCCATTAAATGGGGAGGAGTTTCCAGTCTGGTTTCTATTACATGCTAATTTTGGCCTTGCTCTTCACCCTTCTTCCCAGCCACAACTCCCCTGAAAGCTGTGGTCTCAGAAATATTTGTAGGGATCAGAAGAATGGTGATCAGTCTTCTCTGACATCTTCCAAAATGATGAAAGGTGTAGTGCTTGAGTAATATGGATAACAAAAAAAAAAAAAAAAAACCAGAAGGAATTGACTAGCATCTCTAGAGTACAACAATTATTCCAACCAAAGGCCTCATAAAGGACAAGAGTCCAGGAAAGCCATGATCATGATTGCCTAGAAGGTCATGTGTGTGTACTTTTCTCCCAGGAGTGAAATTTCATGAACTGTCAAAAACAAAAATTGTTGATTACATATTGAGAATATGGTGAAATACAAGGAACAGTGTGAGGAGGAATCAATCCAGTGACATAATATATTAGGAAAAAATAGTGTGAGGTCAAAGTCATTGAGTACCAGTCATGCAAAAGAAAAATAATGAAACTAAAGACTAGAGCAAGGTTACAACCACAAATAGACATATAAACGGGCTTATCTTTATATTTTTAAGAACTGGAAACATTCTCCCTTTCAGCCATTCGAGGTTTTATGCATTATAGTCCTTTAGCAGTTTGCAAGCTGTAAGCAGCCTTGTATTATAATGTTCTTGAGGCTGTGGGGATTCAGAAGGTAAAAGTTTTATCTTAAAGAATGACTCTTTAAGTTTCTCTTTCAGTCAGAGTCAAGCATGCCTCTATCCACACTGAACATATATTAAAAGATATTTGTCTTACTTACTGTTCTATTCCTGTGATGAAACAGGCAGCTTATAACAGGAAGCATTTAGTTGGAGGTTTGCTTATCATTTCAGAGGGTGAGTCCATGAAGATCACGGTGGGGAGCATGGGGCTGGGGAAAAGAGGGAGAAGGAAGGGGAGAGGGAGACTACATGACTGGCCTGGGCTTTTGCAACCTCAAAGCCTATCCCAAGTTACATACTTCCTGCAATAAGGCCACACATCCTAATCCTTCCCAAATACTTGTACTAATTGGAAACTGCTGTGGAAGAATCCTTTACGCTGTGAAAATGTGTTGCTCTCATTGTTAATAAAAATCTGATTGTCCAATAGCTAGCCAGGATTTGGGGGGCAGAGCAAATGCTGGAATGAACAAGGGCAGAGTCTGAGGAGTCATCAGGAGATGCAGAGGGAGCAGGACATGCTAGAGGACAGGTAAAGCCACAAGCTATGTGGCAATACAATAATAGAAATGGGCTAATTTAAGCTGTAAGAGCTAGTTATTAACAAACCTGGGCTATCAAAAAAGCATCTATAACTAATATTAAGTCTCCATGTCTGTTAATTGGGAACTGGTGAGTGGGAAAAAAGTCTGCCTACCAAGCATTCAAACAGGAGTCTGTGGGAGTCATTCTTATTCAAACTACCACAATATTTACAACCTTGATGAAGAAATGCAGATGAAATCTTAATTATCAATCCCCTTTTTAGATTGCTCCCATTCCTCCCACTAGGCTAAGAAAAGTTGATGACTTAATTTTATCTCCCAAGATTGACATAGCCACTGTGGTTTACAGGCATCCTAGAAATCTACATCACAAAATCTAGTGGGACAAACAAGCTATAGTCTAAGGCTGTCCACTGACTTTTAGATGAATACTCCCAATGTTGTAACTATTACTGAGCCATGAAGAGGGAAATCCCCTGTCTGGGGCTCACAACAGTAACTCTTTTGGCTTTTGTGATTTTATATTAATACTAGTTACTGCTGTGGATATCACTCTGTATAAATAAAATGCTGATTGGCTAGTAGCCAGGCAGGAAGGATAGGGTAGGCGGGACAAGGAAGAGGAGAAGGCTGGAAACAAGAAGGCTGGGAGGAGACACTGCCAGCTGCTGCCATGAGAAGCAACATGTAAAGACACCGGTAAGCCACAAGCCATGTGGCAAAGTATAGACTAACAGAAATGGGCTAAATATAAGAGTAAGAGCTAGACAATGGTAGGCCTGAGCTAATGGCCAAGCAGTTTAAATAATATAAATGTCTGTGTGATTATTTTATACTTGTGGAACCTGGAGAGAAGCTCTCCAACTACAAGTTACTACACAAGTTTATTCAGTAAAGGATCCTAATTTATCAATTAAGGCAATGTGATGATTAATCTTGATTGTCAACTTGATGGAATTTGGAATAGTGCGGTGGTTTGAATGAGAAATGCCCCCCCCCCCCTAGACTCAGGCACTTGAACACTTGGCCCCCAGTTGGTGGAGCTTTTTATAGAGGTTTTAAAGATGTGGTCTTGCTGGAGGAACTGTCTCACTGGGAATGGGCTTTGAGAGAACATAGCCTCACCCCACTTCCAGTTTGCTCTCTCTGCTTCACGGTTGCAGTCAATGTGTGAGCTCTCAACCTTTTGCTCGACATCATGCCTCTGCTTGGTGCTCCTTGCCATGATGGACTCTTCATTCCTGTCAGGATGGTCACATTTCCTTACTTACAAAAACATCAAAAATGAATTTTAAAAACAAGGAACAATAGTAGTGAAGAGGGGTGATGGTTATTAGCCTAATACCAACTTGTCCCTCTGGCTCTGTGTTTGCCTCCTTAACCTTTCTTTTTTAGTCACATTGGCATCTAGGATCAACAGGACTCATAGATAAATATCTTTAAGATAGGGAACTCTACCCCTTCACCATAGCAATAAATAATAATAATAATAATAATAATAATGATAATAATAATAATGACGCAGACAGTTACTTATCCATGAGGGTGAAGTCATGTGCACCAATGAGCAGATACAATTCATCTTAGGAGAACCAAATGCTCCCCTCTGGCGGTGACAACGTTAACTTCTTTGGGATCACCTCAGGGAACCAAAACTGAGACAGTGAATAACCACACAACACCTTGACCAGAACTGCCTAATTATACCTATGCCTCATGCCTCCATTTTTCCCTACGTAAATTTAAAAATTTGTGTCATTATCCTGGGGTCACTGGGTTTCTTTATTTGTTTCCTCATCCAGTGTGTCCTCATTAAATAAACCTCTTTTCTTTGCTTTTCACCATTAGACATCTCTTTAATTTGTGTGTTGGGATTGCCTAGCCTAGCTTGTTGGGATTGCTGGAGCTCTAAAAACACTAGTAAAATCTCTAGTAAGGCAAGCAGGAGAAAAGGCCCTTGTGGCATCAGTCACCAGCAGCATGGTGGACCAGGGCAGACAGGAAAGAGCAAATGGTCTCATGTAGCTGCTAAAAACACTTTTCTTCCCAGGATATTTTTAGATCTTTCCCTGATGACCAGCATTTGCTGTAGAGCAAGCAGTTGACAGATCACTGCTCAGGAAGCAGAGAGAAAAGGGTTTAAATTCCCAAGGGGGAAATTGCCTTCAAGGGGAAATTTCTGATAAGTCCTTTTTCCAACAGTGCATGCTGGCCTTGTTCTTTCTTCTTGCTGTTTGAGCTTTGAGACAAATCTGAGTGTGTGCCATTTGCCATTGACCAGAAATTCTGAAATATTGAGCTGGATTCCTGCTGCCTTGTTATTTGAACTTTTTGAGACCATTCTGGGCTTAAATGGCTTTTAAGAACACACAAACAAACAAATAAAAAACAGAAACAGGTAAACAGGAAATTTAATTGTAACTGTGGTCTGCCTTTTTTATATATCTTTATTATCTCAACTTGAAGGCTGTTTTGGGCTTGAGCCATGTAGTTTTAGATAGGAAAAGTTAATATTCTATAGGACCAAATATTAAGAAGAAATGAAAGATGCATTTAAGGAGCCAACAGTTTGGAAGAGAACTCCATTATAATTTGTATGCCGTGAGAAAAATTAATTCTGTGCTATCAGGAAGCCCCTTAGGAAGAATTCTAGAGGACTGGCCCAACTATAGCTACAAAGCCATGGATAGGAGGAACTGACACTTTTTGAATTATATTTAAGGTTCATTCCATGAGATGGAACCTAATATTGACAGCCTCAATAAGGCCAAGGACACGTAGCTAAATAGGCCCTACAATGGAAGAACCTATTATTCCTGCTAAATAGACATAGCAATAAACAACTCCTAATGACACATTGCTATACCTGTAGATCAGTCAGTATATGACTCAACCCTCATCAAAGAAGCTCTTGCAGTAGATGGCAATTAACAGAGAAACCCACAAATGGCCCATGTTTCAGAGAATAAGAGACTTTGGGATGCTCAGTTCTAAAGAGGATGTCTGTATCACACCTAACCTCAAGCCTCAGAGATCTACACTGGAAGATAGGGAGGAAAGACTGTAGAACCAGAAATGGTGAATAACTTCAAGGAAACAGTTTCCCTGATACAATAGGGAAGATGCTCATATAAAAGTACAGAGAGTGAGAGCATGTGAGAGCATGCACAGGATCTGCACAAGCTCAAGCTAGACAAAATCCCATCGTGGAAAAGGGGAGGTGGAGTTCTCATCTATTAATGAAATTGTCCAGGACATTCACTCTACAGAGTCTAATCCTACAGTCTCTGAATCAGAAGAGGCTAAATGGCTCACCATCCCTGATCTAAAGGATGCTTTTGTTTGCTTTCTGATTGAAAACAAGGCACATCCATGTTGTCTTTGGATGAACAGGCTCTAGTCAAAAGGCATTCTTCAGTACTGTTGGGCACCAACTACTCCCTCCATTCAAAATCTCACCATCATCTTTGTGAGATGCTGACTAAAGATTTGAGAATGTTACAGTTAAATCAGTCTCATTTATGAGTTTTTCCCAGAAATCATTCAGGTCCTTAATCACCTTGTTGAATGAGGACATCTGGTTTCCTCTTCTAAAATACAAATCTACAAGGAACAAGTTTTTTATCTGGGGTCCCAGTTATGAAACATCAACAAGACCTAATGGATAACCAGGGAAAAATAATGGCTGCTGCTAATGTTTAGGTTCCTCCAGCACACAAACAACTGAGGAATTCTTGGGGATGGCTAGCTAGTAGAGAATGAGGATATAAATAAATACTTATAGCTCTTGTTGAGATGGATCTTGAGCCCTTAATTCAGCCAATAGAATAGAAAGTTTCTTTTAAAATTTCAAATACCAGCTGACATCTGTAGCCACTTTATGACTGCCTAACTTAACAAAACCACTTAAACTTTGTATATAATAATATTAATAAGGAATTTGGGTGCAAATTCTTGTCTAGTTTCCTAGCTCACTTCTCAAAGTGATTTGATCACATAACGTAGGGATGACCTTCTTATCTCTAGCACATACATAGCTCAAGCATGGCCTCCTTATCTCTAGACAATAGCAGCCACTTGTGATGTACTAAAAGAAGTTGAAAGCTTACTCTTGGTCTATCTATTATTGTATATACACCATGCTAGGTATAGCTTTACTGGAAAAGAAAGGAAAAACTAACATTGGCTAACTGCTAGCAGACTAAAAAGTATCTTGTCAGATAATCCTAACATGATCCATCAGACAATACCAGCTTTAAACCCAGCCACTCTGCTACCTGAAAAACAGGAGCCTCTAGCCCATCATCAAAACATATGAAAGTTGTTGATACTGTAATCGTGGCCAATCAGACCTGATGAGCCAGCTATCCAGCCAGAATCATTGAGGAAACTCTTCACAGATGGAAGGAACTTCCTAAGTCACAGAGGATGTCATGCTGGGCATGCAGCAGTAACTTTACAAGAGGTCACTGACTCAGATCCCTTCCCAGAAGATACATATGCTCAAAAGGCTAAATTAATAGCTCTTACCAGGGCCTCTAAAGCTTTCATAACACAAAAGTCTTTACATTTCTACTGACTCCAAACATACATGTTGATTGCCCATGTCCAAAGGTCTATATGAAGAGCTAGGAGACTTCTGACCTCTAATAATAAAGATATAAAACATCTTCAGGATACATAAAACCCCTTTAGAGGCTGTCTTTGTGCCAAAAGAAGTGGTTCTCATACACTGTACCAATCATCAACAGGGAAACTGTCACAGCCCAAAGCTATTACCTGATTGACGAGGACTGTGCTTTTGGCACCCCTAATACTTGAAATAAACTTGACGTCAGTCTTTCCTGAGTCTTCAAAAGCAGATATGAGGGGATAGAGTTTCAAAGGGCAGACTGTCTCTCCTCATTGGAAGATGAACTCTCCTGAAGTTGTCTTGCTTCCTGAGAAGTCTGTGTTTGCTATAGCTAACTCCAGACACCAAGGCTCTCATTATGGAAAAGACACATTTACTGAATTTTTAGGTCACAGCTCAGATGACCAGCAATAAGTGAAGTAACTCAAACATGCCTCCCCTGTGCTAAGAACAAGCCCAAAATAAAACAGTGGACAGGAATTAGGAGACCCGGTGCGGTAGGCCATACTCCTCTAGATTGACCAGTATGTTTCATCCAGATAACCAACCAGGCTGTTAGAAACTTCTACTATCTACCAGTCAGTGTTGATATCTTTTCCAATTTATTTTTAGAAAGGAATCTCAATAGGACAGAAAATGTCTCAGAAGTAGCATGGGTTTTTCTAAAGAACATCATTCCCAGTTATGGTATGCCCAACTCTGTTAATTGGAAAAACGTCCCTGCCTTTGTCTCTACAGTAACACGACAGTGGAGCCAAGCCTCGGGAACTGACTGGAAACTATTAGTGAATGATGCCTGGAGGCCTCTTTAAGATGGAAACAGTAAGATGGAAAAGATAAGCCATACTCTGAAAAAGACTTAACTCAAATACATCTAACATAAAAAACATACTGTGCACTACTCCTCTCTACACTAGGGTGTCTCCTAAAGACAGGCTACAATTGAGCCTCTCTAAAATTACCTATGGGCAACCATTCCAGACCTCCCTAAAGGAACTGTGGTCCCTACAATGAAACTATGAAAATAAGTACTATGCATAACAAGTTAACTCAGGTGTAACCTCTGTACATGAGCTTGTTTTTCCCAAGGCAAGGTCCTATCCTGCAAATATCATACATCCCTGTCAACTAGGAGATCAAGTCCTGATAAAGACAAACAGAAGTTGGGACCCAGAAGACCAACTAATATAAAAGTAGATATTCCCTAATGGTATACTCTCAACCACTCACACTGTTAAAACTTACAGGTCAAGTTATGGGTTCACAGTACCTGAGTAAAGATGGCAGCCTCCGAAAATTACCCTCTTAATCTTTTATAAGTCCAACACTCATCTCATCTCACTGGATAACAACCAATCTGGAAGACCTCAAGTATCTCTTTTAAAAACAATATCAAAAAAGATAACTTATAAAATCATAAATTGTGATGTTGCTACTCTCGACTTTCTGTCTTTTTCTTATTCCAAGTTAGATCCATTTTAAGTTGTTTGCAGATTTGACTTGTCTTATGAGGTCTACCAGCAAGCTAATTCAGTATGCAGGGAACTCCCTCTCTCTGTCACTGATGGATCCTTAGAAAATCCAGCCAGCCAACCTGTCAGTACAGCAAAGGTTCTTCAAGTTGTCTGAGATTAGAGAGTACACTTTCCTTCACCTGTTCTAGAACACTTCTTTCCTTCCTCTAAGCAAGAGAATCCTAAGATGTTTCTAACTGAAGCAAAATGGCACGTTTGCCTTAACAGATTAACAAGGTGGTCACATGGCCACTATCAGTGCCTTGGCAATAGAGTCTTTTGGCAATGGACTAGTCAATTTCTTCTCACACTTAAGGCTATTATTTTTCTTTGCTTTCTTCTTTTTGCTGCTGTTTAACTTCCTTCATTTGTGAGTCTGGTACCCATACAACCCATATCACCACAGGAACACCTCTGCTGTGTCTCCAGGAAAGGGCATAGGAAACAAAAGTTTCTAACACTGTCATGATCTGACACTAACATATTCCTGCAATGCCACTGGCCATCAGGAAGCAGTCATTAAAGGAAATAACATTTAACCTTTAATCCTTCATTGAAATGAAATGGAGGATGAATGGGGGATTTGAAGGACACCTGCCACTGACCTAATTCTATTTTGTCCTCTTCTGATTCTGAGTTTGCCCCCTTACCTTTTCTTTTTGAATCTCTTTGAATTCCAAGAGCAACAAGACTGATAGATAAACATCTCTGTGGCATTAGACTCAAACTCATCCATGCAACAAGTGAGCCTGCAGATTGCACCCAATGGGTAGTTAGTTATCTGGGATGGTAAGGCCACACCCTGGAGCAGAAGTCTCAGAAGAACCAAATGTTTCTCTGAGGAGATGGTGGGAACAACAGTTCAGTACCACCTTACAGAACCAGAACCGAGACATTGATCAACTGGACCATTCTTTGACCAGGACTATAATTATGCCAGCTTCTTGCTTCCCATGCCTCAGTAGTTTCTGTACTCAAACCTAAAGCCATGCAAGTACCCTGACAATGGACTTAGGGTCACTGGGTCCTTTTATTTGTCTATTTATCCAATGTGGCCATGTTAACTAAATCTCTACATTCTGCTATTCACTATAACTAGTCTCTTAAAGTGGAATATTGGAATAAGTGGCAAAGCCTAGACTAGTGGGCTTCTTGAGCAATTAGTTACGAAGGGTTAGAGTAGGGTGATTTTGGTGATGTTTTATTCGTGCTGAAATGTGGTGGTATTGTGTCCCACAATATATTGTGCACCCTAATAAACTTATCTGGGGTCAGAAAACAGATAAGCCACTAGATAAATCTGGAGGGCAGAAAATCACTTAGGAGGCAGAGATCCATCCAGATCTCTGTGAGTTTAAAGCCATGCTGGAAACAGCCAGGCATGGTGACACATGCCTTTAATCCCAGGAAGTGATGGCAGGAAGCGGAAAAGTATATAAGGTGTGAGGACCAGGAACTAGAGGCTTTTAAGCTTTTAGCTTTTAGCAGCTGTTCAGCTGAGATCCATTCAGATGAGGACTCCAAGGCTTCCAATTTGAGGAAACAGGATCAACAGAGAAGTTGGCGAGGTGAGGTTGGCTGTGGCTTATTCTGTCTCTCTGATCTTTCAGAATTTACCCCAATACCTGGCTCCTACATTTTTTTATTTAATAGGACCTTGTAAGATTAGTCTTACAGGTGATGGTGCATTATCCTTTAGGGAGATCTTGCTGTTCTTACTTTCCTGCAAAATTGTTAAATAGAAGACTGATAATTGCCTTTAAAACATTTGGAAGCTTGTGTTTTAATTAAAAAAAGAAACATGCTATCTCAGTCATGGTAAAAGGCAATTGATTTTTTTAGTTTAACAGAATACTCTATCGACCTTTGGTTCATATAGTGGTTTTTTTCTGATTGACTTTTTATAAATTATTTAGGCATGGGAAGAGGTATGAAGTGTAAGTATATTTTTATTTATTTACTCCTTTCCTTAAGAAGCAAGATTTAGTATAGGTTGGAACCTATTCATTAAATTCTAGGACTACACTGGTAGATGTTATAAGATTATCAATTCTTTGTCACTGTTTTCCTTTTGAGACAGGATTTTGCTATACATCTCAAGCTGGCCTCAAAATTCAGGCTGGTCTGGAATGCACGATCCTGATATATTTTCCTGAATGGAATGTGAGAATCATGGACACATTGCCATCATACGTAGCTACATTGATCAGTTTAGGGGATCAGGAAAGCTTCTCAAAGGCAGAACAGAGAAGAATAGCTAAAAGCAAATGTTCATGGAGTAGACTTCCTAGGTTCAAATGCCAGAGCCTCCCCCACTGCCTTAGCTCCCTGTATAAGCTATAGATTCAACTGTGGATTGGGGTTTTGAAAGTAATAACAACTGCCTTTATGGGTTGTCAAGAGAGTTGGGTAAGGCAATGTCTGTAACATGTTTAAAATGATGTCTGGGGTAGAGTAAGGAAAAGCAGAGACTCCTCTGGTCAGAATAAGTAGATGTTTGCCTGGAGCAGAGGAGGGACATTGGAGAGGCATAGCATTTGCAAGTCTCAGAAATTTAAAACATAGGATGTTTAAAGAGTTGCAGGAGTCCCGGGGAGTTGGGGCACATGGTTCACATCTCTGGGCCTGAGGCTCAGACTGTCATGGAAAGTCAGACAGTTCATGGACAGGGTCTTAATCTGTGAGCCTACCACAGGGAAGTTCTTTCCATGGAGCAGCCCCACACAGCGCATTTCCTAACTTGTGTTACAATAAAGGCTTCTTCTTGTCTTTATAATCTTTTTTATTTTAAACTATGATGGATTTTTTAAAGTATTTAAGCATGTTAACTCAATGCAGCCATTCAATTGTTTTTCATTTTATTGGTTGCTTTTTTCCTTACTTTAAAAGTATGTTTATAATCTTTAAGGATTATGCAGAGTAAAGAGAGAAATCTTGGAGGCAGTTCCAGCCTAAAGAGGTTGCATGACTTGTTCTTCTAATTCAGAACAATGTTCACCTTTCCAGAATCATGTAGTTCCTTTAACCAAAAACATTGTCCCCAAAATAAGAGAAAGCCCCTGTGTATAAACAAATTAATTTTAACTGTTTTCCTAAAAAGAACAATTGTCCCTCTGAGAGACTCAAGAAAATCTTTAGAATGACTGTGATTTCTTGTTTCTCAAGTGTGTCTGTGAGTAAATATGTTCAAACCCATCATCTCCAGCATTGTTGACCTTCATCTCAGCAGACAGCAGGCCCCTTGGCCATGCCAGAAGAAGTTCTTTCTTGTATATTACGTTTAAAGCTGTTTTCTCCCCAGATAAAACAGACTGTTTTCCCTTGTTTGGGAGGAGATTAGAAAGAAAACCCCTTTTTTTCCGCAACACTGTTTTTGATTTAAGATAATTTAGCCTAAGATTCTCTTTCTTTGTATTGTTGAAATATCATTCCATTAATGATTTAATGATAGCAAATATGGTGGTCCTGGGACTAGAGAGATGGCTCAGTGGTTAAGAGTGTGTACTGAGGATCTGCTGTGGAACAATCTTCTTGTACACTGTGAATATTTGTTACTCTCATTATCTTAATAAAGAGCTAAATGGCCAATAGGTAGAGGTTAGGTAGGACTTGTGGACAAAAACAGAACACAGAGAAGAAAAGGCAGAGTCCCCAGCCAGATGTGGAGAAAAGCAAGATGAAAACATGTCATGCTGAAAAAAGGTAATGCCATGTGGCAAAGCATAGATAACAAATGCAAGTTAATTTAAGTTGGGAGAGCTAATTAGCAACAAGCCCAAGATATCAGCCAAACATTTATAATTAATTATAAGTCTCTGTGTGGTTATTTGGGAGCTGGCAGTCCTGATGAAAAACTCCACCTACAAGGACCCAAGTTTGGTTCCCAGCACCCAAGTTAGGCAGTTCATGACTTACTATAACTCCAGCTCCAAGGACTTTGACTCCTTCTTCTGGACTTGGGCACCTGCACAAGTAGGTGTATAACACAGATGCATATGCATAAACATAAATAATAAAGATAAATCTGGCCAGGTGGTGGTGGTGCATGCCTTTAATCCTATCACTCGGGAGGCAGAGGCAAGCAGATCTCTGTGAGTTCAAGGCCAGTCTGGGCTACAGAGTGAGTTCCAGGACAGGCTCCAAAGCTACACAGAGAAACCTTGTCTCTAAAAACCAAAATATATATATAATAAAAAATAAAGATAAATCTGAAAGAAATAGATTACTATGAAGTTTCCATCAGTAAGATGCTGATAGTCATTTTGTGGCACCTTACTCATTTATTCACTCACTCATTCTATTTTATTTTATTTATCAGACAATTTCTTGCTACATAGTACCAATATGGTCTCAAACTACTATGTAGCTCAGGTTGGCATTAAACTCATGATTTTCCTGCACTGTATTTTTGGGTGCTGTGGAGTCTGCCCTTGTCCTCTGATCTTTACAGTTTCTAACCTAGGTAAAGTTCAACAGTCTAGGGACTCTTGATCTAGAGAATAACCAACTATCCCTAAACTGAGGTTTCCTGAAGGAAGACCAAATGTAGAATACTGAAGTAAGCTACTAGAATTCATTGTATATGTTCTTGCTTCTAGAAGGAGCCTAATTAAATCAATACATTGACAATTACGTTCTTAGAATTAGATCTACACAAATAAGAACACATATCTTTTGCTTCTAAAATGATCTACATCTCTAGGTGGTGGTGGTGCACACCTTTAATCCCAGAACTCGGGAGTCAGAGGCAGGCAGATTTCTGTGAGTTTTGAGGCCAGCCTGGTCTACAGAGTGGGTTCCAGGACATCCAGGGCTGCACAGAGAAACCTGTCTTGAAAAAAAAAATGATTTACATTGTCTCAGCTTTCCATCTATGCTTCTGTTTGACTAAACTCTGCCTGCAGTGCCCTACTGAAATGCAGCCACGTTCATGAAAAGGTCGGAGTGTTTACTCCTTCAAAACCTTGCAAATGTTTAACCATGGTATTTGGTGGGTTTTACACAGATGGAGACAAACATGGCTCTTAGAAAGCACTAGGTACTTGTTTTATTTTCCTGTGGTTGTCATGACAAAGTGCCAAAAGCCAGATGTTACAGAGAAGCTGACTGCCTTCCAGGTCTGTGCCAGCAAGGCCATGCTCCCTCCAAGTTACTACAGAAGTAGCACTTGGGTATGTCTCCCATGCCTTCCAGCAGCCTCAAGCATTCCCTATTGTACAGGTCCATCATTCCAATATTGATATCCCAAAATGATGCCTTCTATGCCTGTCCCTAATTTCCTCTCTTTATAAGGATCCCAAGTTCTGTTGGATTAAGGCCCACACTCACAAACTCATCTTAAATTTTATTGCCTCTATAAAGACTTTATTACCCAAAACAGGCAGAATTCGAGGCTTGGGTCACAACTTCAGCACATTTTTTTGTTCAGGTTGCATATAAACCCATAATAATAGTCCAAAATGATTAATGTATGAGAATCCTTCAAGGTCCTAAGGGATGAAGTGGGAAAGGTCACTTGTTACCAAGCAATGAGTGTAGAGTAGGTCTAACTTGAAAAGACTGGGAAATACTTAGGAGACAGAGAAAATATGTTTACTTACTCATAACCTTTCATTACCAGCTCAATATTTTAAATCTCAGAGAACATGATTGCTTTAACAATGTCCCTTAGCTACTCAGTGTAGTAGAATAGGAATCTATCTACTGGCAGCTGGAAAGAACTACCATTCAACAATATCACAGTTGATGGGATGTTTCCCCAAAAGTAATAATTGGCAGCTTAGAATAAGAGGCTGGATGACAAAAGCAAAATCAACAGGAGGCGAAATTAATTTTGAAAAATTTAAAAATGTGCACTGGAGAGATGGCTCTGTGGTTAAGAGCACAAGCTGTTCTTCCTGAGGACCTGGGTTCAATTCTCAGCACCTACATGGCAGCTCACAATAGTTTGTAACTCCAGTTCCAGGGGATCCAACTCCCTCACATGGTCATGAATGCAGACAAAATAACAATGCACTTAAAATTAAATAATTTTTTTAATTTAAAATGTCATGCCAATACCATCCAAATAAGGTTTCACCTTTGGGCAGGCTTAAAGGGAGATATAGCTCAAAGCAATTTCATCTTGATCTTAATCACTTTGAATTAAGTGGCTCCTTTTATATCTCTAGAAGATCTTCTATTACCATATATCCTAATAGAGCATGCATGAATGCTGTATTATAAAATAAGAAACCTCAGAAGAACACTATCCATTTAGGCATATAAAATACTAACTACATGTCAGCAGATTGCAATCCATATTTCAATTCATTTCTCTTTATAATTGTATTACATTTAAAAGAGAAGACTTTGGGGGTATTTCCATAGTGAGTTGGGAATGAGATATGCTACCTCTGGGAATATTAAAAAGTTCAGCCCCCGAGTTCTCCATTTTTCTTAGTTATATACAGTGCTGTTGACCACAAATAGTCATTTTATTGTAGCTTTTCTGTTATTTTGCAAACATCCAGTTGGCAGCCAGAGAGTCACCAGCAGTCAGCACTTCCAGACTGTCACACATAAAAATGTCAGCTCCAAGAAAAAAAGCTCATCTTCACAAGCAGGGTTTGCTTTGTGGAAATGTCATGCAGTTGATTTCAAGGAAGCTCATGCATTCCCAACAACCTCATCCCACCATTTCAATAACTCTAACTGTATTGAACTGCAGAACCAAAGGAAGAATAAATGAAGTGAAACTACCTCCAACAAGTTAAGAAACAAAAAGAAAAGCATTTGCTATTAGGCAATCTATTGTTTAATAACATAACATCACCAAAAATACATTGTGATTCTGCAAGAGCAAAGGAGGAATAGACATGCTTTAATTTTTATTTCAAAATATTTCATTTCTAGATACCTCAGTACTATTGGCCTAGCTCAGGTTTGTCTTTGCTTCTTTATTCTTATAGCTATGATCAGAATGAGGAATAAAGAAAACCTACAGATGTTTCATATGCAAAGGAGTTGGGATGTTTTAGTAGCTTCAATTATATAGCCTACCTTAAATAAACAGAATTTTTATTTTAATGTTTTGTTTTTGAGGGGAATGCATACTAAACCATTATTCATGCGACAAATAATAATTGAGCTTCTCATCTGTACCAGACATTATTTAGGTCCTACCCAAAGGAAAACAAGAAAGCCACAGTGGCTGCTCTGACTGACTCTGCGTGTTCATAGAAGTGGGGTGTGTGACAGCTCAAAGGAAAAGTAAATGACAACAACTCCCACAAGCACTAGTGAGTGCTATAAGCAGCAATCAAGCAAGGCATTGGGATAAAGACTTAGGGTGGTATCCTTAGTGTAAGTGATAAGAGATCTCCATTTATTGATGACAACTTAAGAGCTAAGAAACAAGACCCAGCCAAGGACAGAAGCAACGAACTCAGAGAATCATGTCAGAAGGTCTTGCGAAGGCCCTGAAAAGTCCGTGTTCTAAAACAGAAAGAAAATTGAACTGGCTGGAATATAGAAGGCAAAGAAGCAGGTAAGCAATGAGCTCAGAGAGGCAGGTACAATCCAGTTCACACCAGATTCATGAAATGAGAAGATCTCTATATGACAGGAAGCCACATTGCAGTGGGGACTAATTTTTAAATGACCCATGTTTTAAAAATCACTCAGCTAGGAAGCAAAGACGTTATTTAGGGTATCAGCTGATAACTGATTTACCCCACACAGTACCTTACATAGGATAGATTGGTTCACACTTATCTGGTAACACAACATCCAGGAGCAATCTGAGGCGCCAAGGATATGTTGCAGTTCCTTGGTCTTTTTTCTTCTTGGTCAATATTAGCCCCTAGGTAGCTGGCCTTAGAAAAATCTAAGCAGAAGGAAGAAGAAAGCCCAAGGAATTGAAAAGATCTCTGTCAGTTGACTCTTTTCCCTTTTAAAGAGTTTATGCAGAAATAGCACCTAAAATCTACATCTCAGGGCTCCACATGACCAGCACTTTATCTAAGGAAGACCGCTATACAGTTTCAAATTAGACACACTGATTACCTTCATAATTATGATCTCCCTGATCTCCTGGGTTTTTTTTTGTGTGTGTGTGTAGGAACAATTAATAAAATAAAATGCTAATTAGCTTTTTCATGATGGTGAATTTTAAAATGGGAACGAGATGATGCAAGGAGAAATACTTAGCACAACACGTAATGAAACAAGTACTCCATAAATGCTGTCTACTTGAATGGAAGCTTCGTGAAGGTAGGGATCAGGCCTACTGCATGCAAGTGTTCAATAAATATTTGTGGGGTGTTGGGTAAATAAATGTAAGCGGTAGCCTCTTGTGAGGTTTAGAGGTTGCGGCTGTGGTTGCACCGCAATGGGTAGAGTGTATACATTTGTGTTAAAAATAAAAGCATGAGGAAAGACACAGCACAAACAGCCTTTACAAACATGCAATTAGCTGCACCCGGATTAAGCTCGCCCAGCATTCTCTGGATTTTTGGAAGAGAAGTCATTGCTGGTAATGTTGTCTCTGGGACATCGCCAAGACTCAAAACATAAATTTGCCTCAAATGATGCTCTGTGAAGAGAGGATAACACAGAAGGAAAAATACTTAAACTTGGAGAATTCAAGGGCTTCTGAGTTCACATAAAAAAAAAATTAAAATATCTATATTTTTAATTTTTTCACATTGGGGAATAATTAATGACATTTAAGACAAAACAGCATTATCAACTAGTTGATAGCAATCCTTCTTAATCAATAAGATATAGGAAGGAGGTGATTAATTTTTTTCATAAGATCAAATAGTATGTTTTTAGCCATCAAGCCATTTCTGAGGTCTTGGATTTTTTTTTTTCTTAGAATAGCTACATAGAGAATATGAGTGGACATCTGCTAGTTTTTCTCCACCTACATCTCAATTTTAAGCTCCTTCTTTTGAAGTCTTAGTTTTTAATTTCTTGTTATTGAATTTCATCTTCTAGAAAGAAAAATGGTAGTTAATAAAATTTTTAAAAAGATCTACTTTCAATGCCCAGTGACTTGCTGCATGCAGATTTTGAATCAGATCCACCCTAACTGTTGTGCTAGAACTCTCATCCAATAACTGATGGAAGTGGATGCAGAGAGAGATCCACAGCCAGGCCCCAGATAGAGCTCCAGGAGTCCAATTAGCGAGAAAGAGGAGGGATTGTATGAGCGAGAATTGTTGAGACCATGATTGGAAAAAGCACAGGGATAAATAGCCAAACTAGTGAAAACACATGAACTATGAACCAATAACTAAGGAGCCCCCATCTGGATCAGGCCCTCTGGAGAAGTGAGACAGTTGATTAGCTTGAACTGTTTGGGAGGCACCCAGGCAGTGGGTCCGGACCTGTCCTTAGTGCATGGGCTGGCTGTTTGGAGCCTGAGGCCTATGCAGGGACACTTTGCTCAGCTGGGCGGAAGGAGGAGGGGATTGGACCTGTCTCAACTGAATCTACCAGGCTGGACTGACTCCCCAGGGGAGTCCTTGCCCTGGAGGAGATGGAAATGGGGGGGGGGGGACTGGGAGGAGGAGGGGAAGGAGGAGGGAGGACAGGGGAATCTGTGGCTGATATATAAAATTAAATTAAATTTTAAAATTAAAAAAAAAATGTCCAAAAAGAAAAGATTTTGAATCAGAAGAGAAAGACTACAAACATAACTCTCTTCTCAGGAGAAGCCAGAAACAAGGAGCTTATAAGGGCCATGCAAATGGATTTATAGTTTGTTTACTTAATATTGTTTTACTTTCACAATTAAAATATAATTACTTTTTTGCCCCTTTGCTTTTTCTCCCTCTAACCACTCACATATACCCTTCCTTGCTCTCTCTCAAATTCAAGGTCTCCCTTTCTGTAATTATTGTTATATGATATATTATATACAATTTGTATTTATATGTAACATATATTATTATATTTAACATATACGTGCCTAAATGCATAAATACACCCTGCTCATTCTACATAATATTACTTGCATGTATATGATTTCAGGACTGACCACTTGGTATTGGTTAGCCAACTTTGGGGAAGGGGATCTTTGCTGGGGTAAGGCTATTTCTTGACTATGAAAAACCATTGGAGGATTTTAAGAAGGATACAATGTATTCAGTTTTTAGGTTAGAAATAAGATTCTGTCTGCAAGATATAGATTATTTAAGATAAGTTATAAAAGAGGTAGAGTAAGAAAGTGGGACCTTGAACTAGTCAAACATAGCACAATTGTAATAGACACCTGTGAGTGACTTCATCAGTTTTTCCTCTACAGGTAGAAATTACAGTGTAAACAAAAATTGGATATAAATAAATAAGGAAGACTGGAAATAAATGAAAGTATAGATTTTACAGAAAACAATTCAATTTAGCAATGGATATGGGAGTAAGTCTGGGAAGAAATGTAAGTGAAGTTTAGACAGGAAAGCATCCATTCATGCTCAGTTAAAAGATGGATAGACAATGAAGTTTCTAGAGTAAGTTAAGAGATGTCTATGGAAAACCAAGTTAATAAAATACAAATAGGTGCTTTCAGGTTCCAGAGTAGAGGGGCCATCTGGTTTAAGCAGCGAATGAGCTGATCTGTGCAGTAGTGTAGTCACAGAACGCCAGGGCAAAGGTGGGAAATGAGAAGGAGTCTGGGACCTAAGTGTTACGTGTAGGACTGAAGAAGGAGGTGATGTCTAATGTTTTACAAAGAAAAACCGAGTGTAGCATCTATCCCAAAGAGCTTGGGCTTTATCTTGTGGTTAGTGGGGAAAGCATTGAATGGGTTTTAATATATATCATCACAGTGGTGGCAGTTATGATGGATGGCCAGTCAGGAATCTGGCGGGAAAGAGAGAGACTAATTAGGATGCTCTTGCAATCACTTGGTGAAAGATAATGAGAGTGTTTACTAAGATAGCAGCAGTGGGAAGGGATGTGAGGACAGGGTGAAGATATATTTAGATGGTTGGGTAAGAGGGCAGAAAGAAAGAGGCGATATGATGGCTACCTCCATTTGAGCAACACGATTTTTAACAGCTACAAAAATGGGGTGAGAGGAGGCAGAGCCTAAGATAGGGCCAAATAATTAGAAAGAAATGTGAAAAGAAAGTGTAGAGTCTACATGAGGAGTGCGTCCAGAGAAAAGAGTCCGAGGAAGTGGAGCATGGTGTTAAATGCAACTGTCAAGTGAGTTAAGAACCGAAAGTTCCCCTCTGATTTAATGGCCAAGTCTCTGGTGAAAGCAGTTTCAGTGGGGTGGGAGAGACGAAAACCAGACTGGTGGGAGGAAGACGAAGAGAGGAAGTGGTGGTAGTCTAGACATCCTCTTCAGAAAGAGGCTTAGAAAATAATAAAAAGGAGACAGACCAACGGAGGCAGAGAGAGGTGGAAGAAAGAGAACAGAATGAATAAAATAAAACCCGCATTTCCCTTGATTGGCATGTTATGTACATATATATGAAATTACACGTGCAGAGTTGTATATGTATATGATTATGTGCATATATACACATCTAGTTATAAAACCGATCACCCATAAATATAGGTTAATTTCTATTTTACATATTTAATTTGTTCTGAATTTATAATATGAACAATTTTAAATGATAAAAATTGAAGATTAATTAATACTAAATACCATCATTTAATATCCTAGTGAGCAATTATAAATGATAAAAGCAGATTATAAAAGTAATATTACTTAAACAATATTAAATAGCAAAGAATTACTAGATTACTGTTTTAATTTACAGCATATTTTAATTAAATTTTGTTTTGTCAATTTATAAAAATTAAAGACTAAAATACTGATGGAAAGGAGGGAGTTTGTTCCCCCTGCTTACATTTCCCATCTGTTATTTATTCTATAACAGTACGATAATTATTTCCAGGCTACCATTTACCTTCTGTAGGCCTCTGGATGTTTCTTTGAAATGGGCTTGTGTCTTACTGTTTGGGTGTTTGTTAGGTATTTCTTTAGAGTAGGATTTATATGCCTGAGATTATCATTCACAGAACATAAGAGTCCTCTCATCTCATCAGGCAAAATACAAATAATTTCACCTTTTAATAAAACAAAAAATATTTCTCTTTTTGAAGATCAGATAATATCAGCTCTTCTAGAATGAATAAAGTCTTCTAAGTCCATGTTTCTAACTTTATCTCCTTAGTTTACCTATCATTACAATACCTAACCATGTCTGTGTCCACTACATACCTGGTACTGCAGAGATGCTAGACAGGAGAGGTGTGTGTGTGTGTGTGTGTGTGTGTGTGTGTGTGTGTGTGTGTGTGTAATACCTTTGCAGTCTCCAGGATTTTTAACTACAGATCAGATCTATACATAAATCCAGATGAATGCTTTCCTTACCCAGCCCAAATACAGAAACCTATACTATGTGCTTCTTTCCCGGCTTTGACACCTCCCACTGACTCCCAGTGCTCCTTCCCCTACAAGACTTAAGAAATGGATTTGTTCAGCTGGTGCCTATCAGGAGGGACCTGAAGATGAAGTAAGTCCCCTCAATAAACAGGACGGGAATTCTAAGAGATGGAGATGGGAGAGGTGTGCATGTGCTTGAGAGTCAATTTCAGCTGTAATTGCTCTAAGTGAAAGGTCAAAAGTCATTCTGGTTTCCATGCCTCTTGCTTGACTTTATGGGTTCAGGTCTCTCCTAGCAACTGTCCAAATAGTTTTGTCAAGAGCTGTTTGGAAACCCAGCAGTTTCCAAGGTTGGTGTGACATCAGCTCAGAGGAGAGGGAAGGATAGAAGAGCAGAGGAAAACATCTAATGCAGAGAAACTGGGGTCTGTTTCAGCCTTTCACAACACCCTGTTCACTCTGTCAGCCCTGCTCTGCATGGAGGAAGTTAGTGTCTTACTACAGGCCTGTGCTCAACTGTTTCCTCTGAGTCTCAGAGGCTTTGAGCCAGCTCCCTGACTTCTGTGTCTACATTTGACATAGATGTTGGGATGGATTTGTTCTGAAAGGGGAGGTAAGGGGAAGCAAAACGGAAGGGTGGGTAGTGGGAGGGAAGGGAATATTGAAAAAGAAAAAAGAAACAGAAAATGGAGGATTTTTTCAATTACTTCCTTAAAGTTTTCTGGCCATTAAAATGCCTCTCCTGTTCATAAGCCTCTATAGTTTTCTTGAGCCTTCACAGTATGAAGAGATCTGTTAAGATCAAGGATGTGTAGTTAGAAAGATCTATACTCTAGTTTCTTCATTTTCATCTACTATATCTATGGCACTGAGGGAAGTAATCTTTCAACTGCATTATTAATAAAGTGTGTGTGTGTGTTTGTGTGTGTGTGTGTGTGTGTGTGTGTGTGTGTGTGTGTAATTTCACTAGCAAAATAATTGATGCAACTGAAAGAAATCCAGTTCAAAATGTCTTACTCAGAAAGTTTTGGGGATGTTGAATTTGAACCTATAAAAGAAAGGATTGAATCTGAAAGGATGGGATCCAAGGACCAGATCTTCCTCTGAGACAGTTCTTATTTCTATTGCTTTTTGTGTGTTGGTTTCATTTCTTTTACCTAAATAGGTCTTTCTCTATGAGAAAAGGAACCCAACATCAACATCCTTGGCTAACAGCACCCCATCAGCTTCAACAGAAACTTGTGTTCTGTTTAACAACAAGGAGAAGACTTCAGAATGGATGTACATTCTTGCCTCGTTTGGGCTGTCTGCCCACCCTTGAGTGAACCACTGTGGCCAAAGGTCTGAGACATTATGTCTAAATTATACCCTTTCTTGTGGCCAGGATTATGTTGTCAGTTACAGAGGCTTACCACCCAAATTCAGTCAATGTCACTGTCCACTCCATATAGTTTATGTGAGAATTAGCTGTCTAGAAAAATACAGACAACACATGAGTGTGTGCATGTGTGTGTGTGTGTGTGTGTGTGTGTGTGTGTGTGTGTGTGAAATAAAGGAACAAGAGAACTCAATCATAAAGCAACTATTCTTAGGAAAATTCCATTGTCCTTGAAACTTCTTTAGGGTTATTTTACCTGTTTTCTTTGTACCTCAATTAACTATAGGTAAGTTGTAAAATTTCTCTCGTTCATTTCAGCCATAAGAAAATCCTACCTATCAATTAATCTCCAAAGGATATGGAAGATTTATTCTTCTTGTCTGCTATTTAGTGTGATCCATTTCCATTTTTTATATAATGATTAGATTTGGGTGCAAAGTAATAGAGTTAATCATGGGGTAGCCATGATGTCCAGCACTCAAATTTTACATTAAGGAGAAAGAGAGCCAGGTGTATGGAGCCCAGAGGCAGGCACCCCTGCAATATGACTGATCCCATAACTGAGGAGTATATAGTCAAATTTTACAGCATACAATATGCCAAAACCAACTGCCCCATGGATCTCATTGCACACTCCTCAGTTCCCTGCCAGAACTTCTTGGATCATTTCTATTCATTTGGGAAGGCCTTTCCTGGCTAGTCATTTTGAGGTCCACTCTTCTCCTTCAGATCTCTGAGTCACCCATCTGATGACTGGCTTGACCCCCTCCAACTGGTCTTCATTTTCTTTCACTCTACCTATACTTATATCATTCTCCCTTCCCTTTCCTCCTTCTAACCCCTCCCATTCCTCTACCTTACTCCCTCTCAAATTTATGGTGACCTTATTTTAATATATATAATATTATATATAATTAATATATATTATTGCATGTATTGTGTATATAATATATATATAATCCAAATATGCAAATATACAGCAAGCATGTGCCAAGCATTTCTTTAGCCCACTAAAGAACAAGTGACATGGTAAAGCCAATTCAGAGTGTTTGAGGAAGTATACCAAAGAAAAATGTTAAAAGAAAACATCTAGCAGATGGTTAGCAATAAATCTGATTTCCTAAAGAAATACTTAAAAACTATATCTTTGGGGTTTGTCTTTGCTAGTGCACAGAAATTATTGACATCTCTACATGGACAAGAATGTACAAGTAAACATGGAGTTTCATAGACTCTGAACCTTCATGACAACCACACTTTTCAGGGTAACTAATACCAGAACATAACATGAGGACATCCAGTCATCCTCTACATTGATTCCAGCTTTTTCTAAAGGCTATAAGGTAGGGGTTTTTTTTTTAATCTATAATCTACTATCACTCCTGGAAATGTAGCTCCCTCACACCAAAGTTCTGGGTTTCTTTTCATTTAGCATATAGGCCCATATTATAGCAAAGTCTTACAGCCTTCTCAGACAGACTTACACACCTTCCAGTGGAGAGTAGAGTAGTGAAGTAGTGTCCATACAGGCTGCCAAACGATTCTCCCATAGCCTCTTTGGCCCTGTTGAGGGAGGTGGTGAGAAGGCAATTGTTCTGGCTTCAGAACAGCTTTCATTGTCTCTTTCGTTGCCCTCATAGCATCTTGCTTTCAAATGTGAGAATACGCACTACCTACTGCATGGTTCTCATCATCAAGAACTGCATTTTTCAGCCTCTTCTATGCATAGTGCTCAGTGTTAGGACCAGGTGCTGCTGTAGATGAGCATGTCCTTCAGTTCTGTGCTCTGAGAACACCAGTTGTCTCAGGCAAGTTCCACTCCTGTTCAACAAGTCTATGGTGTTTAATAAGTGTGCCCTACATGCTCACACTTTGAGTTTTACTTTCATTACCCATATTACTTTCCAAGTATGAAAGGTCTACATACATGTGTTACAATGTCTTCCAAGATTCCATTTTCTGAATCACCATTAGTTAGTCTTACAGACCCACCTCCCCCTTGTGCTTCTGTCACAGTAGAATAGCTGTTGACATAGGCGTAATGGCTAGGAGCATGCAGTTTGTGGTTAGACAAAATTGAATCGAAAATGGCAATGCAAATTATCACTTGGGAACTTGGGCATATTACTCAACTCCTGGAGATTTTAGTTTCCTTATACCTAAAATAAGATAATAGAAACTTCTTTCCAGACTGTTGTACAACTAAGCAAAATGTTCTTGAGATGTTTTGTGCACAGTACATAGTCCATAAGTGATGGATATCCTCTTATGCCCCCGAATCCCCATGTTCTCTTATACTTTTCTCTTATATATACTGATACTTCTGATTCAGCTACAACTTCAAGCACTCAATGGGGGCTCTTAGAGCATGTCCCCTGTACATAGGATAAATTACTGTATTTATTACATTCTCCATTCATGAGAATTCCCCCATCTAAAAAACATACCCTATTTCACTTTTGCATGTTCCCAAACTATTTGCAGTTCTCTATTGTAGCGATTGTTTCATAAAGTATCACAAGTTGTTTTTAAATGGAGGCCTTCTTAGGAAGAAAGGCAGAATATATACACAAATATATGTTTATATATGTATATACATACAAATATGTGTGCACACATTTAGAAGGATTAAATGCACACACATAGTGCACACACATACATGAAGGTAAAAATGCTCACACACATAAAGTGAAAATCAATAAATGTTTAGAAAATGTTTCCCTACTAATTGATAATGGGAAACAGTAGTAAATGTAGGGACAAAATGTAAGACTTCTTTTAAATGGGTTCCCATATTCTTAGCTATTATACTTGATACCTTCCCATTCATTTTTTCTTTCATTTTTGTTCACCATCTATAGGAAAATTTCATGGCACAATTATTTAATATATCATTTCCATCAGATTTCCAAATTATTTTCTTAGGAAAAAATTTATGGAAGAATCATCACCATTATTTATTAAGTTCTTTTAGTGCTTTTGGTGCTTAGGTGCTCACGTTAAAATATTTTACATATAATAATGTATGTTTCCCATAATCCCATAATATTGACAGTTTTATAATATCTCCCTTTAAAGGAAGCAAGCTTTGGCAATTATGCAGCTGGTTCCAGGTTCCACAGTGGGGCTAGTAAATGAAGAGATGAAGGTAATGTAGGAGGCAGCTATTTGGTAAAGATAAGAAGAAACAAATGGATGAAAACAAAGAAAGTTCAACATCATATACAAAGACTGTGGGTGGACCAGAACGCAATAGTCAGTCCACTGAAATCTATGAAAAAAGAGCTGATAGGTGATTGCATGTGACAAGAAGAGTCAAATAAATTACGTCTGGATAAACTCTCTAGGCATTTAAGAATGTAAAATAATAGCAGATGCACTAGTTACTTTGCTGTGGCTGTGATAAAACACCGTGACCAAAGCAACTTAGAGAAGGAAGGGTTTATTTGGGTCTTATGGTTCCAGAGGGATAAGAGTCCATCACCAAAATGACAGGGAAGCTTGCCAACAGGCACTAGGTAAGGTGACAAGAACAGTGGAAAGCTCACATCTAGAACCACAAATAGAGAACAGAGCGAGGACTGGGAAATGGCAAGAGGCTTTAAAGCCTCAAAGCCTGTCAGAAGTAACATGCTTCCCTCCAACACGGCCACCACTCTTAAGCCTCCCCATGCAGCTTCACCAGTTGGGGAATAAGCTTTCAAATGCCCAAGACTAAGAACATTTCATTCAAGCCACCAGAGGATGTCAAGATCATGTATTCAAAGTTACCAATAAACTAATGAAAGTGTTGTCACAATAGAATTGATTGTAAAGATTGTGTAAAATATCCAGGTTTTATTCAACCCTACTATAAATGGGTCAAAGAAATAAACAGAAAATTCATCAAAGAAAAAAATTACAGTTAATCAATAAGAAAACACAATTTCATTTTACCTAATGTATGCATCAAATTTATTAAATGTAATAAAAATGAGCTGGTGGCATTAAAAGTTAGATAAAATGAGTAATCCACTAATGAAATGAGAAGCCTTTCAGAAAAATGTCACCAGGGGCCAGAAAGATGGCTCAGCAGGAAAAGGCTCTTGCTGTGCAAGCTTGGCAGCCTGAGTTCTCCAGAACCCATCTGATGGAAGGATAGAACTGACCTCAATAAATTGTCCTCTAACCTCCACATGTACAACATGGCACATGCCATACACATGCATCATGTAGGCACACATAATAATTTGTAAGTATTACTTTGAAAGGAAGAAGTTGGCTGGAGAAGTAACTTAGTGGTTAAGAGTGCTTGCTGAACAATCTTGAGAACAAAAGCTGGGATCCCAGGACTCACATAACAAGCAGGTCATCTGACAAATGGCAAGTAACTGCAAGTCCAGCTCCAAAGGATCCAAGAATCCAGTGTCCTCTTCTAGACTTCATGGATCCACAGTCATGTAAACTCACACTCCTGTGCAAACCACACACACACACACACACACACACACACACACACACAAATAAATAGAAAAAGAGAAGTAAAATGTAACTATTTTTGATTCTGTGGTTCTATTTCATTTATCAATTGATCAATGTATTTACTCATTCATCAAAATCTAACTGGTTAGCTACTTTGCTGACACTAAAGAGAAAATATTCGTTATTGGAAAGAATAAGATAATAGTTGGGCTGAAGAAATGGCTCAGAGATTAAGATTACTGACTGCTCTACCAGAGGACCCTGGGTTCAATTGCCAGCACCCACATGGCAGCTCACAATTGTAACTCCAGTTCCAGGGGACCTGACACCCAAGGCAAAATATCAATGCACATTTTTTAAAATGTTAAGATAATATGAAGAATCATAACATAAGAAGGAACATTTAAGAAAAACATTACTTTTTACAATGCCTAAGCAATTCTCATATAACTTAAATAGCAGATTGATAGCTATTAACATTGTAAATACAGTAGGCCATTGCATATGCATAATATATACAAATGTACAGAGAGAGAAATTTTGTGTAGCAATTTATTCTTAGTCAATATCTGCTAGAAAGAAGTAGTAGGAAAACAAATGGATGTTCAGTTTCCTCTTACCAAAGGCTTTTTAAAAACAATATTAAATATTTACAGTTTTATTTTATAAACATTTTGTGTGTGAAGTCAGAGTAAAAGTTTCCTATTCCCTGGAGTCAATTTGTGCTTCAACAGAAACAATGACATCATGGTGGGCAATATGTTTCACATTGCTCCTCACTAAGAAGTCATCAGTTTTTGTCATTTGGATTTACAAGGTAAAACCATAGAGAAGACTGCCTTGGACTGCAATCCTTCAGGATAAAATTGTAAATACTGAAAACCAGAATGCATCTGATTTTTTGAGAGCTTTCATTGAGCTGCTGTATTACTACTAACTTATCTGTATCATCAGCACCCAATTGAGAATTAAGAATCAAAGTAAATATGCACAGACAAACTCTGAAAGTGGGTTTTCCTTTGTGCTTCTCATGACTGAGTTTCCAAGTCCATTTGAGCTGGTATCAGAAGAAGACTTTCTTGCTCACACTTGGATTATTTCAGAACTTTATCTGCTCTTTCTCCATTTAGTATACTTTACAGAATGCCACAGGTTTATGGTGTTGAATCATCTTACATTCACTATATCACAGCCCTTATCAAATACTCTTTGCCATCTGGAGGATAAAACTCAAATTATTTGGAAAGGTATTTCTAATTCTCTCCCTATAGTTGTAGCTTCACCTTGCTCATGACACCAAACCATCACGTTGCAATATTAAATGTATTTGAAATAAATTAATGCATTCTTACAAAACAATAGTGACCATACAAAGTGAAAAATTAAAGAACAGCTAAAACTTATGTTTTTCAGGATGGTGATAGTTCACTGGTAGAGTACTCACCTATTCTTTTTATTTCAAGCAGCATACCAAATTAAACAAACATTAATATAACCGAGATTTCAGTTATCTCTAATACTTATTGGGAACATTGGCTTTGGAAAAGCCATTTAAAATTTGAGACATCACTGCTTCCAGAACTCTAATGAGAAGGAGAAATACACCTGCCTAGAGGAGTTTTATTATCGCCTTAGATATTTTACTAAGAAATTTTACTTATTGACATTGTTCTGCTTGAAATCGATTCCATTAAATGTGCCTTCCATTTCCAACACTGAACGCCATTTTCAACTTTCATCAGTACGTTTCCAAGTGTAGATTAGCAGGATATCATGTCACTGTGTAGATGAACTGAGGGAACTTTCACAAGAGAAGACTTTGACTGATGTTCACTTTACTGAGCCAACCTCCTCCACCATGAATACAACTTCATGACTTTAAAAATGCTGGCAACAATGTGCTGTAATTATTACTAGGTATAATTATAATTTTGTGTCAAGTTCTATAGGTTATGTTTATAGGAGACTTTTCTTACATCATATCTTAAGCCAAACTTAAATACACTAAAGGTTTCTGATGTATTTTTTACTAATAAATACACTAAGTTTAAGAGCTTATCTTTAACAATTCAGATCTTACATAATACTTGTATGCTGAGTCAGATTTTTCTTCTTATTCCTTCGGGGTATTTTTTATTACATTTGTATATGTATTTAGGGGCAGGGCATGCCACAGCATATGTGTAGAGGTCAGAGGACAACTTTAGTAATTGTTTCTCTCCTTTCACCTTCTGGGTTCTGGGGATTAAACTCAGGTCATCAACTTCATATTAGCACCTTTACCCACTGAGCTACATCACTGGTCCTCTCTTTGAAGTAAATTTAAAGGTTGCCAAACTTTTATAAAATTTCAACTGCTTTTGCAGACTTACTTATTAAGAACTTAGAGTTTATCAATGTGATGTAGTAATATTGCCTTGCTTTTATCACCATATATTATCTTAATAGCTACTTGTTAGTTGACAGGTATGCCCTATCTATAAAATAATCCATATTGGAAATTTCAAGAATCACTTCAATTCTATTATCAGTTATATAGTTAATACAAGATTTTAGAGTCTTTATAACCAAGATGTTCCATTCACTCGCAAAATAGTATCATCTGCCTATTTTGCCTATATAATCAGCCTGTTTCTGGCAGTCTGCTCATTACAGCTGTGCTGGCATCCACTCTGACCACCAGGCCCAGAACGGCTGCCTGGCATTCTACATGTATAACAAAAACAGCTAGCATAAACACATTGACCTTCAGATGACACCTTATGTAGGCGGTTTGTATACATAATCATGGCCACAGACTGCCTGGCTTGGTCAAAGCCATGAAACAAGTGTGGGTTTGGTTACAACTTAGAGTCTTCCAGTGTCTAGTTTGGGGTTACCGTAACACCAACTTGAACTACTTTTGTTTTTCTTTAGTAAGTACTGTGAATATTGTCTCAATTTTATAGAATGCATTATTTATGAAAAGGTGGCATCAATTTAATTTCATTACTTTTTTAATGAAAATATCTTTTTCATACAGTATGTTCTGATCATGGTTTGCCCTTAATGTCACTCTCTTTAACAAGTTGATTTACAACTGGGATGTGTGCATACATTTAAGACACAGTGGCATGTCTTCCTTGAGTATCGATTTTACTCTATTATTTAGTAGACAGTATACCAAGACCAAACCTGTATTAAAATATTTGAAAAACATGTGATAGTCATACACAGTTTAAAAGGATGAGCCTTCAAAAGTTAACTCTTCAGGCTGGAGAGATGGCTCAGCCATTAAAGGCTAGGCTCACAACCAAAAAGTTAACTCTTGGTTATTCCACATTCTCCCACTCTCCATCTCTCCTCCCTTGAAAGTCTTCCAATTCCTTTTATATACAGTATCCAAAGATTCAAAGCTGGCATCCACATATAAAAGAATATGTGACATTTATCTTCCTGAGTCTGTATTACCTCAATAAGAATAATTATTTTCAACTCCATTCAAGTACCTGAAGATTTCATAATTTATTTTTCTTAAACAGCTGAATAAATATTACATTGCATAAATGTACCATTCAACATGTTCATTACCCATTTATCTGTTGATATACATCCAGGTTGATTTTATTTCCTAGCTATTATAAAGAGAGCAGCAATAAACATGGATGAGCAAGTATCTCTGTGACAGTATATTGAGTCCTCTGGGTATAGACCCAAAGATTATATAGCTGTGTATCTGGTATATCTATTTCTAGCTTTTGAAGAACCTGCACAGTGATTTCTATAGTTGCTGCACCAATTTTTACTCCCACCAGCAGTGAATAAATGTTCCCTTCCCCCACATTCATGCCAGCATTTGTTGTCATTTGGTTTTTCTTAATCTTAGCCATTCTGACTGAAGTAAGATGAAATTTCAAAATCGTTTTAGTTTGCACTTCCTTGGTGGCTAACCAAAAATGTTGAACATTTTTTTAAATACACCTCAGCTGTTTGTATTTTTTGAGAACTCTGTTTAGTTCCACACCCCAGGGTTTATTTAGTTTTATTAAGTTCTTTATATATTCTAGACACTAACTCTCTGTCAGATATATAGCTGACAAAGATTTTTCCCCATTCAGTGGGCTGCCTCTTCACTTGAATGATGGTGTCTTTGCTGTACAGAGCTTTCTTAGTTTCACGAGCTCCATACATTAATCATTTGTCATAAAGCCTCTGATACTGGAGTCTGTTCAGAAAGTCCTTTCCTATATCTCTAAGTTCAAGAGTAGTCCCGAGTCTTCTATCATATTCAGGGTAACAGCGTTTATGTTGAAGTCACTGATCCACTTGGAATTGAGTTTTAAACAGAATAAGAAATAAGGATATAGTTTCTTTCTCCTACATGTAGCTACCCAGTTTGACCAGCATCATGTGTTGAAGATGCTGTCATTTCTCCAATGTGTATTGTTAATCTCTTTGTCAAAAATTCTTGGTCTTTTGTGTCTCCACTCAAGATTGCTTTTATACTTTCTGTGAACAATTGCACTGGGATTCTGAAGGGAAATGTATTGAATCTGTAGATTGCTTTTAGTTGAATGGACATTTTCATAATATTAAATCTACAAATCTATGGACATGGAAGGGCTTTATCTCCTGCTGTCTTTCTTTAGTGTCTTATAGTAGTCATTGTACATATCTTTCATTTCCTTGATTAGATTTATTCCAATATATTTTAATCTTTTGAGGTTATTATTAATAAAATTGTTTCTCTGACTTCTTTTTCAGTATGTTTATTGATGGTGTATATGAAGGTGACTAATTTTGTGTATTAATTTTGTATCCTGTTACTTTGCTGAATGCATTTATCAGCTGTAGGAGTTGACTGGTGGAGTTGTTAGGGCCTTTTATGTATAAAATGATACCATGTACAAATAAGGATACTTCAACTTCTTCCTTTACTATTTATATCCCCTTTAACTCCTACATCTGCCTTATTCATCTAGCTAATACTTCATGAACTATAAAAAAAACAGAAGTGGAGTATGTGGGCATACTTGTTCTTGATTACAGCAGAAATTATTTGAAGTTTTTCCCCATTTAGCATGACACTGGCTATGGACCTGCTGTAGATTGCCTTTATTGTCTTGAGATATATGGTCTGTAGCCCTAGATTCTCCAGGATTTTTATCATGGAATAACGTATTTGTCAGTGGCCTTTTCTGTATCTAATGAGATGGTAGTGTAGTTTCTGTCATTAAATATTTTATGTGATGGGTTATTATTGATAAATGTATGTTGAAATATCAGGAAAGGAAATATGAGGAGATATAACACTAAAGGCCTTCTCTATGTTTAATGAGATGATCATGTGGTTTCTGTCCTTGAGTATATTCATGAGATGGATTGTATTTACTGATTTACAAATGTTGAGACACAAGAAAAAGAAGTAAAGGGAGAGATAACTAACACTAAAGACCATTGGAAAACTCATGTGGAAACCTACTACTGTAGAAACTTCTGAAAATATGCATGTAATATACAGAATATAAATGTAGTTGCCCTATAAGGAGGGGCATTGCCTCTCCAAGACACCATTGTGTTACCTTTTTTAGAGGTATTTGTCAGTGGAATCCCATCTACCACCCAAAAATGCAGGCTGTTGTCATTGCTCTTCACTACCTTCCAGAACTTGACAGCAATACCCTATTGCTAAAGATACCACATACTTGAGTTACAGAACATGGAGGAAAAAAACTGGTATTAACCTGGAAATTTTGTCCCTGCTGGCTGTCTTTCATAGCTCTGGAAGGTAGTATTCATTGCTTCCAGAGGAGAAAAGTGTTCATCAATGTTTCCCATCTGTGAATCCTGAAAGCTACAATAATGATTGGTCTTGCAGACTGTTCACACTGGTCAACAGTGGCATAAAGGTTATGGGAATAACCAAATACTTTCAGATTGGATTTAGGGCCCACTCCAGAAGCTAGGTCTAATTCTGGGACCAAACACCTGTAACTATATAGATCATAGGCACTAGGGTATAATCAACTAGTATCATTCTGCTAAATGTACATATTATTAAACTGAATCCTAAGGATTTTTCATGATACTCATGGACTAATACATTGCAACTCTGATTGGAAAAGCTTCCTTTTGCAGTAGGTGGCGATTAGCACACAATTACTCAATGTTAAAAAAATAAGAAACTGCAATGTGCTCATCCTTAAGTGAGATATCATACCCTCTCCTCTCAAGGCTCAGGGATCATTGAGAAGGAGGGGGCAAAAAGCTTATAAGAGCCAGAAGCAGCAGATGACTACAATAAAATAGTGTTTTTAGATTAAATATATTCCACTAAACTTAAAGATATTCCACTAAAATCAGAGACAAGGCTGTCCACTCTCTCCATAGCTAGTCAATATGGTACTTGAGGTTTAAGAGATCAAATGGATATAAATTGGGAAGGAAAAAGTCAAAGTATCGCTATTTGCAAATTATATGATAGTACACATAAGAAACCAAAAAAATACTATCGGGTAACTCCTATAGCTGATAAACACCTTCAGCAAAGTGGCTGGATGCTCAGAGGTTAAGAGCACTGGCTGCTCTTCCAGAGTTCCCAAGTTCAATTCCTGCCAACCACATGGTAGCTCACAAAATAAGCTAAAATTAATTAATTAATTAATTGATTGATTGATTGATTTAAAAAATCAGTAGCCCATATATATATATATATATATATATATATATATATATATATATATATACAGTAAGTGGGCTTAGAAAGAAATTAGGGAAACAATACCCTTCACAGTAACCACAAATAATATAAAATATCTTGGTGTAATTCTAACCAAACAAGTAAAAGACCTGTATGGCAAGAACTTTAAGTCTCTGAAGAAAAAAAGTGAAAAAGGTATCAGAAGATGGAAAGATTTCCCATGCTCATGGATTAGTAGGATTAGCATAGAAAAAATGGCCATTTTACCAAAAGCAATCTACAGATTCAATGCAATGCCCATCAAAATCCTAACACAATTCTTTACAGTCCTTGAAAGAACAATACTCAACTTCATATGGTAAAACAAAGAGCCCAGGATAGCTAAAACAATCCTATATAACAAAAGAACTTCTAGAGGTGTCACCATTCCTGATTTCAGGCTGTACTATAGAGCAATAGTAATAAAAACTGCATAATGAAATCAAATATAAACCCCAGATATTAGTCTACATTTCTATAGACACCTGATTTTTTATAAAGAAGCCAAAAATATACAATGGAAAAAAGAAAGCATCTTTAAAAAACGGTGCTGTTCTAACTGGATATCAGCGTGAAGACAAATGCAAATAGATCCATATCCACCCTGCACAAAACTCAAGTCCAAGTGGATCAAAGACCTCAACATAAATCTAGATACACTGAACCTGATAAAAGAGAAAATGGGGAACAGCATTAAACCCATTGGCACAAGAGATTACTTCCTGAACAAAACACCAATTGTGAAGGCACTAAGTTAAAATAATTAATAAATGGGACCTTCTGAAACTGAACAGCTTCTGTAAGGCAAAGGACACTTTCAAAAGGATAAATTGGCAGCCTACAGAACAGGAAAAGATCTTCATCAACCCCAAATATGACAGAGGGCTGATCTCCAAAATATATACAAAACTCAAGAAACTAGACATCAAAAAACCAAATAATCCAATTTTAAAATGGGGTACAGGTCTAAACAGAGAATTCTCAAAAGGGGACTCTCAAATGACTGAGAATCATTTAAAGAAATGTTCAAAATCCATAACCATCAGGGAAATGCAAATCAGAATGACTCTGAAATTCCATCTTACACCTGTCAGAATGGCTAAGATCAAAAACAAAAGTGACAGCTCAGGCTGATAAAGATGCGGAGCAAAGGGAACACTCCCCATTGCTAGTGGGAATAAAAACTTGTACAGCTGTAGGATGAATTGCTAAACAGTCTTAGTAATAAAAAATTTTAAAAAAAATTAAAAAAACAGAGCCATATATTGTAGTAAATTCTGAAAGATCATAGAGACAGAAAAAGCCACAGCCAACCTTACCTCACCAGCTCCTCAGCAGATCTTGTTTCCTCAGAATGAAAGCCTCTGAGTCCTCACCTGAATGGATCTCAGCTGAACTGTTTAAAAGCCTCTATTTCCTAGTCCTCACGCCTTAGGAGCATAAGTTCCTGTTTCCTCATACCTTACATACTTTTCTGTGTCCTGCCATATTACTTCCTGGAATCAAAGGCATGTGTGTCCTTCTTAAGCAAAGACATGAGATCTCAAGTGCTGGAATTAAAGGTGTGTGCCACTTCACCTGGCTCTGTTCCCTGTGCGGCCTTGCATTCACACAGATCCAGACGTGTGATCTACAAAAAGCTCTACAAAAGCTTCTCAGTTTCAATGGTCCCATTGATTGATTGTTTCTCTCAGTGTCTGTGCTACTGGTGTTATATTTAGAAAGTGATCTCTGGTGCCAATGCGTTCAAGAATACTTCCTACTTTCTCTTCTATCAGGTTCAGAGTAACTGGGTTTATGTTGAGGTGTTTGATCCACTTGGACTTAAGTTTTGTACATGGTGACAGATATGGATCTATTTGCAGCCTTCTACACTTTGACATCCAGTTATGCCAGCACCATTTCTTGAAGATGCTTTCTCTTTTCCATTGTACATTTTTGGCTTCTTTGTCAAAAATTATATGTTCATAGGTGTGCGGGTTAATGTCAGGGTTTTCAATTCAATTCCATTGGTCCACATGTTGGTTTTTATGCCAGTACCAAGCTGTTTTTGTTACGGTAGCTCTATAGTAGAGCTTGAGGTCGGGGATCGTGATGCCTCCAGAGGATGTTTTATTGTACAGGATTCTTTTGGCTATCCTGGGTTTTTTGTTTTTCCATACGAAGTTGAATATTATTCTTTCCAGGTTTGTGAAGAATTGTGTTGGTACTTTGATGGGGATCGCGTTGAATCTGTAGATTGCTTTTGGTAAGATTGCCATTTTTACTATGTTAATCCTGCCTATCCATGAGCATGGGAGATCTTTCCATTTTCTGACATCTTCTTCAATTTCTTTTTTCAGGGACTTGTCCTATAGGTCCTTGACATGCTTAGTTAGAGTAACTCCAAGGTATTTTATATCATTTGTGGCTATTGTAAAGGGTGATGTATCTCTGATTTCCTTCTCAGCCTGTTTGTCTACTGTATATAGGAGGGCTACTGATTTTTTTGAGTTGACCTTGTATCCTGCAATGTTGCTGAAGGTTTTTACTAGCTGTATCAGTTCCTTGCTTGAATTTTTGAGGTCACTCATGTATACTATCATGTCATCTGCAAATAGGGAAAGCTTGACTTCTTCCTTTCCAATTTGTATCCCCTTAATCTCTTTATGTTGTCTTATAGCTCTGGCTAGAACTTCAAGTACTATATTGAATAAGTATGGGGAGAGGGGACAGCCTTGCCTTGTTCCTGATTTTAGTGGTATTGCTTTGAGTTTCTCTCCATTTAATTTGATGTTGGCTGTTGGCTTGCTGTAGATTGCCTTTATTATGTTTAGGTATGTTCCCTGTATTCCTGATCGCTCCAAGACCTTTATCATGAAGGGGTGTTGGATTTTGTCAAATGCCTATTCTGCATCTAGTGAAATGATCATGTGGTTTTTTTTTTCTTTGAGTTTGTTTATATGGTGTATTACATTGATGGACTTTCATATGTTGAACCACCCTTGCATACCTGGGATGAAGCCTACTTGATCATGGTGGATAATTGTTTTGATGTGTTCTTGGAGTCTGTTTGCCAGTATTTTATTGAGTATTTTTGCATCAATGTCCATGAGGGAGATCAATCTGTAGTTCTCTTTCTTTGTTGCATCTTTGTTTGGTTTAGGAATCAGGGTAATTTTAGCCTCATAGAAGGAGTTTGGTAATATTCCTTCTGCTTCTATTGTGTGGAACAATTTAAAGAGTATTGGTATTAAGTCTTCTTTGAAGATCTGGTAGAATTCTGCACTGAAACCATCTGGTCCTGGGCTTTTTTTGGTTGGGAGACTCTTAATGACTTGCTTTGTGGCAAGTATGTGGTCGATTTTAGAGAAGCTTCCATAGGGTGCTGAGAAGAAGATATATTCTTTTTTGTTTGGGTGGAATGTTCTCTAGATATCGATTAAGTCCATTTGAGCCATAACATCAGTTAAGACCATTATGTCTCTGTTAAGTTTCAATTTGGCCGATCTGTCCAGAGGTGAAAGTGGGGTGTTGAAGTCTCCCACTATTAATGTGTGGGGTTTTATATGTGATTTAAGCTTTAGTAATGTTTCTTTTACATATGTGGGTGCCCTTGTGTTTGGGGCATAAATGTTCAGAATTGAGACTTCATTTTGGTGGATCTTTCCTGTGATGAGTATGTAATGTCCTTCATCATCTCTTTTGATTGATTTTAGTTTGAAGACTATTTTCCTGGATATTAGAATGGCTACACCAGCTTGCTTCTTAAGACCATTTGATTGGAAAGTCTTTTCCCAGCCTTTTATTCTTAGGTAGTGTCTGTCTTTGAATTTGAGGTGTGTTTCTTGTATGCAGCAGAAAGATGGGTCCTGTTTTCATATCCATTCTGTTAGTCTGTGTCTTTTTATTGGTGAATTAAGTCCATTGATATTCAGGGATATTAATGACCAGTGATTGTTCGTTCCTGTTATTATTTTTCTTTTTTGGTGGTAGTGTATGTGTATTTGTCTTCTTTGGGGTTTACTCCTGTGGTGTTATCTATTGCCTGTGTTTTCATGGGTGCATCTGCCTTCCTTAGGTTGGAATTTTCCTTCTAGTGCTTTCTGTAGGGCTGGGTTTGTGGATAAGTATTGTTCAAATATGGTTTTGTCTTGGAAGGTCTTGTTCACTCCATCTATGATGATTGAGAGTTTTGCTGGGTATATTAGTCTAGGCTGGCATCCATGGTCTCTTAGTGTCTGTATTATATCTGTCCAGGTCCTTCTGGCTTGAGAAATCAGGTGTTATTCTGATGGGTTTGCCTTTATAAGTCACTTGGCCTTTTTCCTTTGCTGCCCTTAATATTCTTTCTTTATTCTGTACGTTTAGTTGTTTAATTATTATGTGGCAAGGGGACCTTTTTGGGGAGTCTAGTCTGTTTGGTGTTCTATAGGCTTCTTGTGTCTTCATAGGCATTTCATTCTTTAAGTTGGGAAAGTCTTCTTCTATGATCTTGTTAAATATATTTTCTATGTCTTTGATTTGGTATTCTTCTCCTTCCTCAATCCCTATTATTTATAGGTTTGGTCTTTTCATGGTGTCCCAAATTTCTTGGACATTTTGGGTCATGACTTTGTTGGTTTTAGTGTTTTCTTTGACTGATGAATCTATTTCTTCTACCATATCTTCAACACCAGAGATCCTCTCTTCCATCTTTTGCATTCTGTTGGTTAAACTTGCATCTGAAGTTCGTGTTTGTTTATTCAGATTTTCTATTTCCAACATTCCTTCTGCTAGTGTCTTCTTCATTTTTTCTATTTCTCTCCTCAGGTCTTGGACTGTTTCCCTTGCTTTTTCATGATTTCCTTTCAGGGACTTATTGTTTTCTTCTGCTTTAATTGTCCTTTCCTCTAGTTTTTTATAGCATTCTTCCCATTTTTTGTTCGTCTGTTCCTCCACTTGATTTTTGATTTCTTCTATATAAGGCTCTAGCCTCTTCATGATATTACTTATAAGGTTGTTTTCTTCTTCTTCCATTCCGTGATGTTCAGGTCTAGCTGTTGGAGAACAGCTAGGTTCTGGTGATGCTGTATTGCTCTTTATTTTGTTGTATGTACTTCTACCTTGGCGTCTGCCCATCTCCTTATGGGTTCGTTCTTGGTCTTATCAGTGTACTTGGTCCAAACAGAGCTGACAGATTTAAGGAGCATCTCTCTGGTCCAGATGGAAGCTCTGGGACAGATGGGAGCTCTGGTCCAGATGAGAGTGCTGACCAGATAGCAGCTGGGGGCTGGACTCTGAGTCTCAGGAAGTCCCTGGGGTCTCCTTATCTTGTCCAGATGGGAGCTTCTCTTGTCCAGATGGGAGTTCTGGGACAGGATGGAAGCTCTGGTCCAGATGGGAGTTCCGGGGCAGGATGGAAGCTGGGGACTGGTTTCTAGGTCTCAGGAAGTGGCTGGGATCTCCGGCAGATGGGTGTGGGGGCAGGGCGTGGAGGTTGTAGGGTTCACCAGAGGGTCTTGGAGAGGGGGAACCTTCCTGGTGGGGATGGGGGGTCCTGCCCTATGGCCAGAACCTGGGGCCCAGTTGGGCAGGTCTTCCCTTGAGTGGCTGGTGCCCCAGGCTGTGACCCAGGTGCAGGCCTCTCTGCTTGTGACCCCAGGCACTCACCTCTGGTCCAGGTGGTAGTTCCAGGGCAGGATGGAAGCTGGGGGCTGGTCTCTGATTCTCAGGAAGTGGCAGGGGTCTCTGGCAAATGGGTGTGGGTGCAGGGTGTGGGGACTGCAGGGTCTGCCTGCAGTCTTGGAAAAGGGGAGCCTTCCCTCAGGGCCTGCCTAATGGCCAGAAACTGGGGCCAAGTTGGGCAGATCCTCCCTGGATGGCTGGTGTCCAGGGGTGGGACCCAGAGGTGGTTGCCTCTCTGACTATAACCTCAGGCACTCACCTCTGGTCCAGATGTGAGTTTTGGGGTGGATGGGAGCTGGGGGCTGGTCTCTGAGTCTCAGGAAGTGGCTGGGGTCTCTGGCAGTTGTGTGTGTGGGGGGGGAACAGGGCATGGAGACTGCAGGGTCTGCCTGCAGTCTCTCAAGTTTTATTTTTTTATACGGACATTTGTGTTTTAATTTTGTATATCAGCCATGGGTTCCCCTGTCCTCCCCCATCCCGCCCCCACCCCCGTCTTCCTCCCAGCCCCCCCCATTCCCATCTCCTCCAGGGCAAAGACTCCCCTGGGGATTCAGCTCAACCTGGTAGATTCAGTACAGGCAAGTCCAGGCCCCTCCTTCCAGGCTGAGCAAAGTGTCCCCATATAAGCCCCAGGTTCCAAACACCCAGCTCATGCACTAAGGACAGGTCCCAGTCCCACTGCCTGGATGTCTCCCAGACAGTTCAAGCTATTCAATTGTCTCACTTATCCAGAAGGCCTGATCCAGTTGGGGGCTCCACAGCTTTTGGTTCATAATTCATGTGTTTCTATTAGTTTGACTATTTGTCCCTGTGCTTTTTCCAATCTTAGTCTCAACAATTCTCGCTTATACAATCCCTTCTCTTTCTCACCACTTGGACTCCTGGAGCTCCCCATCTGGGGCCTGGCCAAGGATCTCTGTATCCACATCCATCAGTTATTGGATGTCAACATGTAGAAGGCTGCAAATAGATCCATATCTGTCACCGTGCACAAAACTTAAATCAAAGTGGATCAAACACCTCAACATAAACCCAGTTACTCTGAACCTGATAGAAGAGAAAGTAGGAAGTATTCTTGAATGCATTGGCACCAGAGATCACTTTCTAAATATAACACCAGTAGCACAGACACTGAGAGAAACAATCAATCAATGGGACCTGTTGAAACTGAGAAGCTTTTGTAGAGCAAAGGACACAGTCAACAAGACAAAGTGACAGCCTACAGAATGGGAAAAGGTCTTCACCAACCCCACATCTGACAGAGGGCTGATATCCAGAATATATAAAGAACTCAAGAAATTAGACATCAAAATGCCCAACAGTCCAATTAAGAAATGGGCTATAGAACTAAACAGAGAATTCTCAACAGAGGAAGCTCAAATGGCTGAAAGACATTTAAGAAATTGCTCAACATCCCTAATTATCTTGGAAATGCAAATCAAAACGACTCTGAGATACCACCTTACACCTGTCAGAATGGTCTAGATCAAAAACACTGAAGACAACTTATGCTGGAGAGGATGTGGAGCAAGGGGAACTCTCCTCCACTGCTGGTAGGAATGCAAGCTTGTACAGCCACTTTGGAAATCAATATGGCACTTCCTTAGAAAATTGGGAATCCATCTCCCCCAAGACCCAGCTATAGCACTCTTGAGCATATACCCAAGGAATGCTCAATCATACCATAAGGACATTTGCTCAGCTATGTTCATATCAGCAGTGTTTGTAATAGCCAGAACCTGGAAACAACCTAGATCCCTTTCAACTGAAGAATGGATAAAGAAAATTTGGTACATATACACAATGGAGTACTACTCAGCAGAGAAAAGCAATGACATCATGAGGTTTGCAGGCAAATGGATGGATCTAGAAAAAATCATCCTGAATGAGGTAACCTAGACTCAAAAAGACAAACATGGTATGTACTCACTCATAGGAGGATGCTAGATGTAAAACAAAAATGACTAGACTGCTACTCACAACTCCAGGGAGGCTACCTAGAAAACAGTACCCTAAGAAAGACACAGGGATTGCCCAGTGACAGAGAAATGGATGAGATCTACATGAACAACCTGGACATGAGTGGGGGTAATGAAGGGCAAGGTTCAAGGAAAGAGAGCTTAGGGGAGCAGGAGATCCCAGCTGGATCAAGAACAGAAAGGGAGAACAAGGAATAACAGAGCATGATAAATGAAGACCACATGAGAACAGGAAGAAGCAAAATGCTAGAGAGGCCTCCAGAAATCAACAATGATACCTCCACTGTAGACTACTGGCAATGGTCGAGAGAAAGCCTGAACTGACCTAATCTGGTGATCAGATGGCCAAACACCCTAACTGTCATGCTAGAACTATCCTATATTTCTATCTTTTTCAGAGTAGATTCAATAATCTACTTCTTATCTATATCCTCTTTTTTTATTTTTTTTCTCTTTTTTTCCAAACAAGAACCTAGTCTCCCTGAATCTAGTCTCCTTGTGTAGCTTTTTTCCTGACCACTAGCAATTAAAAGCTTGTAACCAACCATCCTAAACAATGACAATTATCCATAACCCATTCAAAGACCAAAAACCACCCACTCCACCTTTTGGGAATGTGGGCATCATGTTCTTCTTTTTTTTTTTTTTTTTTTGGTTTTTTGAGACAAGGTTTCTCTGTGTAGCTTTGCACCTTTCCTGGGACTCACTTGGTAGCCCAGGCTGGCCTTGTACTCACAGAGATCCACCTGGCTCTGTCTCTGGAGTGCTGGGATTAAAGGCGTGCGCCACCATCGCCTGACTGGCATTGTGTTCTTAAAATTACTTCCTGCTCTTCTGAGGTAGAAGGCATCTTTAGGGAATATAGAAAAAAATTGGGGGGTTAATTGTCAAGTCCTGGGAGAGTTAGCTCTATTGTTTGTCCAGTCTCTGCATGATGGAAAAGTGCAGGGCTTGTCTCAGTCCTTGCTGGAGTTGTCTTTGAGGTTGAATCATCTCAGCTAGCCATCTCAAAATTGTCCTGGGCAGTTTGTAGTTCAAAGCCAATCTTTGGGTGGTGTTAATCAGCTTAATGGCTTTATCGTACTCAATGTGAAATCATCATTGTGGGATCCCATCCTCTTTTCGGAGACTTCAAATTCTCTGTGAGGTGTGGCTGTGGTTCCCTGCATACAGCCACTTTGGAAATCAATATGGTAGTTTCTCAGAAAATTGGGAATCAACCTACCACAAGACCCAGCTATAGACTCCTGAGTATATACCTAAAAGATGCTCTACCATATCACAAGGACATCTGCTCAACTCTGTTCTTAGCAGCTTTATTCATAATAGCCAGAAACTGGAAACAACCAAGATGTCCATCAACTGAAGAATGGATTTTTACATTGTGGTATATTTACACAATGGAGTAGCTGTTAAAAACAATGATATCTTGAAATTTGCTGGCAAATGGATGAAACTAGAAACAATAATCTTAAGTGAGGTAACCCAGACCTAGAAAGATAAACAAGATATGTACTCACTTATAGATAGCTGTTAGCCACAAATTAAAGACTAACCATTCTACAATCCACAGACCCAAAGAAGCTAAGTGACAAAGAGGGCCCCAGGGGTGGGAGGGCACATGAATCTCACTGTGAATGGAAAATGGAATAGCTATCATAGGTGGAGGGGGTCTGGGTGGGGGTAGGACATGGGAACAGGAGGGATCAGGTTGGGGAAGATGGAGGGAGGGAGTACTGGGAAAAACAACTGGAATCAGGGGCATCTCTGTGACACTAGAAATCTAAAGCAATGGAAACCCCCAGGAATCTATGAGGGTGATGCTATCTAAGACTCCTAGCAATGGAGCCTGAACTGGTTTATAACCAGGTGAGATTTCCAGTAGAGGGATTTGTACCATAACCCACCCATATAACATTTGACCTACAATTTGTTTTGCCTACAAGATATGCTGGGGTAAAGGTGGTGCAGAAATTTTGGGAGTGGCCAACAGATGATTGGTCCAGCTTGAGGCTCATACCATGAGAGAAAGCTCCCCCCTGACACTGCCTGGAGGACCAGAACCCAGAGGCTGGACAGCCCAGAGACCTAGAATAGAAGTGATTGGCAAAAAAAAAAAAAAAAAAAAAAAAAAAAAAAAAAAAAAAAAAGTCAATGAAATGATTCCTAATGATATTATGATATTCTGCTATACTCATAGATTGGGCATAGATAGCCCAAATGCCATCAGAGTGGCTTCACCCAGCAACTAATGGAAACATATGCAGAGACTCACAATCAAACATTAACAAAGACCTCAAGGAATTCTGTGGAAGAGGGGGAAGAAGGACTGTGGGAGCCAAAGGGGCCAAGGACACCACAAGAAAACCCAAAGAATCAACTAACATGCATTTATAGGGCCTCATGGAGACTGAACCACTAACCAGAAAGCTTACATAGGACTGACCTAGGCCCTCTGCACACATGTTACAATTGTGTAGCTCGGTCTTCCTGTAGGACTCTGGGAGTTGTCTCTGACTCTGTTACCTGCTTTTGGGACCCTTTCCTCCTACTAGGTTGCCTAGTCCAACCTTAATAGGAAAGAAGGTGCCTAGCCTTACTGCAATTGGATCATAGGAGACCTGCCCTTTCCTGAGGTGAAAGGAGGAGGAGATGGGGGTGAAAAGAGTAGGTTGGGGAAGGAGCTGAGAAGAAAGGAGGGAGGGAGGGAGGGGAAACTGGAAAAAATTAATTGATTGATTAATTAATTATAATAAAACAGTGTTTTTAGGACACAACAGGGTAGTTGAACATATGAACTCAGAGTGTGCACAAGATTTACTCAAGATCAAGCCAAACAAAGCCCCAATTGCTGGAAGAAGTCCCACCCCTAATTGAGGAGCCATGGGCAATTGATAGCTTCTGGGAGGAGAGTCAGTTGTTTCAATGATGTGACCACCCAGAAGCTACTCATGGTCTGGTGCAGCAGTCCTCAACCTTCCTAATGCTTCAACGCTTTCATACAGTTCCTCATGTTGTGGTGGGCTCCAACCACAAAATTATTTTTGTTGCTACTTCATAACCGTGCTTTTGCTACCATTATGAATCATAATGTAAGTGTTTTTGAAGCTAGAGGTCACTAGTTTGAGAACCACTGCTCTAGTAGCTCCCCATCCCATACACATACTGGCAGTACTATGAGAACTTAGTGGGGAAAAGGAGGAGAACAACCCCACCGGCATAATATATAACAGCAGTGCTTAATGGACTTAGTGGGGGGAAAGAACAAATGAAGTTGAGAAGGAATTGTTGATGCCAAGGGAATAAGGTGAACTTGAGAGCAAAACATATTGTGTGCGAAGCCTTTGCATCAGCTCAGCCAGGTGAGGTTAACTCATTCCCCTCATCAAATAAACGTCTTTTTGCAACAGATGGAAACTATTACAGATCCACAACTAGTCAAAATGCAGAGGGTAAGTGACCATGAGATGCCCTACACCACCAGTTGGTCCATCTACAATGCAGTCCTGACATGTAAGGCTCAGGGAAGATCACAGAGAGGGAGGAAAGATTGTAAGAGCCAGAGGACCATGATACCTGCTTCTAGATAGTGTCCTCTAGACATGACAGGGAAGCTGCATCCAAAAAATTGCAACAATATTGTTGCCCAAACAAGACCTGCATAATGACAGCACTAGTCAACATGCCAAATGTGGATAGGATAATCTTGCAAGGTCCCACCCCTAGACAAAGAGATAAAGACAATCAATGGCTCCTGAGAGAAGGAGAATCTTTTTTTTTTCCAGGGATGAGTCTCCTGATAGGTGTTCAAGTGGTCATCTCTAAACACATGTACATACAAGCAATGTTAAATGAGTTTCGTTGGCTGTGTGTGTGTGTGTGTGTGTGTGTGTATGTGTGTAACAATAATCTTGAGAAGAAGAGGTTATCAATTTGAGAGAGAGTCAGGGGGACATAGGTGGAGTTGGAAGGAGAGAGAATGGTGAAAATGGATGCAAATACAGTGCTCGTGTGTAGGGGGAGTTTCTATCCTGGCAGCCACTTCCCAAATAACCACAAGAACATCTTATTATTACTTATAAATGCTTGACCAATAGCTCAGGCTTGTTACTAGCTAACACTTACATTTAAATTAACCCATACTTATCTATGATCTGCCACATGGCTTGGTACCTCTTCTCAGTACAGCATGCTCATCTTGCTTCTCCCTGCATCTGCTGGCAACTCCTCTGACTCCACCTTTCTTCCTCCCAGCATTCTCAGTTTGGTTGTCCCACCTGCACTTCCTGCCTGGCTACTGGCCAATCAGCTTTTTATTAAACCAATCCAAGTGTATTAAACCAAACTTTACAGTGTACAAAAGGATTATTCCACAGCATTCATGTATGAAATTCTTCCAAAATAAAATTTAAATTTAAAAAAAAAACACACATTGCATGCAGGTATGAAAGTCTCAAACAATAAGAATGTTGAATCTTTACACTAGAAAATTCACACTTATTGTTGCACTATTAAAAATATTTAGGAAATAGAACAAGTCTATACATTCAACAACAAATGAACAGAAAAAGAAAATGTGGTACAAACACACAATATTTTCAGCCATTAAAAAGTAAAATCATGCCAGGTGGTGGTGGTACACACCTTTAAACCCAGCACTTGGGAGGCAGAGGTGTGGGTGGATCTCTATGAGCTTGAGGCCAGCCTGATCAACAGAGCAAGTTCAAGGACAGCCAGGGCTACATAGAGAAAAACTGTCTTGAAAAACAAACAAAAAAAATGCTGCTCTTATATTAGAAAAAATTGTCTTCCAATCTTTCAGTAATTAAAAAAACACCCAAATATATAGCTTTACTACTGCTTATTACAAATCTTGGTTTAATATGATACTAAAAAGAAAAAAATTAGCCAGGCATGGTGGAGCACATGCCTTTACACCTTTAATCCCAACACTTGAGAGGAAGTTGCAGGTGGATCTCTGAATTTGGGGCCAGCCTGATCTATAGAGAGAGTTCCAAGACAGCCAGGGCTACACAGAGAATCCCTGTCCTGAAAAATAAAAAAAAATAAAAAAAAAATCAAACAAACCTTACACTTCTTTTTATTAAATTTCTGCCAAGTTTTCAACTATTTATAGTATTTATTTTCAACCTGATGTCATAGTTTTGGCTAATTTTCTTAGGCAGAGACCAGGATATACCCACACAAATACAAAGGTTTCAAACAGTCAAGCAATCACAAATTAGAGGCTGATGGCTTGACTATTAAGTCCTAAAGGATAGATTATTTTGAAGGCCCTGGTTTCCTCACTCTGCAAAGGATCCAGTCTTCAGAAAGCCAAGCACACTTTTGAAAGCTCCAAATTTAACTGCCACAGTTGCCTGTGTGTCGTGGCTGGTTTCCTGGATGGACCACTTTCAAGTTTGTCTGATTTGCCAGGGAATTTCTTGGTGTGCTAAAGAGAGCACATTTCATTTCACTTTTGCCTCTCACAAGTATTATTTGATATTCCCTTGGTCCTGAGATCTTCACTTGCATAGATTTCTGCAACTATCCATCTAGCCCTCCTCTGATATGCATCTGTGAAGATGAACTTTAGACAAACTCGCTGTTGTTTTCCGAGTAAAACAATTTGAACATAATGTTCCCACCTACAAGTAAACCAAATCATCTGATAAAATTGGTGGTACTGAAATTGAGGATATCTAAAAATAGCAGCATCCGTAACCTTGGGACTCTGGGGTGATATAAATACTATGGCTGAGAGCATTTTTAGCCACAGAACTTTTGCCATTTATACATTTGTAAGGTTATTGAGTTGTTCTCTTCATGGTCCTTACTAAAGTGCTTATGTCCAGTGAACACACAATTGTCTCTCTGTTTATTCTTTTTTCAAAATGAATCTGTATTTGTAGCCTTCTCGTAATGTCTGGTTCAACTTCCAGCCAAACAAACAGATGCATTCTCTCAGGAATGATACCAATTCTATACTGTTTGTTGACAATTTGTCTGATAAAGAGTCAGAAACCTACATCATATGTGTGTGTTGTATCATATATATTTACATGATATATATATGTATGTATATGCACACATGCACAAACCTTCTCAGGCTGATTTAGCACTCTGGAGTAATTTTGAAGTGTCCTGTCTGACACAAAAGAGGTATTGTATATTACATACAGAATAATATATCTTTTCTGTTTCATTAAATTGTACTGTCTTGTCACACACACAAAAAAAATTGATTTTTGGTTAAATTGAAACTCACAGCATTGCCTGTGTCTGGGGAAACATGGCTAGCCTAATTAGTATGAAACTGAAGTTCTTTCTCGCTGATAGAACAGGACTATGAAATAAATAGAGCTTGGGTGACCTATCACAATAGCATTAGCGATTCAGATGACTGGCTGACAAAACCATTAAAACTGACCCAAAAGAAACCACGCCCATTTACGGAGAAATGAGGAGACACTCTCTGTGGCTCTACTATAAATCTTTTTCCTTAAACAAAATCCTGTAGAATTGGCAATTCCACTGCCAAAACACAGAATTCTGTAGTCAAAATATGTAAAGAAGGAGGGTTTTTTATTTCTTTTGGTAATCTAAGGAATCAAGATTAAAAATAATAACAGTCAACAGGAACATAAGATCATAATCATAAGCAATCACCAAAATATGAGAATAAATCAGAAAAGACTATATTCCTCTGGATAGAATGAGAAGTTAGTGTACATGGATTCAGCCAAGAATAGTTACAAATAATTAGACTGAGTTGCCCAGCTTCCCTGGCTATAGATGCCAAGTTCAGGAGGTAAACAATTCTCCAATTAATTTAACATGCATGGCAGGCTCCAATTCCAATAATAAAACACCTTTAAAAAATTTTGTGCTGCTTGATGTAGATGAACTCTGGTTTATCATAATGCAAATTTTTAAATTGTAAACAGAAGAGATAATTTAACAAAAAAAAAAAAAAATACTGAAAACTGTAGAAATCTTTAAAAGGAGCCCCTTACCTGGGAGTCTGTTTGATATCTCTAATCACCTGAGTCAAGAATTCTAGCACAATTAACATTTTCTATGAAGGTCATCTGCATAGAGGCACTAGTCATTTTATTTAGAGATACTTCAAATAAGAATTCTAAAACATCGGGTTGGGGGTTTAGCTCAGTGGTAGAGCGCTTGCATAGCAAGCACAAGGCCCTGGGTTCAATCCTCAGCTCAAAAAAAAAAAAAAAAAAATTCTAAAACATCGATAAGCCATGCTTAAAGGCTGAGCTCATGTGACCTTTGAGTGTGACCTTACTCCTTTCCCGGGTATTCTCTAGGAATCTCACAAACACTCTAAGCTTTTGCTTTCAGTAAAAACAGCTTAGCTCACTGGGGAGATGGCTTAGTCAGCAGAGTGCCTGCCGTGCAAGTGTGCTCACCTGTGCTCAGATACACACAGAAAAGTCGGTGTGTCGGCACACATCTGTCATCCTCATGCAGGGGTTGGGGAGGCCTAAACGTCCTACAGTCTAACTAACCCATCAGTTCTAAGCGCAGTGAGTCAGCCTGTCTCAAAATAATAACAAAGCAGGAAGTGTGAAGTAGGGAAAGCAGGATTGATGGTGGGGGTGGGGAGGAGGTGGGTGAGATCAGAATGTATTGCATACATATATGAAATTGTCAAAGAATAAATTTTGAAAAATAAAACAAAGAGTGATAGGAGTCTACCTGATCTTGACCTCTGGTGTCCATATGCACATATGCACATATACACATGCACACCTACATGCACACATGCACACAGATACACACACACACACTACACAATCTTAACTTCCTGTGCCATCCTTATGACCTAGGGTTACTTGATCAGAAGTAATGGCATCCAAAGAACACCAGAAATCACTTTTATTATCTCATTTACTGAACAAACCAAACCTTCCCCTTCAGACCCATGAGAAGTCACTTGAGGGCCACCAAACTCAAATACACTACTGCTTACTTAGCTTAAGCACAATTATCTCTCTTGAGAATCTCATACCATACTCTTATTCTTTCCCTGAGCTCTTTTCTGTGCTGAAATAGCTTCCTAATAAATTCCACATCTGTTTTGGATGAACCCAGCATCCAAGACGGTTTTTCCTGTGGTGAAGTCAAGAATCTTGATTCCCCTTCAGTAGGAATCTCAGAACAAAAGTCCTCAAGGTACTGTAGTTAGAAGCAGGGAGCCTATGTCACCAGCTGTTCTTGTACTGTCCCTGATACCTAGTTCTAAGTGAACTCAGTCCTTACGGGGCATTTTTAAAGCATTTTTTTTTTTTTATTTCCACAAACATAAGCAAACAACTACACATAAATGTACTTACAGGAATACAGCCCAGCCTGCTGGAAGAAGCACATGGCATGATGTTATTTGTGTAATTGTGGTGTTGAATGTAATTGACCCCCATAAGCTCATGGGAAGTGGCATTATTGGGAGGTGTGGGCTTGTTGAAGTAGGTGTGGCCTTGTTGAAGGAAGTGTGTCACTGTGGGGGCAGGCTTTGAGGTCTCTTTTGCTTAAGCTTTGCTCAGTGTCACAGTCCACTTCCTGTTGCCTGCTGATCAAAGTATAGCCAGCACCATGTCTGCCTGAACGCCACCATGCTCCCTGCCATGTTGATAATGGACTGAACCTCTAAAACTAAGTGAGCCCCTGCTAACTGTTTTCCTTTATAAGAGTTGCTGTGGTCATGGTGTGTCTCCACAGCAGTAGAAACCCTAACTAAGACACTGCTACTAAAGCTTTTAGGGTGAAAGTCTGCTCCAGTAACCCCCATAATCTAGACTCACCTACTGGTCCCCATATTCCAATTAAAGTAATGAGTCATGATGAAAAGCAGAAAGAGAAGTTACTGGATGTGGCCACATTGAGAAGAACAACTAAAGAGATCTAGTGACCCAAGTCCATCTTCAAGGTGCTGACATGAGGTTCAGTTTTAAACAGAAGACAAGAGGTAGGTGAGTAGTCCTAGCAAAAGTGTAGTCCTGTCTATCACTGACCCATCACCATAGTGTCAGCCCCATCTGTCCTGAAATTGTTAAATTATGGATCTCTCCATTGCTGAGCATGCAACCTTGCCTTCAGAGATAATTTAACTTGTCCTCACCTGAAAGGAAAGTCAGTCCTGGGAGGGTTTGTTCTAAAATTCTATGTGATTGAGGAAGACCATGATTATTAAGAATTTACCTTTGTGTTTTCAGCCAAAATGCAGGTACAAAAGTAAGACAGAAGTGCCAGGCTTTCAATCTGCTTTTAATTTTCTATAGACCCAAGTAGGTAGGTGGTCAAATTACTTTAAGTGTGTGCATGGGGGTGAGGGAGGTATGCACATGTGTGAATGCCTGACAGGGCCAGAAGACAGCATCAGCTCCCCTGAAAATGGAGTTATAGGAAGTTGTAAGCCACATGATATGGTGCTGGGAACTGAACTCAGGTCCTCTGGAAAGTCAACAGATACTCTTAACAACTGAGCCATTTCTCCAGCCCCTTAAGTAATTTTGTAAAAGCAGCTTCTAAGTGTTTGTTACAGTACTATAGGACCTGCCTGCATTGATATGGCATAGATAAGATCTTAGAAAGCCATATTTATTATATGTTTTTATTAGAAGCACAGAACCTGGAGGCAACTGATTCAAGGATAGACACTCCTCACTGGTACTTAATTTACACAAATATAAAATACAGTATTTCACTACTTCATTAAGGAGTGAGAACCAAATAAGACAGAATAGAAATATTTAATGTATATAATGTATTTATATTAAGGATGTTTTGGTGATATTAATTATCCTTATAATCCTGTTCTTTGATGTTCTCCTCTATAAAAAGAAAAAACAAAGTAAGAGAAGCCCCAGTCTGCTGGCTGACAATTTTCTATGCTTTTAACAAATGTATTTTCCAGAAAAGTGTAATGACCTTTTGCATGTTTTTTACTCTCTTATTTTCCAGAAAGAGTAACGTTAAGGAAGAAACTGTGCATTATTACTTTCCTTCATTTGCTCCTCGTGGCTCTGGGAATTCTTTTTCTTCCTTGCCCTACCTTTCTGTCTGTTGCTTTGCTGCGTTATCTTCATGTTTTGCTCTTAGCATGTGTCATTTCCAAAACCATTCCTCAGAAACTTTAGTTCTCTTTTTAATAGATAGTTTCAGCTCTGTGGAATTTACTAGTCTGCCCCTCATTACATTGCTTCTGACTTTGACTGATGGAGGAAATAGCCAGCATGACTAGTGCACTGGGTACAGGCTCCCTGATCGCTGAGATCACTAACACCTAATGCTTCTCTAATTATAGACATGTCTCATTCCTGGCCATTTAACAACCTCACCACAGGGAGTGACTCCACATCCTGACTGGAAGGCTCCCTTCATTAGCTTCAACTATACATCATAACCTTCTAGCTTTACAATAACCCAAGGGCCCTCTCTCCCAGGACTGTGGCAATGTGACATTCTTCATATTGGAACATGGACACAGATAACAATTAATGACCTCTGACTTTAAGCTGAAAAGGTAAAAACTAAGGGTTTCATTTTTGGTTTGGGAGTTTTGTTTTTGTTTTTTGTTTTTGTATTTAGGGAGCTGCTTATTCAAATAACAGCTAAGAATCCTAAGAATCAAGGATTTTATTCCAACTCTTTCTTAAAAGGCTTACAGTAAGACTCCTCAATGCTGCTGATGTTGAGTAAAAGTGGAAACTGAAAAGCATGTGAGCTATGGAGACACCACTGTGACTCCAGGTCTCATACATCAAGAGGTGAAAGAGAAAAACACACTGATTGAAATTTTGAGGAGGCCCTGATTCAAGCTTTGTTTACATTCACAATGCTAGTCATCACACTTACCTTGTTGTGTGGGAAATCCTCATGTGTCAACTCTGTAGGAGGCACTTCTGATTACCTGGAATTGTATGAGAGGAAACCTTCACAGAGAATGTCAATAAATTGGCAAGGGCGCCCAAAGGAAGACACAACTGAAATTTGAACTCTTTGCTTTAGTGGAGTATAAATACTATGCTTTTCATTAGTCTATTGTTTCCTTTAGGCTTTGTTGCCTCATAATAACATAATATGTAAACACTTTGGAAAGCAGTGTTCCCGCCTCTGAATGCCCATGGACACCTCTTAATAAGCTTCTATTGCACTGAAATATTTTTATCTCAATAGAAAAAGTAATTTTACTGAACATTTGTTATGAATCACATTTATGTTACTCTCTTAATCCTTAAAATAATTGTCTTATGTCTTCATGCTTAGGTGAAAATCTTCAGGCTTAGTAAGATTAGGTAAAAAGGTCCAGTGGTACCCTTGCATTGGTGACATCCACTTTCATTGTATTTCTTCTCATGACGTTCAGACATATAGATTATATTTGGATGCTTTCTAAATTATCTTCCTGAACAAGTGAGAGTATTAAGATCCATTTTCACATTGATCAGAGCTGTGTCTGGTATAAAATAAGCATTCAACAGGTATTTATTGAGAGATGATCAGTTTTAGATACAATCAGCCATTGGTTTATTTGACTGTGTGGCTTTTATAGCATGAAGAAAACCAGGAGGATATATAAATGCTGGTTCACAAGGTAGGAGTTCATGGCTAAGCCACACATTATAAAGTTACTACTTCATACTTTTTCTAGTTGCAATAAATCCTTGGTTTGACAAAAACTAAAACTTTCAGTTCAGTTGTATGTTGGCCATCATAGTTTGAGGTGCAGTTAAGATAACAAACAGGAAATGCTTTTGTGAAAGACCAACAAAAAACGATGAAAGCCCATTCCACACTCAAAAGAAGACAAGCCTAAAGTGTAATAATTCTATGGAAAGAATGAGTATTTCCATATATTTCCCTTCACTTCCAAGTGTTTGTTATCGACCATTGTATTCGTGAATATTAAATGAATAGGTGGAAGAATAAGAAATAGAGTAAACTGAATGTCAATCTAACTAAAGTTAATTTTGTTTCACTTTGAATAAAAACCTATCTTATAATTTCATTCAACTCAGTGACTGGCACATAGACTTTAGACTTGCATAATGAGGCTTAGTCTCAGAAATCAGTTCAAAAAGACTTGAAGTTGCCTTACAGACAAACCTGTTGACTTGTGTTATTGTTGCGCTATTCACATAGCCTGTTATAGAACCAGCCCATCATGAAAAGCTAGAGAGTACCATGTTAAGCAAAACAAGTTAAGCTCACAAGGACAAGTATCTCTCATATGTGGAATTTAGGAGGAGGAAAAACATGAAAATAAAAGAGTGAGGAAAATGTAAGAGGGAATATGAAAAGGCACTAGAGGGTAAAAGATGATCAAAGTACATTCCATGCATAAAGCATCATAAGGAATCCAATTGTTTACAAAAACAATGATTGGCTTCCCATCAGCTTTGCCAGGCACTTGCCCACAACAAAATATCAAAATAAAACATTTGATTTGTTTTATAAAATTCAAATTTTTTACAGTGGCATATGTATTTGTTTAAGTCTCCATATAAAACTCTGTGAAATAATCCATCCTGCCTCCAATTCCTTGTGCTGATCCAGAGCAGTATTATCTCTTCCTAGATTTTCTGCAGAAGTTCCTCATGGGTCTCTCTGCATCTACTGCTGACAGAAAAGGTCCTTTCCATTGTGATTTGACTTATGCTGGCTCTTTTTGTCTCCTGGGAAAAGATTACACACAGTTCTAACAACCTCTCAGACCGCCTTTTGGGAGAAATGAGACCGAAGATAACATTGAGTCAGTGATGAGTGGGACCACAAGCCTTGACTAGGACAGCTTAGAGATGCATTCCTCTTGCCCTCTATTGAAACCCAAACCTTACTTGACTAGGACAGCTTAGAGATGCATTCCTCTTGCCCTCTATTGAAACCCAAACCTTACTTGACTAGGACAGCTTAGAGATGCATTCCTCTTGCCCTCTATTGAAACCCAAACCTTACTTGAGGACCACAAAGACTGGATGTGATACAGGAACTTGACTCGTTCTTGCTGTTCCTTAGAACAAGAACACCCCTTACTCAAACTGATGGCTCATATGTAGCACTTGGGTTTTTGTTAAGATTTTGCCACTTCTGTGGCCGTTATTGTGACTGTTTTTAATGTAATGTTGGAGTCTGTTCCTCAGCTTCTCTTGTCTGCTTCTCCATTCTCTTAATTTCTTAGTGACCACTTCCTGTTTTTATTCTTTCCCATATCAATTTTGTGGCAAGAGAGTAGTGTGGAGAGAGAAGTCAGGTGTGGTGGCACATGCCTCTAATGTCAGCACTCCGGAAGCAGAGACAAGCCAATTGAGCTCTATGAGTTCAAGGGCAGCCTGGTACACACAGAGAGTTCCAGGCCAGCCAAGGTTACACAGTGAGACACCATCTCAGTTGCCCTCTGTCCCACAGACAAAGGACCTATCAATGAAATCAGTTGGCAGAAAGGAAGATCGGAACTGTCCCCAAATCTGAGATGCAGCAGAGTGTAGGCACAGGAAATAAGTGCTATGCAGATAACATATGAAAATTCCAGTCCTAGGGATATGGTACCATCAAGCTTATCTTTAATGCAGCTCTGACCTTTTATTTTCTTGGGTTCTGGTAATGATGGCTTGTGCCTTTAATCACAGAACTCAGGAGGGGAAGCAAACAGATCTCTATGAGTTTGAGGCCTTACATAATGAAACTATCAAGAGGGGCGATGGTGACACATGCCTTTAATTCCAGCACTGGGGAGGTAGAGGCAGGTAGAGCAATCAGGAGAAAGGGTCCTGCATCTTGCCTGGGCAAAACAACAGAGATGGCCCTGGCTATATGAGTGAGGGAGACCCAGATCAGAGGGCCAGAGAGCAGGAGAACTGGCCCTGCTCCTTGCTGTAGGCTGCAGTGGATGAGCTAGCCTGGGCTGTGCTGGAGAGTTCATCCAGGTAGTGACAATGAGGGAAAGCTAGCGACCTGACCAGCCCAGTTATCACCCAGGCCCGGAAGCAGGGCTATGAGTTGGCCACCCCAACATCTACATTGTCTATGAACTGTTGGAGCATGTGAAGGGGATGAACCTACAGATCCAAAACACATGACACAGGTCAACAACAGGATATCCAAGAGGAGCCCCAGGGAGAGCCCATTATTGGTGATGAGGCAGGAACCAGAGTCTTTGAACCAGATCGGTGATTCATAACGATGAACACTTACAAGTAAAGAGGAACGGACTAAAGGGTAAACTGTGTAACTCAAGGACCACACCACAGCTTCCAGGACAAGATTCTTCTTTTCTTTTTTTTTTTTCTTTTTTTGTTTTTTTGTTTTTGTTTTCATTTTTATTTTGGTGTTGGTTCTTTGTTTCGTTTGGTTTTTGGTTTTTCTATTAAATTTTGTTTTGTTTTGCAGGGAGGTTGCCAGGGCAGAGGGCAGATGCGAGGGACAGAGAGATAAGTGGGTTCAGAATGTATGATGTGAAATCCAAAAATAATCAATAAAAGTAAAAAAGCAAAAAAGGAAACAAAGATGAAGAACATGAGAAAAGATGGGGGAGGTAGTCTCTTGAAATAAACAAGGAAAAAAGTTATGCTAAAGTTTTAAAGAAGACTTCATTGACCTCTACTAAAACGTCTGTGAGAGGAAGACACATGGAGCTCTAGCCTGCCCCAAGCTGTGACTTCTTTTCGGTTTAAAATGCTGCTTAAGCTCCAGCCATCTGGCCTGTCTTCATCTCATGTTTTGTGAGATGTAAGGGATGAAGGAAGCCGGGTGGTGGTGGTGCACGCCTTTAATCCCAGCACTCAGGAGGCAGAGGCAGATGGATCTCTGTGAGTCTGAGGCCAGCCTGGTCTACAAAGAGAGATCCAGGACAGCCAGGACTGTTATACAGAGAAATCTTGTATAAATAGATAAATAAATAAGTGAATGGATAAATTAATTAATTAATTAATTAATTAATTAATAGGAGAGAGAGATGGGGAGGAGTTGTGTTCAACTTTAAAGTATTATGTATTTATTTGGCTTACAATTTATATATAGACTTTATTTAAAATGTAAAAAAAAAGGAAGGAAAACCTCTTTAATCTCTGTTAATAAAAGAAATGCTAGGATTACCATATTATTGCCTTGTAAGCCCTGAAATAAATTACTACACAAAGGTAATGGTTTTCAAGAGTTGATAATGTCATAAGAAGAGGAAAACTGCTGTGAGATGTTCAAGTATGTCAAATGTGTTGCTCTGATTGGTTAAAATAAAACACTGATTGGCCAGTAGCCAGGCAGGAAGTATAGGTGGGACAAGCAGAGAAGAGAATTCTGGGAAGTGGAAGGCAGAGGCAGAGAGACTCTGCCAGCCACCGCCATGATAAGCAAGATGTAAAGTACTGGTAAGCCACGAGCCACGTGGCAACCTATAGACTAATAGATATAGGTTATTTTAAGATATAAGAACTAGATAGCAAGAAGCCTGCCATGGCCATACAGTTTGTAAGCAATCTAAGTTTCTGTGTGTTTACTTGGTTGGGTCTGAGCATCTATGGGCCTGGCGGGTGAGAGAGATTTGTCCTGACTGTGGGCCAGGCAGAAAAACTCTAGCTACAGAAAACTAGTTACCATGCAAATAAATAAAGCACCTGGGAAGTAGCCCTGCCAGGAAATAATAATTATATCAGTTTCCTAATCTTTAATTTAGCCAGAAGTGCGTGGAACAGAGATACATGACAGATGACTTCATGGAGTGAGAATCCATAAAACTCAGACCAAAAAATTTTGAAAGAGGGTGCAGAGATGGCTCAGCAGCTAAGAGAACTTGCAGTTCTCAGTGCCCACATGATGGCTCACATCACCTATACCTCCAGCTCCAAAAGCTCCAATACCCTGTTCTGGGCTCTGCCAGCAACTACATACATGATAAATACACAACAACAATCAAACACTCATATATATATGGTCGAATACATCAAGTGCAACTCCAGAGACATGAGAATCAAGTACAGTGTACACCTTTTCCTAGATACATTGAATAACAAAGATAATAACAAAGATTAAAACATGAAGAAATAATAACAGCATTAGATAAGCTTAAGGAATTGTTTTATTTTCATTTTTAAAATTAGTGGTACTGTTTTTCTTTCTTTTTTTTTTTTTTTTTTAAGGCAAGGTCTAATCTATCTCAAGCAGGCTTAAACCTGCTATGTAGCCTGAGTTTGAACATCTGGCCCCCTTGCCTCCACTTCCCAAGTGCTGGAATTACAGAAGTATGCCACTTCATGCCCAGTTTATGTGTTGTTGGAGATTGAACCCAGGGCTTCATGCACACTAGACAAGCATTGTGCCAATGAGCTACATCCCCACCTTCTTGGTTGTCATGTTTAAGGAAAATGTTCTGTCAGAGATGATGATTCATATCTGTAATCTAGCATTTGGATTACATAAGTAGGAGGATCATGATAAGTTTAAGACCAGCCTGGGCTACAATGTAATTTCTAGCTAGCCTGAGTTAGAGAGTGACAGATATCTCAAAGGAACAAAAAAAAGAAGAAGAAGAAGAAGAAGAAGAAGAAGAAGAAGAAGAAGAAGAAGAAGAAAAGAGGTGGAGAAGGAGGAGGAGAGGTAAAAAGAAAGACATTACTGTTCTGAAATATATAATTTATGGTAGAGTTGATAAAATACAAACTATGTTTAAAATCACTGTGTGGGCAGAGAGAAAGGGGTAATGGGATGTCAGGAAGAGTTAATGAATTGGTCGTGTTATTTTCTTGACATTATGTTCCATTTTTTTTTCCACAATAAAGCATGACCTGCAATATTTGCCTGGCTTATTTTCGGCAATCGCAGTTTGTTTGAGTCTCCCTACATTTTTCAACAATTTTTCCTCTGCATAAATGAGTAACTTGTTATTATTTTGGAAGGACCGCAGCTTTCATGTTTCCAATGGCGACTGAATTAGCAGGAATACCACACTAGTTACTTAAGTTTCAAAACTTGTTTCCCTTGAAAAACAGCAATTTGAAGTACCTCACAAAAATGATTTTACTAAAATACATTTCTTGCTACACAGTGAGCGACTTGAGATGGGTTTCCTCGTAGCTTGTGTAATACTTCAGTAGGAGATCGCCCTCTGCTGTCTTAACAAAAATTGTCACCACAAAAGAGGCACAATCAATTGTCTCCTTGATTTTTTTTTCCAGTATGAGTCATTTCAAATAATAATATGCAATCAAGAGCCTGCCAATGTTGTGGGGATAAAGAAGTGGATATATAAATGTTCTTGGTGCCTACATCTCTTCTATATTCTTTATAGTTTGTGTGATTCTTTATTTCATTTGTAAGACATGCTCCAAAACTCAAGAAAAAAAAAATTGTTTAATTTGAAGAGTTTGGTAAGTGTTGTTTTTAAAATTGTGTGATTAAAGTCACCTGAATTTTTGTTCCAGCTTTTTTGGAGATGGTGTTTACGTTTGTTTTGTTGTTGTTGTTGTTTTGTTGGGGTTTTGCCAATTTTTCACTTATAATCCTAGTCAACGGGTCAAAATGTATTTGTCAATGTCTGTTAGACCCTTTGAGTCTGACAAAGATAAAATAATATCATTAATTAAAAAGAACTATCACTACTGATCATAGCATTATAGAGGAACTACATCCATAAATTTTTAAAGTTGGATTCCTTGGAAAATAAGATGTATTAAAAATGATACAAAATAAAGTTAAAAAGATGAATAGCCATCTATCAGCAGCAGCATTATTCTGGTGGCATTGGGAGTCGAACTTAGAGCCTCTCCCATTAGGTAAGTTTCTACTACTGAGATATATCTCCATTATTCAAGAACAGAGTTTCCTTAAACAAAATCAAGACCACTTAGGAATCATGTCTGGAATCATGTTTAAGCATAGACAGGAAATGTCATGATGAGCAGCACAATATGGTCAACACATCCCTTCCTAGACAACGTGAGTTCTAAATTCTTTTAGTTCCTTACCAGTTCTCCACAATGGTTAAGACATCCAGCTTTCTGACAATATCCAGCTCAGACTAAAACTTCACTGCCTCAGGTCCTCAAAAATTAGAGTGCATAAGTGTAAACTCCACACATACACCTTTCAACAAACTACTACTAATCAGTCCTGTGACCCCCTATGCCGTAGGTCTCCCTTTATACAAAGGTTTCCCCAAAATGAACTTTGCTTCTCTACAGGTGGATTTTGATCACAGCTCTTTGATAAACACATGTCTGTATTACATGACTGGAGAGATGCCAGCATGGTGTTAGAAACCTTATTATGTAAGAACATATGGTTTGTCCACCAAGCTCATATCACTATCAAAGTTATGATCATAAGTCAAAATAGCTAAGTCTCTAGCCACCTGTTCAAAGTGACAAGTCAGGGCTATGGAAATCAATATGACGATTCCTCAGAAAGCTGAGAAACTGTCTCAAGACTCAGCTAATACCACTCTTGGGCAAAGAGGTGGGCAAAACGCAAAGGATGTTCCATCCTACAACAAGGACACCTGCCCAACTGTTTTCACTGCTGCTCTATTCATAATAGCCAGAAACTGGAAACAACCAAGGTGTCCCTCAACCAAAGAATGGAAAAAGAAAATGTGGTACATTTACACAATGAAGTACTACTCAGCTGTTAAAAACAATGACATCATGAAATTTTCAGGCAAGTGGATGCATAAACTCATCCTGAGTGAGGTAACCCAGACCCAGAAAGACAGATATAGTATGTACTCACTTATAAGTGAATATTAGCTATAAAGTAAAGGACAATCATGCTACAATCCACAGACCCAGAGAGGCTAAGTAACAAGGAGGAGCACATGGACTCCCTGGGAAGGGGAAATAAAATGGATTTTGCAGGTGGGCCTGGGGTGGGTGATGATGGGATTAGGAGGGGTTAGACAGGAGGTGGGAGAAATGGAGAGAGAGAGTACTGGGGAGAGATGATTGGAAATGGGGAGCCTGTGTGGGGGGTGATATAGAAACATAGTTGAGTGGAAACTCCCTGGAATCTATGAGAGTGTCCCTAGCAAAAGCTCCTGGGAGTGGGAGATACAGAACCAGAAATGGCCACCTTCTGTAGAGGCAATGATCCTAACAGTGGGACTATGACATCAGCCCAGCTACAAAAACTTAGACCTACACTTTGGCCTGCCTGCAAGATGTGCTGGGGCATTGGTGGCTCACAACTTGTGGGAGTGGCCAATCCATAACTGGTCCAACTTGTGGCCTATACCACTAGAGGGAGCCTATGCCTGACACTGCCTGGATGGCTAGGAACCAGAGGCAGGATAGCCCAAAGACCCAGGATAGAACCAAACACGACTGCCCACCCCCCAGAAAAAGTTAATGAAATGATTCCTAGTAATGGTCTGTTATAATCATGGATCAGTGTCCAGCTCAATTGTCATTTAGAGGGGTGTCAACTGATGGGAGCAGATGCAGAGACCCACAGTCATACACTAGGCAGAGCCAGGGGAATTCCACAGAAGAGGGGAAGAAGGATGGTAGGAGCCAGAGGTGTTGAGGACACTAGAAGATCACAGGACACAGGGCTCATAGGGGCTCACAGAGACCGAAATGAAAAATACAGACCCCATATGGACCTGAGCTAGGGCCTCTGCATATACTTGATGATTGTGTAGCTTGGTGTTCTTGTGGGCTCCCAACAGTGGAAGTGGAGTGACACTGGCTCTTTTGCCTGTGCTTGGGACACTTTACCTCCTACTTACTGGGTTGCCTCCTCCAACCATGATATGAGGGTTTGTACCTGGTCTTATTGTAACTTATTAGGCCATGATTGGTGGATACCCCTGGGAAGCCCAATTATTTGTTTGTTTGTTTGTTTGTTTGTTTGTTTGTTTGTTTGTAAGAGAAACAAGGAGTTGATATGGGAAGAGAGAAGGTAGGGGGAGGGACTTGGAGAAGTGGGGGAGGGGAAACTGCAGTCAGGATGTAATGTATGAGAGAAGAGTAAAAGTTAAACAATAGTAATTTTTTGTAAAAAGTGACAAGTGGGGAAGATGCAACTCAAAGTCAAAAGTAAAGTAATTGTACCTGAAGCAAGCTGACTCAGAATAATGTGAAAATCAGACAAAGCCTGGGATGAAGGAGGGGGTGGGCAGAAACAAGCTGATGAAGCATTTACCTAAGTATTCTTTGTCAATAAAAAATCAGGAGTCAAATATCAGGGTAAGAACCTGAATGATCAGAGAAGCAGTAGAGAAGTCACCAACTATCTCGTCTGTTCCTCCATCCAAAAGGGCCAAGATCCTCTCTCGGCCCCACCATACCATTTCCTCAGTCCTCCAAAACCTCTATGGTCAGTTTTGGTCAGCTAGTAGCTAGCTCTGCCCTCTGATTCAAAACAGCCTTATTATCAGAATATCACACATTTCCCCTTTTTGTCTAAATAAAAAAGGAAGGTTTTGACTTTAACATAGTAAAACTATATACAATAAGTACAATAACCATATATAAATATATACAGGTAGGTAAGAATTACACTAACAATGTCCAGTCCATTTGCATTTGGTAAGTTCAAAGAAAATACTCCATTATCTGTCCTATCTTGGTGAGTCAAAACTGTTGTACCTAATTTACTTTCTATCCTAACTTGTATTATAACCCAAAACTATCTTTTAATTTCTCTTAACCATATACATTTTACACCTCTTTTGTAAGTTTCTTTTCTGAAGTTGGTAATAAGAAAAACTATAACTATCTAGTCTTCAACTCCATCAGAGACCTGAGAAGGATATACTTTTACCTGAGTAAACAGGAAGTGCAGAGCAACTTCCAAAACTTTGAAATGACAGAAACAGCTGGTTGTCTGGACAGTCACCCAAGGTTCCTCTGTAATGCTGAGGCAGTCATCTTTAGCCTATAGGCTTAGAATATCTGTTAGACTTTTCCATGGAACAGGAATTTTGAAGGACTGTCTCACCTTGTCTTGGCAAAGTTCAGCAGTCACTTTCTTTTGTGTCCTACTTGTCTAATTTGGACACCATACTGTCAGAAGTTGAAGCAAGGGCAGTTTCTTGTCCAGTGGCTAGCTTTTGCCACAAAGAAAACAAACTCCATATGGAGTTTCTTTGATGCCCATCATCTTCTCTGAAGTAGATTGCTGCTGCCAGGAGCAGACATGTCTCATAGTCCAGAAAGTCAAAGTTCTTAAAATTTTTAAATGCCATAATCTGTAGATTTATGAAGTGTTTGAGGACCACCTGTCTATCTGAAATATATCTGTTTGAACTTGAAAACACACCTAACATGACTACAAGTTTGACTGTAATAGATAGCTAACTACTAATCTGCATTCTATATTATCCTAAATAGATTGTAATAACTTTCAAGGACTAGAAATTTACATTGCATTGTTAAATGAGCTGCACATGTATAATACCTTAAACAAGAGTAGAAATGTATGTATAGTATGTTCTTCCAAAAATAACCTTAAATTTGTATCAATATACAAAAATATCTTAAGAGTAGAAACATATATACAGTATAACAAAAATAACCTCAAATTTTTATCAATATACAAAAATCTATACCAATGTAAAATATTTAAGACTAGTAGTTGGTTTTTTTTGTTTAAAAGTAGATTTGATGATCATTTTTATATCCCCTTTTTTCTTTTCAGAATGAGATCCCTGAATCTAACCATTCCTAATAGCAACTTGTAATCAATCCCCCTACAATGATGACAATTATCCATAACCCACTGAACAACCAAAAACCACCACCCCCACCTCTTGGGAATGTGAGTGTTGTGTTTCTAAAATTACTTCCTGTTGTCTGGGAGTAGTGGCATCTCTAGGTCAAGTCCTGGGAGAGCTAGCTGTGTCCTTTGTTGCTAGTCTCTGTGTGATGGGAAATCGAAAGGCTTATCTGAAATCCTGGCTGGAGTAGTGCATGACGCTGGACACCTCAGCTAACCACCTTGAAATTGTCCTGAGCAGTTTGTAGTGCAAAGCTGATCTTTGGATGGTGCTTGTCAGCTTAGTGAGGTTACCACAATCTAAGTGAAGTCATTGTTGTGGGGCCCCATCGTACTTTCAGAGCCTTCAAAGACTGATGTTGGGAATGGTCACAGTTCACTGCAGAAAACTTAAACATTTTAAATTTCATATGCAGCAGATCTTGAAAAGGGTAAAGGACCATAATTTGTTAAATACATCCAGAGAACAAAAATTTAATTCCTAATTACCTAACAGAGACTAAAACCCAAAATCACATACAGGAAGCTAGATGAAGGCTTTTTCTAGAATTAGTTAGTGTTCTTTATGACCATTAATAACACGACAGAAAGTTTAAAATATATACATATATTAATTTTATAAATTTTGAGGTATTATTTATAACTTAAAAAAACATTTTAAGGAGTCAAAATAAAACCAAAAAATTATGAGATTAGTGTCAATAGAATAGTCCCTTAATTTTGGTTTTTCTTCTTCCCATACTAGGTAGCTCTTCTGGCAGGAGACAGATTTTGGATTTTCCTTTAATGCTTGGGTTTAGAGAAAGAGAGAGTCATGCTCCAACTCCAAAGCCAGCTTTAATTTTTAATTGAATTGGGACTACAGAAAGACCATTTGCCTTATATGTCTGTAGAGAACAACAGAAACAAACATTTGGGAAGATTTATGAAATTCTATCATGTTGGAAATGTGATAAACCAATAGGCCAATTTATTCTTTTTCTTGAGACATTTTCTTTGGATGATTCCTCTTTTTTCTTCAGAAGTCTCATTTGTCCAGTGGTCTTCAGATTTCTTAGTTGGATGCCTTCATTCTCTTGGAAAGATGAAAGCAAAATCCTGCCCCAAACCTAATGTTGGGGAGTTCCCTTTTTGGTAAGTTATATCTGATCAAATGAAAACATTTGTTAAACTTACAAGTTAGTTTAGATTGAATGGTCATGCTGTTAGATGAACTATCATCGGAACAAATTTCTAAGCAGTCTTATTAAATAAGAAACACAGAGCCAAATACAGAAATATAAGCTGTAGTGATCAAAGTAATAGCTACCAATTAACCTTAGCTTACCACTTCACCTTAGCTTCCCAAGAGAGATTCTTCCTGTCTAACCTGCACCTTTATTGCCTTCTTGTTCTGCCTTCTTATTGGCTCTAGGCCCAGCCACATCACTTCCTCATCACTTCCTGTCTATATAGACCTCCAGGTCTCTATGGTTGGTACTGGGATTAAAGTTGTGTGTCACCATGTTTGTCTGTGTTCTTGAGCACACAGAAACTCTGCCTGCCATGTGATCAGATTAAGGGTGAATGCTACCACAGCCTTACTTTTGTGTTTATGGCTATGACCTCTGATCTCCAGCCAAACTTTATTTGTTAACATACAAATAAAATACCACATTTCACACAAATAAAATATCATCATACTATTACCTCTTCTAATTAAGAGATTTCTCCTATTTGAATCTAATCTTTATCAATTTTGATGGTATCCATAGCTTTCCTTCTCCTGTAAAAACAAGCAAAACCTCTTCTCCAACATAACACATATCATAGTTTTCATTCTGAGGTCAACACATTTTTAAACTGACTTAATTCAGCAGTATTTTTTATTATCCAATGTCTCTCTGCAGCTGTCATTCCTTTCTCATTAGCATTTTAAAATTTTAAAGTAAATAAAGCATTGTGCAATCTATCTCTGGGTATCTTTAGTACCACTTTCTGTTTAGTAAATGTATATTTTAAAGTGCAATCTTTCTGTAACTGCTTGCCCTGTAGGATTGTGCAGAATACCTGGAACATGCTTTACATTGTAATATGCAAAAAACTGATTCATTTTACTGGAGACATATGCTGGAGCACTGACTTAATTTGTACAGGTATCCCCATGATGGCCATATTTTAATAAATGTGTAATTACAGAATCAGCATTTTCAGAACTCAAAGCAGTTACCCATTGAAATCCTGAATATGAATCTATTGTATGGTGTATCTATTTTAATTTTCCAAACACAGCAAAATGAAACACATCCATCCATTTGCCAAATTTTATTTCTTTGAGTACCCTTTGGGTTACTTCCTGCATGTAGTGGAGTTTAGTTATAAAAAGAACAAATAGGATATTTTCTTATAATTTCCTTGGCTTGTTACCAAGTGATAGAAAAACCTTTTTTTCAAACCCTTGCTATTAACAGTTGTTTCTTATGAAATTTTGAGGCTTCTAGCACATTGCCTACCAATAGCTGATCAATTTCTTCATTACCTTCTGCTAGAGGACCTGGAAAACCTATATGGGGTCTGATATGTGTCATATTCAAGGGATGATTTCTATTTCTGATTTTCTTATAGTTGAATAAATAACAAAGTTAATTCTGAATTATCTGAAATAAGTTCAGCAGTCTCAATATGCAAAACAACTCTTTCTTCATATTGAGAGTTAATAACTATATTGAGGTTCTGAAAATAATAATAGCATCAGACTATCATATAATTCTGACTTTTGAACAGAATCATAAAGGTTTTGAGCCACTTTACTTAAATTTCCTGACATATAACCTGCCTTTCCTGATTTGTTTGCATCAACATAGAATGTAGGAGCTCCAGAAATTGGTGTTCCTCATACAATATGAGGAAGGATCCAGTTAGTTTTCTTTATAAATTGAAGTCTCCTGCTTATGGGATATTTGTTGGTAATCTCTCCCAAAAAAATATTGCAAGCTCCTTGCCAATGTTCATTTTCTGTCCATAATTAGGAGACTTCAGCATTAGTAAAAGGCACCACAATTTCTGCTGGGTCTATTCCTGCTAATTGATGAAGTCTTAGTTTTCCTTTCAGAATCAATTCAGAAACCTTTTCTACATAGGTCTTGAATTTTTTACTCTGGCTTAACAGACCAAGGATCCAGGTTTACTCAGACAAAGACTTCTCAACAGCAGGAATAGAAACATTTTTTTATATCTATAATAATTCACACATGGTCTGAGGGTCATTCTCTTATATTCTTCTTCATAACGTAGGCTTCATCCCTCATTCAGTACACTCACACACATTGTAACACACACTCATTGCTCTACACTCTACATAGCTCTTTTACACATACCTCCTTTAACAGCCATACCTCTACTCTCCACACATCTCTCTTTATCCATATCTCTCCCCTACATACATATGTCTCTGTTTTAATTACTAAATTCTCCTCACACACTTTCCTCTAACTCTCACACACATTTCTTTCTATATACACTCAGCTACGTCTCTCTCAGCACTGACCCTTTGCCCAGCTCTTTCACACAGCAGCTCCCTAAATAGCTCTACATGGCACCACCCACCCACCCCAAACTCTGTACAAATATGAGCTACATTTTCAGGGTCACAAAGCATTTCTTGAATAAACAATCAGAGACAGAGTTACACTGATATACATAAGGAATCACACATTTTCTCTCAAGTTAGGAAGATCACATTGACCAACCAAGTACTATAGTCAGAGTGGTTAGCATTCCCAGACAGAGAATGACATTGAAATTCAGAACTTAACAATAACAGTTAGTTGGCTGAACCTTGAGTGGTTAGGGTATGTGCAGAAAGAGAATTACTGCAGGGGATTATGTCTACCCAAGTTGCTTCAAGTCTGACCTTGATTTAGCAATAAACACCTGGGAATCTGTCCTTGTGTATTCTCAGCTAGTCTGTTTTTTCAATTTGTTCTGAAGTCCAAAATTAGCTGTCTTTGTGACTGAGAACACTGTTACTTTCCTGTGTAAGTTGTGGAAAATATTCTAGTACTATTTCTAATCATCAGAATTATACAGCTTGGACAGAAATCATCTTCTTGACCATCCACAGATCTATGTAGGCCCAGAGATATAAGACACACTATCTATGAGTTGTGGAAAGAACCCCCATGGCTGTTCTTTTTAAGGAGGTAAGTGGCATGTGAGAAAGTTACAGACAGAAAACAACTGGTTTCCACAACCAGTGATCCCATGGACTTTGCCTAGTGGGGCTCCCTGACAGAGAGTTGTCTGTCTGGTGGTCAACTTGTTAAATATTAGTTGTCGCCTGCTGTATACTCCCACAGCCCTTGGCAGTTTTTGTAGTAAAAATATCCATTATAAGATATTATCTTCTCTCTGCATTAGAATTCCTGTAGGGAAATGGATAGAAGGTAAAATAACCAAAGTGCAATCAAGCTCTGGATCCAAATAATCTACATGTGCATCCTGTAATTTCTTTTATATCAAAGCCAACTATCTCTCAGTCTCAGCTGATAATTTTCTTGGACTACTTAAGTCTTTATCACCTTGTAAGATTTGAAATAAATTACTTAGTTCTTTTTTTAATTATTGGTTTATTTGCATTGGTGCATCTGTGTAAAGCTGTTGGATCCCCTGGAACTAGAATTACAGACAGTTGTAAGCTGCTATGTGGGTGCCGAGAATTGAACCCAGGTCCTCTGGAAGAGCAGCCAGTGCTCTTAACCGCTAAGCCATCTCTCCAGCCCTAAATTACTTATTTCTTGAGTTGTCAATCCAATTGTGGGCCATAGCCAGTTAATATCTCCCAGCAAGTTTTGAAAATCATTAGGAGTTCATAATTGATCTATCCTGATTTATAATTTCTGTGGTTGAATTTTTTGTAAATCTATCTTATACCCTAGTTAGTTAATATAATCTCCTGTTTGTATTTTTTCAGGAACAATTTGTAATCCCCAACAAGGAAAAATTTTCTTTACTTCTTCAAACATTTTTTTCTAAGGTATCTGCATCTGAATCAGCTAGTAAAATGTCATCCATATAATGGTAAAATATAGATTGAGGAAATTTATTATAAATTATTTCCAGTGGCTATTGTACAAAATATTGACAAAGGTAAGGCCACTTAATATTCCTTGGGGAAGAATTTTCCACTGATATCTTTTAATAGGCTGGGAATTATTATAAGTAGACACTGTGAAGGCACATTTTCTCCATCCTGTTCTTGCAAAGGTATTAAAAAAGCAAGCTTTTAAATCAATCACTATAATACACCACCTTTTGGGTAATAGAAAAGGCAAGGGAATTCTAGGCTGTAAAGAGCCCATTAGCTGAATCACCTTATTAATAGATCTTAAATTTGTCACCATTCTCTATTTTCCAGATTTCCTTTTAATAACAAATACAGAAGAATTCCAAGGACTAGTCAATTCTTCAATATGTTGAATACTTAGCTGCCCCTGTATTAGCTGCTCTAATGTCTGTAATTTTTCTGATGTCAAAAAAAAATGATTCTGTACTACCAATAAGTGAGGCCATTTGTGGAAAGACTAACTTCATAGTAAAGATCAGAACTCTAGAAGACATCTAGTTCCAGATAGAGCAGACCCTAATCTGGAACTTAGGTCTACCAAGTAGGGATTGATTGAGCTATTGACTGTTATCATCTCGCTGAATCAATCATCTCCATTGTCTCACATTCAACATCCCATCTCCCACCCTATGCCAATGTTCCCTCAGAATGAGAGAGAACACTCAGCTTTGGGTCTAGTGACAGACTCAAATTCAAAACACAAGAACTCACATCCTGAACCTAGAGCCTAAGATTTAATACCTTCCTCATCCTAAATGACAAGGCTATAATCCATTTTTTTTTTCATCAGTAAAGTTCCCAAATCGTAGCTGCATTGCAAGCCCTGGAACCTGAAGCTCCAATACCAGAGCCAGAGAAGGAAGAATGAACCAGTAAGGAGGAGATAATATTGAAGGACTCTATCAAACTCACAGTGTCACAGCTCTGCAAATCACCAAGACGTAGCTCAGGTGAACCAGCTAATGTTCTGAGACTAAAGTCAAGTGTCACAGTAGCCCAGAAATGAAGGCCAAGCCTCAAGCAAATCCAGTGACCCCTAATTGGAAACACAACTCCCAGAACTTGGTGCTGCCTCTTCTTCAGAAAGCCAAGATCACTGCCCAAGGTCAGATCCAATAAGTCGAGCCAAACCCAGGGCCAGGACTGCAGAATCCAGAGCTGTGAACTGGGGTGAGAAGCAGCAGGTTCATAGCCATGATTCTTACAGGTTTTAGTTCCCCAGTTATTGAGGGTACAAATACTGCCCAGAGCCTGTAACTGAGAGCCCTGAATTTTGGAATATAAAAGCCCATACCTAGGAGGATGATAGCCTGGAGAAGGCTGGTAGGAGTGGGCCAACACTGGCATGAGTCTGAATGTCTGAGACATTCCGTGCTTACAGGTCTAATTCCTGTCCTTTTTAAAATCCCTATTACATTTGGCAACATAGAACACCAGTGCAGGGTAGTAAAGCCTTGGGTATTTTGACGAAAAAAAAAAAAAAATCTTGTTTCAGAGACAGGACAAGGCATGCCACATGGATCAGCAGGAGAAGCTTTGTTCATGTGGATCACAAACACAACTATCTTTAGTGAAGTCTTCAAGAAAAGTTATGTCCTAGATTCTTGATATCAGAAGGATTGAGTGTATAACAGACACTGCCCACTGTCTGACCATCTAACCTTGCATCAGTGTGGTAATCCTGGAAATTCACAAGAATTGTATGGCAAAGAATCCTGGGTAGCAGTAGGAGACAGTAGTATATGATAATGTTAAAGTTCTCTTGGTTTTGTGTAAAATATTTGTTGCTGTCAAAGGAAATCTTCCTATACAGAAAGACAAATCATATGACAATAGCCATGCAGCTAGAGGCAACAAAAAGCAATGCCAACATATTTCATTCTGAAATGGAAGTAAGGAAGACCTGGGACTGCCAGAAGTCCTGGATGTCTCCCAAACTATGACTTAAAATACTCTATGTGGACTGGAGAGATGGCTCAGGGGTTAAGAGCACTTGCTGCCCTTCCAAAGGGCCTAGGTTCAGTTCCCAGAATCCACATCCAATGGCTCACAACCTCCTGATTCAGTTTCAGGGTGGGGTCTGACACCATTTTCTGGTATCACAGGCACTGTATACACATGGTACACATACATACACTCATTCACACACACATACACATAAAATAAATCTGTAAAATATCATCTGTGTTGAGGAAAGAAAACTCACAGTGTTCAAGAAAAAAGGAGCCAATGTTTTCAGATAGAGGCTGTAGGATATCCCTTCATTTGTAAGTTACCCCACAAAATAAACCTCCCTTTTAACTATGTGGAGTGGCCTTAATAGTTTCACCAATAGACTAACCTTAAAAGAAAATATTAATGACAGTTTCTCAGCAAATTGGGAATCAATATACCTCAAGACCCAGCTACACCAATCTTGGGCATATACCCAAAGGATGCTCAATCATACCACAAGGACACTTGCTCAACTATGTTCATAGCAGCATGATTCATAATACCCAGAACCTAGAAACAACCTAGATGTTCCTTAACAAAAGAATAGATAAAGAATATGTGGTTCATTTACACAGTGGAGTATTACTGTGGAGTATTACTCAGCTGTTAAAAATAATGACATTATGAGATTTGGAGGCAAATGGAAGGAACTAGAAAATATCATCCTGAGTGAGGTAGCCCAGGCCCCCCCAAAAAAAATAAACATGGTATATACTCACTCATAAGTAGATATTAGCTATAAAATAAAGGATAACCATGCTACAATCCACAGCCCCAAAGAGGCTAGGTAACAAGGAGGGCCCAAAGAGGGACATGTGGATTTTCCTGGGAAAGGGAAATAGAAGAGATCTCCTGGGTAAGCTGGGGGTGTGTGGGGATGGAAACATGAGGAATTGGGTTGGGTGTGGGATAGGCGGGAAGAGTAATGAAAAGATGTCTTAATGGGGGAGCATTTCAGGGTCAGGTAGAAATCTGGTGCAAGGGAAACTCCCACAAATCTATAAGGATGACCCAAGCTAAGACTTCTAGCAATAGTGGAGAGGGTGCCTGAACTGGCCATCTCCTGTAATCATATTAGTGATTGTCATCAAGGAGCTTCGTTCAGTAACCAATAGAAGCAGATGCAGAGATCCACAGCCAAGCACTAGGCTGAGCACAGAAATCCTGTTGAAGAGAGGTAGGGAGTATTGTACAAGCCTGGGGGTCAAGGTCATCACAAGGGAACAGACACTGGACTGACAATTATGGAGCCTGCATGGAACCAACCTAGGCCCTCTACATGTATGTGACAGTTGTATAGCTTGGTCTACTTGTAAGACTCCTAGCAATGGGAGTGGGGCCTGTCCCTGATGCTTTGACAGGCTTTGGGGAATGTATTCCTCATACTGAGTTGCCCTACCAAGCCTAATACTAGAGGAGGAGCATAGTCCTACCCCAACTTGATATGCCATGTTTTGTTAATACCCATGGGAGGCCTGCCCCTTTCTGAACAGAAACAGAGGAGAAGGTGGATTGGGGGATACAAAAGGAAGGTGGGGGAAGGGACTGGGAGGAGAGAAGGGAGGGGCACTATGATTGTAATGTAAAATAAATGAATAAATTTAATTAATAAAAAATTAATAAATGATGCTTCCTTAAAAAATTAAGATAAGGAGGGGTATATGGGACAGTTTGGAGGGCAGAAATTGTGTAATTATATTATAATCTCAAAGATAAGAGAAAATACTTTGTTCTTGGTGCTGGGGAGATGGCTCAGTGGTTAAGAGCACCAAGTACTCTTCCAGGAGACCAGAGTTCAGTTCCCAGCACTTATGTGGCAGCTCACAAGCATCAGTAACTCCAGTCCCAGAGGACCCTTTAACATCTGCTGGCCTCAACTATCAGCAGGCCATCATGTGGTATACATAAAATATACATGCAGGCAAAACACCCAGACACATACAAAAAAAAAGGTTATTTTATTGAGCTCTTATATTCATCGAAAGCCAATAATGGAAGAAGTAAAAACCTGGAAAAGTGCCTATGATATATACAACAGAAGACATTTGTATTCTGAATGTAAAAAATACCTATAAGTCAATGTGAAAAGTGCAGATTGATTATAACAAAATCCACATCTTTGAACAGATCACAAAAGATGTGTAGGTTATCAGTTACCACATGGAATGTTTTCTTCAATGTAACACACTGGGGAAATAGGATAAAAACATGGCAACATCACTTTATACCTATAAGAATGGCCAATATCCAAAGAACCAAAGTACAACCTGTTCCCAGAGATCTAGAATGTCTACAACTGACATACATTGTTGATGGGAGTGTGGCTCCTTTTAATTGAATCTAAATGCCTGCTTTTCCTACCGCCAACAACCAACTACCAAGTAAGTATACATATCTACCAAAAGAAGGTTCATGAGGCTTCTTTTCAGATATTTATCTTTATTATGTTTAACTATGTGTAATGTATTGGCATGAACTCATAAATGTACATGGCATTTGGAAGAGGGTGCCAGATCCCCTGTAGCTGGAGGTACAGGAATTTGTGAACTGTCTGATAACAGTGCTGGGAACTTAACTCAGGTCCTCAGCTCAAGCAATACCTACTCCTGTCAGTGAAGCCAAATTTCCAGTTTTTTCTTAATGACTAAAAATGAAAGCAATTCAATTGTGTCCATTAACAATAAAAAAGGTAAAGCATGATGTTTTAATATAAAAGAATTCTTTACAGCAATGAGAGGAATAAATGTCTGCTGTATGGAACAACATGAATGAGTTTCAGGTGCTTAATTATGAATGAAGTAAATGTAAGACATAAAAGAGTACATACAGTATTATTCTGTCTCTATGAATTTTATAAACAGACAAAAATCAATCTGTTACAATGCAGATCAAAATCACAGTATCTAGGAGAAGTAATTAAAGAGTTTCTAGGGTCAGAGAAGTGTCTATACCTCTACCTACAGGATGTTAATAGATAAGTAGATAGATAGATAGATAGATAGATAGATAGATAGATGATATATTGAAGGATGGATATTGTGTGTGTTAGAAAGAAAGAGAGAGAGAGAATTCATTAACCTGTTCACTTGAGACTTACATTCTGTACATGGTTTAATGCCCCATTAGGAAGGAAGTAAATCTCTGAAATAAAGCTAGAATTAGACCCCTTTAATACCTGAGACTGGGCTGAGAAACTACAGAATTAGCTAGGGTGATGTCACTATCCTGGATGCCTTCTACCCAAAGAGTAAAAGAGAACTCAGCAGAGCACACGTTTGTCACAAATGAAATGGCCAAATTCATTTTATTTTTACATCTTCACAAGAAAATACTATTCTCAAAAAAAAAGCATTATAGTTTAAATGGGCAACTAATGCTTAATTGTTGTGTTTTTAACTAGTTTATATTTCAGAACAAATTATGGACTTATGGAGCACAATCAGGCATCAAGGAGGACTGAGAAACAAACACCCTCAGTCCGAGAACTCACAGACTGCCAAAAAGGAGTCGGAGCAGCGGACATCATTCCATTTGCTGTTTAACAAGAGTACCGCACAGTCTTCCTCATCTCCTGTGTTGTTGGGCTCACCATCATTCCAGTTAGTGTACTGCAGTCTGTTTCCTTTCAAATCCAAAAATTGGTTTTCAGTCCTCTCGTCTGTCATGCCCATGTAGGCAATCTCTTTAGCCACCTTCTGCATGGCCGCGTTTTCCGCAGCGTTCCTGGGAGTGGCCACAGAGGCCTGGAATTGGGAGCACAGAGCCTTCACTCCATTAAAGTTCATTTTTTTACCAGTGTTCACAAAGTACTTCTTTCCAACTTGTTCACCCGTAGAGAAGAGCACCCCTAAAATGTAAAAAAAAAAAGTGGGTAACACCAGCTTATCTTCTAGACCACTCAGGGTGTAAAATTCAAATTGAATGGTGTATTCTGCAATTTCTCTGGTGGTGTATACCACAATGAATGTCTTCCTTCATGAGACCCCTTATGAAATGCTTACACAAATCAAAACACACTTCGTTTAGCTAAAATTTGAGTTTAACTGTTATCTTATTTTCCTTGCAGTCTTAATTTTTATTCATTTTACATACCAATCACAAATCCCCTTCTTCCCTCCTCCCACCCCTCCTGCCTTCTCCTCCCAACCCACCCCCCATTTGCACAAAGCTTTTGTATGTTTAGATCTGCATTGTAGAGCACATGTACCCTAGAATTCTGAATTCTACCATACTGTTAACTTACAATTAAACAAAAAGATCTGGGAATATCTGGCCACAACTTGGAGAAACATGATTGGCTCCATTGCCTGGTCTAGATCCCAGGATTACAAAGTGGCCTACATCCCATTTTTGGTGAGCAAAGATCTGACCCTACAGGACTGTGGTCCCAGAGTCAGACTCACTGCATTCTATAAACTGGTTCTACCACTGAGCTCTGTGAGTTTGAGTAAGTAATTTAATTACTATTTGCTTCCGTTTCTCCCAAGTGATTGTCAGAAGGATACCAGGAGATCAGAATATGAGTAATTTTTCAGGCCTTAGAAAATCACATTCGTGCAGGAAATGTTCTCTGCCTTCCATCATTCCCAAAGTTGAAGTTGCCTGAATAAGAGAGGAAGGATACTTACACCTCTTAATGCCTCTCAGCTCTGCTTGTAGAGCTGCGATTTCTGCATTGATTTTTCTAGTATCATATTCTAGAAAATTAAACAGTGGAAAGTATTGTTAGGATTAGGATGCAAACTGTGCATATTAGGGAGTGTGGCATCTTTTTCAGATTAAAAAAAGAAAGAAACGAAATAAGGTTTGCTTTTTTTTAACATTGATATACATTAAAGAAAAAAATCTGTTTTACCCAGCCTAAAACATCAATCTATTCTTGATGCTTTATCTCAAACAGGCACTTGATAGCTACTTTTGCTAAGAAAGTCATGACTCCTTGCTTAGAACTACAAGGCATACAAAGGGAGAAAGCACACCTGTCATCCCTGCCTCCTTTCCTTTGGACCACCTCCTTACCTCTGCACCATCAGCAGGTTAGGGGGTCACACACTGCCTTTGTAACCTACAAGTGTGAGGATGTCCTCATCAGATTCCAGGAAGATCAAATTCTCACAAGGCAGACCACCTCCCAAGATAAGGCAGATACCCATGAGGGCAAGACAAAACTGCAGAGCAGAAATGATCCCTTGGAGGAATCAGACTGGTCCCCTCAAGCAATGATGACAAGGACTCCTTTAGACAGCCTCTCTGAACCAGAGCTGGGGACAGTCATCAATGAAAACGCACCCTGAGTAGCACTGCTCAACTGTGTGTCCTTTCTGTCACCTAGTCTGTCTGCTCCTACACTGAAACTGAAGACAGACTGAGAGTTAGTGACCCCTGTAGTTGTTACTCTCTCAAATAGTCCTGTGTTTATGGGCACAAGGTAATATGTGGCCAATCCTATCTTTTTGGAGCCGCCAAAGCCCAGGGTTTTATCCTAAAAATTCTAGTCAGAACCAGGAGTGATGACAAATGCCTTTCAGGCAGAGGCAAGTGAATCTCTACAAGTTCAAGGTTACCTGGTCTGCATAAGTGAGTTCCAGGCCAGCCAGGGATACAGAGTGAAACCTTATCTCAAAAATAAATAAATTGATCAACTAATCAAATGAAATTCTAGTTGTCTACACAAAGGTATTTCATGTACATATATATTTCACTCGCACATTAATGTACTCGCTGATTACATAGCTTGATAACAATCCACAAATGAGTACTTGACTATTTTCCAAACAAACTGCTTTATTAGGGCTAAAACAAATCTCTGAAGAAGTTATTATTGATTGAAACCATTAGAGAGATTTTGTCACTATAGAGATTTTTGTTGTTGTTTTTGCCCTTCAGTTGTTTTGTTGGTGGGAGTGGTTGCTGTTTTGCTCTTTTGGTGGTTAGTGTGTGTGTGAGTGTGTGTGTGTGTGTGTGTGTGTGTGTGTGTGTGTGAGTGAGTGTGTGTGTGTGTGTGTGTGCATACATGCACATTAGTGTGGGCACCTCTACCTTCACAGTGATAGGGTTAGAGGCTAGCACCGCTGTACCCATCTTTCTCATATGGCTGCTGAAAGATCAAACCCCAGTGCTCATGCTCAGCAACAAGCACTCTACCAACCAAGCCATCACCTTGATCCTGCTCTGTTTTGGTTTTACTGAAATTTGTCATGAACAAAATCGGCAATATTCTCTCTGAGTTCCTCATTATCCAAACGGGAAGAGCATGTGCTACTTCCTGTGGACACAGTAGCTGTAACATGGTCCCAGCTTTCCTCATTAAGAAATTCAGTCATGGGTTGGGGATTTAGCTCAGTGATAGAGTGCTTGCCTAGCAAGCACAAGGCCCTGGGTTCGATCCTCAGCTCAAAAAAAAAAAAAAAAATGCAGTCTTGCCAGGCAGTGGTGGCGCATGCCTTTAATCCCAGCACCGGAGAGGCAGAGGCAGGCAGATCTCTGTGAATTCAAAGCCAGCCTAGTCTACAGATCAAGTTCCAAGATAGGCTCCAAAGCTACACAGAAAAACCCTGTCTCAAAAAGAAAAGTAGATAAAAGAAATGAAATGAAGAGAAAAGAAGAGAAATGCAGTCTTTTCTCACACTCCTTGATTCTGGGCTGGACTGAGTCTTTTATGAACATGGCAAAAGCCGCTATGGATGTGTTCCAAACCTGACAAAGCCTTGAAGCTACTGTTTTAGGAATTGTATATTCACTACTACCTGGCCAAACTTTGCATAGCCTATGGTGTGATAAGAATACTGTGGTTCACTGGTGCTTATCACAGCAGCTGACACCCAAACAGAAGCCAGAGTGTGAGCGAGACCATTGGCCATCAGTAAACCACAGGCATAAGAGCAAGCCCAGCTGAAATCAGACCTTCTGTGACTGACCCATGAGATTATGTTTAAGTAAATGGCTTCAGTTTAACCTACTGAGTTTTGCATTGGTTTCTTAGAAGTGAAATATAGTCCACACGCCTGTCAATGCACTTTAAATAAAAAAGACATAATAAACCCATACTTAGATACAGTATTTTCTCCTGGAAGTCAGAGACCCAGCTGTAGGAGTCTGAGCAAAAAGAGAATCTAGACTTCCATACCTTACAGAGTGCCTGAAAATAGGATTTCCTGAAAGATCTGCAAATATATACCTAGTCACTGATAGAAACTCCCTGGGGCTGTAATTAACCAGCCAATGATAAGGGAACTTGATCAGGAAGCAGAGCTGGGCATCTACCCTTGCAGCATCAAGAAACAGCACATCCCACCAGCATTCCAGCCTCCAGAACCCTGAATGTTATCAGCCTAGACGTTCTGAAATTATCTCCTTACCTACACGCTCTCCACGGTCTCCTTTCGGCCCCACTGCTCCTTTTGGCCCAGGAGTCCCTGGGGACCCTGCTGGTCCTACCTTTCCAGGAGGGCCCTGCAAGCCTCTGAGACCTTGACCTGTGGGAAGACAAACAAAACTTGGGTCAATATTTATGCTTTTGCTCTTTTTCCAAAGGCTTGATGCTTAATTTCCTGTGGTGAGATAAGTGCCCTGTGTTCCATGAGACAGATCGACATGAGGTCCACTTTCCAGGACAGGCAAGACAAACATCACACACTCTGTGTGGTAGTCCAGAATGCCAGAGAACTGGGGCTCTATGTGTTTGGAATTACAATATGTTGCTGATGAAAGTACAATATGCCTAGTAAGACTTTACTTTTCATGTATCTCTAGTCAGTTTCCTCTGGAATGTAGAGTCACAGAAAGGGGCTGGAGAGATGGCTCAGTGGTTCAGAGCACGTAATGGCTACTGCAGAGGAGGACCTGAATTCAGTTCCCAGCATCTATACTGGGTAGCTCACAACTGCCTGCTCCATGAGGATACTATATATCTTAGTCTCCAAAGTAACCTGCACTCAAATGAGTGCACAAACATGGACACACACACACACACACACACACACACACACACACACACACACACACCATGCATAGTTAAAACTATTTTTAAGAGCAAAGAAAACAGTTCAATGCACACCTGGTTCTCCCTTCTCTCCCTTGGCACCATCCCGTCCGTCTTTGCCTGGGAAGCCACTCAGGCATGGAGAACTGCAGGCAATCACAGGACAGGAGCTTTGAACACCTTCAGTTACAGACTCTGCATAAGATGCTGTCACCACACCCAGGAGAAGGAAAGATGGAAGCAGGAACATGGTCCTCATCTTGGTGTGGGGAAAATCATGAAAGATTATCTCATCCTTTTCAGTTAATCAGCATGTATACACCAACTTGACCTCTGTCTTATAACTTGGGGACAGACATTGTACAGATGGATTACTCACTCCTAGTGTCCATACTGGGTATTTTGAAAAGCAAGCACTCCCTATGATACTTTGCAGTTGATATTTTAACAAAAATAGCATAACATGCAGTGAAGGCCCTGATGAGGGAGGTCACTAGGGCCAAGGTCTCTGGTATCACTGTAGGTAGGTTGTGAGTACCTAGCTACCCTTGGACACCACCTACAGCCCAAATCCTATTTTTACACTGGAATGGATGACTCTCTGTGGGCCCCCACAGAGGCTCTCTAGTGAGACCTTACTCAGGGTCAAAAAATCAGGGCTGCATAATGGGATGATTTGGCCATGGGCATGGTATCAGATGTATTAAAGGATCTACACTTGGCTGTACAGTGTGCTTTGATCTTGAAAGGGGGAGGTCTTTTGCCTTGCCCCTTAACATTGTATTAAAAGCCCTTTGGAATAAACCTTGAAGCAGCTGGGTGTTGACCCAGGGCCCTCCCAAAGCTATCCTGTGTCTATCTTTCTTGTCGTCTCCTCCTATATTTCTATCTAACACTTCCTCATTCCTCTCTCCTTCCCCCAAGAACCCTTTCACAGATCAGAGCTGGACTCCAATGGACTCCCCCAACTCTCTCCAAGAACAGTAAGTTACCTTTTCCCCAGTTTCCAACAATAAATTAGTGATAACAAGAGACAGGGCCAGACCCCATTCCTGTAGTAAGTCTGCTAGCCCAGCCCAAAATGAACTTGAGTGTACTTCTTGGCAGTTCTTTTCCATACAGCAAGACAGGGTTACTGGGGAGAGTGTTTTCTCTATAAATTTCTCTCCAGTAGATTTCCTCTCTACTTCCTAGATTCTGCGTGCCAAAACTGCTGACAATTAGACAAACTTGCCTAGAATCCCTCTCTCAACATCACATCTGTCCTTCAAGGCTTTCACCCATCTCCTCCTCACTAGGAAACCACAACATCCCCATCCTATAGGTCTTAGATGCCACGGCACTCCTTTTGTAATGTCTTCTTTGCAAACATAATTGAGAAAACTCACATCCCAGCAAGCAAAGAAAGTGCTGCCACCAACATGATTTCTGCCTGATCTGCCTCCTACCTCAGGCCTCCTGAGATGAACAAATCCCTAGACTGTGGATATAGGAACCCAAACCCACTCACCAGAAATGACTTGCAGGACTTTGACACAGCAGGATTCGATGGCAAGGAAGCCTCCATTCAACCTGGAACTCCAACAGATGCCTCAAAGTGAGGGAGGAGCCAAACCTGATAAAAAGGGATAATCCCAGCTGACCTTCAACCCCAGATTAATAAGCAACTCTCTTTCAGGCTATATTGTATGCTCCTTAGGAGGATTTCCCAGAGGCCTCCAGTGAGTGCAGCATGGCTGTCTGCCTTAATGCAGCACCATCACCCCTTCCATTTACATCCATTTTGCTAATTCTCATTACTGAGTTACCATAATAAGCAGATTCAAGTGGTTAGTCCTGCCAATTTCCTTGCTTTCAATACAGAAACAGACACATACCCAAGCATACACATGCTCTGCGCACACCCACTGGATACACATGCACATGCATACACTGTGTGCACACCCACTACATATACATGCACATGCATACACTGTGTGCAAGCCCACTATATACACATGCACACGCATACAGTATAAAGGACATTGGACATTTTTGGTGCTGTCAATAAATGAAGAACACTTCTAGACTCTACACCACTATCTTCTAAATGGGATATCTCACTCTTTAGTCTTCTTTCTCTTCTATTGAAAGATTCTTGTCTAGGAGAAATTTCCTGCGATCTTATATAAAATAGTTCTACCCAGTCCCCTTACCTTAGGCTGTGTTTGTTTGTATTGATTACAATATGTTGTATTATAGTAATTTTATTGTGGTAAAATGTATACAATATACCATTTTGACCATTATTAAATGTGTAAGACATTAAGAACATTTATATTGTTTAATGAGGTTGCCAGAACCCATCTCCAACAATATTTCATCATCCCAAACTGAAACTCTACACATTAAACAATAACAACCCAACTCTCCTCTCTTTACCACCACTGATAACTGCGATTCTACTTTCTGTCTCTAACAAGTTAAATATTTCAGATGGAGCGCATAGCTGGAATCATGCAATAATTATTCTGTAGTGTTAGAGGGAGAAGATAATGAATACCTTGTGAGTAAATAGTCTTGCTTTGTTGGTTGGTTGGGACAGAATAGTAGAAATGGCACAATGCATTTAAGAAGTACAATTCAGTAAGTTCTGAACTACATTTCTATTTTACATTTATTTATTTGTGTATGCTTGTGTGCATGTGTGTGGGGGCACATGTGCATGCCATGGTACACATATAGAAGTCAGCGGACACAGGACAGTTTGTAGGAGGCTCTTCTTCCCCTATATGGGCTGTGGGACTCAAACTCGGGTCATCCGGTTTAGCTGCAAGTACCTTTAGCCTCTGAGCCATCCCACTGGCCCCTGCACTACATTTCTAAATAGCTGTTTTTCTGTGTCAGCCTGTTTTTTCGCTCCTCTAATAAAATACCTGGGATGGTTGACTTACAAAGAGGAAAAACTTCACTTTGACTTTAGGGTCAGTTTTTCCTCTTGCTTCTGGCCTGTGATGAGGCAGTGTCTGGTGGTGGGAACTTCAAGCAGAAGACAGCTTATCTATCTTACAGCCAGAAATGAGAAGACAAGGGAAAAGACAAGCTTCTCACAATCTATTCAGGAGTATTGTTCAGCTACCTAAAACTGCTTACCAGTCTCCATATCTTAATCATTTCAGAACCTGCGGACAGTGCCCCAAGCTGGACACTCAGTCTTCAGTACGAGACCTTCAGAGGCATTCCAGATCTAAACACAGCAGCTGCCATGGAAAAGCCATATTAGCTAGAAGTATTGAGGAAACCCACTGTGAGAATTTCACACAGAGACTGAGGGTGGTGTGCTGGAGGCCACAGACACCAGAATAAATATGGTTGAGATGCCCTTCCAAGTCCCTTCCCACCAGAACTGGGCTTAACGAAGGACTTAGTTTCCTTAATTCCTGCAGATGTATCCCTGTGAGTGTAAAACTGTTTGGCGCGGTATTCAGCCGCACGGCTAAAGCAAATGCCTATTGCTTCGGGGCATAGAAAAGACTGGAAGCATCTTGACTTGTGTCTCTTCAGTATCCTTCCGTCCCTTGTTATTTGAAGCCAGAGCTCCCCCCAACCCCCCCCCCCCCCCCCCCCCCAACGCTGGTTCAGCGGCAGAAGGTAAGATCAATAGTCAGAACCAGGTCACACTGAAGGTGCTGTCTTTGATCACAGCGTCTGGTTTTTGCTTTTGTGTACTTAGTTTTGAGGTCAGAAAACTGCCTTTCAGACCCTGACCCTGCCATTCCCGGAAATAGGCTGTGAAGGGGTGGACATTTGGATAGGCTGTCAGGCTGCCAGCTAGCCAAAGAGCTAAGTGCTGTTCACATGAAGAGCTTCCCCTCCAGTCTTTCACAGGGCTGTTGTGACACTAGAGTTCCTTGTCCATGTACATTGTCACCTGCTCACACACAGACAAGGTGTGCATTCGTTCTGGATCTCTGGGCCTTTCTGACACTGCTTCCACCCTGACGACCCCACCAGAAACCCATCTCACCCCAACAGGCTAGCAAGATAATGGTCTCTCTACCCTCCGTGAAAACTACCTGCTCATCATCTCCTTGCTAGGGTGGATTCACAGCTCTGACACTTCTGGCCAAGTTCTCCTGCCTTATATACTCAGTCCCCTCTTCTGTGTAAGAGGACATTGCCACCTTGGCTATGGAGTGGCATGTGCCTTTGTTGGGTCCCTACTCACAGCATACATCACATTTACTGTGACAGCCTATGAAGATGGGGTCTTCACCTTCTCCAGGATGACTGCTCAGTGGTGTTCTCACCTCAGAAGCAGGGGACCTGAAGGGATCTTCTGAAAGGCCTTGCTTGAGATTTGGGATCAGAAGGCTTGGTTTTAACTCATGCCTGAGAGTTTAGACCAACCATATGTTCTGGCTGAAGTTCTGGTTTTGCATCTAAAAAAAAAAAAAAACAAACAAAGATTTCGAGCTTCATTCTCTTTCTTTTCTACAGGATTTTCTCTTCCAAGCAAAAATCATTAGGAACACACATATACTCAAAGTTTAATAAGCAATTTAACTTTGGTTTTTAGTTCTTTACCCTACTTAAGATAGCAAGGGTTGCCAGGGTCCAGCCCTGACTCGGGTTCAGGTCCTGAGGTAGGGAAGGGGCGTCAGTGCACGGAAAACTTGTGACCACCAAGTGGATTGCACTCAAGTGGCCCCTAATAGCTCAAGCCTCCTGTATTTATATTTAAACAGAGTTTTTCTTACCAAGGTTACATGAACAGCTTTATTATTGGCTTCTACTTTTGACTCTAAGAAATACAACACAATTTAAGAAAAACATCATGATCAGTATGAAAACCCACATTGTTCCCCTGTATGCATCCCCAAATACACCTTCCCACCCCCTGCATAACCTTATTCTACACATAGAGTCCAGCATTTTTTCAGGCTTAACTAAATATCAAGCCAGACACATCCTGCTCTTGGAGCATTTACATCAGCTGGCAGCTACCTGCAGTTACAAAGTTAAAAAGTAATAGACATGGGCACAGTGCTTTAAGGACAATATTCAAACCCAGACAATTCTTTCGTGTCTGTAAGGTATATTCTTGTACAGCTCCCTTTTCTACAAGAGGGTCCCATGTCTCACTCTCTGTAAAAGGCAGACTCTGACAAATCACTCTTTTCCCATCCTACTGTACCACGTTTCCTCCAGTCATGTAAGCTCCTGTGTATGGTAAAGATGGATCTACCCACCCCACACTTTGCATTGCATTTTTCCTCTTGCAGCATGCCAGATCCTACCAATGATTCTATGCTTGGTGTCCAGGGAACTTACTCTCAACAGTTGGCACCATGTGTATGTATTTCTGAGGCTTTCTCCCTAGTCTGTGTATGCATGCCCTGCTCTCCTTTCCAGAACTGTGAGACATGGTTAATGTTCCAAGTGTCATTTTCTCATATGTACCTAACTGTCTCCATTGAATCAGAAAAATTTCCAGGATTAGGAGTTGTAGATAGTAATTCCAGATAAGAGATTTGAGAAGCATCAGCCCCCTGTTGAACCTTAGGAGAAAATATCTGAGAAAGAGCAGAATTTCCAGGGAAATTAGAACTGGTGCATGTGTGACTGACAAATTAAAGCTGAAAACCGCCCAAAGAATCACCAATATAATGAGAGAGAAGAGAGCCTGCAAGCTGCAGGAATCTTGCAAATTCCTAGGCTGTCCCGTGGACTAGTGGCCCTTGCCAAGTTAGAGTCCATTTTTGCTGGTGCCTTGCTCTGAGGAAAATATTGGACAGGTAGTCATATGCTGATCTGAGACTAGGCTGCATGGCTCCCAACAAAGGATATTGTGCATAATGATTTACCATGGGCTGTCTCAGCTACAAATTATCAAATGATTTTTTTCTGGGATTTGGCTTTGTTCTAGGTGCTTTAAGGTAAGTTTAAGAGCAGACACCTATTCCTTACAAGCACTGGTATAAAGCTGTGCACTCTGTGGTTGAGTATCTCAATTCTATCTAGGACAAAAGCAGAGTGAACAAGGAAGCTACTGTGCTTTGTAAACTCGTGAGACGTTCATGCCTGACAGGACAGGGGCACGTTTTCTAGTTGTGTAATTCATAGAGTGTCCCTTGTGGTTTGTGCAGATGTGATCTCAGAATGATGTTATGGTTCATACCAGAATGATTTTAATTTATGTTGCTGTTTGATGGGGAATACCTGTGGCCCGGCTGTGAGAGACAGCAGAGAGAGATGCTCTTTTTGTCGCTGGCATCCTTTATAACTGTTTGATCTTCACATACTCTCCATCTTGCATTCTCCTAAGCTTCCATCTATACTGTTTTTCCTTGCTTGTTTTTTGCTAATGAATACTGTGAAGCTAAAGATGCTGCCCACCTCTCCAGCAAAGATGAATAACACACCCACACCTTCCAAGGAATGTCATGGGTTCCCACCTCTCCAGCAAAGATGAATAGCACAGCCACACCTTCCAAGGTACATCATAGGTTCCTATGTTCCTACACTTATGAACTGGGAGGGATCACATGTGCCCACAAGAGGGAGACCATGCCCTCCTATGACATAGACCTGAACACAGAGTGACTAGTGTGGGGAAGCTTTAAATGTAGGATAGTAAAGAACTGCCCCGTTGCCACGGCAATGAGATCCTATGCTGATCTTTGAGCCCTCTCAGACAGTTATTCCTCTTGTCCTGCCCTTGCTTCTCATTTAAGAGAGAGAGAGAGAGAGAGAGAGAGAGAGAGAGAGAGAGAGAGAGAACGAGAGGAGAACTTTCTGGCAAGTGGCAACACACATTCAACCCATTTACATTTGTATGTCTCCATATCCAGGGTCAGTCCTCACACGGGCTCATTTTGGGCCCCTCCTGTCTAGTCTGGAGGGTTACAGAATAAGACCTGGCAGAGGTCATCAGGCAGAGGATGACGTCTGTGAAAGACAAAGGTCACTGCTGTGAAGAGAAGGTTGAAGGGGTTCAGCCAGCACAACAGGAAGAAAAGGACCAGAAACTTGCACTAACTCAAACAAAATCATGAGAAAGAACCAAGACAAGCACATAAAATAATTAACATTAATGAAGAAACAAGTGAAGGTTCTGGCCATCCAAAATGGGCAGAAGATGACACAAAAGCAATAAAAGACAAATATTAAAATGAACAATAAACTAATTTAAATGCTAAGAATAACCAGGACATATTCGGCTGAAGAACTTCTTAGGAAAACCGGGGTTAGAGTAGAATGACCGATATTCCAAGCTTAGAAACTTGGACAGGTGAAAGTTGGGAGATTAGAAACAGGAATTCTAGTGTTAATGAAAAAGGATAACACCTGGGCATGGTGACACATGCCTTTAATCCCAGCACTCAAGAGCGAGAGGCAGGCAGGTCTCTGTGAGTTCGAGGCCAGCCTGGTCTACAAAGTGAGTTCCAGGACAGCCTGTACTATGTAGACAGCCTGGGCAGTCTTGAAAGAGAGAGAAGTGAGGAAGAGAGAAAGAAAATAGGAAAGACAGACAGACATAAAAAAGAAAAATGATAATGTATTCAGCATGTCAAACAGTCACAGGCAAGCAAGAATGGAAGAATCAGAGAGGTCAGTGCAATGTGCCTGACTCTAGAATGCCACACAAGTGCACCGACCTTTCTCCACTCAGAAAAAAATGCCATGGCCCACTGAGTACTTAGGCTGCCACTAATTAGAGCAAGTCTCCTTTATGAGAATTAAACAAAAATATTTTCTCTGATTTTTTTAATCCATCAATGGGATAACGATAGTGCTTTGAAGACAATCTGATGTGTCCCTTAGCAAAACAACAGTAGTTAATTGCCAACTTGACAGACTCTAGGATCACTGGGAGAAGGACCTGCAGACATTTCTGCTGTCTAGAGAGATGTAACACAGTTTTCAGGATATTAACCTGCTGCCTTCTCAGGTTGTAGGCTCTCAGAATAAATGGCAATGTAAAGACTCAGTTCCTCTCTCTGTTTATTGGCCATTATGATGGCAAGGATCATAGCTCTGGTTTCCCAGCCACAGATATTGGTTTATTATATGTACGTGTGTGTCTATGTGTGCATTCACGTGGGAGGTACAAATACTCATGGCTCATGTATGGAGGTCAGAAGACAACCTTGGTCATTCCTCAAGCGTTTTCTGTGTTTTGTTGGAGACAGGATCTCTCATTGGCCTGGAAATGCCAGCATAAAGGACAGGCTAGCTGGCCTAGGAGCTTCCAAGGACCTGCCTGTCCATCTTCCATCTAACATCACCCAGCTTCCAGGCTCATGCCACCAAACCTGTCTTTTTCCGAGTGGCAATGAGGAGTGGGACCTGGACACCTTAGCTTCTCTCGCTTGTGAGGAAGCATCTACAAGCTGTGTCATCTCTTCAGCCCCATCTAGGGTTCTAAGTTGAACCTATTATGACCTGAGAAATTGTGACATAGATGGAGCTTTTTACGTTAGTTTCCATTGTCTGTCTGTAAAATGGGCTTAAGGAGAACATTCATCAACTAGAGCTGTTTCAAGAGGGCTGATCATTCCCCCTATTCACAAGAAAAACAAGCCCTTGTCAGTCACAAAAGGAAATCGCTCCCTTGAATGGAAGGTGGCAGACACATGGAAGTACCTAATGGGGCTGATGGAGACATACTTGCCCGTGTTGATTCCTCTGTTTAAGGATCCATAGAACAGCAGAAAGGACAGGGTTTTGTCTTCACAGCCTGCTCTACGTTGGCTCTGAGAGCCACAGTGAGGGTTGAGCGTGCTTGCCTTAAGAATCATTTGAGCCGGGTGGTGGTGGCGCACGTCTTTAATCCCAGTACTCAGGAGGCAGAGCCAGGCAGATCTCTGTGAGTTCAAGGCCAGCCTGGTCTACAGAACGAGATCCAGGACAGGCTCCAAAACTACACAGAGAAACCCTGTCTTAAAAAAAAAAAAGGAAAAAAAAAGGAAGAAGAAGAAGAGGAAGAAGAAGAAGAAGAAGAAGAAGAAGAAGAAGAAGAAGAAGAAGAAGAAGAAGAAGGAGAAAGAGAATCATTTGAAAGAAGGCATTCAGTTTATGCACATCACATCCTAACAGAAGCCCACTGATACTGATATACACTGGACAAACAACTGAGTGTTTCGATTTCTCTGATCTTCATCAGGCTGTCCAGATTTGTGAAGCTGTTTTAAAGCCGAGGAGTTACACAACATGACGACACAATCTCTGTCACCCTGCCGTCAGTGAGCTGAGGCACCAGGAGCCATCCACAGCCACTGAGGCAGAGCTGGAGCACTACCACTTTGATGTTCCGTGACCAGTTGGCTCGGCCTCCTGCTGCTGTGACTTCCCTGCCATGACGGACTGTACCCTCAACCTTGGAAGGAGAGTGAAGATAAGCACACCAGTAAGTGAGAGTCCCAGGAACCCCCAGGAGGAAGAAAGCTCTCAGCTTTTGCTCCAGCGTCAAGCCTGTGTGCCTGCCCTCATGCTCCCCCACCAGGGTGGTCATGGACTCACCCTCTAAAACTGTAAGCCCAGTAAACTTTTTCTTCTATAAAAGATGGTGGTGGTGGTGGTGGAGGAGGAGGAGGAGGAGGAGGAGGAGGAGGAGGAGGAGGAGGAGGAGGAGGAGACAAAGAAGCAGCACTTGGGAGATCCAAGTTTAGTGTGTTCCAAAGGATACTATGGGTCATTCCTGCCATCTTCTGGCCATACTGAGAACTGCAATAAACCAAACTGCACCAAGAGCATGTATTGGTCTTTCTTTGCTGTTCAATTTAGAGGCAACGTCTCCCTTAATTCTTGCAGCACCCTGAAGTGGCTCACAATATACCACTTTTGTTCCTAAGTTATGTGATGCACAGAAGTATTTACATGATTCAGCATAAATAACATTTGTGGTCAGAATTTGAGTAAGGATACAAAACAAAATCAGCAATGGGAATTAATGCATAGGATAAAGTCCAAGGAAATCAGGCATACACTTCTGAGTGTCCTTCCCTGTATAGTCAGAAAGGTCACCCAGTTTCTTCAGCAAGAATCTGTGATGATACATTGGGGGGGGGGAATTACCCCAAGGAAATTCATTCGTCTTAATGTCCACGGTATTTATTAGGTACAGACATACAGAGGCACTATCTTTGCTGTTATGACAAAAATAATTGATAAAACAACTTAAGAAAGAGGTGGTTTATCTTGGCTTACAGTTTAGGAAGGGATAAAAACCTCACCATGAAAGGGCACAGTGGTGAGCGATAGCCGTTCACATCATATCCAGTCTGGAAGCAGAGAGAGTTGAACACTGGCCTCTCCCAATGGATTCTTTCTGCCTCCCTTTTTATGACCATGGGACCCCAGTCAGTGAGATGGTGCCAACCTTCAACTACAACTCCCTGGAAACTCCCTCAAAGACATATCCAGACTGCACCATGAAATCCAGTCAAGTTGACAATAAAAATTAAGCATCACAGCATCACAAGTTCCTTCTGCATAACATACACCTGATGCTTAGCATGCATCTTCTGCATAGCATGCACTTTCTGCATAGCATATACCAAAATCCCAGACTCCTGGAAAGACATGAGGACTTTACCATGAGTCACATTGTTCACACGGTTTAGGTTCATTAAAACATTTTTCTAAGTTCTGGGGATGATGAGAACTCTTAAAAGTTCAGGTTCCAGGCAGGACATTTTCCTGATAAAGTTCTGATAGCCACAGCCAGAGTGGATCAGAGACAGATTGAAGTCAGCAGAGCAGTCACTAGTCGACAACCAGAGCTGTGGGGACAGCAGTCAACACTGAAAGCTGCCTGAGAACTTCACAGACCTGCAGGATGCACAGCTGGAGGGCAAGGTCTTATCCTCAAGTACTGGGAATGACGCTAGTGGAAAGGCCCAAGGGTAAGAGCTGTGGGCCTCTGCTGCTGCTGCCAACAGAAGCATGGTCCTGCTCCACAGGAAAACACAGAAGACAAATCCCTTATTGCTCAGCAGGCAAGATTCAAGACAATGTGTTTGGATACATTGCAGAGAACAGCTGGAGTACTACACCTTCCTCTGCACCCAGCAAAAACCACTCAGCAGCGGGAACAGATACCTAAATGGGACAGCTCCTTTTCTTTTTTCTTTTTCTTTTATATATATATATATATATATATATATATATATATATATATATATATATATATATATATGATCTATTTTACCCCTCTGGCTCTTAAAACCCTTCCTCTCTCTCTTCCACAGAGTTCCCTGAGCTCAGCCTAAATGTTTAGCTGTGGGTCTCTGTATCTGTTTCCATCAGTTACTGGACAAAGTCTCTCAGATAACATTTGGGGTAGTCACCAATCTGGTCACAGGAGATGGCCAGTTCAGGCTACATATCCACTATTGCTAGGATGCTTAGCTGGGGTCATCCTTGTAGATTCATGGGAGTTTCCCTTGCATCAGGTTTCTACCTGACCCCCAAATCCCTCCCTTTCCAGTCATCTCTTTCAGTATTCTTCCCCTCCATCCATCCCCCAACCTGACCCCTCAAGCTCCCATCCCCACCTGCCCCCAGTCCACCCAGGAGATCTCTTCTATTTCCCGTTCCCAGGAGATACATACATCCCCCCCTTGGGCCCTCCTTATTACCTAGCTTCTCTGGGTCTGTGGATTGTAGCATGGTTATCCTTTACTCTACAGCTAATACCCACTAATGAATGAGTACATACGATGTTGGGACAGTTTCTTTTAAAGGGAAAGGATCTCTTGGGACTCTGTGATGGTTGGAGAGAGCACTAAGGGCTTCAGTAAGGCTGTGACCATGTGGCCGAGGTGCCAGGGCTCCCTTCATTCAGTAACGTTATCTGTTGGTTTTGACGCTACTGTGATACTCCTTTTTTGTTTGTTTGTTTGTTTGTTTGTTTGTTTGTTTTTGTTTTGTTTTGTTTTGTTTTTTGAGACAGGGTTTCTCTGTGTAGCTTTGTGCCTTTTCTGATCTCACTCTGTAGACCAGGCTGGCCTCGAACTCACAAAGATCCGCCTGCCTCTGTGATACTCTTGTCATTAAGGCAAACTGGGGCTGTAGACCTTGTAAGGATTAGCTATGAGAAGTGGGAAACCAGAGGGGTCTTCCCAAAAGTGAGAACCCTCCGGGAACTAGGCTTTGGGGGACTAGAGCAAACAGGCAAACAGTCACTGTGGAACCTTCTTTGTGCCCATCTCAGTTCCAGGCTTCAGGGTTTGGTTTTGTTTTTGTTTTTGTTTTTTTCTTTAACCTTCACAGCAACTCTGCAAAGAGAAAGAGGTTAGGGTCCCCATTGCTATGTAATGAGATTCCATCTCAAAAAACAAAAACAAACAAACAAAAGCCACCAGAGCCCACCTGGGGCTGGAGAAATGACTCCACCCTTCAGAGCACAGGCTGTTCTTCCAGAGGACCCTAGCAATCACATGGCTGCTAAACCCCTTCTGGTCTCCACATACATTCGTGTGGTGGGTGCACAGACATAAGATGCAGGCAGAACACCCATGCACATAAAATAAAAATAATAAATCTAAAAACCAACATAAAACACGGAGACTGCTAAAATTAAAACACTTTAAGATGTAGGAATAGATTTTTGTTTGTTTTAAAAGAAATCTTTCTTTTTTTTTTCTTTTTTTTAAGATTTTTTTTTTTTAATGTATACAGTGTTCTGCCTGCATGTAAAGCTGCAGCCAGAAGAGGGCACCAGATCTCATTATAGAGGATGGTGAGCTGGGAATTGAACTCAGGACCTCTAGAAGAGTAGCCAGTGCTCTTCTGAGCCATCTCTCTAGTTTTTTAAAAGAATTTTTAAGAAAATATTTCTGAGAAAACTCCAGTGACACAGGAAATAAACCCAAGAACTGACACTGAGAGTACATTAAAAGGCTTTTGCAGAGCAAGTGAAAATAGCCTCTAAGACTGATGTGGAACTTTAACCCCAGCACGCAGGAACCAGAGCAGGCAGATCTCTGTTAGTTCAAGGGCACCCTGGTCTACATAATGAGTTTCCTGGCCAGAAAGGAAAGAAAGAGAGAGAGAGAGAGAGAGAGAGAGAGAGAGAGAGAGAGAGAGAGCGAGGAGTGGGGGAAGGGAGGAAGGAAGGAAGGGAAGAAATCAAGAGGGAGGAAGAGGGAGGGAGGGAGGGAGGGAGGGAGGGAGGGAGGGAGAGAGGGAGGGAGGAGAAAAATCCTAGTTATTACTTCAGACAATGAATTAATATCTAGATATAGTTTTTTTTTTAAGCTCAGTGGCTTCTTCACTATTGGTGCACCTCCTACCTCCCCCTACACACACACACACACACACACGCACACGCACACGCACACGTACACGCACATGCACACGCACACGCGCACACACACAGTGTCGATCCCTTCCATCTACCCCTAAAAATGAAGGTAGTGAAAGGAAGGGAGTGTTGGGGTTCTGAGCCTGCTGGGCAGTTAGAAAGAGAACAGAAACCAAAACAACCAACAGATGTGACAGAGATTGACAGTCAAGAAGTCTAAGGCGGAGTGGGCATGGAGAGCAAACAAGGGGTTAGAAAGGAGGTGTACAGAGACTGTGTACCATTACTCCTCTTGCTGAGAGGGAATGGAGAAACAGTCTCAAATATGAAGTGCAGGGCCTGAAGAAGGGAGATGGTGTTCTCGCCTGAAGGAAGTGGATGTCGAGGAAGGAGTGAGCGCCACCTCTTTGTAGAATGGAACCCCCATCTCAGGGACAGCAGCTTCACAGACCATAGATGCTTTCCTCACCGTAGGCAGTGTACAGAAAGAACTCTTCTTCGTGGTGTTTCTGGTTTAGCTGGCCATCGTGTCACTGGTGGGTGGAATCACGTAACTAACAAAGAAAAACAAGTCGTCCTCAGCACGGAGATGACTTTGCTTCCGGATCAAGAAGCAGAATTGGCCAGCTGTAAGATCAGAAGGCACCAGGTATTTCTTTTTGTCCAAATCTCCTATCCGTGCCTTGGGAGCTTTTTCCGCTATCACCGGGACTGGTCTGGTTATTTTTTCGGATTGTCTCGCCCTCAGAGCTGCGCTTCTTGAAAGAATGTTCTTCTTTGTACATTCTCCCGAGAGAACCTGGCTGGACCGAGCTGAACTGAGGAAACCTGGAGCGGGGAGGGGCGGTTTCAACAAACCTAGATATAGATTTTTACGCCACGAAAATTAACTCTAGAAAAACAAAACTGCCATTCTATAAATAGACAAATTAATGGAACAGGCAGTTCTCAAAAGAAGAGACACAAGTACTTTTTGAAATCTTCAATATTCTTAGGCATTTCTAGAATGCAACCTTGAGATTCCATCTCCGCCACATACACAATGGAATTTTATTCAGCCAAACATAAAATTGAAATTATGAAATTTGCAGGAAAATGAATGAATGTGGAAATTATTATATTGAGTAAGGTAGCCCGTACTTGGAAAGATAAATACCATATGTTCTCTCTCAAACAAAGATCTTAGATTTTAATTTTTATATGTGTGCATATGTGGGGGGTATATAGCATGAAACTAGAATGGAAATGGAGAGAGGGGAGATCAGGCTCTGAGGAAGTGGGTAGGGATGAAAAGGGGCTAATAGAACACATGTGACATGAAAGTGGAGAGGAGACTGCAGGGTAGGAAGGGTTCAGGTGGGGGCCAAGGATGAGGGATAGAAAGGATGGAAGAGAATCAGTGGGAAACGCCATAATGAAATCCATGACTCTGTTCCAATTAAGAAATACAGAAAGAGCAAGCGAGCATTGGAAAGCAAAGCCAGAAGCCATGGTCTTGTCGTCATTACTTCATCATGTCTGTCTTCTTCCAGAGTTAAATCTTCATGACGTGAATTAGAAAGGACTTCGGGGTCCTGTTTTGGACTTTTCTACTTAACATAGCCTGTGCTGATCATTCTCTCTTGCATTGTTTTGGAAAGGCACTTGATTCAAATTGTAATGGAACACTATCTAGCAATGAGCAAGGGTGATCACTGACTTGTTTCATGAAATCAAAGTGTTAAAGAAATCTCTGTGTATAAAATACTGCTAGAAGGTCATGATAAAGTTTTATATGATGGGGGAGGGGTCAGTCTTTTCTTTTTTTCTTTCTTTTTTTTTTTTGAGCTGAGGATTGAACCCAGGGCCTTGTGCTTGCTAGGCAAGCGCTCTACCACTGAGCTAAATCCCCAACCCCAGTCTTTTCTTTTAATTGTTTTTCTAGCCTTGTTTGGACAAAGTATATGTCGATGGTTCAATGTCCAGCCTTCAGTTGGATGTTGCCCTTCTTTCTAGAAAAATAGATTTAATGAAGATCGTCTGTATATTATCCTGTTAATCAACAATTTCATAAGAAAACAGCAAGTTGGAAAAACTTCTCACTCTGCTGCTTCAGCTGAATGCTCTTTGTGAGTCTCATCCCACTTTTGTTTAAAGAGGTAAACATATTTCCTGGATCTTTATTGGCATTTAGCAATAATTTATGTGCTCTTTGGTAGGAGAAAGAATAATTTTATAACTTGTATAAAAATACATGACTTTAAAATTATACTATAAATTAAACCAAAAGCATAAAATATATTTCTGATAAGTAATTACAACAGTAAACTCCCATCCATATGATAATATCAGTATAATTATTGGTGGCAATGCATTTCTATTCCAACTAATCTATATTTCTCCATCACACAAAGGTAAAACTGAATTTCTAAATAACTATAAATCATCCCTTCTCTGACATCCTGCCATAAAACTGAAAATGAATATTTTTCCTATGAGACCTATTTAAAAAAAAAAAAAAAAAAAACAGCAATAGTTGGGCAGTGGTGGTGCAAGTCTCTAATCCTAGCACTTGGGAGGCAGAGTTCAAGATCAGTCTGGTCTGTGAATCAAGTTTCAGGACAGCCAGAGTTACACAGAGAAACCCTGTCTTGAAAAACTAAACAACAAAAACAAACAAACAAAAAGCAGCAGTATACAAGTCTTTGTGTCTTTATACATGCATATTACCAAATCATTATCATAGCTCATATTTCAACATTAGGAGCAACAAGGGCCATGTATTATTATCATCAAAGGCAAATACAAAAAATTTAGTACAGTTTATACCACTGTTTTAAAAAAAAAAAATTTGCAGCTCCTGTAGAACGCAGATGTAACTTTCAAATAACGATTGAAGCCTCACTCTATTCATTCAGAGGCTGCAAGAGGAGTGAATGGGATTTGTAGCAAAAGCAGTAATACAGTACACCTTCCAGAGCTTCCTTGCCTTGAAGTTTTAGGTGATTTGCATTGAAAGGCTAGGCAGCTTTATAAACACACCGGCCTAACTTGACTACTTTGAATAAACATAAATATTTCTAAAGTGGTAGGAGATGAAGGATTTTAGAAGTTTGGAACAATGTTTATGATAGTCCATTCATCAGCCATTTCTTTCCCTGAATCACTCATTTATCCTTTATAGGTAGGCTCTGCTGCTCTCTTACAGAATCCCATAAAGTGAAAGAGGAAGAAAAGAATGAACTGATTCTTTTTTAATGAATTCAGATCTCTTTTTGGATGTCACCAGTTTGGCCCTGCTTCTACGAATTGCAGAGTATAAACATTTATACGAAATAAATGGCAGTTTTGTTTAATAATTCTTAAAAGACTTATTTGTGTATGGGTGTGCTTACAAGAGCTTATGAGCAGCACCAGCATGCAAGAGCTGAGGAGACCAGACATGGGTATCACATACCCTAGAACTGGAGGTACAGATGGTATGAGCTTGCCCTGTGGATTCTGGGAATTGAAACTAGGTCCTCTGCAAGGGAAGTGGATGTTCTTAATTGCTGAGCCATTTCTTCAGCCTCCAAGAATTCATTATATAACGTTGCTAAAATGGGCTTCTTTGTGGGTTTTTTGTTTTCTTTTGTTATTTACTTTTTGAGAAATTAGCCTCATATAAACTCTTCAGTGCTATTACTTTTTGTAAACCTGTTTTTACACAAATAACATATAGCAAACTAAATTCTATATTACCATGTATTATGTGAAAGGGATCTTAGCACATTTCTGAATTGATAATTTGCTGTTACATCTAATTTGTACTCCAACTTAGACTCAGAAATGCTTTATAAAATTTTCTTTGTTTCTGGGCAGTGGTGGCACAGCCTTTAATCCCAGCACTCAGGAGGTAGAGGCAGGCAGATCTTCGTGAGTTCGAGGCCAGCCCCGTCTACAGATCATATTCCAGAACAGCCAGGGCTACACAAAGAAACGTTGTTGTTTTTGTTGTCACAGCAGCTGCACCTGGACCAACTGCTGTTTCAGCCAGCGGTTGAGGCTCTGCAGTTACTGGCCTGCTTCTCAGGCAGCAGCCTGGCAGGACAGATCTGCCTCCTGCCACTGCCACCAAATGTAGTTTTTAACTAACTCTATCATTCTAGTTACCAATAAGAGGCTGGGGTGAAAACCTGCTAGCTCAGAGAGGTTGAGGAGCAACTAGCTGACCTTCCCTCTTTGCCAGTGTCTCAGAAAGAGAGCATCCTTCTGCTTTGCCAAAACAAAAAAAGATTGCCACACTCAAAGTCCCTCCCTACTACTTCCTGTACATTTCTCTATTTGTCTTCTAGATGCCCTTTGACTCTCTATGATTACTTCCTGTCAACTAGTTGCTGGCTTCGCCTCCTGACCCATGGTTGATTTTATTTAATTAATGTAAACTCAGGGTTCACAGTGTGATTGAATATTCCACAACAAGGTTTCAATTTTGCAATGTGAAGAATTTGGAACTCATTGATGCTATCCTTATGAAACGCATAAAGAGATAATCACACTGAAAATCAACCAAGTTTCCTGTAACTTTAATTTTCTAACTGATTAAAGGAAAGCTAAACCATGGACATGCAAGTAGATATGGGGAAATACACTGGCATTAACTTACTCAAAGCAGTTAGACACATTTCCCTGGTGCTAGTGGCATCTGCTGTTGTTTTGATAAATATTATACTGTCAAGGTGATTCTAAATAAGAGTGGCTGCAAGACTGGGCAGGACACAGGAAAACTTCGGACAATATTTGACGCCCAATTTGTTGGCTCAACTTTCCACCTAACTTGAGAGAACTTTTAAAAGATTCTAAAAAGGAGCTAAAACCAGCTTCCTAAATGTGTCACTCAGGCAAGCCATGAGCTATACTATTGCAGGTTTGCAGTATGTGGGCTTGACCTGCAGCATGATGGATTCCCGCCACAGTACACAGAGGCATCTCCAAGCCGTGCAGTATGCTACGTAGTGGATTTAGCTTTTGTTAGTACAGACAAAAAAAATGTTTCTGGGCTACATGCTGCTGGAGTAGTATGAGAAGCTACACCCAAATTTCCAAAATATTGTTTATAAATGTTTATTTTTATTTAAAGGGGGTTGATTATAAATGCAATCTCTTTCTAAAGAAGAAAAGGGGATACAGATATGATAGGATAAAGAGTAACAACCTGTTTAAAATGTTTTACATTGATATGTAATTTAGTTTATTGATACAAATTTAAGGTTAATGTTATACTGTGTGTGTGTGTATATATATATATATATGTCTATTCTCATTTAAGGTATTATGTTTATATAACTCATTTAAATTGTAATGGATAATTAAGAAATACAGATTAATAATTAGTCTTCTATGATAGTCAAACTTATAGACATGTTAGTTAAGTTTTCTAGGAATACATAGATATAATTCAATTAGGTAGGTAATCTTCTAACACTTCAAAGACCTACAGAATATGGCCTTTAAATGTTTTAAAAACTTAGACTTTCTGGACAGTGAGACACATTTGCTCCTGATAGCACCGATTTACTTCAAAGAGAAAGATAGGCATCAAAGACACTCTATATGGACTTTATCTTCTTCTTGGCAAAAATAGCCATTTGGGCAAGAAACTGTTCTTGCCTGGATTGCTGATAATATCTTCTATAAACTGGACATGCAGGACCCATAGGAAGGTGACCACTGAACTTTGCAAGGTAAAATGGTTCTTCAGGTTCTTGCTTTGCAGGAGACTGGCAAATATTCTATAGAACATGGGGAGAAGCAACTAAAAATCTCTAGACCTATTGGCTGAAGATAGATGCCCCAATGTTACAGAGGAACTTTGGATGACTGTCCAGGAAGGCAGCTGTCTCTGTCATTTCCAGAAATTTGGAAGTCATTTACAAAGCATTTCCTGTTTACTTAGGTAATACTATATCCTTCTGGGGTCTTTGATGTATTTGAAAACTAGATAGTTATAATTTTCCTTGGTTATGACAAGAGATAAATTAGATATGAAACTTCAGACTCACAAATATAAGATAGATAAATATTTTCTTTAATTTTGCCAAATACAAATAGACTAGATATTGTCACTGTAATTCTCGCTTGATAACTGTTCTATTTTATGTAATTTTACTATGTTAAAATAAAAATGTTCCTTTTTGATTAGACAGAAAAGGGGAAGTGCTGTGGGATGTCTTTCTGTATGCTGTGAATTTGTTTTGCTCTGATTGGTTTATAAATAAAGTTGCATTGGCCTATGGCAGAGCAGGATGGATCCAGGCAGGAAAATCCAAGAGAAATAGTGAGAGAAGAAAGGAGAGAAGAAAAAGCAGATGCTGCGAGTTGCCACCAAGAAGAACAAGATATAAAAGTAAGCCACAAGCCACATAGCAAAGTATAGATTTATAGAAATAGGTTAATTTAAGATGTAAGAACTAGCTAGCTAGACTCCTGAGCCATTAGGCGATACAGTTTGAAAATAATATAAGCCTCTGTATGTTTATTGGGGTCTGAGTGGCTGCGGGACCAGGCAGAACACAGGAAAATGTCCAGCTACAGTGTATGGCTGAGGGCAGGCTTTGGCATTTTGAAGAGCACACATCATTCCCAGCTAACTCTCTCTGCCTCACATTTGTGGGTCAAGGTGCAAGCTCTCCACTACTGCTGCCATGCTTCCAGCCATGACGGCCAAGGACTCCAGCCCTCTGCAACTGTAAGCCCCAACACTTTTTGACAAGTTGCCTTGACCATGGTGTTTTGTCACAACAACAGAAAAGTAACCGAGACCAATGTGCCTTGTCCTTCCACTCCACTGTCAGCGAACGGTGTGCTGTTCATCCTACATGAGCACATTCCATTTCAACCGCACATTCTGCTGCTGCTCATAGATGTTAGAATCACTCTGGGAACACAGCTTGTCAGAACATTTCCCAACGGCAGGTTTACAAAATATTGGAAATGCGCTGTCCTCTTCAATTACAGGAGAGGGGCTTTTGTGTCTACAGCTTTCACTACAAACATATTATGTCATATAAAGCATATAGGCTCTGTGCTTGTAAACATGATATCTCCTATGTAACTAGAAGTGTTTATTTTAGATAGGCTCTCACTCTACCAGGCTGGCTGGCCTGGAACTCACTATGTAGATCAGGCTAGCCTCAGACTCACAAAGAGCCACCTGCCTCTGTCTCCTAAGTGCTAGGGTTAAAGGCATGTGCCACCATATCTGTCCTACTAGAGACTTTCAAAAAGGGGAATGGATGGAACCCAGAGAATGTGCCATCCTGTTCCATCTCACAAGAGAAGTTACTGAGTGATGCATGCTCTATCCAGCATAAACATATTATACCTTCTAAGAACACATTTCTTATAGCTAATAAACACTATGTTTACTATGTGAAAGAACTGTGTTGGAGCTTTTCCAAAAGGAAGGTATATGGTGCCCCAGAATAGCCTTATTTCTTTCACTACACCAGGGAGGAGGATGGGTACCATGAATCTTACCTTCGTGATGAATGGATTTTCTTTTATAAGCACATATTCCTTAGTGTTCCTCAATGCTGCACCATGAGAAAAGAAGATTGTTAGAACAACTACAGAAGGTAGATTGATAGAGGCCTGAGAGTGAGATGCTTTCTTCCACAACACAGGAAAAATGAGGGAGGTTTACACCTTTTATCCACTGAGAACACATAGTGTTTCATAAGCACAAGTTCCAAAATGTTATATAGATGCGATAATGAATTGTTTGATGGCACCTGGGCCCTGAGGAGGGCACAGTTGAACTTGGAGGCCAGAAGAAGATATTAATTGGACCCCATAGAATTGGACTTACAGATGGTTGTGAGCCTCCATGTGAGTGCTGGGAATCTGGGAATTGAATCTGGGTCCTCTGGAAGAGCAGCCAGTGCTCTTAACTCCTGAGCCATCCCTCCAGCCCCTAATGTTTATTTGTTTGTTGCTGTTGTTGTTGTTGTTGACAAATAATAATTGGCTGTACAGACCAAATTTGAGAACTTCCAAAGCAACCTAAGACCCTGTATCAAGACAATCAGAAAGAAAAGAAAGGGCTGGATCATATTCTCATTAAATATGTTAGTTTTTTTCTTTATCCATTCTTCTGTGATGGGCCTTAAATTATAGTTAACTTTTTCTGACACCATTTTACAGACAGAAATTTCATGTAACTGGACTTTCAGAAAGCAAGCTCAGTGAAGAACCCACAACAGTCACATTCAAAGTGCATGTGCTTTTTTTTGCAAGTGGAGGGTTGGAGTGTCAGGACTGTGAGCCAGCAGCCTGGGTGGTTCTTCTTGGAGGCTAGAAAAGAACTGAACACACCAGAGACCAAAGTAGTAAAGATTCCCAGAGGCTGAGAGTAGGCATTTATTAAGGCAGAAAGAAAAGAACAGAAAACTCTGTCAGAAAGGGTGGTGTCTTGGAGCTAGCAAACAAGCTGGCAGGCCCCAGGTTGGTCTTTATAGGACCCCTGGACTCTTCCCTCTTTTATCCCCCATTTTTTTCTTTCTTAACTCCTTCCTCCCTTCTCCCATCACTTCATCTCTTGTCAGGATGGTCATTGGCCCAGGGATCTGACAAAGGTGAGTGGGTAGCACCCCAGCTGCAAAGTGGGGTAGTGTATCTTCTCAGAGTCCAGCTGCTATGTGGGGACATTACCCACTTCCCCCAGATCTCTTCCCCAACTTCCCGCTGACTCCTCATGGCTTCATCTGTATCACAACACATAGGACACATCCCAACATCCCAGGAACACCTTACTGCTTTCCTAAACAATCAGAAGTCCAAGCCACTCATTTGGAGCTGATGGCACCAAAGGAAATCTTCAAAACCCTGCACCAACTCAAAGAGAAACCATTTTTTAAAAAATGTGCTCTTGAGATGTGAATCAGGACATTCAATTTCTAAGTGAAAAACACTAAGATGGTTTTACTAGAACCAGTCTATCAACTGTGTAAGATTCGTTCTTTACAATACATTTCAGTTATGATACATTTCAACACAACCCCTTCTGTTTGTTCATCTGCTTGTTTGTGGAGTGAAATGCAACCCAGGGCCTCACACATTGGCAGGCAAGTAGTCTACCACCAAGTCATAGCCCCAGCTCTGAAATGTCATGTTTTACATTACATTTACTTAAAGCTCCCATGATTTCATTGCAGCAGGCATCCAAATTCACTAATGGAACCCAGTACACCATGTCCCCAAGTCCCAGTTTTGCCTTGTGTACATGCTGCATTCATCACAATAGGGTGGGGAACCACAGTTTGTGGAGTTGTTATTAATATAAGAAAAATGAAGTACAAGGAGCTGGGGAGACGTCTCATTCAAATCACCTGCCGTGTGATGACTAGGAGGACCTGGTTTGGATCCCCAGCATCCATGGAAAAGCTCAACGCTACTATGAATGCATAAAATTCCAGCTCTAGGAAAGTAGAGGCAGGTGGGTCCCTGAGGCTTGCTGGCCCACTCAGCTTGCAGCAATCTTCAGGTTCAATGAAGGACTATGTCTCAAAAAATTAAGATAGAGAGCAATAGAGTAGGAGAGCCAATGGTGAAATCTGGCTCCCACATACCCATTCACACACACACACACACACACACACACACACACACACACACAAATAAGTGAAGGTAAGACATCAAATTGCCTTGATTCATTATGTAAGGGGAGAAAAAAGTTTCTCTTTGCTATCTTATGATCAGTAATTAGCCTGGAAACTAAATGCTCCAAAGATAGATTAGTAGGAGAAAAAGATCCTGTGTGCAATGCACGTGCACATGAGAGGCTTGTGAATGAGTCATTCAAAGAAAAGATAGGAAGTGGGGGTTTATAAACCTAACAAGAGAGAAAAAGAAAGAAGTGGGGAGGTGAGATGGAACTGGGAAGAATGAGGAACTTCCTTTTGTTTGTGTGAGACAGGGTCTGTGAAGCTCTGAATGTCCTGGAATTCACTACATAGACCAAGCTGACCTGGAACTCAGAGATGATCCCCCTGCCTCTACCTCACAAGTGCTGGGACTCAAGGCATGTGTCACCACACCTGGCAACAAATAAGTTTCTTTCTTTCTTTCTTTCTTTCTTTCTTTCTTTCTTTCTTTCTTTCTTTGTTTTTTGTTTTTCGAGACAGGGTTTCTCTGTGTAGTTTTGGTGCCTTTCCTGGATCTCGCTCTGTAGACCAGGCTGGCCTCGAACTCACAGAGATCCACCTGCCTCTGCCTCCTGAGTGCTGGGATTAAAGGCGTGCGCCACCACCAGTTTCTTAAGGAAAACAAATGGCATGTTTAAATTTATAACAGAGGGGTTTATAATCGCTTTCTCTTGTCTTTCTCCTAAAAGTAGAAGCCACTGTGAAGAGGAATTTACAGTAGTCCTCACTCACTGGATATTTCTACTTTTAGAGAAGTGAGAAGGCTTGAAGGTGCCTGTAGTTATTGAATCTCAAATGTTTCAGTTTAAAATAGTCCTTATGCTAACTCTAGATCCCACAATTCTAGATTTAATCACCCTATAAAATCTGGCAAGTATTGTACATAGAACTCCCTAGTTCATGGGGGAGGGGGATAGTTTAGCACTCATAAAGATCATCAAGGAAATCACTTACCAAAGACGGTTTCTCATCCATTTTTCTAGGCTCTGAGCTTCTATTACACATAATAGTTGTTCTTTAAACCTGGCAATTACGTACGTTCTGTAAACTAATTCAAGCAAACTATTGTTACAAAAAACCATAAACACTAGGTAACCTGTGGGTTTGCTTGTGATTCATGTCTGGTATAACATTTATTGACATGCCTCTGCCCCACACATTCATGCTACCAGGCTCCATCTGCTGAAGGGTCTCCAGCCCTTTCAATAAGATGTTTAAATCCTGTCTTGGTAGTTAAGGTTATGATTCCCACCTGTAATGGCAAAGTCTTGCCCAATTAATTTGATGCAAGAACAAAGTTCTAATGACTCAGTCACAGGAGGTCAAAGCACACCAGGAATCTTCTGAAAGAAGTGCTCTGTCTTCATCTTACTCTTCTGCAATTCCCAGGCTCTGAACACTGAGAGCTAACCCAGATCCTGCCAACGGTGCTCCATTTTTACGGCATGCCCTGGAAACCTTCCATGATTATTACCTTGTTGAAACTGTCTTAGTCACTAGAGTAGTCTGAGAACCTTCCATGCATTGAAGTACAGACTGGATCAGATAGCTGAGCATGTCTCTAACTGGGGAAAACCATTGAAAGGGCTTAAAGAAAGAGAAAGAAAATTTAATAAAAGAAGTGGAGTATCCTCATTAAAATAGAATGATTGTTATTTGTTCTTGATGTACAATGTCAGTTTAAAACTTTGGGTTTAAAGTCTTTCTTTAACCTTGTTTCAGCAGACAGTACATACTGAAGAATTATTGATTCATTAGGCTCATACCTGTTGGGCAGGGTGTGGTAAAAGTGTTGAGCGGGGTGTTAGTAGAGATGTTGAGCAGGGTGTTGGCAGAAGTGTTGAGCAGGGTGTGGGTAGCAGTGTTGATGTTGAGCACGATGTTGAACAGTTGAGCAGGATGTTGGTAGAATTGTTCAGCATGGTGTTGGTAGCAGTGTTGAGTAGGGTGTAGGTAACAGTGTTGAGCAGAGTCTTCAGAGAAGACCTCTTTGAGAGGATGAGAATAGAGCAAAGTAGGTGAAGGGATCAGGTCAAACAATATGTGAGGAAAGAATGTTCCAGGTAGAGAAGGTAGCTGAATAGACTCCAGAAGAGACATATAGAATAAAGCCAATGCAGCACAGAGGAGTGAATGGAATTAGAGGTGTAGGCTGAACTAAGAGAGCTGTGACAGGAACATGTGAGGTGGTCCCCCAGACTCACCACTCACCCTCATGCACCCTGATGTATGTTGCAGCAAATTTGTTCTCCCTGACACTCTGAGACTGACAATAAAGCTTACCTTGAATCAGAGGGTGGAGTCAGTGATTGGCTGACTGGAATTAGCCATAGAGGTTTTGGAGGACCCAGATAGGAGGGCACAAGAAGATATAGGGAGGGGTTTAGAGAGATTCTTGGCCTTTTCAAATAATCTGGGAAGCATGGAGAGGCAGGGTCAGCTAATTGTTTCTCTGCTGCTCTCTGGATCTATCAGGTTTGTACCCCAATATCTGACTCCCAAGTATTTATTAATAATAGAACAACATAAGTAAATTCTTCAGATGTGTGTTTTTATTCAATGTCCCCTATAGCTTTGAAGCACATTCCCTTGTATATGGTTCCTTCATCACAGGTCATGCTGGGTATCTCATACTTCAGTCTATGCCTCCCTAACCTTCCTCCTATGGGATTCAAATTGGAGGACCCCCATTTGGTCCAAGTTGGCCATGGCCTTCTCTTTCCTTCATGCTTGAGATGGTTTGGGGCAGAAGTTTGTGAGCCAGTTCCAGCCAATTGTAAGTGTGGACAGTGACTATCTCCTGCAGTAGTTCCTCCTGAAGGAAGGAGTATCAGAGAAGACAAAGCCTCCTTAGCTTACAGTGAGCAGTAGCATTTTAGATGTGACAGCTGGGGTGGAAGAAGCCACCTTGCAATAGATAGGGAGTGACACCAACATTCACTGCTTAATGATGGAGAGACAGGTGTCAACTAGAGCCACTGATGGCATTGCTGGGATGCCAAACCAACAGCTGCCTGTATCTGGATCTTGAGTGCCTCATCAGTACCACCGCACTTCATATGCCTTTGTGACATGAGCCAGGCTTACCCTACAAAGTGCTCTAGTGTTTGTAGCTAACGTGTGAGCCTTCAAGGCTCATTGCAAATTGTATAACCTCAGCTGCGTCCCTGGCAAACCAGGGCTCTGTGCCTGGGCACCATTCTTTGTCCAGGGAAGCAGCTCATGGGTGCTGCCTATCTGTCTGGTGGTGCCTATCAGTGTCTCATTTGGAAGTGAACTCCAATGGGGTAGACCTTTTCTTCCCTGTGAGCCTAGAACCTGCATATGGAGCCTTCTGCGCACCCCAGGGACCACCAGGCTCCTCACATGTACAGATGCTTCAACCAAATGCCCCTGGGACGTCTGTGGTGCTGTGCCCAGGCCCCAGTGACTTCTCAGCCTCACTTGAATCCCTCCGTCAGGCTTGTGTCTTCCACACCCACTGGTGCTGAGCTGTTAGTGAGCTCCCTGCTTGCCCCTGCCATGGCTGCTGTGGGTTTGCTCCAAAGAGGTGGAAACCCCTGAACTGTGCATACAGACACCAGTACAAGGGCAGGACAGACATCTCTCTTTCCAATCGGAGTGTCCCTAAGTTTTGAGCAAGGCTCTGCTCTGCTGAGACGATCCCACGGGTGGCAAGGGCAAAGGGCTCTGACCCTTACTGTGAAGAGGGACTGTCTGTGATGTCACATGGTGTCCTAGCTTACTTTCTATTGCCGGGATAAACACCACAACCAAAAGCCATGTCAGGAGAAAAGGGTTTATTTGTCTTAAAGGTCACAATTCTTCATCAGGGAAACCATGGCAGGATCTAGAGGATGAACCTGAAGGCAAAACCTGAAACAGGGATCATGGAGGAACATTGTTTAATGGCTTGCTCCCCATGTCTTGCTAAGAATGTTTTCTTATACAACCCAGGACCACCTTCCCAGGGGGTGACACTGTCCACAGTGGGCAAGGCCCTCTCATATCAATTGTTAATTAAGAAAATGTTCCACACATTTGCCTACAGACCAATCTTATGAAAGTATTTTCTCAGTTGAGGTTCCCTCTTCCAGGATGACTCTAGCTTGTGTCAAGTTGACAAAAACTGAGCGTCACACAGGATGATGACTCCGCCCTGACCAAGCAAAGGAAGAGAAGGTGATGCTGAGTGTGGGTGGCTGGTAAAGGCAGGCAACCAAGAGCATCATAGAAAAGGCTCAGGCCCTCTTCCTTGCTTCATTCAAGTAAGGGGTTTTTGTGAATCTCACCAGATACACAATGGCTGCTGAGTCTCACATAGTCCAGTGTTTGGGTTTCTAGAACACACATGGTCTTCAGGCTATCACTGGAGATGCAATAGTCTGAAAGTATCTTACATCCTAAGAGACCAGAACTTTTTTCCAGACCCCACAGCCAAAGTTAATAATACCCCTTAAAGTCATTTAAGACTTAAGACTGCTAGCCTACTAAGTACTCAGCCTGTTTGTTTAACCTGCCTTTAAGAGAATATGTAACAACCAACCTTGCTTGCCTTGAAATTCCCATATAATCAACTTTTACAACGTAAGCTAATGCATAGCTGCAATCTTATGTATTTATCTTACATGCCTCTGACCGAGAACCCTGATCCATGTGTATCAACTTACTGAAAGCAGCAAATACATAAATTGAAAGCAAATTCCTAAAATCTACCATCCATTTACAGGCATTGGTTGATAAACAATGATATTTGTTATCTAGGTCAGCTGAGATCAGTTGGTGCCATTGACTTAATCCCTTGTAAAACTCTGTTAAAGATTTCTGTAAAGTTTCCCATTCCTTCCCCCCATGTGATGCTTTCTGTGCTGTTCAAGAAATACAGAGCAGAGCCCTTTGTTAGAGACAGACAACACTCATATACAAACACACACACACACACACACACACACACACACACACACACACACTCACACAGAGCTCATGCAGCAGACATCACAAAGAGAGACAGACAGACAGAAACAAACAGAAACACATAGAGACAGAGACAAGGACAAGCGGATTCACAAGACCAGCCTTCAGGCAGGCACAGATTCAGACTCACTCTAGATGGACAGAGGATGAAGGACACAGGGAGCATAAAATAGAGACTGCAAATTCGAACTCACTCTTCTGTAAACCAAGAGAAAAGAGTTTCTACTTCTTTACTTAATGTGACACCAATGCATTATTAGTGGCTTGGAGTTAATCACTAATACCTTTAATCCATGCCCATCACTGTCCTGCTGACTACTGTGGTTCCCTGAGCCTGTTTTGTCCTCTAACAAAAGGGACCTGGGTTTATATCTTACCAGGTTTGTCCCTTGAGGATTGGGAGATTGAGGTAATATTGTGTCCCCCAATATATTGTGCACCTTAATAAACTTATCTGGGGGTCAGAGAACAGAACAGCCTCTATATTAAACATAGGTTTAGGCAGTGGTAGCACACACCTTTAATACTAACATTCAGGAGGCAGAAATCTGTCTGGATCTCTGTGAGTTCAAAGCCAGGCATAGTGACACATGCCTTTAATCCCAGGAAGTGATGGCAGAAAGCAAAAAGGTATATAAGGTATGAGGACCAGGAACTAGAAGCTTTTTAGGTCTGTTAAGCTTTGAGGCTTTTAGTAGCAGTTCAGCTGAGATCTATTCGGATGAGGATTCAGAGGCTTCCAGTTTGAGGAAACAAGATCGGCTGAGAAATTGGCAAGGTGAGGTTGGATGTGGCGTGTTCTGTTTCTCTGATCATTCAGCATTCACCCCAATACCTGGCTCTGGGAGTGTTTTTATTAATAAGACCTTCTAAGATTCGTGCTACAGGAGAAGTGAACACTCGGCCAGAAACAGCCCCAAATCAGATATTGCCAAAAGCCATCAAGTCTCCGGTTTTGACTCAGTGGCCATCTGTTTTGTGTCTGAGTGCTAGGAAGGAATTGTACCCCAGCAGCTAGTAAAAAGTCAAGCTTTTCAGCCCAGGGTTTTCAGTTTATGCAGCTGGGAAGAACAGTCAGAGCTTCCACAGCCAACGGCAGAAAACTCCACCCAAAATGGTGTAGACATTCAAGCAGGGCAAGGCATGTATGAAATCAGCAGGTACGGTGGCAGGTAACAACATTGGGTGAAGCTACACCTGGGAGTCAGGATAGGATTCAGGAAGCACTTCTGCCCTCTGCCCTCAGCCCTCTGTCATTCTAGTGAGAGCTCTGACTTTAAGTTGACAAAGCTGTCAACCGTCTCTGAAACCCTCACTCATGATTCCAACCCTGGGACCTGAATTGTGCAACTTTATTGGTCACATGACCAGACACCAGTCAAATATACTTGCCATGGAAAATACCTCTGTTTATTGGGCAGGTTGTAACAATGTGGCTGCTGTCTCCAGGGAGCCTTGGGAGCTGCCTCCCAGCGGGGTCTCTTGAGATGCCCAAGGCAGTGGAATTCAAGGTGAAAGTGCACACGTCCTGTGTGCCTCACTTCCTACACAGTACATGTTCATCCTTTCCTCTCATACACTCAGCTTCTCTTCAGGGAAGGATTTAGGTCACTCCTTCACTTCAAGGTCCAATTTCCCTCTTGCCTAAAAGAAACAAGACTTGCCATGCAAAGGTACCACTGGAGACTTGCTCCTCACCTCTAACCCTGAGCATGGTGTGAGACCACAGTCAGTTATTCAGTCCACAAACATTCACTGAGAAATTTCTGAAAGACACGTCTTGATAGATGTTGGATCCAGGAATTGTCAAGACTAATGATATTCCTGTCCTTAAAGAGATGACTGTAGCAGAATCCAGAAAAAACAGAATTTCTCACAAGCAAATATATGTGAGGTAAGTTCCCATGACAACAAGGGGTGATGTCTGAGACAGTTCATGGAGGTGTGTGGAGATGGGATCAGACTCTCTGAGGAAGTCCACAACTGACTAAAGAAACATTGGTTGGGTCCAGGTGACCATCAGAACAGCAGCGCCTTGGGTTGTTCCTGTCATTGGCAACCATTTCTTGTCAAGAGTCTACTAGCCAATATTCTGGGTCCACATGTCCTCTGCCCCCCTGCTTGACTCTGTCTTTTGTTGTCTGACAGCCACTGACAGCATGTGTGTGGCTGGGCAGTGCAAACTCCATTGACACTCTATCTGTGGATACTGAAATAGGAATTTCATACAAAGAGTTCTACCCTGAAAAACCTCTTCAACACTACTCCCAACATCCCCCTCTAACACTGTTCAAAGTAGCAATTCCACCGAAATTCAACTTGAAGAACCAGTGAGTTTACTGGGATTCTTTACAGGAGTGTGAGTGGGTGCTTATTACAGGAGCACGGATGACTCAAGGCATCACTGAAGGGAATGCCCCCAGCATGGATGGAATGCTCTTCTTGTAGACAGCTGGCAAGGTCAGGAAGTCTCATCCCTGCCAGCAGTTTTTACTGCTTATATGACCTGGGGTGGATCTTGTAAGTTTCAGGGACTCCCTGAGACCACCACTTGTTTATTTTCTGAGACATGAGAGCCTCCCTCCAGATGGATAACGTTTATATTCAGGGTACATCACTACACAGCACATGTCCAGCTTGGTGCACAAGCTGCAGCATGCACACCCTGTCTTGGATGGTCAGAAGGGGAGGGACAGCAAAGTAGAAAGAAAGAAAGCAGCCAAAGACACACCCAGAGAGGAACCCATGCTGTGGGGTTCCAACAGACTTCTACATCTCTGGGAAGTGTCACCTGGAGCATCACAGCCCATGGTGATTCTGGGCTGTGGCTGTCCTCTAGGAACCGAGCTATGGCTGAGTATATGCCTTCTCCTCTACGGACCACTGTTTTCTCCTTTGCAAAATAAGCTTCAACTCTACCAGCTCTGGAGCATTGAGACGGGTTTTAACATGCACCCTGGCGAGATATCAGGCTTTCAGCACCATGGACAGGATGTGGCACGCCCTGAAAGGGGTTTATCTGACAACTGATCATCACTGAGAACACCCATGTGTTTCCTCAATCCCGGGGCTCCCTGTGAGCCTGAGGGGAGACATTGTCTCCTAAGGATGCAGTGCTCCCAGCTTCTGAGGCATAGCTGTGTGGGGCTCACATATTTCATACCCTCCACCCTTTCCTGCCATTCTGCACTGTCAATCAATGTTTTCATTTCTATGCTTTGATACCAGCATTCATTTATTGCAGGAGTACAGCAAGGCTGAATGGTCTGTGTTGTCAACACTGAGGTCTTGTGGTTTACTGAGTATCTATATGTGACCAGTCCCTGTGCTCTGCCCAAGCAGGGACCTAGAAGTGACAACTTGGTTGCTTAGGTTGTTATTCTTCACTTTCAGGTTAAGGCCTTTTTCAAGGAAGCAAACAAATATTTTCTTTCTAGAGTAGCTAATTTGAACAAATCTCTGGACCTACCAGCATTCCTACTCGGTGTATGATACGTCCTTTGTCTCTTGTCCTGTTGATTCTTCATATTCTTTTTGTAATTAAAAATAAAAAGGAGCGTGGCATTGTGGCACATTCCTTTAGCCCTGGCACTTGGGAAGCAAAGCCAGATGGGTCTCCATGAGTTCAAGCCCAGCTCTGTCTATATAGCATGTTCAGGATAATCCAGATGACATAATAAGACCAGCCTTTCCCAGGTGTCTTGTTGGAAAGCACCCAGTGGTGGTGTGCCATCACTGAGTTGATTTCCAGATGTCTGAAATGCTGTCTTCCAGCTCAGTCACCCACCATGCAGTCAGCAGAGTCAGTTGTTACAGGATCCAAGTCCACGTGATGGTTTTCCTGTTCCCTCAGTAAGGACAACAAGCCGCTCCCTTTAATTCCGAATTGTATCAGGTCATCAAGTCACCCACGAGGTGTGGGGAAATTCACAAATAAATACAGAGAGCTCTACTTTCCTGTCTGGTCCCAACAGAGAAAAGCCAGGGTCAACCTCTTTCTCCTTCTCTGTTGACCCCTCCATCTAACGCCCTCATTGCTAAGTTAGGTATTGTATCAAAATGTTATACACAGCCGATGTTTAGAGGAGTGGGAAACATATGCCATACATTTTGTGGCAAATAATATTGTTTCCGGGCTGCCAGAGATGGCTCAGTGGCTAACAGCACTCACTGCTCTTCCAGAGGACCCAAGTTCAATTCTCAGCAACCACATGGAGGCTAAATGCGCCTGTAATGCCAGCTCCAGTGCCACTACACCAACTTCCCTCATTTTTTTAATTTCATTTCTCTCTCCTTTTTAATTAGAAGACAACTGTATAGGAATCATTTCTAGTTGATTTTCTTGCTATCAGTACAGAATGGGTGAGGAAGAGAAAAATAAAATCATATTCTATATATTCTATATTAGAAAGACTTAAAAATTACCACTACTGGCCCAGAGTACTTCTTATAAAACAAAAATAAAAACAAAAAAACAACCTTAGCAATGAAGAGGAGAATGAAAAAGACCAACAGGGCTGTGTGTTATTTATTAGCTTCCCTTTGAAGGCCATTGTGTAGAATCCCAGCATCAATGGTGAATGGCCCTGACAGAATCACATCATTATTCCACTGATTTCCCTTCCACTTAAGATGCAGCCTCCAGTCCACTGGTAGAAAGCAGATACAGTTGCTAGGCAACCTCCCCCTCCTCCTGGAGGTTGGGAATAGAGGTTGATGTTGGAGGAAACAGGGTAGAATGTGTCCTGTGATCCAGCACAGCATGGCTGGGACAGACAACATCTGCAAACTCTATGTGTGCACTTTAATTCCCGACCAAAAAAAAAAAAAAAAGATTGAGTGTAACCGTGACTTATTTGCTCATTTGACTATTGATGGGAGAAGGTGAGGATGGATGGGGAGGATGGGGGTCGGGAAAGGCAGGCTGGCCTTTCAGAGTCCTCCTCCCACAATGAATAATTCATTCAATATCTTACACAGACAAAAGTTCAGGTGGAGAGGTCAATGTAAGTGATTTTCCCTCTGTAGAAGGCACAGAAGACATGGTCAGTTTTATTAACGAACAAAATATGACACTTGCTTTTTATTTTTCTCTTTTCCTCTTAAAATGTTTGGTTTTCAGATTTTATACCGCTTCCCTGAAGACCCATTCTGAGGAAATTGCAAGATAATGTTTGCAGTCAATCAGGCCCCTTGAGCCCATCACCTGTGCCTTCCCAGCCCAGACCTCTCCCATATCTGGAGGGGAGAGTGAGTACCATGGCCTTGAGGTGAGCAGCATCGATGTTCCCGTATCTGTCCACCTCCACAGGCTGGATCTTCATGCCCGCCATGTAGGCACTTGCTGGATTCGTTCCATGGGCTGACTTGGGAATGAGACAAACCTTGAGAACACAAGGAAGAGAGAAAGAAACAAAAATCATCAGGGTGTTTCAAGTTAGAGGGAGTCTACTAACCTGCCTAAGACACAAATTAGGCGCCATGTGTTTTCACTAAAGCTGGCCACTAGTGCCTTGAAATAGGCTGTCATCAGTGCTGTTATTGCAAAACAGTGTCCCCATGAGGAGTTTCCATTTGAATCCCAAACACTTTCCTAAAGATGTCAGAATGCCTTCCCCTATCCAGACCACTAAAGATGGCCTGTGCCTTTTCTAACCTTCTCTGAGATGTAATGTATGGAAAGCATCTCTAAGAATCAAGATCAGAAGTTGAACTCTAGGACTCCAATGCCACATCACAGCTTCAGCGGTGCTCTTAGCTGAACCAGGATAGACAGATAGATGACAATGACAGACATATCCCAGGGCTCCCTAGTTCAACACAACTGTGCCAGCACTTACTGGGATCACTCGGCTGAGAAAAATTTGTGTGAGGATCAAAAATTCAGCCTGAAAAAAGATCAACACCCGCCCTGTGTTCACATGACTCATTCATTAGTAACATTAGCACACAGAGAGAAAGTATTTAGTACCCACAGTACAGTACATAACTGACAAGATGGGGCATGGCTTCAGTTGAAGAAATCAAAGGGAGGTGTCTCAAGATTACAGACTACATTGTAGTCTAAAGATCTATTGAATTTCATTTTGGGATTTCAGTGCTAGGATGAACACAGTCCTCACACATGTTTGCCAGCTGCTCTACCTCTGAGGAACATACTCAGTCCCTGTTTTAATTTTTTGTATTGGGGGAGGAGGGGTAGGTATAGAGCACTGGACCCAGGGCCTCATGCATGCCAGGCAAGCAAGCACTCTACCTCTGAACTGCAGCCAACAAAGGATTTGAGTAGAGGTGGGTGGTCGGTGCAGTGCTGGAAATCCGGGTTCCTATCTCACTTCCTTAATTCTTAAATCTGGTATCCAAAAACAAAATAGTACTAAAACGATCCTTGCCGAGTATGTATGATTTGGGAAGTGAACACTAGATGGCAGCATTTACGAAGGCTGTTCTGAATCTAGCGGCATGCTCCCTCAGGTCACCCCATTGGCCCACAGACTCTCTGGTCATCTGGATTGCTTCATTTGAACCTCGATTGAGGAAAAGTGTTTGTCAATGCAATTACTAAATTACGTGAGAGATGAGGGTAAAAATGAAACTTTCTGACATTTGTTTGTGTCCAGCACTTACTGTTTTAAGCACTTCTTTTTCCAAGAGCAAATAAGGGCTTTGGGGACCCAACAGGCCCCCAAAGATGGACATGCATAAAAGTGTCCTTATATAAATACTTGCTTACGTATATACATACACATAAGAATATATTCTACTGATAAAAATTAAACACGAGGTGATTTTATCTTCACTGTAGTGAAAGGTCATGGAGTTTTCGTCTCATTTCTGTTCATCTCATTCATGCTTTCAACAACTATTTCTTTTTTAATTTTCTCCTAGATTTATTTATATTATTGTATATATATCAGTGTTTTGCTTAAATGTGTGTCTGTGAACTACCCATATGCCTGGTAGCCGCAAAGGCCATCAGAGGATATTGGATCTCTTGGAACTGGAGTTATAGATGGTTGTTAGCAAGCATGTGGGGGCTGCAGATCAAACTCTCGTTCTCTGCAAGAGCATCCAGTGTTCTAAACTGCCAAGCCATCTCTCCAGCTCCTCCACAACTATTTCTTAAGTACATTGTGGTCAAGGTATTAAGTGTGAGCCACCCTGTCTCAAATCAAAAACCAGTTCCAGCCAGAATGGCTAATCTCCCACATATTCTAAAAGTCCTTGGTGTAAAACCATTTGCAGCAAGGGATGGTGAGGGAAAGGGGCTTATCTTTGAGCCTGGGAACCTGAGTTTGATTCCCAGAATTCACATGATGAGAGGAGAGAACCAACTCCCACAAGCTGTCTTCAGACCTCCACATGCACACCCAAATATGTGCAGGCGGATCTCTCCACATTACAGGCCATCCTATCTCAAACAAACAAAAAAAAAGAAAGAAGAATGGGAAGGAGGAAGGAAGGAAGGAAGGAAGGAAGGAAGGAAGGAAGGAAGGAAGGAAGGAAGGAAGTAAAGAAAAGACAATACAGCCAGGCGCTATGATGAGATAAATGCCTGGAATTAATTCCAGCTACTCTGAAGGTAAAGACAGGAAGACCATGAATTCAACACCAACCTGGGCAATGTAGGGAGACCTCATCTTTTCTTCCCCAAGATAAAACAGACTTTTTTCTTTAACTGTTGTTACATACATACATGTATACATACACACAGAGGATATATTTCTAAATATGTAAACACAACCTGCTTGTATAATGTTACTTGTATGTGTGGGATGGGCTGACCAATAAGTATTGGATAACCATCTTCCTTGGGGAAGACGACTTCTCCCACTCTCGGGAATTTCTTAGTAGCCTGTAGTTCTTTGTCAAGGGTTGAGGTCTCATGAGTTTCCTCCCTCCCACTTTGGAATGTCTGTTGGTGTCCTCCTTGTTCAGGTCATGTTTAGGCAGCCATGTTGGTGAGACTTTGTAGGTATAGCATCTCTGGTATTTCTAGAAGACACAAACTCACAGCAAATTCCATTTCTCTCTCTCTCTCTCTCTCTCTCTCTCTCTCTCTCTCTCTCTCTCTTTTCTTTTCTTTTTCTTTTTTTTTTTTTTTTTTTTTTTTGAGACAGGGTTTCTCTGTAGCTTTGTGCCTGTCCTGGATCTCACTATGTAGACCAGGCTGGCCTCGAACTCGCAGAGATCCTCCTGGCTCTGTCTCCCGAGTGCTGGGATTAAAGGTGTGCGCCACCACTGCCCAGCTAAATCCCCCATTTCTTACGATCTTACCGTAGCTCTTACAATCTTTCCACCTCCACATCCACAGTGATCCCTGAGCCTCAGGTGCAGGAATGGTGCTGTAGATGTCTCATTAGGGACTGGGCTCCACAATGCTGCATTTTCATTGGCTGTGGTTCTCTGTAACGGTCTCCATCTATTGCAGAGAGACATTTCCTTCATGAGGGGTGAGAAGCACACTTACCTGTGGATACAGGGGGAATATTTAGAATATAGTTAGGGATTATGCTGGTTTAGTTAAGTGACTGTTGTGGGTTCTCTCCCAAGATCCATGACTTAACAAGCCCTGGGTAGCTGGTATGGTTTCAAGTACCGGGCATGCTTTCCCTCATTTTGAGCAGATCTGAAGTCCAATTAGAGAGCTGTTGGTTACCACCAAGGCATACACGCCACTACTGTAGCCTTAGGGTTATCATGCCATGCTGGTCATGGCTGTGGTTCATAGGTAGGCATCATAGCTGGGTAGGACTATTGGTTGCTTCCCTCCTTTGGAAGCTTGCATGGCTGACAGCCAATTTTCTTAAGCAGATAAAAATTTTTTTTTTTTAAATATCCCCTGAACCAGATGTGAAAGTGCATGCCTGCAACCCCTATGCTCTAGAGTTGATGAAGGAATTGGCAGTTCAAGGTTAGCCTGAGCTATGTTAGAGAGACTATCTCTCACAAGTGAACAAATAACAAAGCAAAACTCCCCAGAGACAGGTGATGCCTACAAAGTACACCAAGCCTAGCTTTATATGCACTCCTCTTTGTGTGTGTGTGTGTGTATGTGTGTGTGTGTGTGTGTGTGTGTGTGTGTGTGTGTGTGTGTGTTTTCCTTTAAACGGGAACCTGGGTGATTTGACTCACTAGAAGGGCTTTATTTGACTCTGGTGCCCGTTATCTTGAGTGAAAGACTGTCAGCCAAGCCACCAGCGACATTGTCCTCATACCTAGACTGGCTACTTTGAGCACTCCATAGACACCTCAAGGAAGCTACACAAAAATTACAGCTGCTTACGCTTGAAGAACAACTTCATTTCTAGTCGATATTGTGACTGTCTCAAAACAGCTTGCTTCACATTTTTTTCCATCACAAGGCTCAGTGAATTTTAGATGACCTGCTAGTCACTTTCACTCAGACTAGAAGGAAAGGACTTGGTCTAATGACCCAACAAAAGGCCTGTGGTTGGCACAAGAATAACTTCTCTTACATGAAGAACTCTGCCAGGATTGATACCAACAATCCTTCTAAGTGTGGTGATATATTATTTATACTGAAATGTGATTTTATTTGTATATTAATAAAGTTGCCTTGGGGTCAGAGCAAGCCATAGCAGAAGCTGGGGGGTGGTGGGTGCACACCTTTAATTCCAGCCCTTGGTAGGCAGAGCTAGGCAGATCTCTGTGTGTTCAAGGACACAGCCAGCATGGCAACACACATCTTTAATCTCAATACCAACCATAGGAGACCTGGAGGTCTGTACAGGCAGCGATGAGGAGGTCATGTGGTTGGGTTTACAACCAATGAGAAGGCAGAACAGAAAGTCTATAAAAAAGAGAAAAACACAGGAAGTAGGTCTCTTGCAAAGAGGAAAGACAGAGCAGCAGTGAAGGGTAAGGTTTTCAGCTCTCAGCTATTGCTCTGACCTCTTGGCTATTAACTCTGTATTTGGCTCTGTGTTTCTTATTTAACAAGATGGTTACATCTACATCTAAGGACTACTGTGATGGGTGTATATGCATAGCCACATCCCGTCTGTCTATATCAATGAGCTGTTTGGCTCATTAGCCAGCCGGAAGCTGAGTGAGTTGGCACACACCTGTAACACCAGGACTTGAATGATGGAGACCCCTAGCATCCAAGGCTTGAAGCTATATGCTGTTTTCTTAATTTCAAGTGTCTAGTCCTTTCTGTGAAGCTCCTGCTTGCTAGCCTGCTGTAACATAAAAAATAAAATAAAATTAGTGGGGGCGCAGGGGTTGCACACCTTTAATCCCAGTACTCGGGAAGTAGAAGCAGGCGGATCTCTGTGAGTTCGAGGACAGCCTGGTCCACAAAGCGAGTTCTAGGACACCCTCCAAAGCTACAGAGAAACCCTGTCTCAAAAAACCAAAAAATAAAAGAAAGAAAAATAAAAAAAAATTAAAAATTTTTTAAAATAAAATTAAAAGACTGCCCTAGGGCAAGTGCCCAGTGCTGGCAGGGAAAAAAAAAAATCTTTCCTGCCACACAGTAGATTCCACTAGCAACATCTCAGATTCCAACCCCCCGAAGGACCAGCTACACCCTTAATTCACCCCTTGAGTTACAAACTGGCCCCAGGGACCTCCCTACATGCCCCCCAACAGGCTATCCACAACTTTCTTCATCGGGAAGCCTCACTCTTCACCAGGAGCCAGGCTGGCCCTAACAAAAGCAGATGTTTGCATCTGGGCTTGAAGTGCATCAGAATATAATATGTCCCTTTGGCGTGCAGAGTATTTTAACCTAAAGGCCACTGAGAGCAAGCCATCCTGAAACAGTGAGTCAGGCAAGCACAGGAAAAGCTTATTAATCTAGGACTTACTTTGGTTTGAGCTATACACACACACAGCCCTCAATAATACACTTGACAGCCTACCTCCTTTACCCAAACACACCAATACCTATATCCCTCTCCAAAAAAAAAAAAAAAAAAATACACTGACCATATATGCCTCTCTGAATAATGAGTTAAGTTTCTCCTCTAAGTGTGATCAAGCTAGATAGCTTCTATTCACATATATTCCCAATGTATCTAATTATGAGGAATAGAAAGGCAGATCTGGCCTGAACCAATTCTGAATGCATATGCAGTAAAGCAAATTGCCCTCCAAGCAAATGTTCTGGCAGAATTCCCCTATTCATCATCTAATGCCTGTGCACAATCAGGCATACATATGGTTAAAATCAGATGCATTATAGGAAGGGACATGTGCCGCAGGAAAAATGGTTATATGGCTAAATCTGTCAATCAAAGCAGAGAACCACCCTCATGACACCCCTTAGTAACCAAACTCCTCCTCCTCTCAAACCCCATAAAAGGAAACCCCAAACAATAATAGAGCCCTTGCATATCCTCCTTATGTGGCCAGTTGTCAATCTGGAAAGCAAGTCCTCTAATCGGTACTATTGCTTCTTTTCCAATCTTTGTGTGTGAGCCAATTCTTTGGATAAAAGGATAAGAATCTGGAAACACTCCACCAGACCCTGAGCACTGGTGACAGACAATAAGGCTGAGGTTTTCCCTTTGTTATGAAAATTTATCTCTATAAATGAGATGAGCATTTATAGAGGGCATCTCAGGGTCCCTCTTTTTTTTTTTTTTTTATCAAGACAGAGTTTCTCAGTATAGTTTTTTGGTGCCTGTCCTGGATCTCACTCTGAGGCTGGCCACAAACTCACAGAAATCCACCTGGCTCTGCCTCCCGAGTGCTGGGATTAAAGGAGTGTGCTGGTACCACCCGGCCCTCAGGGTCCCTCTTAAGGCCCATCAATAGGGAGGGCTGCAACTTAAATCTGCAGAACAGACCTTTCTGAACAATCCTTCTCACCATACTTTCCCTCATCAACTTCCCAGTTGCTTGCTTCCCCGGTCCCCTGTGTGTAGCTTGAGATACTTTAGAAACCCAAATTTCTAACCACATTTTTGCATTACATCTGGGTATTTCCATATGTTCCAGTGAGATGCTGGTACTAACAAACCAGTTTGGTATTGCTGTCTTACGTGGCTGCAGCTTCTCCGACACTTGTCCTCAATCTTGGCTGTACCTAGCTCCCCCTCATTAACTTGAAGACAATCTGGGCTCTGTGCCCACATGTGCCTGACCTGTTCATCGTCTTATAAAGGATTTAAATCCACACCAATGAGATGGCTCAGCAGGTAAAGGATCTGGCCACCAAGACTGCATTCTGAGCCCCAGGATCCACATGGGGGAAAGAACTAACTCTTACATTGTCCCCTGACTTATCAAAGCAGAGTGCATGCCCCTCACCCCCACGAGCGCGCTTTTACACACACCCACCCACACACACACACACACAAAGCAACATCATTTTATTTTTATTCTTTATAAAACTAAGATAAAGTTTCTAAATCCAAAGTGCCTGAATTCTAAAACATGCAGAGGAGACCTGTGTGCTCTTCCAGAGGTCGTTTATGTAGAGATCATGGGCCACCCATGTTTTATTTGCTTTTTTCACAAGCTGGCCACGGAGTGACCTTTGAAGTTGACTCCCTGGGACCTGTTGGTGTAAAGCTCTGACCATCGAGTACTGAATTACACCACAGGCCAGCAGCAGCCAGGACACCTTATGTGGAGCTGAGATGGGTCAGAGAAGTTGAGGGAACATGGGAAGGAGACCCTCACTCCAGAGCTCTGTTGAAGCCTCTCTAGCTGAGAGTCAAAAATTCCGGCACAATTAACAAAATTTGCTGTGAAGAGACAACATCCCTTTTACATATATATATATATATATATATATATATATATATATATATATATATTTATAAATAGGAAAGGGAAAATAGGAATGAATCCTTTCCCACATTTAAACCAGCAATTTTCTGGGAGTTCCACAATAAGCCTGTAAAAATGTCTTAATTGCCTTATGCATCCCTTGTGGCCTCAGTTTTATCGGCTATAATCTTATCCAACATACTAAGGGACCACTCTGTGATCTTTTTATAGGACTCAGGGTCACAGGCTGTGACCCAATAAGCCAGGTTCAGTCATCTGTCCTGGATAAGCCAAGTAAAAGAGCCAAATTAAGCCAGGCAGTGGTGGCACACACCTTTAATCCCAGCACTCGGGAAGCAGAGGCAGGCAGATCTCTGTGAGTTTGAGGCCAGCCTCGTCTGCAGATCAAGCTTCAGGACAGGCTCCAAAGCTACACAGAGAAACCCTGTCTCGAAAAACCAAAAAAAAACCCCAAAAACAAAAAAGAATCAAATCGATGGTGAAAATATGGCCATATTGGGAAGGAAGACAAAGACCCAATGACCCCTACAAGTCCATCTTGTAAGGTTTAAATAGAAGGCAAGAGATATGCATGACTAAACAGTCCAGCCAAGGTGGTCCCACCCATCATTGTCTCAGCTCCAACTCTTTCCGGTGAGGTCACCTGACTAGTTGTAAATCTCCAAGAGGCAAATTACTCCTCAGGCTGCCCTCCAGTGCTTTCTTCCTCCAGTTAGTGGGTCTGTAGTTTGAGTAGACTGACAGCCAAAGAAAGGGGCACACCTGTTTAAAAATCACCGTGCAGCGTGAGAGAGAGCCCCTGGAGCACTCAGTCCTAAATGGTGTGTCTTCATCAAACTCCTCCTCTCGGGGTTCAGGGAACTGTGTGGAAGAAGGGGTAGACTGTAGTAAGACCCAGAGGGCATGGATGATATCAAGGAAACGTGTCTTCAGACACAACAGGACTTACAGAGACTGTGGCAGCGTGCACCAGGCCTACCCAGGTCCAAGCCAGATGGGACCCAGCACTGAGAAGGGAAGCAGACACAAGCTCCCATCCTTAACCAGGAAGCTCTCTCCAATGGATAACCACTCACAGGAAAAAAATCGTTTCTTCAAGGGAGTCTCACTGCGTGTGCAAACCACACTTAAGGGCAGGCTCCATGCCCGGCAGTAGATGGCCAACTAAGATGAACTCAAAGGTATTTTTGGAGATTTTTTCATCTCATATTATTTTGTTTGGGTATTCTTTATTTTACTGGTTTTTGCTTATACATTATGGTTTCCAATTTTGTGTTTTTATGGGCGTGTGTGTGTGTGTGTGTGTGTGTGTGTGTGTGTGATGTGTGATGTGTATGTGTCTGCATGTGTGTGCTTCTCAGGCTCCTTTCTTTTTTCATTTTGTTTTACTCTCATTTACTTGTTCTATTTGTCTGTTACTTTTAAAGAGAGTTATGGTTGGAAGGGTAGAGTTGTGGGGGCGATCTGGGAGGAGATGGGGGAGGGGACACCATGATCAGAATGTAGTACACAAAAAAGTTTTAATAAAAAGTGTTTTAATTTATTTTTGTGTATTATGTGTCTGAGTATATGCATGGATGTTTACCACCTGAGTTCACGGATGTCTGGAGAGATGACAGATCCCCTGGAGGTGGAGTTACAGAGGGTTGTGAGCTACCATATAGGTGCTAGGAACTAAACCCAAATCCTCTCCAAGAGCAGTAAGCGCTCTTAACCACTGAGCTATCCTCTAACCTAAAGAGACAGCAGGTGTTTCTTTAGAATATCTTAGTTTTCTGCCAGGAAGACTGGTTATTTTACCAAAAAAGAAAGGGAAAAAGTTCCCTAGCAAATGTTTGATGTTTTACATTTTTTTCTTTAATTACATTTATTTATGTGTTTGTGTGTGAAGCTCCAATTCTTTTTTTTTATATGACTTATTTGTATGAATGTTTTGCCTGTATGTATATACGTCTGTGCTGCATGTCCATGACCGGTGTCTGGATCCTGTGGAACTAAAGTTACAGACAGTTGAGCGTCACCACACGGATGCTTCAAGTCATCTGTGTTCTCCTAAAGAGCAGCAAGTGTTTCTTACTGCTGAACCATCTTTCCAGCCACTGAAGCTGGGATTCTTGACTCTGCTACAGAAGAGAATTTCAGGAAGAGCCAGGAGGGAGTGGAATTGAAGTTTCTTAAGAAGGGATTTTAAAATAGCTCAAGCATGGAGGTTGTAAGAAAAAGAGGAATTTAGGGAAAGATTAGCACATACCCAGGTATGGGCAGGGCTTCTCAAAAGAAAACCTAGCATAAACAGTCTTCCAGTATCCATGTATATGATTTTGGTGGCTTCTAGAGTTATATCTCAAAAGACTGGTTAGGACAGGAAATGATGTCTCACACCTGTAATCTAAGTGCTGGGAAAGCTGAGACTGGAGGATTACTATGGGTTCAAAGCCAATACTGGGGCTACGTAAAGAGTTCCAGAACAGCCTGGGCCACAGACTACAACTCCTAATCCTGGAAATTTTTCTGACTCAATGGAGACAGTTAGGTACATATGAGAAAACAACACTTGGAACATTAACCATGTCTCACAGTTCTGGAAAGGAGAGCAGGGCATGCATACACAGACTAGGGAGAAAGCCTCAGGGATACACATGGTGCCAACTGTTGAGAGTAAGTTCCCTGGACACCAAGCATAGAATCATTGGTAGGATCTGGCATGCTGCAAGAGGAAAAATGCAATGCAAAATGTGGGGTGGGTAGATCCATCTTTACCATACACAGGAGCTTACATGACTGGAAGAAACGTGGTACAGTAGGATGGGAAAAGAGTGATTTGTCAGAGTCTGCCTTTTACAGAGAGTGAGACATGGGCCCCTCTTGTAGAAAAGGGAACTGTATAAGAATATACCTTACAGACACGAAAGAATTGTCTGGGTTTGAATATTGTCCTTAAAGCACTGTGCCCACGTCTATTACTTTTTAACTTTGTAACTGCAGGTAGCTGCCAGCTGATGTAAATGCTCCAAGAGCAGGATGTGTCTGGCTTGATATTTAGTTAGGCCTGCAAAAATGCTGGACTCTATGTGTAGAATAAGGTTATGCAGGGGGTGGCAAGGTGTATTTGAAGATGCATAAAGGGGAACAATGTGGGTTTTCATACTGATCATGGTGTATTCCTTAAATAGTGATGTATTTCTTTAAAAAGAAGAAGAAGAAGAAGAAGAAGAAGAAGAAGAAGAAGAAGAAGAAGAAGAAGAAGAAGCCAATAATAAAGCTGTTCATGTAACCCTGGTTAAAACAACAACAACAAAAACCCTCTGTTTAAGTATAAGTAAAGACAGCCTGAGCTATTTAGGACCACTTGAGTGCCAGCACTTAGTGGTCAAAAGTTTTCCTTGAGCCAATGCTCCTTCCCCACCTCAGAACATGAACCCCAGCCGAGGCTGGACCCCAGCATCCATAGAAGATATAAAATACCTGAGTGAAGGAGGTAGTCTTGAGGGAAACAAATGTATGTATCTCTTTAGTCATTAAAATAGAATTCCAAGGTAATGTTCTGGCTTATGTAGTTCTGAAAAGGAATATCAGAAAGCCACTCAGGTAAATGACTTCAGGGACCACTTGTGTTTATTTACACCATCAAGCACTGTTGACCCTTGAATCATTCATTGTAAAGGTTCTAAACTATTCCTCAGCCTCTAAGGTCAGGATTGCTTCCTTTCAACAAAAAAACTTTTTTTTTTTGTTTGTTTGTTTGTTTATCAGGGTTTCTTTGTGTAGCCCTGGCTGTCCTGGAACTCACTCTGTAGACCAGGCTGGCCTCGAACTCAGAGATCCACCTGCCTTTGCCTCCTGAGTGCTGAGACTAAAGGTGTATGCTAACACACCTTGTTGAAAAGACCGTTTTTTAACAAGTCTCTTCATGCCAAAAGGGAGGTCCAGACTGAGCTGGAATATGCCTTTTCTACCCACAGCTGCCCAGCTTGGAACCTTAATCTCCGTGACATGACATTTCCAGAGCTCAGACATGCAGCAGAGCCTGCTGGAGACACAGAATCCACATAAGTTAACAAACTGGACTTGTTTTCATCTTTGCTTGTTTTTTGTTCAATTCTTAAGTGGGGTTAGCACTCTGACTTGTTCTTTTACGCTCCTATGGAGAGAGTAAAGCAAGCTGAGTTCAGGCTAATGTTTAAGTGCCTATTTATTTAGTGAAATAGGGGAAAGGGGGCTATGCCACTGGCTCATCCTGATGACTCAAGTCCTAGGATTGTGCCCAGGGCAGAATGACAGTAATCCACTCCCCATTTGGATACTGCGAGATGAGTTTGGGGAGATTTTTTACATCTTGTTTAATACTGAGATGACTAGCCATCAAATCATCACTACATACAGCTCCCTTCCATGTTAGCTGATAATGAAGATATGCATTAGGATTTAGAGGTAAGAAAAATGTCCAAGTGTCCTGCCCTGTCTCCCTGGCATCACTTATTCCATACCTGACATTACTCAGGTTTGCCGTAGCCCCCCGGATCTTTGGAATGATACAGCTTTTGCCATTCTGCATCCTGTGGTACTTATGACAAGATCTGAGCCCAGCAAATGACCTCAAAGGTCTTGTTCTAATTACATCATGTTGAGTCACCCACGTTAGGAAAGCGTGCTGAAAGCAAACAGAAATAGTAGCCTGTTCAAATATTTGGCAGTGTGAAGCTTAACACATTGGAAATATAAGAAAAAGAAGAGTAATGAAAATTCATTTGTACCTCAATGTTATTATTCTCTTAGCATATATTAATTATACATAGTAATAGGTTCATCTGGACATTTTAATAAGTGGATATAATGCATTTTGACAATATTCACCTTCATTACTTCTTCTTGTCCTGCTTCTACTCAATTATCCAACAAGTCTGGCTTCCACGTTCATGTGTCTTCTTTTTATTATATTTGTATCTATTTGTGTGTGTGTGTGTGTGTGTGTGTGTGTGTGTGTGTGTGTGTGTGTCCAGGGGTGGCACACATGTCACAGCTGCACATGGAGTTCAGAGGACTTTGTGGGGTCAATTCTTTCCATCCACTTTTGTGTGAGTTCCAGGGATTGAACTCATCCCTCAGGCTTTTGTGGCAAGGGTCTTTACCCATTGAGTCAGCCTTCACTTCCCTTTCTAAAGATCCACCTGGTTTTATTAGGATTGCTCAAATGAGCATGGATGAGGGAACGTGGGCTAGCTACACCATTGAAGACATTTTCTCCCTCTCCTCCCAGTAGGCATTACCTGCTAATGGGTCTGCAGGGAGGAGTGGGGTCTCAGAAGCCCCTCTCTCATCTGTGATATGATGTGATGGGCTCAGCCTTGTAGAAGTGATTGCAGGCTCAGTGAGTTCCTGGGTGCAATGGAGGATAGTGCTCCACACCATTCCACTGCTTCTTCTGGCTCTTACATTTATGCTGTCCCCTCCTTGACAATGTTCTCTTGGTGTAGAGTATCCTTCATAGAAGACAATTAGGACACTGGTTTAAGCCAATAGAAAGTCTTTGTTAGCTGGGCGGTGGTGGCGCATGCCTTTAATCCCAGCACTCGGGAGGCAGAGGTAGATCTCTGTGAGTTCGAGGCCAGCCTGATCTACAGAGCGAGTTCCAGGCCAGTTAAGACTGTTATATAGCAAAATCTTGTCTCAGAAAACCAAAGAAAGAAAAGAAAATCTTTGTTAGTGGGCCAGAGACTACACTGGGTATTTAGGATCCACAAGCTTTTCTCAGGGTAAGCTTTTAAGAACAAAAACCATATTCTGGGTTGACACATTTCAGTTAACAAGAACAGCTAACCAGAAGTAGAACTATAGAAGCAAAAAAACCAGGGGAGTGCATTTAGAGACTTTCCCAGAACTCTGGACTTTGCTGGATTAGATCCTTGTTTTGATTTGGCAGGTGGTGCTATCTACATGCTGAATTTTATGGCCTGAATGGCACTTCTATCATGGTGTCAGTTGTGCTAAGGTCTGGGGGCCTGTTACACTCTGAGGCTTGGAGGAAGTAGATGTCCTATTTAAAGCTGAATATTCAGCACTCATGTTTTCTTATCATTTTGACCAGCTATGAAGTCTCTGCAGTAACCACTGTCCACTACAAAGAGAGAAAACATATACAGTGATAAGATACCTGGATGTGCACAAACATTTCCCCTTAACAAAGCAACAGTAATAACTCAAAATTATTGTATTTTACAAATGAGGGTCAGAGATAGCGCAAGGTTAATCAATTTGCTGCAATGTACACTTTCAGAAAGCAGAAGACATGGGACTCAGCCAAGAGGACTGAGAGCTGAGCTGCAGAGAGCATTGCTTAGAGCAGCGCCCTCACTCGGGCAGGAATGGGAACATCATCTGTGTGATATTTTCATTACAAAAAAACCCACTGTGTTGTATTATAAAAAGCTTCTTTTTTCCACACCTAAAACTTTGGCCTACTGTGGTAGCACACACATAATTTCAGTGCATGGGGAATGAAGACAGAAAAATCAGGAGTTCAGAGTCATCTTCAAACACATAGTGAGTTTGAAGCCAACCTGAGCTACATAAAAGCCTGCCTCAAAAATCTAAAATAAGAACAACAATAAAAATAGAAACAATGGACCCTCTGAGACTACAACTGTTCCCTGAGACAGAGCCTGCCAGCACCTGATTGGACTAAGAGGTGAGTCTCTATCCTCATACCTGAACACCACAGCCCCTAGGCTTTGGGCACAGGGGTACAACCCTGCTCCCCTACACCCCCACCCGTTGCAGTCCCAGTTTCAGGCCAGTCGGCAGGCAGACCTACTACAGACAGGTCAGACTGCCACCATCCCCCACCAGACCCTGTAACCCACAAGCCCCACCCCTCACAACTCACCCATGACAAGATTGCAGCTACTCCCTGAGACAGAGCCCAGGAGCGTCAACTGGACTAAGAGCTGCCCCTGAGACAAAGAGTCCATCAGCACCGATTAGACCAAGAGCTCCCACTGGACCAAGAGTATTGATCAGACCAAGGGAGGCTCCCTCTGAAACAGACACCACTTGTACCAAGTGGGAAAAGAGATGGGTAGACGCCAGTGCAAAAATACAGTCAACAACATAAAAACCAATATGGCTCCATCAGAACCTACATTTCTTCCTACAGAAGAAATCCACCTTAAAAATGACCTTAAGGTTCCCCGCTTCTCTCTTTCATCTCTCTCTGTCTCTCTTCCTCTCTCTCTCTCTGTCTCTCTCTCTCTTCTCTCTCTGTTTTTCTCTCTCCCTCTTTCCCCCTCTCTCCCCGTATCTCCCAATAAAGCTCTAGAAAGGTTAAAAAAAAATGACCTTAAGAAGATGATAGAGATCTTTAAAGAGCAAATGAAAAATTCCCTTAAAGAATTCAGAACAAAAAAAAGTAAAACAAAAAATGGGAAGAAATCAGTAAATCCCCTAAAGAAAGCCAAGAGGGAAACAATTCAAGATTTGAAAACTGAAATCGAGACAATAAAGAAGACACAAACTGAGGTAATGCTGGAAGTGGAAAATCTGAGTAAATGAACAGGAACTACAGATACAAGCATAACCAACAGAATGTAAGAGATGCATCAGCGGATCTCTGGCATTGAAGATATGGTAGAGGAAATAGCCAACACTAAAGCCAACAAAGTCATGACCCATAAATCCAGTTATACTGAACTTGATAGAAGAGAAAGTAGGAACTAGTCTTGAATGCATTGGCACCAGAGTTCACTTCCTAAATATAACACCAGTAGCACAGACACTGAGAGCAATCATTAATAAATGGGAGCTCCTGAAACTGAGAAGCTTTTATAAAGCAAAGGACACAGACAATAAGACAAAACGACAGCCTACAGAATGGGAAAAGATCTTCACCAACCCTACATCTGACAGAGGGCTGATCTCCAAAATATATGAAGAACTCAAAAAGCTAGACTTCAAGATACTGAACAATCCAATTTAAAAGTGGGCTCCAGAGTTTAACAGAGAATTCTCAACAGAAGAATCTCAAATGGCTGAAAGGCATTTAAGGAATTGCTCAACATCCTTAGTCAGCAGGGAAATGCAAATCAAAACAACTCTGAGATACCATCTTACACCTGTCAGAATGGCTAAGATCAAAAACACTGAAGACAGCTTATGTTGGAGAGGATGTGGAGAAAGGGGAACACTCCTCCACTGTTGGTGGGAATGCAAACTTGTACAGCCACTCTGGAAATCAGTATGGCACTTTCTCAGAAAATTGAGAATAAGTCTCCCTCAAGACCCAGCTATACCACTCTTGGGCATATACCTAAGGAATGCTCAATCTTACCACAAGGACACATGCTCAACTATGTTCATATCAGCATTATTCATAATAGCAAGAAGTTGGAAACAACCTAGATGCCCATCAACTGAAGAATGGATAAAGAAAATGTGGCACGTATACACAATGGAGTACTACTCAGCAGTAAAAAAACAATGATATCATAAAATTTGCAGGCAAATGAATGGAACTAGAAAATATCATCCTGAGTGAGGTAACCCAGACTCAGAAGGATAAACATAGTTTGTACTCATAAGTGGATACTAGATGTGAAGGAAGGGATGGCCAGACTGCAACCCACAGCTCCAGAGAGGCTAGCTAACAGGGAAAGTCCCTAGGAGGTACACATGGATGGCCCAGAGAAGGAGAAGTGGATGAGCAGACTGGGAGTGGGGATGGGTAGTGGAGGGCAAGGAGTGGGGGATGAGAACATAGGGAAATAGGAGGGTCAAGCTGGAACAGGGACAGAGTGGGAGGGCAGGGAGGAAGATGCCATGATAGATGAGGACATCATGGGAATAGGAAGAGGCAGGGTGCTGGGGAGGCTCTCAGGAATCCACAAGGATGATCCCACCTGGGAGTGTTGGCAGTGGTCTAGAGGGTGCCTGGACTGGTCTACTCTGGTGACTGGTCTAGTGAATACCCTAACCATCATCATAGAGCCTTTGTCTAGTGACTGATGGAGACATGGGACATTGAGATCATGATGGGAAGAAGTGCAGAGATGACCAGCCACACTAGTGGAAGCCCATGAACTGTAGACTGGCTGTGGAGCTCCCATGGGACTGGAGTAGGTCCTCTGGATACAGAAGATGGTAGTTTGGCTTAAACTGTTTGAGGGGCACCCAGACAGGGGGGTCGGGATCCATCCCTGATGCACGCACAGGCTTTTGGGAGCCCAGTGCCTGTGGTGTGACACTTTGCATAGCCTTGGTGCAGTGGGGAGGGGCTTGGACTTGCCTAGACTCAGTGTGCAGGGCTCTGCTGACTCCCCATGGGACACCTTGATTTGGGGGTTGTGGGATATGGGATGGCTTGGGAGGGAGTGCTGGAGGATGGGAGGAGGGAGAAGATGGGATCTGTGGGTGGTATGTAAAGTGAGTAGAAAATTTCTTAATAAAGAAAAAAAATAGAAACAATGTTTTGAGTGTAGCTGGAGACCTTCTCTCCAGCCCCCAAGCCCTGTTAATCCAACAGCCCACTTATAAAATAAACACACAGACACTTATATTATTTAAACTACTTGGCCATTAGCTCAGGCCTGCCATTGTCTAGCTCCTACTCTTATATTCAACCCATTTCTATTAATCTATACTTTGCCATGTGGCTCATGGCTTACTGGTACCTTACATCTTCCATGTCCTGGCAGCCGCTGGTAGTGTTCCCTCCTGCCTTCCTGTTCTCTCTAGTCTCCTCTCTCTTAGTCCCGCCTGTACTTCCTGCCTGGCTACTGACCAATCAGTGTTTTATTTACCAATGAATCATCCACAGCATTTGAGGCTAACCTGGTCTACATAGAAAGCCCCAGGACAGCCAGAGCTCTATACAGAAGCCCTGCCTCAAATTTAAGTCATTAGTTGATTAATTAAAATAAAAACAATACAAATTCAACAACAACAACAAAATAACACAAAAGAAAAAAAGGAATAATACAAGAAAAAAAATCAATTTTTTTTCCTTTTGTGTGCACGTGTGGGTTTTGGTGTGCAAGTGTGGGTTTTGGTGTGCAAGTGTGGGTTTGGGTGTGCATGTGTGGATGTGTGTACACATGTACCACAGCACACTTGTGTAAATCAGAGAACAATTTGCAGGAGATACTTCTCTTCTGCTACCATGTCAGTCCATGGGATCAAACTCGGATTGGCAGGTTGGCAGCAGGCACCTTAATCCCTGAGTCATATCACAGGCCACAGGTAGAAACAATTTCCCACTGGCTCTACAGATGGAGCACTGTTTTATGGCCTGGATGAGAGTGTCCCACACAGGTCCACGTGTTTGAACAGCTGGTCTCCAGTTGGTGGCTGTCTGTACTTATAGGAGGAACCTCAGTGGAGGCAGTGAGTTACTAGGGGTAAGATTTGACGTTCTCTAGTCTAGCCCATTTCCTGACTGTTCTATGCTTGCCAAATGCAGACACATCACCAGCCACCTCACCCTTCTGCTAACATGCTTTTGCCACCACAATGGACTGTATCCCCTCCAACCATAAGCCAAAATATGTACTTCCTCCCTTAGATGCTTTTCGTCAGGTGTTTGGTCCCAAGAAAAGTAATTGATACAGATTGGGGCTGAAAGTGGGACCACATGGTGGTAAAACTGACCACGTGGTTCTTAGGCCTGTGAGAGGAACGTGTGCTATAGTGTATTTAAAAATGGTGGTAGGCAACCATGGCAGGTTGGAGCCAAGCGGCCCCAGAAAGTCACACCGCACAACAGAACTCACATGGAGGGTTTATTGGGGAGACAAGAGCTGAGGAGAGAAGAGGAAAAAGAAAGGGCAGAGAAGGGAGCAGAGAAGGGGGCAGAGACCAGTCTTTGGGGGTAAGGGCAGTGGAAGAAAAAGAGACAGGAAGTGGACAAAGCATGCCTTTTGCAAGGAAACGTAGCGATAAACACAGGAGGTATAAAGGCAATACAGACCCCATCTAAGGGTAGAGCCACCATCTTATACCTCCTGCTGTGCTCAGTTCCAGAAGGGACCTCAGGAATGTGCCATGACAGCTGGAATAGCTACAGGGCACTGTGCTCCTGCAGATGCTCTGTTTACAGTTTACGGCCCTTGAAGATATCCAGATAATCCTGCTGAGCAGTCCAGATAATCCTGCTGAGCAAGTCGTGGTTCCCCGCCAAAAGTACAACCCAAGTTTCCTTTCCTTTCCTTTCCTTTCCTTTCCTTTCCTTTCCTTTCCTTTCCTCTCCTCTCCTCTCCTCTCCTCTCCTCTCCTCTCCTCTCCTCTCCTCTCCTCTCTCCTCTCCTCTCCTCTCCTCTTCTTTTCTTTTCTTTTTTTCTTTTTTTTGGTTTTTCGTGACAGGGTTTCTCCAGGTTGGCCTCAAAGTCACAGAAATCCACCTGGCTCTGCCTCCCGAGTGCTGGGATTAAAGGCGTGCACCACCACCGGCCGGCCCAAAAATATATTTAAAACAAAAGTATCTATTTATAATATATATGTATATAATATTTAATATATTATGTATCATATATACACATACACACATGCTATATATGTGTTTTTGCTTCCTGAGTGCTGGGACTAAATGAAGACAACAAGAGACAGAAATTAGCTACTTAGTTCAGGGTAAAAAGACTCCAAAGAATAGTAATGAGTTTATTTCTAAACTAAAGCCAGGTATGTCTTTGGACCTCTTATTCCCTTGTATGCGTGTCATGTATATGACTGACATTATGTAAAAATCAGATTAAGGATTTGTTTTAATGTTGCTGGAAAGTTAGGCTGTGTTTAGTTTTCCATGGGTAAAGATGACAAATGCTTCCATTTCTTCTAATGACCTTGTTTTTGCATCTCCTATGATATTCTGAAAGGTTTTCTGCATCAGCTGCCATTATGGGAGCCTCACTGGACTTGTGATAATTTGCAGGGACAGTGAGAGCTCTGTGGTGTTCTGATTACATCGGTGCCTTCACAGGCCTGGGTCTTGGGCTGTGACGTTTCTCTGCATTTCTGTGTGATACACCATACTCTCCTCTTCCTCTTTCCCTAGCTGCAGAGTTGCCCGTTGATTTTTTTCCTCAAGTACTTAGCCCTGTGGATCATGTGATTGGGAGGAGGAGAATTCCATTCCTCCATTTGAATAAAATTCTGGGGAAGTCCTTTCTTTGGGAGAACAGGCTTTTGTTATGAAGAAAGTTCTTGGCAAACTGGGTGTGGTGATGCAGGACTGTGATTCCAGTGTTGGGCTGGTGGAGGCTGGAAGATCTGGAGTTCAAGGCCGGTCTTGGGTATACCCAGAACTGGAGGCCAACTGGGTTATATGACACCCTACTCAAAAAGGACAAAAAAAGGAGGAGGAGGAGGAGGAGGAAGGAAGAAAGAGGGGGAAGGAAGAGGGGGAAGAAAGAGGGGGGAAGGAAGAGGGGAAAGGAAGAGGGGGATGGAAGAGGAGAGAAGGAAGAGGGGGAAGAAAGAATAGGAGGGAATAAAAAGAAGAGGGAAAAGACGGGAAAGAAGATAAGAAAAAGAGGGGAGGAGAAGAGAGAAGGGAAGAGAGGAGAGAAAAGAGGAAAGGAAGGGGAGAGGGGAGGGGAGGAGAAAAGGGAGGAAAGAGGGGAAATGGAGTAGACGGTCCATGCATGCTTCACCTCGGTTCTCTTGATCTGTTCCTGTTAACAGAGAGGTATTTCTCAAATCTTCAACCTGAAACCTGGTGTGGTCCCTGGAAGTTAAAGCCCTTGTAAGTGTGGGAGCCTCCCCACCCTCACCCCAAGACCATACTCCCTTCAAATCAGACCAGCAACTCACCAAAAGTATCTTTTATACATTCTTACACGTTTGTAGTTCCAAAAGTTTCTATTTTGATTAAGTGGATCTTGCTGAATTTCTTTGAATTGGCCTTGTCTTTGTAAAAATTGAAGTGTATTTTTCTCTGTGATCTCAGTTTTCAAAGATCTCTCTCTCTCTCTCTCTCTCTATCTATATATATATATATATATATATATGTGTGTGTGTGTGTGTGTGTGTGTGTGTGTGTGTGTGTGTATAATAATATATATATAAAATAGTAATTGGTTTTTCTGGCCACCAAGATGGCTCACCCAGTAAGGGCATTTGCTGTGCAAGCCTGACAACCCATGTCCTGTCCCTAGAAGATGGAAGGAGACAATTGTCTCTACAAGGTCTCCCTCTGACCTCCCCACATGTGCTGTGACATATGAGCACACACACAATAAATTGTCTTTTGAGGCAGGGCATCATCACTATAGCTCTGGTTGGCTTGAAATTCACTGTGGAGACAGGGTGGCCTGGAACTCACAGAGGTCCCCCTGCCTCGGCCTCCCGAGGGCTGGGACTAAACAATGACAGTGGGAGATAGAAATTGGCTATTCTACTCGAGAGGTGGTGGTGGTGGTGGTGGTGGTGGTGGCACACGCCTTTAATCCCAGCACTGGAGGCAGAGGCAGGTCTACAGAGCAAGATCCAGGACAGGAACCAAAACTACACAGTGAAACCCTGTCTTGAAAAACAACAACAACAAAAAAAAAAAAAAAAAAAAAAAAGAAGAAGAAAAAGAAGAAAAGAAAAAAGAAAGAAAGAAAGAAATTGGCTACTCAGAATAAGAAGACTCCAAAGAAAAGTAATCAGTTTTTTTTCTAAGCTAACATCAGAAATATCTTTGGACCTCTAGGCAGACTTATCTTTTCCAGAAGCCAATAACGCCAAAAATATTTGGGGGTTCTGACCTCTTACCTGATTCCTAAGTGATTTTAGGAGGGAAGTTTAGAAAAACTGGTCAGAAGAATGGACTGTCTGGCCTGGGTGGAGACCTGCCATTCCAGTTAGTTCACTTTGGCTAAGGACCACCTCAGGGAAGGTGTACTCACCCTAAGCCATGCTGAAGAGATAGGCAGAACAATTGGTCCTTGAATGAGATACTGGACTTTGCTTCCCCAGAATCGAATCCCTACAGGCTCTTTGCAGTACCTTGTGACTGCAGCCATATAAGGTTGCAACTTTGCCTTTTCTTCTTTCCCCTCTGTAAGCAAGCTTTCTCTGACATCTTGGGCTTCCATACTCTCTAAAGCTTCCTCCCTGCCAAATGGATGCTTGGCAGTCCTGTGTCTGAGCTCCACACCACCTTAGACTGGGTGGCTTTTTCCACTCCTCCTCTCCATCCTCCCCCAAAGCAGCTGCTGAGGTTGTACAGCATGCCTGACCTAAGGTTTTAAACTCTAATAATACTGCCTGCACTTCCACTTGACTCCATTCTTAAATCCTTTTATTAAGGACACTAAGAACTCCAATCCATGTGAGCGCACTTATGTATATGGATGTTTTGCCTGCATGCATGTCTGTGTACCATGTGCATGCCTGGTGCTGTGTGAGGGCAGAAAAGAGTACTGGACCCCTGTAACCGGAGTTATAGATGATTGTGGGTGCTGGGAATGAAACCAGGGTCCTCTGGAAGAGCAGCCAGTATTTTGGCCACTAAGCCATATCTCCAGGCCCCAGTTAAAAAACAATAATAATGTTCTCATGTCAGGACATATGCTAAAACTTGAAAGACACAGAGGTTTACATAGCTTGTGTGCAAGGATGACATGTAAACTCACAAAGCATTTCATATTTTCGGACCCATAAGTACTCTGACATCACAGGGTCTATGATACTGCCTTATACTGTCACCTTGGAGGTCAGCAGTTACATCTCTGCTGCCGTCATTTCACAAAAATTAATTAATCAATTAACTGATTTTTTAAAAAAGTATGCCTGGCCTTTTCTTATGGCAAGGATGGGTGTAATGACCTCATGCCTTGTATAAACTGGAATTATAACCGTAAGCCCCAGTCTTCATTGGTAAGCTGTCTTTCAAAGTTCATTGTGGACTACAGTCTGTTTCTGTAGATCTGCAGGGCTTAGGGTCCTCATAGAACCAGGTAATAATAATCCACCCAGAGTCTGGATACTTTCTGTTTCTTCGGTAAGTGGCGGCAGGTCTGCTGGTGGAGAACAGAAGCAAGGTGTATAGTATATCTGTAGCAGGATCCTTTTACAAGATCTCTTCACCTAAGAGGCACCTAAGTACTGGGTCATAGTTTAAGTGAGGTCTCTGTTTTAGTGACTTTTCCAGTTTTAGTTTATCAGATCAAGTAAACTGTTTGTACAACCCTATAGATCATCTGGGTCACTGTCTGTTAGGCTGAAGTTCCCACCTTTCTGTTGGCTAGTGCTGCCACTGGCTTCTACCACTCTGGGATTCCACTGGTGTACTATGTAACACAGGAACCCACTTCATCGGTGCCGTCTCACACTGTGAGCACCCCTGCAGAGGACAGCAAGTACCGTGCTTCCAACACCACTGGTGTTCCTCTTACCAAAAGACTTCCCGAAGCTTTGCCGACAGGACTGTCTTCTGAAAGATTGTGCTGCACGTGACATTTCTACTCTTATGTTCCTTTCTCATCAACGCTTAGGAGTCTCCCTACTCAACTACACCAAGAATCAGAGTATGTTAGCCCAATTTACAGGAGAAATCATTGTGTTGGATTTCACCAACCAACTTAGCAGACTGAGGGCCATTCCTTCTTGAGCTTTGGCACTGCCTCCCCCCTCCCCTTCCTTGTTGCTGTGAGGAAGCACTCTGTTAGAAGATGTTTTCACTGGAGTTACAATATCTGTTTAGTTTTATTCAGGTAAACAAAACACATTCAATATACCAACAGCATACTCAAGTACTTGAAGTAAAGGAAGATTTAATTCAGGAATAGTTGCTTATCAAACATTGCAGAGGGGAAGAAGGATGGATGGAGAGAGATCCGTTTACCTAATAAAGATAGGTGCTGTGGTGTAGTTCAGTGCTAGAACCCTGGGCAGTGGTTGAGAGCACTCACTGCTCTTACAGAAGATCTGAGTTGAGTTATCAGCACCTGCATAACAGCTCACAATAGCATGCAACTTTACTTGCAGGGGATCCGATGCTCACTTGTAACTTCTGAAAACACAAGCGTATGATGTGCACACATACAAACATATGTGGGGTTGAGAACGCGCGCGTGTGCACGCGCACACAAGCACACACACAAACAAATAAATAAAATAAGATAAATCTTTAAGAAAAAGGTTAAAACGACCCAGTAAGAGGTTCAGAGGCTGTGATCTTTGCCCAGAATTTCATAACTATTAAAGAACCTTCATTTGCCCATAATGCTTCTCAGGAGGTGTGACCCTAAAATCAGTGTGTGGAGACCAACTTAACTATTGGAGTCTTCCTTCTGTCTCAGAGGATTGGTCCAGGAACTTCACGGATTTTAGGGCTGCCCACACGGATGGTGCCACAACGGGCCCTACACTTTGCCAGCGAGCCCATGGAGCATCCTGAATCCCACATCAGCATCCGGAACCCCATGTAAGAAGCAAGACTGGGGACCTCAGACTCCCTACTATTAGACAGGGGACTCCATCCAGGGGCTGAAGAGCAGACAGAAGCCGGAGGAGGTGGAGTAGAGGAGAGAGAAAGGGAGGGGCCTGCCTCGCCCCCGCCCCGCAATCCACTCTCATTGGCTAAAGGCTTCCTGGCCACATCCTACCGCCCGCCTTCGGGCGACGCTTAAAGTGTGCGGAGCAGGTGCCTCCCGGGGAGGACGAACTTTGCCAGAGTTAGTGCTGTTCGCTGCACTCATTCATTGCCTGCAGGCGTCTATCCTCCCGTCCTGCCCGCAGTCGTCGGGAAGGGGACCCGAGGACTACAGCGGCCACTTGCGGGGCACTGGGGCCAGAGGAGGGCCGGAGAGCGCCGCTGACCCTCGTGGGCTGGGGAGGTGACGGCGGCTGCGTCCATGCAGCTGTGTGCCAGGGCATGGGGGCTGCGCCTGGGCCGCGGAGTCGGGGGCGGCCACCGCCTGGCCCGGGGCGCGGGCTGGAGTTGGGCGCCGCAGGGCCGGGGCAGCAGCAGCGGCGGCGGCGGTGGCGGGGACCGCGGCGCGGCTGGGGCCTCGCGCCTCCTGGAGCGCCTCCTGCCCAGACACGATGACTTCGCTCGGAGACACATCGGCCCGGGAGACAAAGACCAGAGGGAGATGCTGCAGGCGCTGGGGCTGGCGGTAAGGCCCTCCACCCTCTACCCGGCGGAGCTCAGCCCGCGGGGCCTCCGGACTCCCACCTTGCAGTCCTCTGGCGTCCCGGGCCCCAGCTCGGTGCGACCTCGCTCTTAATCTTGGTGCCTCCTCCCACCTTAACTTTTCTGCTGTTCCCGCTCTTCAGAGGTGCATTTAAGAAATGTCCCCAACTCCAGACGAACCCTAATTTTGCAGGAGGAAGACCACCCCTGCTTAGAGTGCATTAATCCGGTCAGCTTTCAGTTGCAGACTAAAATCGAACCCGGAGTGGCGGATTTATCACCCGGCTCCATCATTTTTTCTTTGCCTCCAAAAGATTTCTGTTGCCTGAAGTTTCACTTTAAAAGAAATCCTAATTAGACAATTTAGATGAGGTCCCTACCAGCCTTTGAAGATGAAAAACAGAGGTGGCTCTCTTAATTCAGGCATTATAACTCTGCCTGTCTTGCTCTCCAGCTGGCACTTTTTCATTTTTTTTTTTTTTTTAATTTTAGAGCATTGATGAACTCATCGAGAAGACGGTCCCCGCCAGCATCCGCTTGAAAAGACCATTGAAAATGGAAGACCCTGTTTGTAAGTGACCGAGAGGACTCCCTGGGGACTCCACTTGCTCTGGCTTATTTGCCTTCTAGAATCCCTGATGGTCCAGTTTTGGGGTAGGATTGCTCCGGACTGAAAATATGCAGTACTTTACAGGCCCTAAAACGGTGGAACTTTTCTTCCAGGGAAGAATCTATGCATCCCCTTTCCTGGTCTTCATCCCTGGGCTGCGGGGGAAGGCAACTAACTACCTATAAGCTTCCCAAGAAAGGCCATGCAAAACACCTGTGGAGAACTCTCCATTCACCCCCACCGGAAGGGCTTTGAGATCTTTTGAGCTGGGAGTGTTCTTATCTCTATAGATCAGGCGAGACTCAGAAAGGAAAAAAAAGGAATCACCTGGGGCCTGAGGTCCTGCATTCAGAAGGAGGCTTAGACTTCTCAAAGTTCTTTGCACCAGAGTTTCAAACTGTTGTCTCACATCCCCTCACCCTGCCCCTCACCCCGGGGACACACACACACACACACACACACACACACACACACACACACACACACACACACTCATTCACTCACTCACTCACTCACTCACTGAAAGGCAGCAGTGTTTTGCAAAGTCCAAATGATTTTTCTAGAAAAGCACACAAATATGGTTTATGATTGATGATGAAGAACTCTTGGGCTATTTACAGACTTTAATTATTTAAAGATTTGCCTTCATTTATCCATGTGCACCACGTGGGGTGTTGGATCTTCTAGAAAAGGAGTTCCAGAAAGTTGTGGGGCCCAGTGTAGTGCTGGGGGCCAAACCTGGGTCCTCTGCAAGAGCAGCACATGCTTTTAACGGCTGAGCCATCTCTCCAGCCCATCTCAGTAGAAATGTTTTTAATGGTCTAAGTATTGTTTTGGGGGATATTTTTATATGGCATTGACTTCTAGTGAGGGAAGAATGCAGACGTCACGGGCGTGGTCAGGGTTGAAGAACTCTTTAAGATTAAAACCCCATTGAGCTCCCTCACCTTGTTACTCATACCATAGAGCTATTTCTCTTTTACTAGGGCAGTTGGGTTTTTGTCTTGTTTGTTGGCTGTTGCTTGTTTGCTTTGGTTTCTGTGTGAGGGAATTTTAGATCAAACCTGATTTTGTTTAAAAGATGATGTGAGCCTGTTCTGGCTGCAGCAGGGGAATGCAGTGCCTCCGTTCTGCCTAGAACTGCTGCCCTTATTGCTGTCAGGTTCTGATGGCAGGGAGCTTGTTCACAAAGACAACCACCTGCCTGAGACCTAGAAATAGCCACAAGCTGCATCTATCTCAACTTCAGGGAACCAGAATTCTGAGACGTCAAGTGTGGAGAAAGCAGAGAGGTCAGCATGTTGTTTTGGAACAAGGACTTTCTTGCAGCTCAGCTTCCATTGTGTGGTTCCCTGGTCTTTACTCATGTTACATGTACACCACCGTGTGGAACAATTGTATATATTTGTTTATTTTTGAGCAAGCTGTTTTGTGGGTGTGATTCTTTTTAAAGACAGGGTCTCACTATGTGGTCCTGGCTGGCCTAGCTGTGTAGACCAGCTGGGATGAAAGGACTGTACCACCACATCTGGCCCTACTTGTATATTTTTAAAGGAAGCCATTGGTGGATATTTGTGCAAATAAATGCCCTCTGAGGCTTTTAAAGTCTGAATGTCTAGATAGTACAATATACTCCAAAGTTAAGACGTTCTTTTCGGAGCTGGGAAATTAATCAGCATTGTCTCTTTTTCTTTCTTTTTTTGAGATAGGGTCTCCCGCCCTATCTCTGGAGCTGGCCTGGAACTCACTTTGTTAACCAGGCTTATCTCAAATGCAGAGATCCATCTGCCTCTGACTCCTGAGTGCTGGGAGTGCTGGGAGTGCTGGGATTAAAGATCAACTGGTTTTGTTGTTGTTTAGTTCAGATGACTAACGTCTCCATCGAAGAGTCTTCCTCCCCCCACCCCCAATCCCTTGGAACATGTTCCCAAGACTTTGCAACTTGAGTGTAGACCTTAAACCTAGTGGCTTCTGCAAGATTTTAGGTCGGTTCCACCTGCTTAGTCTGAAGCTACCTTGAGAAAATATTGTACAGTCAAAATTCCCACCTGCCCCTTTCTGCAAAGCTTGCATATTGGAATCAGGAGCAAGGGAGATGTGAGGGGTAGGGATGCCGAATTCACAAGACTTGGCTGTTTTATTTACTGTTCTGTGCCATGGCTAAGGAATGGTCTCGGAGGAAAGCGGTTGATTCTTGCTGTCTCCAGTGGGAGCAGTTTGGAGTAGAGCAGCCTTACTCAAAGCTAGCTTCCTATGAGTACTGATGCTCTTCTGTATCCGGGATGAATTCTACAGCAGGGTTTGTCATCTGTGGTGCTACAGGAGAAGGTTGCTGTCTTTAACAGCCTTGTTGTAAGTAGGGAGACACTTGGGTTAATTCTTTAGCATACCTAATAATCTTAAACATTTATATAGTGCTCCCCATGGCACCTTTGCAAAGTGCTTTCTTTGTATTGTTTATTCAATCCTCACTACAACCCTACAAACCAAGTTTCTCCCTCCCTGGTTTACAAAGTGAGTTCCAATTTCTCCCTCTCTCTCCTCTCTTTTGGAGACAAAAATCTCACCTGTGTTGCCCAGGCTGGTCACAAATTTTGGACTCAAGTGGTTCTGTCTTCCCTTCCCAGGCACCTAGGACTGGAGCCCCTCACTACCATGCAGTCACTATCCTCTTTAAAAGGGAAGAAGCCATGCTATACAGAGGCCCTTTAACTTGCCAGGGGCATAGCTAGTGACCTTTCCAGGGGAGCAGGATGCAAACTCAGGCCATCTGCCTCCATCCCCCCCCCACCCCCCGCCCCCAGTGATCATGACATTGCTCTACCCAGGCAAAGCAGAGAACTCTTGTCCTGACTCTTCAAAGGGCCACAAAGCCAGTCCTACTACTGGAGTCACTGTTGCCATGTGCAGAGTGCCCCAGTGGAAATGAGACACCATGATGAGGGCGAGCGAGCATAAAAGGGTGGGAGCTGAGAGGCCCACCACCAGGGTAAGGAGGTGTAGTTAGTATTGAGGGCCAGCGCTTGCCTAGACAAGAAATAACCCCTTGCTAATGAGCATAGAGGATAATCCTGCAGGCAGAAGGACCAGCAAGTAAAGGGACAGAGCACCAAGGGTTCCATCAGTGTGGGAGGAGAGCCTTCCTCTCAGACACTTCAGCAAGTGCCTTGAAAAATACCTTTATCAGTCTCTCAGTAAGTCATTAGTCAAAGAAGCAAGCAGTGCCACTCAGTTCAAAATCCTGTCAGCTTACTTCCTCTCAGGTGAGTTCCCTCCCCCAGCCACAAACTTGTACCGAAATAATAATAAATACATTAGTTTAAGAAATGTATTTTAGTGGGAACATTGGTTTCTCTGAACTGTACAAGCAGTCTTTTAATTTGTATTTTCTGTGGCACTATCTTAGTAATGTTCTAGTAATTAAAAAGTACATCAGAAAACAAACTGATGACTTTTGAGTCATGCTCTGTTTTGCTGTGTGATCTTTCCAGTCGTCCTGTCCAAGGAGCCAGATTAAACTAGCCTGAACTAACTGGACAAACGGCCCCCGAGATTAAAGTTTACACAAAATCTCACCCTGCTTTTCCTGGGCATGCTGTGGAGAGAGGAGAAGCGAACCCTCTAATGCTCAACTTACTCAACAGGAGCTGAGCTGTCAGAATGAGAGTCCTGGCTCGTGGGAACTCAGTGTTCTAAGGTGGTGTCGTCAGAATGAATTTTTAAACAAATGTTTAAGGGAGGGCAGTGGTCAAGGGAGGGGCATTGTGCAATGTGGCAAAGTGATGACTTTATCACCCAGAGGGTTCTGTCGTCCCTGAGCTGCTCTGAGCTCTTAGAATGGAGAAGCTATCCTTCCCGAATCTGCCCTGCCTGCAGCAGGGTCCCCGCTCTATCCCAAGGCGATCTCTCAGCTAATTCTGGCTCCTCCCATTCCCAACTGTGATAAATATACCTCATTTATAGCTAGGATCATTTCAGTGTTGTTTTTTGTTTGTTTGTTTGTTTTTAATCTAATACCTGGGGACATAAAGACCAAATGACAAAGTCAAGGTTATTTATTCTGAACGTGTAGCAAGAATTTGACCTGAGTTTTGGAAAATAAAAAAATATATATTTACAGTGTGGAGCTGAGGGAGCTTCAGGGATGTTCCAGTAGGAGGAGGCTGTGGCTTCCAGGACACTACAGAAGGGCTAATGAGAGGCATAGATTTAAGGCACAGCTTCGGCAGAGATAAGTTTAGCCTGTATGTACATCTCCCTTTGATTGTTCCTGAGCTGAAAGTGGTCTTTGCAATGCTAGGAACTGAACCCAGAGCCTCTGGACTGCGAGCATGCCTCTCCTCTCTATCTTGGGTCTTCCGCTTCCTCCTCCGCCCCGCCTTGTGGGCGTGACCATTACCGAAGCCCCAATGGGGGTTGGAACTTCCAGGCCAATGCTGGGATGGCTATGCACTACAGTATAGTGACCTGTTCCACTGCCTTAAAATCATCTACAGACACAATCCTAAAACTGTTCATCTATCCCACTTTGTATATATTTCCTATATAATACTAATTTACAGTGAATTTTATATAGCATCAAAAATATTCAGTGCTATCAAGATCACTTATTATGATTTTATAACATTGTAGATACAGTGTTATCCTTGAAGATCACTAAGGTATGACAGACCCTTTGTCCATACATGAAATTCCCTGGACTGACTATTCAGCTTTTTGGGTCTTGAACTGGTGTTTCCTGTGGCCTTTGTCATCAGTAAGTGGTTGACTGCAATTACCAGATTTATTCCCATAGTTTCCTCCCTCAACTTTCTGTCCTCATTTATCGAAAGGCTTCTATGGAAGGTCCTACTCAGGCACCGATTATACTAGAGTCAAGTAATAGTAAAGATGAGGTCCCTAGCACGGTGAGAAGTCCTGAATATTTGGCAAATAGAATGGATACTGAGATTATGGCGTAGGCAGAGGTGAAAGTGTAAAAACATGTGGTCATTGGAGGAATGGTAGATAAACTGTAAATAGACTAGTGGCTGGGGAGTATGGAAAACAAGACATGAGATGCCGTTCTGGAGGATTCAGAGCCAAAAAGTTTACATGGCATATATTAAATGTGAGATAGTTCAGTTGGAACTGGAAACTGACACCAAGATGATGGAAATACACAAAGGTGGAAGCAGGGGATGATGGGAGCCCAAAGGCTGCTGAGGGTCTTGACCCTGGTGTAATGGAACAGAGGTGACAGGAGGACTGAACTAAGAGACTCTCAGATGGCTGTGCAAATCTGGAAAAGGTAGGAGCTGAAAGGCATATGGAGCTCAAGAGGAAGATGGGAGGTACCGTCGTAGACTGAAGAGTCTGCAATGGCTTTGTGGGGATGAGTGACTTCCCCAGTGGAATGCAGAGAAGAAGGAGGCAGCATGTGTGAATGCAGAGCACGGAGAGCGGGAACAGAACAGTTAAGTAGTGTCACCGGGGTCAGGAAGACCAAGTCTTGTGGTCCCTATGTTGAATGCTGGACCTCTCTTAGGTCCAAGAAGGAAGAAGGCCACAGAATCAAGAGCGCCCCCTAGGGTGGTAGGAGTTTGGAAGCTGCCTGCCCGGGGTTCTCTTTGCATGGTAAGCAGGAAGAATAAGACTGAATTAGGCAAAAGTGGAGTTTCCAAAGAGTCAGCATGTCTGTCCAGGAGGTAAAGATGGAGGCCTGCTGAGGTCAAATGGCACTGATTCTGCCAAGCATCATTTAGTGGTCCTGGAACAAGAACCAAGAAATGTGGTCATTGAGTTCAAATGAGGCTGAGTACTGGCATCATCAAGTGCCAAATACTTCAAGGTCTACCAGTCAGCTCAGGTCACTGGGTTCGGAGAGAGATGGAAAGGCTCATCCACCTTGCACCTAGAGGTTCAATGACCAACTTCCTGAAACAGGGATTGAGGGCGTGAGCAGCACACTAATTCTGAATTAGAGGCTCCAGGGCAAGTGCTAGATGACAAGGTTGTGCGCTGCTCTGAGTATTGGTGTTATGACTTCTGTGGGTCTTTGGTAAACCACCTGCTCGGTAGCTGTGTGCCTGGCTTTATGTATGTTGTATGGTGGGTGAAGACTTAGATCTCTTTTTAACATTTATTTATAAGTTATGCCCAGACATAGTGACTCATGGCTTTAATCCCAGCACTTGGGGGACAGAGGCAGGTAGATCTCAGTAAGTTCAAGGCCAGCCTGGTCTATACAGTGGGTTCTTGTATCAAAAACAAACAAACCACCAAAAAAAGTTATTGTTATTTTTTACTTACATGTATGTGCGCTTGTGTGTGCACTTAGAGGCCAGAAGAAGGCATTGCAGTCTCTGGAACTGGAGTCATAGATGGTTGTAAGCTGCCCAGTGTGGGTGCTGGAAATTAATCTCTCATCCCCTGTGAGAACAGCAAGTCCTCATAACTACTGAGCCATCTCTAGCACCTCAGATTTCATTTTCACTGCTTGGGCCTGTTTTGCTTATAATTCCAGGAAATGTTTATAGTACAAACTGAGAGTTTTAGTAAGGATTCTCCATGCTGATTAAACTATGAAAAAATGAAATCTCGGAAAATCTCAATTTATTATAGGCACTGATAGAACTTTGCCAGTAGTGTCAAGTTTCTATTTATGGATATTTCTCCAAAGCTTTAACTTAAAGAAATATAAGCTAAAATATTGCAGTAGCCTACTATGGATTCTGTAACAAGTCAGTTATTAGATGTACTGAACTACCTGCGTGGGAGGGCTTAGGTGACTTACACTGCAGCATGCTAGTCTCAATCCGGCTGTGCTCCTGTCTGCGAAGAGATTACAATTCATTCCTTGGTGAGATTATAAATTAAACCACAGACCTCTCTCCATAGACGGTTCCTTTGGTCTGTAAAAAGTTGTCATTTGCCTTTCCCTCAGGCTGGATAAGTTGTTTGAGTTAAGCTCTTAGAACATACACTTCCCTTGTGCGCTCACTCTGCAGGGCATAATAGTGTGCCCAGGGGGTAGAGAAGAGGGAAAACAAACACTCCATGGATTCCCATTTCAATCTCACCATCTGGCCTGAATAGGAATACATAGGTCATCTGGTGTTCTAGATAAATATTATGAATTGCAATGTTTCCCTATGTTTGCTTTTCTTAAAAAAAAAAAAAAAAAAAAAAGCTAAATAGAGAGGCCCTGATGGTGACCTCTCTGAGAAAGGAGAGACTTGAGTTTGAGGAAGAACAGATCTGATGTTTCCCTATCTTCTCTCTACTGCTGTGGCTGCTGTTCTGTTGATCCTGAAGCTGTGTGTCTTTCAACTTAGCAGGGCCCACTGCAAAGGAGGACTCTGTCCTTTGCAGATGTGAAGGAACAAGCCATCAGACACAGATATCCTGGTGGTGGCACAGTGAGGAGTTACGGGAGACTGAGGCAGGTGGTTTGCCAATTGGAAGAGTCTGACCAGATCAGGATAATGGAAGTTGGAGGGGAGGTCAGACCAGTGTGGTACTTCTCACGTTAATTGTCAGTTTGACGTTGTCTAGAATCACCGAGGAAAGAATATCTAAGGGGAAAGGATAGGTTGGCCTGTGGGCGTGTCTAGGGCAGAGATCATCTTGATTACATTAATGGGAAGCAGGAAGACCCATCCTCGAGTGGTGGCGCCATTCCTCAGCAGGGGGTCCTGTGTTGTTTAAGACTGGGAATGATGGAGCACTGGTGTTAGTGCAGGGTTTGTTTAACGGTTCTCTGTTCTTGACTGTTGACTTAGGAAGAGTGAGCTTCCCAAGTCCCTGCTGCCTTGACTTCCCCACTGTGAATGCAACTGGAATTGTGGGCCAGATTTACTCTTTCTTTTTAAAGCTGTGTTTAAAGTGCAGGTATTTTTATCCACGCACCAAGAAGTGGAACTGAAGCATCATTCTCTGCCTGTAGCTTAGGGCCAGTTGAGTTCCTACTCTATAGTGGCCAGAGAAACTAGTGTGGTTTGGCTTCCTGGGATGAAAAAATTCTGTAATTGAACAGACCTTGGTCATGAAATCCTCCACTGCCCAACAAGTTCATGGACTGGTTGTGTGGGCTTAAACCATGTTATGGGCAGGATAAAAAGGATGTTATAAATGACTAGGTGATATGAGAAAAAGGCTACATTTTTAGGCAGAATTTGAATATTTTGTTTGTTTGTTTGTTTTTTGAGACAAGGTTTCTCTGTGTAGCTTTGCACCTTTCCTGGAACTCACTTGGTAGCCCAGGCTGGCCTCCAACTCACAGAGATCCGCCTGGCTCTGCCTCCTGAATGCTGGGATTAAAGGCGTGCACCACCACAGCCCGGCCCAGAATTTGAATATTAATTCTGACTTTTACTCAGAAAATTCTAATTATACACTATTGACCATGAAATGATCGTGAAATATTTATCATGCTGACACCTGCCCTCCCCACCCAACCCCCACCCTCTGTGGTTTCCACACAGCTTTGGAGCCAAGGGATATGCATGCTGGCAAGAAAAATCTGCCAAGGCAATCTCCACCCTCACAGTCTGTCCCCAGCTTTTCCCTTCAGCCTCTGGCAAAGAAAGACCTTTCTCAAACTGGTGAATTGTCTGGGCAAACTCAAATACGAGAGTGTTGGTCTTCAGTGCTGATGATTCCCTTGGAGCCTTTCTTAGTGTCTTGCCAAGTGGAGGCGGGTGTGACAATGGGGGTGGGGGGAGACTGTGACACTGCTTGCTGCCTGCTCTGTGCTGAGGCTGCTGTCCTGTCACTCCTAGAGCTCTGCACCGCTCTGCTTCCCGAAGACCACCGCATTCCAGGAATGATGCTGTCACTTAATCTTTGTCAGAAGCACAAGATTTTCTAGGGAAAGTGAGGCTCCTCTCTCCCTCCAAACTCAACTTTCTGTGAATCATCTCAGTGATGTCCCCCTCAGCTCAAGCACCAGCATGGTTATTTTCTGTTGTTATTACATTTATCTATTTACTTCCTTTGTGTGTGTATGAGAACATGTGTGGAGGTTTGAGGACAATTTTCGGGGGTGGATGGGACTTGGTTCTCTCCTTCTTCTTCCATGTGGGTCCCACGGTTTAAACTCACCAAGCAGACTCTTAGATTTGGCGGCAAGCACCTTTACTGCCTGAGGCCTAATGTCTTGTTTCCACGAGACTAGTTAGTTCAGGTTGGCCTTGAACTCAGGGCAATCTTCCTGGCTCAGCTTCTTAAGTGCTGGGATTATAGGCATGCATTACCACACTCGTGTATTTATTCTTTAAAAATATGAATGAACAAGGACATTAAGTTTAATATCCCTCATAAGACACACAGAGAGAAAGAGAGAGAGAGAGAGAGAGAGAGAGAGAATGATCATGATCTGAGCAGTGTATATGAACACTGTATAGGACCACAGGAATGCCATCTTCAGATTATGGGAGCAAAGCAAAGCATGAACATACCTTCCTATATAATTAAGATAAAAAAAAAATAGAGTTTTGTCATGAGTTTCAAGGAGAGCATGTGTTTAGGCAACAATACACATGTTGACTCACATAGCCTGCCTGTCCATTTCAAGGCATTTCTTGTACAGATTCATTTATCTGAAAAATCTCAACAGCCATAGCAATGGGTCAAGTGTATAAGACCTAACATTTATTTGAACCAGATGTGGTGACATATATCTTTAGTTCCAGCACTAGAAGGCAGAAGCAGGCATATTTCAGAATTTGAGGCCGGCCTGGTCTATTTAGCAAGAGTCCCAGGTCAGCCAGAGCTCTGTCGTGAGACCCTCTCTCAAAATGAAAAGAAAAAAAATCACTTGGTACAAAGTTCTGGATATTTCAGGCACACACAGCAAGGAAGCTGCCATTAGGAAGTCTTTCTCATGGGGAATTACATAAGCAGGAAGAAGGTGTACTCAGCGAATTCCAAGAAGACCTGCAGTCCCCATCTGGAGGCTCCTAGGAAGCAGAGTGAGCCCAGAGGGCACTGAACTCTGCCCTCTGGCCATCAGGACCAGGGCATTATGCAATGCTCTGAGGCAGAGCTATAAACAGGTCAGAAGCAGGTGTTTGTTCCACAAGTAGAAAACTTGCTGCTTAGATGTGAGAAAGGTTGCTTAGGCTCCTGCATGGTTGGGAGTGCACAGTAGGGAGCTCACACTGTCCAGCAACCCTGCAGGGCTAAAGGCAAAAGGAAGTGACAGCTTGCCTCCAAGTGGTTCTTTTTTGTGAGACAGGATCTCACTGTGCAGCTCAGTTTGGCCTCTTGCTCACTGTGTATCCCCAGTTGGCCTTGAACTCATGGTAATCCTCCTGTCTCAGTCTCCCAAGTGCTAGGATTAATGGCATGAAGCACAGCGCCTGGCTTCCTCCTGGCTTTTAATAGATGTCTCCTTCCTCATTCTATCTCATTTTTCTCCTAGTTAGTGTAACTGTAGTCCACACTCAAGAGTCAATTCCTGTGCCTAGGAATGTTTGCGTTAAGTTAGGAAAAGCATGAGAAATGTGCACCTTCTTGAGTGGGCTCTGGTATGAGAGCAAGGGATCTGGCCTTTTTTCCTTTCTTTTGTCCACACAGCCTCCTGGGGATGAGCTGCCCAGGGATGGGATGGTACAATCTCCTGTGTGGGGGCTTCTAGGTAGGAGGCAAAGGCTGCCACTTTGGGATTAGAGATCTATTTTCTGGAGAAAGGGAGGCACTTTTCAAGGCAGATGAAGTGACAGTGATGGGCACTGTGTTCTTCCAATGGAAATTGTATTTAGATTTGATTATGGTCCAAATCTTAGACTTTGAGGCATGGTTCTGCTCAGTTCCATCTCAACTGGTCCGGACTCAGCATATACATCTCTATGAAATATATATATACACACAGACATACATACATACATACATTCATACATTCATACATATACATATACAACACGAACTTGGTAGGTTTGGCTTTTCCTGTAGGGAGGTGGGAGGATACAGAAGGAAGAGAGATGAGAACTAGACTCTCAACTGGAGTTTAGTGTTTCCCATCATTTACTTTCTGTTGAAAGCAAAGGGAGGTAATAGGATGAGTTATGCTCTGTACATTAAGATAATAGACATTTGTGCCATGTCTATACTCAGCATATATATCTCCTTTTCTCTCATTTTCTTTCCTTCTATTACTATGTGGACATGCCACAATGACTCAAGGGACATTTTTCTGAATGGCTATGAGAAATAACAGCCATTGAGCAAACACGTGAAACTCTTCACACACTAAGCTCTGTGTTCAGAGAATGGTTTTTCTTATGTGTGGGTGAGGATGCCTGAGGTCTTAGATTTTTATCACAGCAATGTCCTGGCTTCTAGTTGGAAAGTTTCAGTTATGATAAGCAATGGATGAGTGAATGGGAACAGCTCCTCACAACTTCTTAGGAAGTGTGACCAAGAACTTATTGTTCTATTTTAGTTTTCAGTTGCTGTGATAAATACTCTGACCAAATAACTCGAAGAAAGAAGAGATTTATTTGGCTCAAAACTCTAGGTTTCAGTCCATCATTGCACACAAGCCAAGGCAGCAGGAACATGAAGAAGCCCAGCCACATTATTACATCAGCAGTCAAGAGCAGAGAGTGGTGCATAGTGCATGCCTCATTAATGCTCCCTTCCCAGAGGATTCAAGATTGGGTCAAGTTACCAATACCCTGTGCTGTACATTGCTGTGCTACTGAGCTATAACCTCACCTCTTTGCTTTTTAAAGACAGAGTCTTGCCCTATAGTCTAGTTGACCTTAGAGTTAAGAACCTCCTGCCTCTGCCACACCATGGCTGGCTTATCATACTAACTATGGTACAAATGTCTATTGTCTTGATGTACAGAGCATAACTCACTCTATTACCTCCCTTTGCTTTCAACAGAGAGGAAATGAGAGCATAAAGATCAGGCTACAATAAGTTTGCATAGGGAAGAGTTCATATTGACCCTAGCAAGGTAGGAGCAGAATCAACATGAACTTGGTAGGTCTGGCTTTTCCTGTAGGGAGGTGGGAGGATACAGAAGGAAGAGAGATGAGAACTAGACTCTGTCAACTGGAGTTTAGTGTTCCCCATCATATCTTGAAGTAATAAAGGTTTGATTTTCTTATACAAGGAACATTCACACTCCTTCACTATTCTAGTTAAGACTCTGGGGTTTCTAGAAACATCAGCATTTCCCATGGTAGTGTTCATGCCTTCCCACTTGAATGTTCCACTTGAGATTTTTTTTTTAAATGTGTGTGTTTGTTTGTTTTGCGTTGATCTCACTATGTAGCCCTTGCTGGCCTGGAACTTGCTTTGTAAACCAGGCTGCCCTTGAATTTTCAGAGATCTACCTGCCTCTGCCTCCTGAATGCTGAGATTAAAGACATGCACCACCATACCCAGTTCAAAAAGCATTTTTATGCTTCTGAGTATAATTACTTTGTTCCTCGTTTATGCTGAATTGCCTTTTAAAAATCACACAAACATTTTATGAGCTTCTTCACATTTAGGTTTCTGCTCCATTTTAAGTGTTAAGTACCATCTTAGTTCCTATGTCAAGTGAAAAGACGGTCCTGCCACTTACCCCCATAGGACTGTCACTGGATTTAATCTCTCTCTCTTTTTTTTTTTTTTTTTGGTTTTTCGAGACAGGGTTTCTCTGTGTAGCTTTGTGCCTTTTCCTGGAACTCACTTGGTAGCCCTGGCTGGCCTCGAACTCGCAGAGATCCGCCTGGCTCTGCCTCCCGAGTGCTGGGATTAAAGGCATGCGTCACCACTGCCCAGTGGATTTAGTCTCTTAACTGGTCTTGAGAGTTGGGTCTTGTTGGGCTACTTTTAGGGAGTGCGGGTAATACCTTCTTCCAGGGTTCCTAGGCTACTCTCCTTGGGGAAACTGGCCCACCTCTCTTACTGCTTCTCTGGGGGGTCCTCCACTACAGATCTGTAATAGAAACTGTCTTTGGTATCATTGAGAATGAGCACACACAGCAGATCATCACAGGACTAAAAAATGAAACCTTATGAAAATTAAAATGTAAAATGAAATAATAAAGAGAAAATTACTGCTGGTCTGATTGCAAAAATCCAAATAGCACACTTGGAGCTTCTTCTACCAGAAAGAGCAGTAGCTTTCAGCTGAAGAAAACAGACCAGCGATGCGGTGGCTGGTGGTGACTGGCGGTGACCAGGCCATGTCTACTCTTCCAGGAGGTCGATGGGTTGACTTTTCGGCAGTCTTCTTGGATTCTGGCACTGAGCTCCAGGGCTCCTGTCACTTTCCTGACCTGCTTCTGAGACTTTGAGTTTTTTTTTTTTTTTAAGATTTATTTATTATGTATACAGAAGAGGGCGCCAGATCTCCTTACAGATGGCTGTGAGCCACCATGTGGTTGCTGGGAATTGAACTCAGGACCTCTGGAAGAGCAGTCGGTGCTCTTAACCTCTGAGCCATCTCTCCAGCCCGAGACTTTGAGTTTTAAAAGCACGATTTTTGAGGGACAGCAAGGTGGCCTAGTGAGTAAGAGTGCTTGCTCTGTAAGCCTGGAGACCTGGATTTGCTCCCAAGAAGCCATGTAAAGATAGAAAGGGAGGACTTGAGTCCTTGAAGATGTCCTCTAACCTCCACATGTGAGTTGTGGCAGGCACACACATTTTTTTTTTTCAGATAATTTAACTTAATGAGAAAGGTGGGTCCATTGTGGTGGTATTGTGTTCCCCCCAATATTGTGCACCCTAATAAATTCATCTGGGGTCAGAGAACAGACAAAAAAAAAAAGGGCGGAGAGGAAAGACAGCAGAAGCAGTGAAGGGTCAGCTCTTGCTCTGACCTCGTGGCTTTTAACTCTGCAATTGCATCTGTGTTTCTTATTTAACAAGATGGTTACATCTACAGTCCATAATCGTGGATCTTGGCACAGTAACTATTTTCCTGTGAGACTCATGTGTTCGCACAGGACACCCCTTTCCACACCTTTTTTTCTGCGCCAGTTCTTTCAAGACTCTCCAGAGAAAACTAAAATGTGGGGTTTCCCCAGTTCTTTGATTGTATCAAAACCTAATTCATTGGGGAAAAAAAACCAAGAAGGATCACTTGGCCAGCATCTTGTTTGTGTTGAAGGTGCATGAGTGCCGTGGCACATGAGTGATGATCAAACAACACCTTTCCACAAATCAGTTCCCTCCTTCTACTGTGGATTCTGGGGATCCAACTCAGGTATTTGGGCTTTTGTGGCAAACACTTCTACCCACTGAGCTACCCTGTCAATCTTACCATAGTTATTTCTAGCCAAGTCAATTAACATTCTATTATTCTTGCCAGGCATGGAGCCAGTTAGAACTAAATTGCTTTTCCCAGTTCAGCTGTTTGTAGAACATGACTTCAAGATTCTCCTGCCTCCCCAGCATTATACTGTGAGGAAGAATGAGCAATACCCAGGGCAGATCTTTTTGTTTATTTGTCTTGAGACAAGATCTCATCTGTAGCCTTGGTTATCCTGGAACTTGTATGTAACCATGCTGGCCTCAAACTCAGAGGTCTTCCTGCTCCTACCTCCAGGGTGTTGAGACTCAGGGCAGATCTTTGGGCTGAATAATTGACTATGGCATTTGAGGTCACCTTGAGGTGGTGTAGGAAGTACTACTGCACATCTGCATCGACTGGATTTTTCTTGGTTTTCTTTTCTGTTGATAGAGTGTCTTCCTATGTTGTCTAGGTTGGTTTCAAAATCTGATGCTCTTGCCTTAGCCTCTCCAAGTGTGTGCTGCCTGGCTTTTGATTTTCGGTACATTCAGAAACGTAGTACCAACCATAGATAGCACCGGTAGATAAACATCTTTTAAACCAGCTGGGTTGATTACTTTGGATGGTAGAGTCTTCATAATGTATGGAAATGTTTTGTCTGGTGAAGACCCGGAGACCACTCTGGCCTGTGGGTGTGGTTTAAGTGTCCAGAAGGGCCCAACTATGCCACAGTGTCTCAAGAAACCATCTGATCAGATGCCTATATTGTTCTGCTAAGGTTGCTGAGATGTCACACTGCAATCTGGATGGCTCAAGCAAAAGGAATTTTTTCTCTCTTCGGCTGAGTTCAAATTCAAGGTGTTGGCAGGTTGGTTCCATGTCGGAGCTCTGAGGAAGAATGTTTTCCATTTCTCTTTCTAGCTTCTAGTCATTGCTAGAATTCCTTGACTTATAGATTCTGTCTTACCATAATCTCTACGTAAGATGGCATTCTCTTTGAGTGAATGTCAAATGTGCTCAAACTGCCATGTTCTTGTAAGAACACCAGTTATTGGATGGAAGATGACCATGATCCAGTATGACCTTGTTTTAATTAGATTATATCTGTGAACTCTCAATTTCCAAGCAAGGTTACAGTCAAAGATACCAAGAATTATGATTTCAGTGTATTGTTTTAGGAGACACAATTCAATTGACAATACTCCTCTCATCCATCTCCCCCCTGGACTGTGGTGCTAACTTCTAACCATGTTTGCCCATGACCAGAATCTTCTCTCTGTGGACTCTCCATACCTTATGTAGAATGATCTTCCCATAATACAGATTCACATTCTCCCAATTAAAAAAAAATATTCTATAACATCTAAACTCTTTGACCAGCAAATCCCTTCAAACTGTTCTCATTTGAGAGCCAGCCCTTTGTCCAATGTGGAACAGGGACCTGTCCGTCTTGCACAGGATCTTAATTGAAGCTGGGCTGGCCTGCCAGGCATTGCTAATTAATCTCCTCTCCTACTGGGCTTTTGAATCAATCACTCTGCCCCTAGGAAGATTGTTTGGGAAGTGATTGGATTCCTGCATTCAAAAATTTTCTAACTAGGTCCCTTCAGGGGAACACTAGTTGAGAGTTCATGTGAGTTTTTCATTATAATTGTTCTTTTATGTTTTAGGGTACTAGGTTTGGTTTGGTTTTTATTCGCTCTTCAAATGACAAAGGGAAGATGTTCAGTTCAGTAGAACAATTATAAACATAATTTAAGCCATGTATTATATAAGGCTGTATGACCTTGCCTGCTTCTAGAGACTATAAGAAAGGAAGGAAGGAACAAGAGAGGTGACTCAGTAGTTAGGAGCTCTTACTGTAGCTGCAGAGGACCTAAAGTTTGATCCTGACACCCACAATGGGCAGCTCACAACTGCTTGCAGCTCCAGATCCAGAGGGTCACTTCTTCTGGCTTCTGAGGATACCTTTACACACACACACACACACACACACACACACACACACACACACACAATGCACACATTAAAAAAATTTATATATAACGAGAAGACACTTTTTATTTTGAGGAAATAGAGCAGAAATTAAAAAAAGACCGAAGAAACATGGAATTAGGCAACTGTTAGAGTTGACTAAAGATGCTGTGGGTGATGGTACATACACCTTCAATCACAGCACCTTGGAGGTAGGTAGATGGCCTATGTAGTTCCAAGCCAGTGAAGACTACAGAGTGAGGTGTTGTCTCAGAGGCACAGAGAGCTGAAAGGAGGAGGAGGAGGAGGAGGAGGAGGAGGAGGAGGAGGAGGAGGAGGAGGAGGAGGAAGAGAAAGAGAGAGAAAGAGAAAGAGAAAGAGAGAACAAAAAGAAAAAGAGTTAAAAGGATCTGGGAATGGCTCAGTGGGTAAAGTGCTTGCCACCGAAGCATGAGGACCTGAGATTGGTCCCTGGGGCCCACATAAAAGCTAAGCATGACAGAGCATGCCTGTAATTCCAATACCCTGGAGGCTGAGACAGGCAGATCCCTGGGGCTTGCTGGCCAGGAAGTCTAGCTGAATCTGTGAGCTCAGGTTCAGTAAGAGACCCTGTCTCCAAAGTAAGCTGGAGGATGATCAAGGAAAACATCCTCTGGCTTCCATTCACACAGGCAAGCATGTGTACCTACACACATGTGTACACATATAAATGTGCAGATACAGAGATGGGAGAATGATAAAAGACTAAAGCTGAGAAACCATGTGCCATTAGGGGCCCTCCCACCAGGCTTCCATATACACTATTTAATGATGGTTGGCTGGATGACTGTATTTTCTGTATAGCTGTTCTCCTGATATGAACACCCAAACAACATGAGGCTTTTTAAACAGTAGGTGGCGTTCCCTGCTGGGGGCATTTTCTCTAGTAACCTGTCTCCTTTTCCCCACAATCAGGTGAGAATGAAATCCTTGCAACTCTGCATGCCATCGCAAGCAAAAACCAGATGTGGAGATCATATATTGGCATGGGTTATTATAACTGCTCGGTGCCCCAGACCATTTTGCGGAACTTACTGGAGAATGCTGGATGGTAATGTATCGCCTCACTAGAGACCAGGACTACTAGACTTATGGTCCTTGTATCTCAGAAATCACACACTGATACCTGCCCCTGCTGCTCTTTAAGCCCCCACCTGGCTTCTCTGGCTGGGGAATTCCTTACAGGGTGTTGAAGTAGAGTCTCAAGCCTTTCATTTCCATAAATCCAGATCTGATGATCTCTTCCTGAATCTCTATACTGCTTTTAGGCAAGGCATCATTCCTCTTTGAGATCCTGGGGCCTTTTAGACTGTGTCTGAATTTAGTCACTCAGTATTGCAGCCTGGCAAAGAATCTTGGGCTTTGTCTTTGGCCAGGATTTTCAAAGGACCATACTCATGTTCCCCTTCTCCCCACATTTCTTGGTCCATAACCAATAGAAATAAAGTGACGTCATGTCAGAAGAATGGAGACAGTAACTTCAGCTTTATAGGCACCACTTATTGAGAAAGTGAACAGATGTCTGTGGACAGGTCTGTGCTGCACAGCCAGCTTCCTCTTCTCGTCTCACCTTGCCAATCAGATAATTTGCTCTTGCCCCTGGGAGTTATATGTGTCAGAAGACAACCTTCAGGAGTCAGCTCTCTTCTACCACGGGGTCTGGGGATGGAACTGATGTGGCCAAGTTTGTCTGACCATCCTGCTGGTTTTGTCCCATCTTTATAGGAACCAGGTCTGTTGGCACCCTCTTGCCTACACTCCACCCCTGTGTGGAGATTTTCACTGCAATATACTCTACTTCCTTATTAATAAGAGAACAGGAAAGCTGGCCCATCCACAGAGCGAGTGTTTCAGTTTTTGAGCTTATAAATGTGCTTTGCCTATGTGTTTGTTTACATTGCTATGGCTCTGGTAAAAGTTTACATGTTAAACTCTAAGGGTGATTTCAAAAGCAAATAGCCTTTCTCTTTTCCCCCTTAGAAATCAAAGTCTGTTGCTGCCCATGAATGGATCGTAGCATTTTCTTCCTGAGCTCTAGCCTGTGGCCTTTGCTTTTAGTGACCATACAGAATATCTGCCATATTTCTCCCTGGCTGTGAGCTAGTATGCTAATTAATTTGGGGGTAGCCAGTGTTTTGAGAGGGAGACAATACTCTGTTTTTCAGTCTCTGGCTTTGGGCACATTTTAAATATTGATGCTTTGCATTACCCCAAAGCTAGTCTGCACCCCAGAGGGATACTGCACCCTGCCATGCTGATAGGGAGGGCTGTGAGCACGTGGGTGGTAGACTTCACATTATACTTCTGAATGGTTTCCATAGCGATGGAACCAACAAATTCCGGTGACGTGAGGTGAAAATAAATGGGTCACATAGACTCGAAAGAATACAAACATTTGGGCTCTTAAAAGAAACTGTACACTGGATCTAGAATTTGTTTCATGTGGTCCACAATCCCAAAGTATCAGTTGCTGATGACATCATTAACAAATACCAACATTTGCTTTTCTCCCGTAGCTTTCTGATTATTATGATCTTGGCAGTAAGATTAAAACAATCCTTTTATGAGTTTTATGAGTCCTTCTGAAAAGTCCCCTACTTTTTCCTAATTCTGAAAGAAAGACATAACCAAAATGATAGAGAAAATTGATCATTATGGAATAAATGCCAATATATATCATGTTGAATATATTACCAAATAACCTATTTCAGAACTATCAGCCTTCTTAGATATGGAGATACTTTTAAAATACATATATTAAAATGCATCTAGAAAAAGAAACCATTTGAATCAATGTTAATTAAGACATATCCATGGATCACAGACATCATTTTTTCCCTTTTTAATTCTTCTAGGTACCTGAGACTGAACACAAGTCACTGTTAGGGACCACTGAGCAACTTCTGCAGTTCCTCAGACAATTGTTTTAAACACATTTTTCTCCTGTGTGTTTGATAGCAACACGGGTGACAAAATCTTTTTAATATGTAAAAATTTTTTTTTTATTTCAGTTGTGTATGAGTGCTTGCCTGAATGTGCCTCTCTGCTCCACATGCATATCTGGCTGGGGTCCACAGAAGAGGGCATCAGGTCCTTCTGGAACTGGAGTTACAAATGGTTATGAGATACCATATGGGTGTTGGGACTTAAACCCTGGTCCTGTAGAAGAGCAGCCAGTGAATATTCCTAACTGCTGAACTGTCTGTCTCTCCAGGCACCCTTTGATAGCTTTTGTTTTGTTTTAGTTTGGTTTTTGGTTTTTGCTTCTTTCGAGACAGGGTCTTGCTATAACCCTGGCAATCCTGAAGTTTGTTTTGTAGACCAGGCTGGCCTGGAGCGCTCAGATACACCTACCTGTGCCTCCCAAGTGGTGGGAATAAGCGAGTGCCACCATGGCTGGCTTGGTAGCATTTTCTAACCATGAAATGTGGGTTATTCTTTACTTCCCTTCACAGGCCATTGCTAAGAAGAGCATTTATGCCTGCTATATTTTCCCAGTGTAAAATAAAAAACCCATAACTATTTTAAAAGTTTGAAGTAGAAGAAGTGACTTTCAAAGCAGTGGTGGGTACACTAACTCAACCTTGGATTATAAAAAGGGTTAACCGGAAGGCTGGTCATGAAAATGGAAATGGTTAAATCCCACTGGCAGAGATCATGGGGTCATTGCAATCTGAGATACAAACAACTGTGACTTTTTCCTGTGGGGAGTAGGGAGCCATCAGAGATACTTGGGTTTTGTTTGTTTTAGTCACTGTGTGCATGTGTGTTTGGGGGTATGAATGTGCTATGGTGCAAATGTGGGGCTCAGAGGACAGCCATGTTGGTTCTGGGGACCAAATTGGGCTTGATGGCAAGTGTCCCTATCCAGTGAGCCATCTTGCCAGCCTTGCCATAGATAGTTTAATGGGGAGTCAAAAGATGTACATTTGCACCTCAAATATTTCATAGTTAAACACTGATAGATTAATATGGCAATGAAGAAGGGCTGGACAGGTGCAGAAGCCACTGGAAGATTGGTGGTCCTTATTTGGATCTAAATGATTTTATGTGATTTCATTTTAGGCTTTTTTGAAACAGGGTCTCAAGCTGTCCAGGCTAACCTCAAACTCACTGTGTAGCTGAGAGTGACTTTGAGCTTTTGTCCTCCTCCTCCCCAGCCCCCAACTAGGGTTAAAGGCATGCACCACCATACCTGGTCCTTCTTTCTTTCTAAATTTATGTGACATTTAAGGTTCTACTGTCTTCATTTTGTGTGTATGTGTGACTAGTGTGTGCATGTACCACACAGAACAAAGGGCACCTTAGTTTTTTTTTTTTAAGTTCCAAACTCTCCTCTCCTCTCCTCTCCTCTTCTCTCTCTCTCTCTCTCTCTCTCTCTCTCTCTCTCTCTCTCTCTCTCTCTCTCTCTGTGTGTGTGTGTGTGTGTGTGTGTGTGTGTGTGTGTGTGTGTGTGTGTGTGTATGTATTCGTGTCCGTGCATGCATGTGTGTGTGAAGGGGGGTTTCATGTTTTCTCTCCTTTTCCTTCCTTCCTTCCTTCCTTCCTTCCTTCCTTCCTTTTTCTTTCTCTCTCTTATGAGATGGGGTTCTTGTCATCTAGTCAAGGTATCCTCTAACTTTTCGTCCTCCTGCCTCAGCCTCCCAAGTGCTGTGATTACAGCATGTGCCCTCGCACCTGGTCTTTCTAGCATCTCCTCCTTTAGCCCTAGCCGGCCTGGAACTTTCTATGGAAATGGCAGCTGTTGCCCACTGTTGTTCAAAACAACAGCTGTAAGGTAGGACTGCACATGCTTTTGAATTAAAAACATTTTGGTAGCTGTTTTGTTTTTTTAACTTAGATATTTGCATGTGTTTATGTTTGTGTAGGCCTCACATAGCCTACCACTAATCTTGACAGTGTGTCCCCCTTGACAAGGTATCCCCCATCCCCCTCATACATCTGCTCCAGATAACTGTCTTGCCTCTTTAAAAGAATTATGCTGGGTGGTGGTGGTGGTGGTGGTGGTGGTGGTGGTAGTAGTAGTAGTAGTAGTAGTAGTAGTAGTAGTAGTGGTGCACACCTTTAATCTCACCCAGCACTCAGGAGGCAGAGGCAAGTGAATCTCTTGAGTTCAAGGCCAGCCTGGTCTACAGAGTAAGTTTTAAGACAGTCTTGTCTCAGGGGGGGGAAAAAAATAGGTGCAGCTGGGTGTGGTGGAGCTTGCCTTTAATCTCAGCTCTTTGAATTTAATCTCTGAGTTGGAAGCCTGTCTAGTCTATAATAGACAGTTCAAGGCCAGCCAGAACTACACAGTGAGACTCTTTCTAAAAACAAAACAAAACAAAAACCCCAAACAAACAGAAAGAAATTGTCCATGGAATGTTAACTGAAGAGAAAAATAAGGCCTCACACAGACTGTATTTCTGCTTCTTATAAGTATAAATATGATTATTATGTGGAAAAGAAACTTCAAACAACACCTAATGTTGATTAAGTTATCTTGAAGTTTGGGGATTTGGGTGCTTTTGCTTTTCCAACCCATTCCAATGAACATGCTTAACATGCTCACACAAAAAAAGGTAATACAGAATTCCCACACAGAGAAGTTGGTTAATAAATTGTAGCCGTTGTCTCTGACATTTGGGATATGCAATAATAAATTAAATATCAGTTTAGTACCACCACACAGCCCTCACTTCTGCAGCACAGGCACTAAAACTGGAATTATATATACAGAGAAGACCTGCACAGCGCCTGTGCAAAGATGACCCACAAACTGGGAAGCATGTCATATTAAATGACATGGACTTTGGGCTTTTTGACTAAACCACTTTTGTTAACGTTCAATACAAAGCTCAACTGCTGTTGGTCTGATAGATTGGGGAAAAGAAAAAGATCATCCGGAGGAAAAAATATCACTGTTTACATTTTGGTTTATTTGCTTGCTTTTATAAGCTTATAAGAATGAGGTATTTTATACTTTGCTTTTTAGGGTGTTTTATTCTTGTTGTTTGAGTTAACGCTCTACCCTTTAAAATTAATGTATTATGAGCATCATCTCAATGTTAGGAATATTTATAGCATTGTTTTCAATGACTGCAAGCAATATGTACATGTGTAATTTGCCTCACACACAATTCCCCTTTTAACAGTCACACAGTTGTTACTCATTTTTTTCTACAGTATTTATTCCATGCTGAATTCTTTTGGAATACTTCTCTCTCCTAGTATATTTTATTCCTGAGAATATAATTCAGTCTTTTCTATTTATCAGTTGGGGTAGCTGGTACATGCATATATTCCTCTGCGGGTGTGCTTATGTCTGCAACCTGTCTACATCTTAAATGATGGCTCTGCACACAATGAAAGTGTCCTGTTGGGCAGTCAGTCTAAGCATATGGCGGGAACAGTGTCACATCTGTCTTCCTAATAGCAAGCTGTGCATGCTGGTCTTGTCTGGCCGGACATCACCAGTGCCCATTGTCTGTGCTTTTGTGTGACCTTGTTTCTCTCATTCCCTTTCAATGGCCTGCCCTGTGTGTTCACTGTATGAGTCATCCATTCCAGTTCACCAGTCACGTAGAATTTGCCTTTACAATGGTGAATCCAGGCTGTTCAGGGAATTAACCGAAGTAACAATGCATTCTGCTGTACAGACACACACACACACACACACACACACACATACACACACACACATACTCACACACACACTCAGTAACACCAGTGAAAGATGGAGAAAATTATTTCACAGTACTGTGGGCTAAGACTGTCTTCAAACATAAACCATGTTAAATAAAGCCAATGTAACAATGCTTTCAAAGCCTGTGTGTAATTACCGGAACAGGAGAAAAAAAAGAAAAGGATATAAAAATCAAAGCCATTAATAAATCACTTAAAACTCTTTGGCTTGGTGTCTTTGTTAATTTTTTTTTTTTTTAATTTCTGTGATAAGACACCATGATCAAGACCACTTATAGAGGAATTTATATGGGGTCTTATAGTTCAGAAGGAGCATAGCGGCAGGCAGGCATGGATTTTAGAGCCTGCTTATAATAAAACATACATGGATGTTCTGAGGAAAAGGCCCTGTCAAGTGTTTGCTGAGGACCTGAGTTCAGATCCTCCGCACCTATGTAAAAGCTGAGGGCCACTGCGCTTATCTGCAATTCCTGTGCTGAGGAAGAGGAGGTAGATGCATCCCTGGAGCTCATGGGTCCAAGCTGGCTTGATGGACTCCAGTTTCAGTGAGAGTTCCTGTCTCAAAAAATAAGCAGGAGAGCAACTGAGGAAGATACCCAGCATTAACCCCTGCCCTCCACATTCACATACAGCACATATATAAAATACATGTGTACATTAAATAATTAGAAAATAAAGATAATTAAAATAGTAATGTAACAAAAAATAATGTAGAGAGCTGGGCATGGTTGCTTTTGCAGAGGACCCAGATTTGGTTACCAGCACCTATATGGTGGCTCACAATTACCTGTAACTCCAGTTCCAAGGGATTTGATAACCTCTTCTGACCTCCATGGGCACTCATGTAGTGCACATACACACATGCAGGCAAAGAATTCAGACATGTAAAATGAAGTAGGTAAATAAAAAAAAATGCAGAGGGAAAATAAAGCTTGCCTAGACATCAGAGTATGGAGCTAGCCACTAGTTAACCACAGAAGCCAGGCAGTAGTGGCTCACATCTTTAATCCCAGCACCTCATGCCTTTGATGTGCTCAAAGAATACCCAAAGAAAACATGCCATAATTTGGCTTTTTATTGCTGTGACCTGTAGTGCAAATTCTAATTGGTCTTAATAATAAAAACACGTAGTCATATAGAGGGGTAAATGCTGAAAGGTCAGAGAGACAAAGGAGCAGGCCACAGCCACTTCTTACCTCCCCAACTCCTCAGCCTGAAAGGGAAGTGAGTTCCTGTCTCCTCCAGCTTTACATTCCTCTCACCGCCCAGCCATGTCACTTCCTGTCTTTACCTCCCTAGTGCTGGGATCAAAGGCATGAGGTGCTGGGATTAAACATGTGTGCCACTATTGCCTGGCACACAATGTCTAGGCAAGCTTTATTTGTTAGATCACAAACAAAATATCACCACAGTGACTAAGTAATTTAGGGGTTTATTTTGGCTCAGGGATTTATTTATTCAGTGTGCTGGGGGGCAGGGACTATGCTCCCTAGAGACCTATGTCAGCATGCACATGGAGATAGGAGGACTGCTTGCCAAGTCAGTTACCTCCTACCATTTGGGTCTCAAGGAATGAACTCGGGTTGTCAGGCTTAGTGGCAAACACCTTTGCCTGCTGAGCTATCACCTTGTTCATCACAGAAGTCAGTCTGTCATCAGTGAGGGGACAGAGCAGTTTGTGTCCTGGCAGCTAGGAACCCACCTACCTTTTTCAATCCAATAGGCTTCCAACCTATTGGATGGTGCTGTCCACATCCAGAGTGGGACTTTGCTCACATTCTGGCTGGGTCTTCTACCTCAGTGTATCCTTTCTGGGAACTTCCATACAGACACACTCAGATGTGTACTTCATTGATTTTAAGTCCAATCAAATTGATTGTATCAGTCTTGCTGATCAATGTGTTGCATAATTCTCAAGAGATTTCAGCATTGAATTTGAAAACAAAGGAATTTCTTGAGCTTTTCTGGATAAGAGAGGCACAGTTTGGACTCGGTCTTCTGTTTCCCTCTCAGGGTCACCCAGTATACTCCGTATCAGCCAGAGGTGTCTCAGGGAAGGTTGGAGAGTTTACTCAACTACCAGACCATGGTGTCTGACATCACAGGTTTGGACATGGCCAACGCCTCGCTGCTGGATGAGGCAACCGCGGCTGCAGAGGCGATGCAACTGTGCCACAGGTGAGAGGCTCACTGGGAGAGTCCCTCCAAGAGAGGGGCATCCCTAGTCCCCAGCATCTTAAACTGTGGTTTGCAACCTCAGGTAGGGTTTCATAGATGATGTAGAGTTTGTCCAAAAAAAAAAAAAAAAAAAATTGGCAACAGTAAAAAAATTTTTTCCTAAATGTGGGGCAACCAAAAATTAATTTAAAATACTAATGAATCTGAGGTATTTCTGGCAGAATTTGCATCATCTGACTTCATTACAGCCTTGGTCCTCAATACACATGACACATGTACACTTTGCACTTCACATGCCTACAAGTCCCACACCAACAAATGCTACCTGAAACATCTCAGCTCAGGTTCAAGATTATTGCATGATATGAATTATAGGAGTGGGGGTTTTGTTTCTGTTTTTGTTTTTGTTTTGTCTTGTCTGATTTTTTGGTTTTGGTCATGTCTCTGGCACCCCAGGCTGGCTGTATAGCTGAGGATGACCTTGAACTCCTGATTCCCCTCCCTTCATCTGAGTCCCAAGTTTAGGATTATGGGTATGAGCTACCATGTCCAGCTGCACTATGGTCCTTTTTACCGTACTTCAGAAGTTTTCTGCTCTCATAGAAACATGACAGTTTCATTACAAAACACAAAGTCTTCATACTTTCCTGCCATATTTCTCAGCATGTACATGGCAAATTAGCATATCTTTGGGTTACACTATGTTAGAATGCTTGATTTCCGAAAGTTGCTGTTTCATTTGCTGATGAATTTCATAAAAACATTAGATGGATGTTGGCTTGGGGTAAAGACAGAATTTGAAACAATTTCTAAATGGCTCTAGAGGTGCTTTAGCTATATTGTGCTATATTTATATCAAGAGGTATCTTAGTATTGACAGTCATAAAATCAAAATGGCCATCAACTTCAGGAACACTGAAGATACTCTACATTTTCTGTGATCAAACATTCAATTAAGATTTAATTCTATAAGTAAAAATAAGCACATCTACCTCATTAATATGCAGATTTGCTTTAGCAGCTGGGCCAAGCATCCCAACAGAAAAATAATTAAATAGATAAATTTGCTTTTATCAGTTGACATCTATCTATCTATCTACCTACCTACCTACTACCTATCTTTCTATCTAGGTATGAGAGTTGTTTCAAAATAAATTTCTTTATGCTTAATTGTCACCAAATGATTGATTTGGATGTGTATTTTCTATACCTATATAACTTCTCTCATGGAAAGATTTATCTGATAAAAATGAGTCATAAGTTGAAAAGTCTTAAGAATAAGAAGCCCTGGTTGGAGGGGCTTACCAATTCTCTCTCTCTTTCCCTCTTTCTCTTACACACACACACACACATATATATGTGTGTGTGTGTATGAAAGATAATATTATCAGTTAATAAAAAAAAGTGTTACAATAGTTTTTTTTTTTTTTTTCCCAAGCTTCTAACTGCTTGACACAAAAACATTGTTTTTCTTACATAAGTCCAAAGGTGACTTATTGGACACCCCTGTTATCAAGGACAGGCGTCCCTGTCTGCCTGCCATCTTTAGCATAACATTTTAACAGTAGGTGATTGTTAGACCTTTAGCCATGAAGTCAAGATCTGCCCTCAGGAAGAAGCAAGGGGAGGAGACCTAGAGGGATTTCTAGCCATTCAGAGGCCTCTACAGAGCTGTCACTCAATAGCTTTCACTTATATTTCACTGACCATCCTTCCTTCATATGACCTGAAGAAAGAAGCTTGGTATGGGCCTATTCCTGCCCTTGTTACCTGAAATATTGGGAGGAGTGGAGAGTGGGAGGGGCTGACTTGTGTAGTGGATCGCAATCAGCAACACTTCTTCAGAAGACTTTTCTATGTTTGAGATTTACCTTGTTTTCCTTTATTTTTCTTTTATGCCCCCCATACCCATTCCCACTTGTTGTACTGTATATAAACCCAGGGCCTTGGGTATGCTCTGACACTCAACTGTACTCTTAGTTCTTGGCTTTTTGAGGCCATAAGGACTTGAACTCGAGATATACCTGCCCTTCTCAGTGCTGTCCTTTCAGGCATATGCATCTCCACCTGCCTTTGTTTCCTATTTTTACAATGTATTTTGAACACCTCATTCTTTCTTAGCTTTCTAGAATAGGGCTTTGGGTTTTTTGTTCATTTTGCATGCATGTGTTTGTGCATGTGTGTGTGCATTTGTGTGTGTGTGCATTTGTGTGTGGGTGCCTATGGAAGTCAGAAAAATGTCAGATCCCCTTAGACCCACCCAAAGTGGTTTGGAAAACTGAACTAGGGTCCTCTGGAAGAGCAGCAAGTGCTCTTAATCACAGAGCCATCTCTCCAGCCCCAGAATAGGACTTTTGTGTCTGTGGCATGGAAGTGCCATGGTTATTTAACATCACATCTGCTGCTACACATTTAATTTGTTTTTACCATATTCTGTTACTAAAAACATACCATGTGCATCCCTGAAATAAAGCTGTCCCAGAAATTCTAATTCTTGCTGAGGATCCATTTCCAGAAGTTATTGGGTCACAGGGCACAGTTAACAATCACTACAGTTCACCTTCCTCCATGCTCTCTCTGCCTTGGAAGACTATTGGAACACATCTTCCTGGAAGAATTCTTGTGTAGGTTGGGAAATCTGCCACATGGTGTCATTTAAGATTTGGTGCCTCTGTCTGTGAGTGTATTACTTGGCTCCCACATATGTGGGACTATCAGGGTGCAGGTGGGTATAGACTCACTCAAGGTATGAAGATCCTTGTGGTGAAGCCCATCAGGGGCCCTTCTGCTTCTTCAGCAGCCTTGAAGGTAAGTTCAGGTCCTTCATGGGAGACACACAGGCACATAGGGTAGTCATTTACATATCCTCTTAGTTACTATTGTCCGCTTTTTAGTGATTTTTAATAATTTTTGTTCCCTCCTTTTGAATCTTAAAATTATTTCTATCCTTCCAGGCAGGATCTCATAGTCCAGGCTGGCCTGGAACTCCCCAGATAGCTGAGGATGACCTTAAAGTTCTGATGTTTTTGTTTTCATATTCCAAGTGGTAGAGTTACAGACACACACCACCACACGCAGTTTATGTCACACTGAGGATCGAATCCAGGGTCTCATACATGCTAGGCAAGCACTCTACCAACTGAGCCACATCCTAGCCCCCAGTGGTAGCCTTTATCTCATACCCACTGAAGTGAAGGTGTTCGTTCTGTGCTTACTCGATTGTTTGGGCTGAGGCTTTCCTACCTGCCCTGCATGGCTTGCCTCTAGCTGAGCTGCTCCCCCTCAGTAATGCTGCTTCTCTCCTTTCTCCTTGGGGCTGCATCTAGATTAGCTTTGGTACGTGCATTCACCTGTAGAAGTCATTGTAAAGTAGAGTTGACTCAGGTCATTGAGTCCCTACTAACATTTTTCTCCCAATTTGTTTCCATTCAAACTGGGGGAAGTATTTCCCACTAGGTAATTATTTGTTTTAACCACCCCAACTTGACATATTCCTTCATTAAGTTGATATCTATGCCAAAGGTAATTGCTATATTGCTATGCTATAATCCTAGCACTCAGGAGGCTATAGCAGGAAGCTTGCTTGTCAGTTCAAGGCCAGTCTAGACTGAGATCCTCTCTCAAAACAGAAACAAAACAAACAATAAAACAAATTATATGTAATACAAAAGTAATACCTGTATTTAATGAAAAAAAAAATCTATCAAACTTAGTGGAATATAATTCAAAGTAAAACATGCTTTTTTCTAGTGTAAGCCTCCAAAGAAACCATTGTGTATCTACTGGGAAATTAATAGTGTAGCATGACACACAAGTGCATACACTCTGTGCCCTTTTTGCTTTGTCCAGATATGCACTTGTACCTGAATCGTTACATAGTCACATTGGCCTTGTTTCCTGAAACCGTAGAAAGGGAAAGTCTCCCAGCACCTGCACCCTAGAGCCTACCCAGCTCAGCTTGAGGTCTTCCTGTGGTGCATCTCACCTTGGTTCTTTCCCATGGTGTTGGTGAGGACACTTGGCTTAGATCATCTCTAAGTGTTCCTGTTCCTTAAACTCTTGTTTACTTTTGTTTACTTTTGTATGTGTGTGTGCACATGTGTGTGCATGCTGAGAGGCTAGGAAGCAATCCCTGGGGGTCAGTTCTCCTTACGCTCTGTTGAGGCAGAGTCTGCCTTGTTTCGCCCAACTAAGACTCTAAGCTGAAGTACCCATGGGATAACAAAATTCTAAGATGTGTTACTTTAGAACAGTTTTTGGTGGTTTTTTTTTTTTGGGGGGGGGTAGTGATTTCAATCCTCTTATACTTAATATTTACCCTTTTCTTTTTATTATGATATATATATATATTTAATTGGGTTGATTTTTATTAAATTATGTTAGAACAGGGTTGAATTTCAGGGGGTCGCAGTCAGGAACTACCAGTCATTAATCATTCAGTTCTTTTTACACTATGCTTAGATTTTCCCCTCACTGCTTTGCCTTCTTAGAAACTCTGATTTTAGTGCTGAGAAAGTGGCTCAGTTGATAGAGAACTTGGTCTGGGTTAAGCCGTAGCAGCACCACCTATATAAGTCTTAGTGACACACGCCTGCGATCTCATCTCAGCGCTGTGCAGGCAAGAGGCCCAGAAGTTTAGTTAGAGGTCAGGCTGGCATACCCAAGACCCTGTCTCAACAAAGAAAAAGAAACAAAACAAACAAATAAATGAAAAACTTGATATTTCAAAGTCTTTGGGGGGATGTTCAAGTTTGAATGAGCTTTTTTTTTCTTTCCAACAGACACAACAAGAGGAAGAAGTTTTTTGTGGATCCGCGTTGCCACCCACAGACCATAGCTGTTGTCCAGACTCGAGCCAAGTAATTGATTTAATTTGTGTTTTGAACCAAGGGGTAATATCATATTACCTCTGCCTCATCTCTCTTTCCCACTTCCGGTCTGATTGGAAGTGAACCTGCTTTACGCTGAGTTTACTGAGTCTCCCCCCCCACCCCCCACCCCCCCACACACTAATTTCTTCTATGGATGCCTCTGCTAAGTCCCATGTGAGTACTGAGGGACAAATACATGGTGAGTTTAGTTGCCTTTGCTCTGTAGCAAGTTACCATGCTACTGTCACCTTCTGGTAAAACTTTATTAAAATCGGTTTGAGGCAGGAGGATTTCAAGTCTGAGGCAAGAATGAGCCAGGTGGTAGAAACCTGTCCCAAATAGACACTAGGGCTAAGGCTCAGTAGGAGGGCACTTGTGCCAAGTGGGTGAGGCTCCGGGTTCAATCCCTGGTGCCATGAAGGAAACAAGTCAGAGGACTTGTGTCCCAGTGGATAAATATATAAGCAAAAAATGAACTAAAGTAACCTCAGCAATGTTTTGGACGGTTGGAAAACCAGAACTCTCACACAAACGGCTAGCGTCTTGTGTGTGCTTCCTGCAGATGGAGTTCCTCAGGAATCCACGCAATACCCAGAGCGCTGTGAATAGCTCTAAGTGCCTTCGCATCTCTTTAGTCCTATAAGCAACTGAAACATCCCCAGCTCAGCCACCACTGGATTTGCTTTCTGCCTTGGAAACGTGAGGCATGCTTCTGCCTCATACCACCCTTGGGAAGGATTTCAAGTCATTGTTAGAGGGTTTTGAGAACCCAAGGAAGTCCTTCCTATCATCGGGGTGTTTTTCATTTACCATAGCTGACCCGGAGTAAATGTCACAGTGACGGCTCTGTTGCTGTAGGTATTGGGTCTTCAGCTCGTGGAGGTGATATCCCTTTCAGGAGTCGGTTGGGGAGTTGAGGGAAGGGTGTGGGAAGGACAGAAGAAAGAGACAGCAGAGGGAGGCGTGCATGTGAGTTGGCATGGAGGAAAGGTCAAGCATGAGAGGAGGTGGGGCTGGAAGGATGCTGAGGGATCGCCCAGGAAATGAATACAGTCTCCCTGGAAACAAGCTGGTGCTAGTTCCATTTTCTGAGCTGGCATGGTGGCTGGAGAGATGGCTCAGCTGGCCTGACAGCCTCAGCTCTGTCTCCAGAAGCCATGGTAGAAAGAGAAAGCTCACTCTCCAAAGTTGTCCTCTGACCTCTATACATGTGCCTTGGCATGTAAGCATCTGCACTCACAAACACACACACACACACACACACACACACACACACACACACACACACACTCATACACACACAATAACAATAATAATAATGATGATGATGAAAACAAATTTTCCCTTGTACTTACAGATATAGGGGGGTGCTTGTTGAGCTGAAGTTACCCCATGAAATGGATTTCAGTGGCAGAGATGTCAGTGGGGTGCTGTTCCAGTACCCAGACACTGAGGGAAAGGTGGAGGACTTCACAGAACTTGTAGAAAGAGCCCATCAGACTGGGGTAGGTAAGCCCCTTCTTGCAGCCCAGGGAGGTATGTCCCAGTTCTCATATATGTCTGCCTTTTGGTGTATTTTAATTTCTTTGCAATTACCACATGGAATGGTGAAATTCTCTTTTCCCTTCCTCCTTGTTAATGTCAATCACTAATTTGTGGTGCTCAGTGGCATCCAGTAAATAGTTGTTGCATGAATGAACAAGCAAATGGAATTTCCAGAAATGCACCCTCCCTGCCAGTGCATCTGTAATAGGGATAACTCCTGTGGCCTCACAACTCAGGAGAAAGTAATAACCTTGATCTCCTCTCCATTTCCTCTCCAGAGCCTGACCTGCTGTGCCACCGACCTTTTAGCTCTGTGTATTTTGAGGCCACCTGGAGAGTTTGGAGTGGACATTGCCCTGGGCAACTCCCAGAGATTTGGAGTGCCACTGGGCTATGGGGGACCACATGCAGCCTTTTTTGCTGTCAGAGAAAACCTGGTGAGGATGATGCCTGGAAGGATGGTGGGGGTGACAAGGTAAAGTTTCACACCCCCTTTTTGTGATTATGACCTCCCCTATTCTTTTTCTTTCACTGTTTTAAAGATTCATTTTCATTTTGTACGTGTGTGTGCCTGTATGTGTGTGTGTGTGACTGTAAGCCATGTGTGTCTAGGTGCCCAAGGAGACCAGAAGAGGGCATCGGACCCCCTGAATGAAGCTGGAGCTATAGGCAGTTGTGAGTTGCCCAGTGTGGGTGTGTAGAAACAAATTGGGTCCTCTAGAAGAGCAGCAAGTGCTCAACAGCTGAGCCACCTCTTCAGCCCAACCCTCCCCTCCCGTCCCTTCCTCTCCCCTCCCCTCCCTGTTCTTTTCTCTGATTTCTCTCCAAATTTAATTGGCCCATATCAGGTGATTAAAGACAAGTACAACACAAATTAAGAAGAGAGAGAGTCCATCTGGGTGTGCACTGGTACTTCTGCACACTGTAATTCAGACAGTATGAAAAAGTATTTGCATGCTAATCATGTACGGGCAATCTCGGTTGATGGAGGCCTGAGGAGACCTATGTATTTTAAGTGCTTTGTGACTAACCAGTTTCTTAAGTATCCCATTGTGGAAGGAAGAACTCACTTATGCAAGTTGTCCTTTACACACACACACACACACACACACACACACACACACACACCCCAAAAACAAGTGCAGAGAGGGATTAGCACAAACTGAGTGTGATCCAATGGGTGTCTAGAGGTTCCTGCCATGTAGCTTTGAGTCTTGATAGCTTCTTTTTGATGGTGCTTCCTTCTTAGGTTAAGATTTGTACTGGAGAAATCTCCATTTTATCATAGTTCCCAAAAGCTATCTATCTGTCTGTCTGTCTGTCTGTCTATCTTTCTTTCTTTCTTTCTTTCTTTCTTTCTTTCTTTCTTTCTTTCTTTCTTTCTTTCTATTACATTAAACAGGGGAAATGTTTGTGAGGTAAGTAGTGAGACTGTTAGCATTCTTTTCTGTTTTCTTAGTAAGTATTCAGTCTCTCCAAACCTCTAGAGAAAAAATTCTGTTTTCTCAGTTTATCTCCCTTTTCTGTCTATCAGTCATGGAGATCAAGTGACAGATGTTCCTTTGTCCCATCACCCTGTTAGACAGAAGAATTCCTGGGACATTCCCTATCACTGTTCCAGGCTTTAGTATATATGTCTCAGTGCCTCAAAGTTCAAATTAAAAACCTATATATAGTCGTATTTAGAAAAGGGACATTTGGAAGTTGGATTTTTATGAACTTGCCCTGCCCCCCAAACCTACCGAATTCCCTTCAGCTGGGAAGCAAGTGCATCTAAGAGAATCCTGGTGCTGTGGTTATCTGTGCTGACTGGATGTGTTACCTCGATCCAGGGATGCCACAGGGAAAGAAGTGTATCGCCTTGCTCTTCAGACCAGAGAACAACACATTCGGAGAGACAAAGCCACCAGCAACATCTGCACTGCTCAGGTACGTGCCACATCCCACCTGACTGCTGAATGATGGGAGGATTTCACTGGTCCTCTCTTCTTTCTCATTCATTCCCCACTGTGGCTGGAAGTTTCTCCTGTCCTGCCTGGCCACACAATCCAGAGGAATCTCTCCACCCATGGTCCTGCAGCTGCTTCTAAAATAATCACTCAGAGGCTTAATATTAATTACAAACTATATGGTCTATGGCTCAAGCTTCTTGCTAGCTCTTACAACTTAGCTCAACTCATTTCTATTAATCTATGTATCACCATGTGTTCCGTGGCTTTACCTGTGTCCCAGTACATGTTGCTCCTTGGACGGTGGACTGGTATCTTCCCCAACTCTCTGTATCTCTGCTTGGATTTCCTGCCTACCACTAAGCTGCCTTGTCATAGGCCAAAACTGCTTTATTTATCAGCCAATGGGAGCAACATATATATTCACAGCATACAGAAAGACATCACACAGCCCTTGGTGGGGCACAGAAAATCTTCTGACTACATACCACTTGCTGAACCATGTACACTAGAGATGGCAGATCTTACTGACAGAAAAGCCTGGTCTTGTATCTTACTGCTGTTCTAGGTCACACTTTGCCTTTACATTCATTTCTTCGATGGCTCAGTGGTGAAGAATGCTTGCTGTTCCTCTAGAGGATCCAAGTTGGGTTCCCAGAACCATGTTGGGAGATTCATAGCTGCCTGAAACACTAGCTCCAGTGGATCCAAAGCCCTCTTCTGATCTCTGAGCACACCCAGACACATGTGATATGCATTCACCAAGACACACACGCATACAAACACACCTACAGGTAAATCAAAATCAATCTTTAAAAAAAGATATCATTGAGTTGGGTGGTGGTGGCACACGCCTTTAATCCCAACACTCGGGAGGCAGAGGCAGGTGGATCTCTATGAGTTCAAGGCCAGTTTGGTCTACAGAGTGAGATCCAGGACTGGCACCAAAATATTACATGGAGAAACCTTGTTTCAAAGAAAAAAAAAGAGACATCATTGTGTTTATTTTGCCTAAAATCACACCTTCAACATCTTAAACTGATTAAGTTAAGGGAAAGGATAAAGGGATACCCTTTAATTTCCATGTACTTTGAGTGTATTTACTATGAAGTACTGGGCTCATGGTCTCTCGAATTCTTAACCATGGGGCAGTCTGTATGGGTGGGAATGCGGCATCATCTCTTTGAGCTACAATGGAAGATCTCTAAGAAGGAGGCCAGGAGGGCAGAGGTGATGTGATAGAGGGGAAGGTCCAAACTGGTATCTTCTGGCAGTCATTCTTTGGGGGTCATAAAAGGGGTTCCTGAAACTGACAGAATAGATAGTGATTCGGGGGCTTCTGCCCTCCTTGAAGTAGCTTCAGGGATGGAGTCAGACTTTAGAGACTCAGCCAAGGCCCAGCATGAGAAGTACACACACACACACACACACACACACACACACACACACACATCGCCAAAAATAGGCACAGCCAGGTGTGGTGGCACGTGCCTTTATACAGCACTAAGGAGGCAGGGCAGGCAGGTCTTATGATCTTCTAAAAGAGTACCTAGTGCTCTTAATGGCTGAACCATCTCTCCAGCACCTGTTCTTTCTTTTTTCTTCAAATTTTATGCATGCATGCATGTGATAGATGCATTTGTGTCCTGGCACGTTTGCGGAGGTCAGAGAACAACTTGCATGAATCAGTTCTCCCGTTCTACTGTGGAATCTGGAAATCAAACTCAGGTTATTAGGTTTGCAATATTCTTACCCACTGATCCACCTCTCTGGCCTTTTTCCTTCAAAATTTGAAAATCATTTTCCAAGCATACTGGCCTGTCTACAATGAACAAAGTTAGGTGGCTGCTTTATCTGTAATTCCTTTAGTTTGTGTATCGCTCTGTCGTCGTTTTTCTGTATGTTTCCAGTAGTTATGAAAATGGTATATATATATATATATATATATATATATATATATATATATATATATATATATATATATATATATATATATAAACATAAAGAAAATCAGGAGCTGGAGAGATGGCTCAGAGGTTAAGAGCACTGACTGCTCTTCCAGAGGTCCTGAGTTCAATTCCCAGTAACCACATGGTGGCTCTCAACCATCTGTCATGAGATCTGGTGCCCTCTTCTGGCAGGAAGTCATAATGCTGTATACATAATAAATAAATAAATCTTAAGAAAGAAAGAAAGAAAGAAAGAAAGAAAGAAAGAAAGAAAGAAAGAAAGAAAGAAAGAAAGGAAATCACATTTGCCCTGGGGATGGCCATAGTCTGTCTTCCCTGGTTTTTATCTTTGCATTTTTCTGACTATCTAGTTTTTCATGCCATTGTTCCTTTTCCCAACTTGTTCTGCAGTTGCTCACAATACTCTAGTGTCTTTGTCAGCAGGCGGTTGCTCTTCTGCTAAGACGTGGCTGACCTTTCCTGAGCGTTCCCCTCTGTGCTGTCCTTGAGTGTCCTCTGCTGCTGCTTCTGTCAACTGTTGCTTGTTCTTAGTCCTGCATCTTCCCAAGTGCCATCATGCGGTCCACACTGAAGTTCTCTTAGATATGTGTCATTGATGGAGCATGGCTATTTTTTTCTTTTAATCTCTGAAAGTCTGTTAACGGATTATATTTTAAATCTTCCCATAAACTTGTGGTCTAACCAGTGTAAAAGTTCTCACCATGTCCTGTGCCCCACCCCTTTTTCTCACTTTTCTTTGAATTGTTCTCATGTATCCCAGGGGAGCCTCAAAACTACTATTTAACTAAGAAAACTCTTAAATTTCTGATTCTTCCAGCCTCTAGAACTTGGAAGGTAAAGGTAGGAGGATCATGATTTCAAGACCACCTTAGGCAGCATAATAAGACCACTTTCCCCAAAGAAAGATAATAGAGACTTAGTTTCAATATATAAAATGATGTATGTGCTTTACAAGAGGCAGGAGAATGTCTAGGCAAAGCAGAGACAAAGAAAATCAGAGTTCAGAGGATTGGATCTGGAACAAAGAATATTCAATCTGATCAGAATATGTTTATATGTTTGTATAAACAAAGCTTTTTCTTTATTTGTTTACCTTAGGGTTTTTTTTTGTTTTGTTTTGTTTTGTTTTTTTTTTTTTTGGTTTTTTTTGAGACAGGGTTTCTCTGTGTAACATCTCTGGCTGTCCTGGACTAGCTCTGTATCCCAGACTGGCCTCAGACTCACAGAGATCCACCTGCCTCTGCCTCCCAAGTGCTGGGATTACAGGTGTGCGCCACCACCGCCCAGCTAGCAAAGCTTTTAAAAAGGTAAATGGAAAACAGAGTTTAAAAAAGTCCCCCAGAAAGCCAGGTATGGGGGTACATGCCTGAAATCTCTGCAGTAGGGAAACTGAGGCAGGCGGATTCTGAATTCAAAGCCAACCTGAGTCAGACGGCAAGAGCCTGTTAACAGTGAAATAGTAGAAGGTGGCGGAGATGAGATGGTTCAGTGGGGAGTGGTCCTTGCACACGGGCCCCATGACCCAACTTTCAACCACATTGCCCACAAAGTAGCAGATGATTGGCTTCCAAGAATTGACATCTTACTTCTATGTGCTGTTCTCTCTCTGTCTCTGTCTCTCTGTCTCTCTGTCTCTCTCTCTCTCTCTCTCATACACACACAAATGGTATATGAGATAAATATAAAGGTATGCAGGTCAATACACACACACACACACACACACACACAACTTTTAAAACATTTCAGAGCCTGCAAGGTGTGGTGGCACATGCTTTTAATTTTAATTCCAGGATTCAGGAGGCAGAAGATGGCAGATTTTTGTGAGTTTGAAGCCAGCCTGATCTATATTCTGAGGTCTAGGACAGCCAGGGTTACATAGAGACAGTCCCTGTCTCAAACAAAACAAAACAAAATACCAGATAAATTACAGGGCCTGGAAAGATGACTCTGTGTTAAGATTCCTTACTGCTTTTGAAAAGGACCTGGGTTCAGTTTACAGCATCCATGTGGTGGCTCATAACTGTCTGTAACTTCAGTCCCAGAGGATCCAATTCCTTTTCTAACCTCCATGGGTTCCTGAATACATGTGGTGCACATACATAACTCAGGCACACACATACGTGTAATATTAAGTGAATGAATATTTTAAAATAACATTCATGTACTTAATGTATCTGTATGAGTGTGGGCACACACATGCTATGACACTTGTGTGTCAGTCAGGGGACAGTCCCTGGTATCAGGTATTACACTTCTGTGTCTGTCTTTATGTGCGTTCTGGAAGATGTGAACACAGGCCCTTTCACTTTGGGGTAAATGCTTTACCCTTGCCATCTCACCCAGGCCTCACTGAAGTTCAGTCTCTTGTGGTTTAGCTTCAGAAGAATTGTTTTCTTGGAATTTTTGAGTGTTTGAAAATTGCTTGTTGTTTTTATTCTTGAAGAAATGTTTAATTGTGCATAAAATCCCCGGATCTCCCCTTTTCCTCATTGAGGTCTTTATCGCTCCACTGACTTCCAACAGTAGCTATTGCTTGCTACTGACATCAGCCTGCTTTCCTCTTATGACTGACATGATCCTGTTGGACTAGTGAGATGCCTTCATAAGGCTTGGTATGATGACTTTAGTGCTATTTCCCTCGGGCTCTATAAGTGGTTTTTGATTGTCATAGAGATGTCATTTTGACTCATTTTTCTTCATTTTGAGCATCCTAAGACTAAGAGGAATGATTATTCCTCCCTCCCACTACCTGTCTTCCAATACATTGTTGCACATTGTTGATTCCATAAATGCTCTTTCTTGTTTCAGGCACTCTTAGCCAACATGGCTGCCATGTTTGCCATTTATCATGGTTCCCATGGGCTGAAGCATATCGCTAAAAGGGTTCATAATGCCACTCTGATTTTGTCTGAAGGTGAGTCGGTTATGTTTCCAGCATAACAAGATTGATACATATGACCAAGCATAAAGACTTGGGGTGTGTCCAACACTGAATACAGAGGTCAGATAAAAAAGAGGACAATATTTTTAACATCTATGACAGTATGACAGACTTTTTTTTTCTCTTTCTTTTCTTTTTTTTTTTTAGACAGGGTCTCACTATGTAGCCCTGGCTAGCCTGCAATTCACCATGTAAACCAAACAGGCTTTGAACTCAAGTGATACCTTTTTCTCTGCCTCCCGAGTACTAGGACAAAAGGTGTGTGTCACCACACTCAGTGAGGGTTGGTATTTGTAATAGATGACAATTTAGAAATAGATAAATATACAAAAATGACCAGTGAACCCCTATAATTTCAACCTCATTATTAATCCAGGACCTATTTTATTTTGTTGTGTTCTTGACAAAGTTTTGTATAGTTCAGACAACCTAAAGCTTATGATGTAGCTAAAGATAACCTTGAACTCATGATCCTCTGTCTGCCTTCCAAGTGATGAGATTGCAGACACATGCCACACATACACACTGTTTTATTATTTTTAACTTTTAGTTTTCATATGATTCTGGGGATGAAGCTCAGGATGCTGTGTGTACTCGACCACAGAATTAGTCTCTCAGCCCCTTTCCCTCGGTAAAGATTAAGAAATGTCAATACCCTATTGGTGTAGCTTTTTATGCATGACAGTTAAATATTGTGTATCAAAAGTTCTTAAATTGATGTGGGGAAGATGGCATCACAAACACAGGCCTTGAAATTGTAGAAAAACTCAAAGTTGGCTCAAGACATCCCCCAAGATGAAGTTCTCAGACCAAAGTTCTCAGCACAAAGGATTTTTTTTTTTTAATTTGGCCCAGAAGGATAGAGAGCAGAGATGAGGAACAAAGACAGGAAATAGAGGAAGAGGGAGAAAGGAAGGGAACTAGGGAAACGGGGCAGTAGATGTCCCAGAGGACAAAGGACAGACTCTGGATGGAGAGGAGACAGACATGGCACATAGGAAAATGGTGGTTTATAAAGGTAAAGGGGAAGCATCACATTAGGATAAGGTACTCAATTTTAATTGGCTATGTTAATTATGTGAACCAAAGGGGACTTTTGATTGCTGGACTTCAGGACATTGATAGCTGGACTTTGGTAGTCAGCCTTAAGAAAAGGAAGTGGCCAAATAAGGGACAAGAGCTTGGGGGTTGTCTTTAGAAAAGTAATCTAAGGGTTTGTAACAGGCAGAGGGAACTGAGAAGCACAAGGCCTGCCAGAGCCACATACCCGAGTGGACTAGTGTCCCTTCATAATTCAGGTGCTCAGACACCTCTTTAAAAGCTGGGTATGGCTCAGATTACATTAGCTGTAATCCCAGCCGTGGAGAAGCATTGACTAATGATTGATGGTGTTTACTAGCTGGCTAGTTTAGCTGAGGGGACGTGCTTCAGATGCAGTTTTCCATCCTGTGTCAAACAACAGATGATAGGGCAGGGTTGGAGAAGACACTCGGTGTTGACTTCTGGCCTCCACATGCACCTATTGCACACGTAGAGACGTGCAGAGACTAACCATTTCTAGCTGCCAGAACAGTAACAAAAACCAACTGAAAAAGTGTGCCTGCAATTTGATGCAGCTACACCACTGTTAGGAATTACCTCAGGGAAGTAATCAGACAAGTGTGCAAGGATTGTCCCTTGAAACCTTGTATACAATAAATAGCCCAGTCTTGGGAGCAGGTTGAATGCTTGATAACATGTAATTACTTAATGGTGCATCCATACATTTGACTACTATATAGTTATTGAAAATAATTATGTGGGAACTGATCTATAGATAAGCAAACACACACATATTACAGCTGTTTCTAATATGTACATCAAAATTTATTTCTGGTTGATCTGGTGATTTTTCTTCCCTTGTTTGATAAGTGTTTCATGATTTTCTATAACATAGTAATAAATTCACTTTTAAATACCCCTTTAAAATCCCTTTTAAAACAGCCACGGATATACTGGCCAGGAGAGGAAGAACCTCTAGCAGGAATCACCTCTTGATGTCTGTGACATTGGCGGCTGTTGCGCAGAGCTCTGTCAGAGACTAGTGTGTCCCCTGTCTTGTCTAGGTCTCAAACGAGCAGGACACCAGCTGCAGCATGACCTGTTCTTTGACACCTTGAAGGTTCAGTGTGGCTGTTCAGTGAAGGAGGTGTTGGGCAGAGCCGCTCAGAGGCAAATCAACTTTCGACTCTTCGAAGATGGCACAGTAAGTCAAATGTTTAGTACTTTTTACCAGTTCTTTGAGCTTTCAGGGATTGTCTCATGAAACGCCTTCCATTTTGTTTAACAAAGAGGGACTTAGAGTCTATTTTTTGTAAAGTTTTAAATTTCCAACTTGTACTGTGACTTTTTCAAAGACAAATAAGTTATCCTCAGCTTTTCTCAAGACTGTTTTTGTGTGGGGGAGACTGTTAGATAACAAAGTGAATTAAATGATGAAAAAGCTTACCACATTTAGTTCCTATGGGAGCATCCTGAAGTCATCAGACTGCTGGAAGCCTTGATCCTAACGGGTCCGATGACCTGGGACAGATGTGTGAAGTCGGTGAAAGGAAGAGAACTCTGAGCACCTGTTTCAAACAAGTGGCCCTCGATGGCCTGAGCCATTTCTATTTATACAGTTTCAATGGTTTGCATGAACAGTTTTACAATCAGATTTGTTTCCTTAAGTTTCTAATAATAATTACAGTAGTTTCCAGTTTGTTCCCTTAGCTCATTCCCCTTCCGCCCCCAACTTTCCCTCCGGGAATCATTACCTCCTTGATTCGTAGCTCTAATATTGGAAGCATAAGCAGCGTAGCAAGCAACAAAGGACATTTTCTAACCAGGCACACCTACAGGAGGAACAGTGTGCTCAGCTGGCAGCATTTACGGTTCCAGCGTCATGCAAAGGGAAAGAGACTTTTGCTTCTAGTGGTTAATATTTACCTCTAGTCAAATCTAAGCTCCCACAGTTCTCTCATCCGCCAAAGCTGAATCAATCATTCTTCATTCTATATTATTCTATCTCCTATGGGGGAATATACCACATTTTCTCCTTTTGTCCTATAAACTGCATAACTTAAAAGCTTGCTCTTAATAGTTGGCATTCTTTATCTCTTGTTTTTATGTCCCCTTCCTCTTAGCTATCATGAAAGAGGGCACTATGGTTTCCTATGATTCTGCTTCCTTCCCTGTTCTTAGACTGTTCCCATTAACTCTCAATATCATTTAATAATTTGCATTTCTCCTAGACTCTTGTGGTTAGAATCATTCTCTCCAGAACAGTTATGCAAATTTGTAATGTCATGAACTACTGTGCCTCTTTCAGACTAGCCACAAGGTGCATTAGAAGGCACCATCCTGTTCTTAAGAATCCCGAATTCATGGTCACACTTGAAACTTCAAAGCCTTTAGGAGCTGAATCAGGTCCACTGTATATTTTTAACAACATCCCTTCTGACTGACTTACCCAGAGGAGATTCACCAGGGAGAAGTTTTCCTAATGCAGTAGCCATTCCATCCATAGCTCTGAGAAAGTGAAACCAGAGGCAGCCAACAGTATGATTTGTATAAGGAAAGCAAGGAGAGCAGGTAGCTCATATGCTCCTGGGGTCATGAGCAGATTTATATAGCAAACTATCCATTGGCCTTGCCAAAAATGGGTTAAATTCTCCAGGCCTTGCCTCCAGGAACCTGTTCATGCTATTCGCAGGCCATGGCCCCCGAAGAAGTTACAAGGCTTTTGGCATAGTTAGTGTCCACAGGTGGCTTGCCCAAATCTAAAGCTTGTCAAGTTGGAGACTGATCTAGTCACTTTCCTGTAGAGATCAGTGTGGTCCTGATGATACCCTTGTGTTCTAGAGTGGATGAAGAGTTTGTCCAGAACCTTCTCCCAATTTGGCATTTTGTATAGTTACCCTTGGTGGTCTGGAGTTTGGGGCTGATGATTTCCTTTTGGTTTTTGTTCCTGTAGCTTGGCATTTCTTTGGATGAAACCGTCACTGAGAAGGATCTGGATGATTTGCTGTGGGTCTTTGGCTGTGAGTCCTCCGCAGTAAGTAAAGACTGCAGAGTCTTCATAATGATTGTTAGATGTGGTGTCCAGGATGGCTCTGCTCTGCCTTTTGTGGGCTGAATGTGAGTGAGAACAGGGTCAAGTGTGGCAGTGGCCAGCCACTGTTCAAATTATGGCACTGCCTGTCCCTTTCTTCCTGTGACTGTTGATAGTTAAAGTCACTGTTAACAGACCCTGTTGAGGACAGTACATCCAGGGTAGGTGGATTATTAGTGATGCAGCACCCTGACTTCAATACAAAGATTTGTGACATTGTATTCTGGGAAATTTATTACACTCATTTAATGAGTAATTTTTCAAGGATGTAATATATGCCAGGTATTATGCTATGTCTTGAGGTTATGATGGCAAATTGGACATGATCTCTGCCTTCACTAAGTGTATAGACCAGTGAGGAGCCAGACACTAAATCCCAGCCTGGGCTGTGAGGAAACTATGAGTAGAATAGAGCAGCTTCTCACTGGGGCTTGGACCAATTTCCTACAGTAAGATCTGAAACTTGAGGGTGAGTTATTACACACTAAGATGGTGTGATAGAAGAGGAGGGTGGGTTCAGATGTCCTTGCTATCCTGGGGAAACAGCCATAAAGGTCAGGAGGAGAGATAGTCCTGCGACACTAACGCAGTTTTGCATGACTGAGTGGCTTTCCACAGCAGTGACCTGTTAGGGATGAGCAAGACGGGTTATCCTTCCATAGAATTAAAGTGAGAGAAGCCAGTGGCTCCTTAGACCTCTGGCAAGACTCACCCAGAACATTCTACACACTTTCTCCATGGTTTGTTGCATGGATATGACTTTATGGAATATTTATTGAGTGAGCCAATGAAAGAAAGCTTTTACTATAGAAGCTGAAATATCTTCCAGAGTGCTGAGTGGTGATCTGTGGTTGTCTGGACTCTTTTGAGAACATTATTCAGCTCCAGATACAATTATAATTATAATTATAAATGACCAAGAAGCTTCACTATGTTCCCCCAATGTCAGATTTTATTAATTAAAAGGACCAAGTAAACTCCTTCCCCCATAGAATGAACACTGGACTGAGTGTTCCCTGAGACTATTGACCTGTGTGCATTTGAGGAATGTTTCTGGAGTCATTAATACAAGACTCAAACCGTGTATTTCCATTTGTTTTCTCTTGCTATGATGGCACACTCTGACCAAAAGCAATTTAGGGGCAGGAAGGCACAGTACATCACTGAGGGAAGTCAGGGTAGGAACGCAGATGGAGACTGTGAAAGATGGCTGCTTACTGGCTTGCTTTCTCACACATTCCAGGCCCTCTTGCCCTGTGTGGTAACATTCACAGTAGGCCAGCCCCTCCCTCATCAATCCTCACTGAAGAAAGTGCCCTGTAGACTTGCCTCCAGGCCAATCTGATGGAGGCAATTCCTCAGTTGAGATTCTCTGTTCCCAGGTGACTTTAGTTTGGGTAAAGTTAACTAAAACCTGCACATGATGCTATTAGCAAAGAGAAGGAAGAGGAGCAGCCATGCATTTAATTGGATCTTCTAGATAGAAAATCCTTATGATTTGCATAAATTTTCTCCCTTTATTTGAGCAGCTTTTTGGCTCTTCAGGATAATATCACTGATGAACAAATGTTTTTATTTTTGCTTATTTATTTCCCTTATGCTAATGATTGAACTCAGAACCTCACACACACTGGACAAGTAAGGACTTGATTCCTGAGCTACAGTTTTTCATTTACAGCTCTTGGTTGCTGCTCTTTGGGGGCATGTACTAGGTTTTTAACTTGGGCCTTGCTTATTATGCAAGGCAAGTGACCTGGTCCTGAGCTACACCCACAACTCAAATGTTCTGATTTTAATTTGTTATTATTGTTGTTGAGACAAGGTCTAGTGTAACCAACTATTGAACAGTTTTTTTTTAGATTTATTTATTTTTATTTTACACATATGAGTACCTTGCCTGTATGAATATATGTGGTTTGAAGAGGGTGTAAGATTCTCTGGAACTGGAGTTACAGAGAGTTGTGAACCGCCATGTGGGTGCTGGGAACTGAACCTTGGTCCTCTGGAAAAGCAACTAGTGCTCTTAACCATTGAGCCATCTCTCCCTCTTCGCAAGGACTGAACTGTTCACCTTCTTGCCTCTACCTTCCCAGCACTAGGATTATAGGTGTGTGCCACACATCCAGTTTGTGCTGTTCTGTGGACAAAATGCAGATCTCCTGCACGCTTCAGAAGCATTCTGCCAATTGAGCTAAAACTCAGCCCCTCAAATGTTTATAATTTCAGTGAAATACAAGTCTGCAACAATCTCTGGGACCTTTACGGCAGCAGAGAGATGAGCCGAGGGAGGCAAGAAGGCCTGTTGACTCAGTGCACCCCAGCTACTGCCACTTTGGCTCACTCTTTGGACTCTTTGGGAGTCTAACCTCAAGTGGTTTATTTCAGGTGTATTTAAGCACAGTACAATATGGTGAAAATTATTCTGGTGATGAGTAACTCAGTCCTGAGTATTCAACAAAGCATGCATAAATCTCCTTGAGGAGCAAATTAAGCTAAATACAGATCCTATGTGACTACATCGAAACTCTTTGTAAAGTCCATAAAGATAGTTTCTAGAATTTGACTGAGAAAAACAGATTTGTTTATGGTTGATTGAGAAAGACAAACTCACAATAAGGATCTGGAAGAGGGTCCAGTGCTGGAAAAGTTCCCAGCCATGAAGATATTGAGGATAGCACATGAAAGTCACCAGGCTAAAAAGTCCATCTGCTCCAGCCTTCCTAGCAGAAAACAGGTTTTACAATCCTTCTCTTAAAGAAACAGCCCTATGTGCTTCAGGTTCCTCTAGTACATGGTTGTGAGCACGAAGACCTCTGTGCCCCCTACACAGGTCATCTTTTTTTTTTCTTTTGCTGCTCATGCTTTTGGTATAATATTTAAGAAGTCATTGTTAAAGCCGGACGTAGTGGCAAAATGCATACCTTTCGTCCCAGCACTTGGGAGACAGAAGCAGGTGGACCTCTGTGAGTTCAGAGTTAGCCTATCTACATAGCAAGTTCCAAGCCAGCCAGAACTACATAGTGAAGCCCTGTCTCAAACAAGAAATAACAAAGAACAAGAAACCATTGCTAAATCATAGGTCCTGTATATCTGTCCATTTATTTTCTTCTAAGTGTTCAATTAGTTTGGCTTTTAAATGAATGTCTTGATACGTTATTTTTGGATTTTTAATCTAGCCTGGAAGCTTCTATCCATGCCACGTCCTTCAGTTTCCACATCTTTCTTGTAGGAATTGGTAGCTGAAAGCATGGGAGAGGAAAGGAGAGGTCTTTTGGGGTCTTCATTCAAGAGAAGCAGCCCATTTCTCACACATCAGGTGTTCAACAGGTTTGTGTGGCTTCAGTGAATTCTGCATTTTGTGTCCTGGCAATGAACCAGGGAGCTTGGGAGGGTAGTTGCTCCTGATGCTGACCACTAGGTCCTGGGTTATTGCCACTCAGCCAGGCTCACTAATATATCCATGCCAGATAGAACCCATCCCTGATGTGAGCCAAGTGTACCTTGTCTTGTGGCTGCTCCACTGTGCTGGGACTGGGATGGGGAGGGGAATTTGCAGATGTATTTGCTAGGCAGATGTTGGTCTGAGGAACTCTAGCCTCTTCCCAGGGTTCTCTCCTTCTTAAAGGTAGCTTCTTACACCAGGTGTGCACTGAGGTCCACTAGAGTCTCTGCCCTTCCCTATGACATACAATTACCGCGGCTTTGGGGTACGACTCCTTCCTTATTTTGTATGAGGATCAGCATGACTCTAATTCAATGGCTCTGACCTTATGTTTCATGTTCACAGCTATCACTCAGAAACCAACCTTGTCCGGTATATGAAGAAACTAGAAAACAAAGACATTTCCCTTGTTCACAGCATGATTCCATTGGTAGCTGTTTGTGGCCTTTCTTTTCACTAGCCCCATCCTGAGTCCTCCTGTGCATCGTATCTCAATACAATGCAAGAGGCTTCCCTTGCGGGGAGGTGGGCGGGTTGTGAGATGGGCTGTAGATGATCATTAATGGGGTGCTTCTTGGATCTGTTTCTTCAAGGGGTCCTGCACCATGAAGCTCAATAGCGCCTCCGAACTCACAGTAAGTAGGTCTCGTCTACGAAGTGGGTGCTTAGGGGCAGATTTCCAGTTTGTACCGAAGTGGATGAAAAAAAACCTCCCTGGACTGTGGCTATGTGCTTTAGCAATCCTTTATGTTGCCATTCTGCAGTCATGGCAGAGACCCTGATATTTCTCACAACTTAATCAGTTAAATTTATGGATAAAGCCGGTGTGGTGCTACGTGCTCTTAATCCCAGCACTCAGGAGGCAGGGGCAGGCAGATCTCTGAGCTGAGGGCTAATCTGGTGTAAAAATCGAGCTTCAGGACAGAGAAACTGTGCCTCAAGAAACAAAACAAAACAACAACAAAATGTATGGCTAAAACTTCCTCTTATCATCAAAGTTTTACCTCATGATAGTTTTAAAGCCAACGATATAAGTTATTATCCCAGCTTAGGTTCCCAAATAGCTAGGTATGCAAGCATGTCTACCATGCCCAGTTATGTAAGATTATTATTACTGTTACTATCTTTTATGGTTTTGTGTAGTGTGTGTGTGTGTGTGTGTGTGTGTGTGTGTGTGTGTGTGTGTGTACATGCATGCCACAATGCACAGTGGTTCTCTCGTTCTACTGTGTGGGTCCTAGGGATCAAGTCAGGTCATCAGGCAACTCCATCACTGACTCATCTTGCCAACTCCATAAAATTAATTTTTTTTAAAAAATTAAGCAGGTAACTAATTTTTATTTTTTGTTTTCTAAATCTGGGATTTAAAAAAAAACTTCTATTTTTACCAATTTGTAGTTAGCCTCCGAGGCAGACTTAAGAACGCTGAGCATGGGCCGAGGTTGGCTCTTTGGTAGAACACTTGCCAGGCACCCGTGGACTATGGTTTGCCTCTTAGTTACAACAACAGAGAAAAAAATTAAAGGGCTAAAGTAAACTTCTGACGGTCACATGCCTGTAACCCCAGCACTTGGGAGGCAAAGGCAGTACCTTGAGTTCTCATCTCAAAACCCAAACAGACAATATATACCTCTTCCTGTAAATCCAGTCACAGTTGTCAGAAGGGCGAGATTTGAGGTTTAAATTTATTATTGCATCAACAGGAATGTGATAACATGGTGTTGTAAGAGGTGCTCATCTCTATAAGGCCAAGATCACTTCAGCAGAGCTAACTTATTCCTTTTATCTCTTGAGATTATTCTGATATTGCGAATTGTTTCAGGCAAAGGAACCCATTTGGGACTGTGTTAGGAAGGATCTTTTCTGTTTGCATTTCTGTTCATGGCTGGTTCTGCTCAGTGAAAAGAAAATACTGTGTATGCATGTGTGCACATGTAGAACTCACTGCTTCAGGGATGTAAGTCTGTTCTGGGACCTTTCTGCTCCTGGATAGAAAGAATCATATTTCAGTGTGAGTTTCCTTCTTGGCTTTTGTGTTCCACTTGTACAATGTAGATAGTAATAGTTACTATTTCCTTAGGTTGTGCAGAGAAACTGAATGCATATTCTAAGTGCCTTGACAGACCCTGGCTCCTTCATGCCATTCTTGGTGTTGGTATATTGTCATTACCATCATCATTAAAATCATTGTTACTTTTACAGTGTACATGTGCTTATGTTCTTATTGCTTTTCAGCCCATCACATGGAAAGAATTTGCTAACATCCACCCCTTTGTGCCTCTGGACCAAGCCCAGGGATACCAGCAGCTTTTCCAAGAGCTGGAGAAGGATCTGTGTGAGCTCACAGGTTATGACCAAGTCTCTTTTCAGCCTAACAGGTAAGGGATTTTGTTTCCTCCTGTTAGGAGCTATCTAACACCCACCTCCAAAAAGCAAATTGTCATTTCTTTTTTCTTTCTTTCTTTCTTTCTTTCTTTCTTTCTTTCTTTCTTTCTTTCTTTCTTTCTTTCTTTCTTTCTCTTTGTGTGTGTGTGTGTGTGTGTGGTGTTGTGTGTGTGTGTGTGTGTGTGTGTGTAGTTTTGGTGCCTATCCTGGATCTCGCTCCATAGACCAGGCTGGCTTCAAACTCACAGAGATCTGCCTGGCTCTGCCTCCTGAATGCTGGGATTAAAGGCGTGCACCACCACCGCCCAGCTCGAAAATTGTCATTTCTATGTATCCTATTTTTGTCATTTATTACTATGTTTCATTCTAAGTTGACTGGGCACTTAGACTCTACTGGAAGGGTATGGCCAGAAGTCCAAGGTGGCCTCATTTACATAGTGGGAAATTTGGTGATCACTTGTGATCTGGAAGAGAAATTGGGAATGTTGAATAGGGCCTTGGATTTTTTCACCATATGGAGCTCTCCCTAGTGTTCCTTGGGCTTCCTTAGAGAGGAGTGCCTCTCTTGCACTAAGGTTTCTGAGTTCAAAGGAGAATGTTCCAGGTGAAACCATGCAAAATTACAAATGTTTCAGGCCCAGCCTCCCAGGTCACACAGGATGCTCTGAAAGTGAAACATGGTACTTCAATTTAGATGTTTTTATTTTGTATCAGAAATATCCACACAGAATCTATGAGTGAGCATAATAACCATAAATTTTGACTTTGTGTAATATTAACAAAGTCATCACTGGTCTTTCTACTTCCTTGGGATATTTAGATGCTAAATGCAAAAATGTCAAGAGGTCCACTAGAGTCTCTGCCCTTCCCTATGACATACAATTACCGCGGCTTTGGGGTACGACTCCTTCCTTATTTTGTATGAGGATCAGCATGACTCTAATTCAATGGCTCTGACCTTATGTTTCATGTTCACAGCTATCACTCAGAAACCAACCTTGTCCGGTATATGAAGAAACTAGAAAACAAAGACATTTCCCTTGTTCACAGCATGATTCCATTGGTAGCTGTTTGTGGCCTTTCTTTTCACTAGCCCCATCCTGAGTCCTCCTGTGCTCGTATCTCAATACAATGCAAGAGGCTTCCCTTGTGGGGAGGTGGGCGGGTTGTGAGATGGGCTGTAGATGATCATTAATGGGGTGCTTCTTGGATCTGTTTCTTCAAGGGGTCCTGCACCATGAAGCTCAATAGCGCCTCCGAACTCACAGTAAGTAGGTCTCTGTCTACGAAGTGGGTGCTTAGGGGCAGATTTCCAGTTTGTACAGAAGTGGATGAAAAAAAACCTCCCTGGACTGTGGGCTATGTGCTTTAGCAATCCTTTATGTTGCCATTCTGCAGTCATGGCAGAGACCCTGATATTTCTTCACAACTTAATCAGTTAAATTTATGGATAAAGCTGGTGTGGTGCTACGTGCTCTTAATCCACAGCACTCAGGAGGCAGGGGCAGGCAGATCTCTGAGCTGAGGGCTAATCTGGTGTACAAATCGAGCTTCAGGACAGAGGAAACTGTGCCTCAAGAAACAAAACAAAACAACAACAAAATGTATGGCTAAAACTTCCTCTTATCATCAAAGTTTTACCTCATGATAGTTTTAAAGCCAACGATGTAAGTTATTATCCCAGCTTAGGTTCCCAAATAGCTAGGTATGCAAGCATGTCTACCATGCCCAGTTATGTAAGATTATTATTACTGTTACTATCTTTTATGGTTTTGTGTAGGTGTGTGTGTGTGTGTGTGTGTGTGTGGTGTGTGTCTGTGTGTGTACATGCATGCCACAATGCACAGTGGTTCTCTCGTTCTACTGTGTGGGTCCTAGGGATCAAGTCAGGTCATCAGGCAACTCCATCACTGACTCATCTTGCCAACTCCATAAATTAATTTTTTTAAAAAATTAAAACAGGTAACTAATTTTTATTTTTTGTTTTCTAAATCTGGGATTTAAAAAAAAACTTCTATTTTTACCAATTTGTAGTTAGCCTCCGAGGCAGACTTAAGAACGCTGAGCATGGGCCGAGGTTGGCTCTTTGGTAGAACACTCGCCAGGCACCCGTGGACTATGGTTTGCCTCTTAGTTACAACAACAGAGAAAAAAATTAAAGGGCTAAAGTAAACTTCTGACGGTCACATGCCTGTAATCCCAGCACTTGGGAGGCAAAGGCAGTACCTTGAGTTCTCATGTCAAAACCCAAATAGACAATATATACCTCTTTCTGTAAATCCAGTCACAGTTTCAGAAGGGTGAGATTTGAGGTTTAAATTTATTATCTGCATCAACAGGAATGTGATTAACATGGTGTTGTAAGAGGTGCTCATCTCTATAAGGCCAAGATCACTTCAGCAGAGCTAACTTATTCCTTTTATCTCTTGAGATTATTCTGATATTGCGAATTGTTTCAGGCAAAGGAACCCATTTGGGACTGTGTTAGGAAGGATCTTTTCTGTTTGCATTTCTGTTCATGGCTGGTTCTGCTCAGTGAAAAGAAAATACTGTGTATGCATGTGTGCACATGTAGAACTCACTGCTTCAGGGATGTAAGTCTGTTCTGGGACCTTTCTGCTCCTGGATAGAAAGAATCATATTTCAGTGTGAGTTTCCTTCTTGGCCTTTGTGTTCCACTTGTACAATGTAGATAGTAATAGTTCCTATTTCCTTAGGTTGTGCAGAGAAACTGAATGCATATTCTGAGTGCCTTGACAGACCCTGGCTCCTTCATGCCATTCTTGGTGTTGGTATATTGTCATTACCATCATCATTAAAATCATTGTTACTTTTACAGTGTACATGTGCTTATGTTCTTACTGCTTTTCAGCCCATCACATGGAAAGAATTTGCTAACATCCACCCCTTTGTGCCTCTGGACCAAGCCCAGGGATACCAGCAGCTTTTCCAAGAGCTGGAGAAGGATCTGTGTGAGCTCACAGGTTATGACCAAGTCTCTTTTCAGCCTAACAGGTAAGGGATTTTGTTTCCTCCTGTTAGGAGCTATCTAACACCCACCTCCAAAAAGCAAATTGTCATTTCTTTTCTTTTTCTTTCTTTCTTTCTTTCTTATTTTCTTTCTTATTTTCTTTCTTTCTTTCTTTCTTCCTTTCTTTTCTTTCTTCCTTCCTTCCTTCCTTCCTTCCTTCCTTCCTTCCTTCCTTCCTTCCTTCCTTCCTTTCTTTCTTTCTTTCTTTCTTTCTTTCTTTCTTTCTTTCTTTCTCTTTGTGTGTGTGTGTGTGTGTGTGTGTGTGTGTGTGTGTGTGTGTGTGTGTAGTTTTGGTGCCTATCCTGGATCTCACAGAGATCTGCCTGGCTCTGCCTCCTGAATGCTGGGATTAAAGGCGTGCACCACCACCGCCCAGCTCGAAAATTGTCATTTCTATGTATCCTATTTTTGTCATTTATTACTATGTTTCATTCTAAGTTGACTGGGCACTTAGACTCTACTGGAAGGGTATGGCCAGAAGTCCAAGGTGGCCTCATTTACATAGTGGGAAATTTGGTGATCACTTGTGATCTGGAAGAGAAATTGGGAATGTTGAATAGGGCCTTGGATTTTTTCACCATATGGAGCTCTCCCTAGTGTTCCTTGGGCTTCCTTAGAGAGGAGTGCCTCTCTTGCACTAAGGTTTCTGAGTTCAAAGGAGAATGTTCCAGGTGAAACCATGCAAAATTACAAATGTTTCAGGCCCAGCCTCCCAGGTCACACAGGATGCTCTGAAAGTGAAACATGGTACTTCAATTTAGATGTTTTTATTTTGTATCAGAAATATCCACACAGAATCTATGAGTGAGCATAATAACCATAAATTTTGACTTTGTGTAATATTAACAAAGTCATCACTGGTCTTTCTACTTCCTTGGGATACTTTAGATGCTAAATGCAAAAATGTCAAGTTTATCCTTGCTGGGCATGGTGGCACACACCTGTAACCATAGTATTCAAGAGGCAGAGGTAGCTGGAGCTCTGTGAGTTCAAGGCCAACATGGCTCTACATAGTGAATTACAGGCCAACCAAGGCTACAAAGTGCTGTTTTTTGTGTTTTTTTTTTTAAATCCTGTTTGTTTGTTTAATCCCTGCTTTTCCATTTATTTCCTTTAAGTATAAACCCAGGGGACATTTATAGCCTGGTTGAGAAAAGTAATAATATTTAATTGCCTTTCCATTTTCCATTGAGCCCAGCATGGCTTGCTTCGACTTGATCCCAGAACTCTTTTTGCCATTCTTAAAAGTCACTCAATAGTACACACTCAAAAGCACATTCTAGAAACCTTTGGTTCCAACTTCTGATACAATGTTAAAGGCAAACAGAAACAAGAAGCATGTCTCTCAGGGACACAAGGGGAAACAAGCTGAAATTATTGTTAGTGTGTTTGACTTCTAAAGCTGAGGAAGCTGCTGTGCTGGCTGCTTTTATGTTGACTTGACCTAAGGCATAGTCATCAACAGAGTGGGGAGCCTCTGCTGAGAAAATGCCTCCATAAGATCAAGCTATAGACCAGCTGGTAAGGCATTTTAGTGATTGATGGAGGAAGGCTCAGCTCATTCTGGGTGGGGGCTACCTCTGGGTTTGATGGTCCTGGCTTGTATAAGAAAGCAGGCTGAGCAAGCCGTGAGGAACAAACCAGTAAGCAGCACCCCTCCATGGCCTCTGCATCAGCTCCTGCCTCCAGGTTCCTGCCCCATTTGAGTTCCTGTCCTGATTTCCTCCAGTGATGAACAGTGGCATGGAAGTGTAAGCCAAACAAATCCTTTCCTCCTCAATTTGTTTTGGTCGGGGTGTTTCATCACAGCCATAGTAACCCTAACCAAGACAGTTGCTTTTGAAAAAAGAGTGCAAATGGGTTGGGAAGGTGGTTCCGTGAGTTCAAGGGCCTATTGAGCAACCATGAGGACGTGGTAGCATCCCAGGGCTCCTACATTCAGATAGGAGGCAGATTCTTCAGGATCTGTTACTGTTTTTTGTTGGGGGTGTTTTTGTTTTGCTTTGGATTTTTTTTTTTCTTGTTTGTTTTTAAGTCTAGACAAGGTCTTGCTGGCCTCAAATTCATAGCAATTCTCTTAACTCAATCTCCCCAATGCTGAAATTTTAGGCCTGAGCCACCAAGCCAGGTTCAGCTTTTTAACTGTTACAGTCCAGGAAATATTTTAAACTCTTTAATTGGGAAAAGATCTCACTATGTAGTTCTGGCTGGCCTGGAGACTCAATATGTATAGATCAAGCTGGCCTCAGACTCATAAAGATCTTTCTGCCTCTGCCTCCTGAGTGTTGGGATTAAAGGTGTTGGCCATGCCTGTCTTTTTGTTTGTTTGTTTGTTTGTTTCTGTTTTTGTTTTTCGAGACAGGGTTTCTCTATGTAGCTTTGTGCCTTTCTTGGAACTCACGTGGTAGCCCAGGCTGGGCTTGAACTCACGGAGATCCACCTGGCTCTGCCTCTGAGTGCTGGGATTAAAGGCATGTGCCACCACCACCCGGCCCATGCCTGTCTTATTGTCATTTTTGGTGTTAGGTCTGACTGAGGGCCTCATGTATTCTATGTCAGCCATCTGCCACTACAGTACTTGCTAACTCCTACTACTTTTTGACTTATAAAAATGCAACATCCTGAGTTGGACGTGGTGGTACTCTCCTGTGGTCCTAGCATTGGGAGATGGAAAGAGGAGGAGGAGCAGGAGTTCAAAGCCAGCCTAGGCAACATGAGAGCCAGGGGGAGATCTGGGGAGAGGTGAGGCTTAGTGTGTTCTCCGCTCCTGAGTTTTGTGTTGCTGTTTGTGTGTGTGTGTGTGTGGAAAATATGTAGAAATATTTTTCATAAAAATACTGGCTAGAGTGTCACCTTTCTCCAAATATTCCAAAGCAGCTTTCATTTGAGAAATTTCCATAGTGTCCATGAAATTAAACATCATGTTCTTCTTTAGACACAAGGAAGGACGAAATGTACAAACCTAGATAAAACTAAGCTGAGTATGTGGCAGCTACTTCTAAATCTCAGGCTTTTCACCCAGGATTCCTGGCAAGGGGGCTCTAATAAAAAATAAAAATCATCGAGCTTTATATAGTCTTAAGTTTTTGTTCCACTCTTAGGAAAAGCCATTTTAGCTGTTATGAACTGCTTCCCTGTCTCTGTATACAATTTATTTTTTATTTGAGCTTTTTCTCACACATTGACTCTGTATGTACTTGTACAGACAGCAGCATCTAGGCACCTGGATACGGAGGCTTTAGTTAGCCAGAAAACAGTGGGGTCTCCTCAACTCCAGCCTCTTGCCAGCTCTTTCGTTCTTGATCAGTTATTCTGGTTTCATCTAGCATATTGAACTTTCTTAGGGATTCTTGGAAGAATGTGTACTGGTTTTAGATGAAGTTGTCCACTGGTTTCCCTTCACTTTGCACTGAACAGTGAAATGCATGGCCACTCCCCCCCCACCTCCCCCAGCGCCCCCCCCCCCCCAGTGGCCGCAGAGGCAGTTCAAGCCACTGCTCACTCACACGAGTGGGTCTGAGGCTTGCCACCCCTAAGCATTGCCTCCTGCAGCCTCCCTTGTAGCTTCAGGCCCTCAGCTCTTCATTTCCAATAGATGTTAAATCTATGTTTTGAAGTTCCCTTCCACATGAGATACTTTTCTGATTGCCTCTGCCTGGTTTATACAGATGAGCATTTTTCATAATACTTTTTCACCAAAAGGTGGCACTCATAACTTTGTTTAATGATTCCTCTGTAGTTAAGCTTCACATGGCATTCAAACATACTTGCGATATTTAGACGAGACAGCTGATATTAAGAACATCTAACGGAAAAACCGTTCAGCATTTCCATCCTTTTACATAGTGCTCTCCTATTGGATTACAGTCTCTTAGGTCCAAACAATGTCATTCTAAAAATATATATATACTTATTTATTGATTTGTGTATGAGAAAGTTTATGTGTGTAGACACATGTACCACAGCATTCATGTGGTTGGAGAACAATCCACATGAGTCAATTCTCTTTTCTTCCCACCATGTGGGCCTGGGGCTCAAATTCAGGTCACCAGGCTTGGTGGCAAGCTCCTCTTTAACTGATTGGCCCCTCCCACCATCTCCCATTCTCTTTCCTTTCTCATCTATGCCTTGGTTGAACTCTGCCACAAAACAAGATGAGTGGATGATATGAGAAAAAGCTGGGGTTAATATAAAATACGTTTTAGAAAATTTTGTTTTCTTAATATATCTACATTGTCCCCTCCACTTTCCCTCCTTCCAACTCCTTTCTCCCCATCTTGACCCTTTTCCAAATTCATGTCCTCTTTTATCTTTGTTTTACACACACACCACACCACACACACACACACACACACACACACACACGCAATCTGTTGAGTCTGTTTTAGCGTGGTTGGTGTGTATATGGACTTCCAGACTGACTACTTTCTGTTAAATAACTAACGAGGGAGCTTTTCCCTAGGGAAGACTAGTTGCTTGTAGTTCTCTATCTAGGAGAGGAGTCCCATGAGAAATTTCCCCTTCCATGTTAGCGTGCCTATTGGTGTTGTCTTTGTTCATCTCGTGTTTAGGCGGCCATATTGTTGAGGTATTGAGGGTGTGGCTTCCCCGTCATTCCTAGGAGACACAAGTTTTCTTGCCCCTCATCAAGTCTTTCTGCCCATCTTCCTCGGTGTTCCCCAGCTTCAGGTTGTAGATGTGTTCCCTGGGGCTGGGCACCCGTGATCTCTTGTTCTCTGCAGGTTGACAAGTTGTAGCTTTCTCCAGTGGTCTCCATCTGCCATAAAGAGAAGCTTCTTTGATGAGAAGCAGAAGCTACACGTATCTGGGGTGTAAGGATGAGTGTTTTGAACGTAGTTAGGAACTGTGCTGGTTCAGTCACACGGCGGTTGTAGGTGTTCCAAGAGCCATGCCTTTACTAGCTCTGTGTAGTTACCTAGGTTTCTACTATCAGGCATGATTTCCTTCCTGTTGGGCAGGCTTATGATCCAATTAGACAGCTGCTGATTACCGCCAGGATACGAGGGTCACTATACATTTTTAAAAGTCCTTTTCTACAGGGGAAAGTGTTAAACCCACCGATCAAGAATAAGATCACTACTACAGCTTAAAGCCAAATTTGAAGCAATCTTTAGTTAAATAATGGCCAGGTGGATGGGGCTCTGTGCAGGTCCATACCACAGGTTCCCAGGAAATTGCCAGAATTAAAGCTTGTAGCTACACAGAGAATCCCTGTTATGAAAAACAAGAAACAGGGCTGGAGAGATGGCTCAGAGGTTAAGAGCACTGTTTGCTCTTCCAAAGGTCCTGAGTTCAATTCCCAGCAACCATATGGTGGCTCACAACCATCTGTAATGAGATCTGGTGCCCTCTTCTGGCCTGTGGGGATATGTGCAGACAGAACACTGTATACGTAATAAACGAATAAATCTTTAAAAAAACAAAAACAAAAGAACCAAGAAACAAACAAATAACAACAACAATAATAAAAGGTGTTAAGTTGTGCTAGTACTTTGGTTTCAGAAGTCAATAAAGCAATGAGTAGCCTTTGTCTGTGGAAAAAGCAGGGAAGGGTAAAGCTGATTCAGTGTTGGGGACAACTTGCTAGGTGTCTGGCTCTTGGCAGACATGTTTTTGTTGTTTGTTTTTGTTTTTGTTTTGTTTGCATTTAACTAAAGCCCCAGTTTAGCCAGTCACTGGTCTGGCTTCCCTGCATACACCCCCCCCCCCCCCACGCACACAGGTGATTGAACACAGGGCCTCGAACTTGACAGGCAAGCACTCTACCCCATCCATGCCCCCATCCCAGAGTTTGCTCTTGTGACTTTCAGTCCTCGGATACTACCTGCTCAAAGAGCAGTTAGTTTGCAAAGGAAACCTGTGTCTCCTTGACATGAGCCAACACCATTCTAAACTGTCCATCAGTCACTGTTAGCCCATGGGTGATACTCTAAGCTCAGCTTTGGCTATAAAATGAGGGTGCGGTGGAATATATTTTAGGGAGTGCAGAGTGGAGGACAGAGCATTGTGAAGGAGACAGAGAGACTTACTGCACACTTCCCACGCCTTGCTCATGGTGTTCCAGGACATCGATCCATTTGCCATTGACTCAGCATTGCTCACGGGAACATTAGTCATTAAGAATCCTCTTCAAGTGGTGCCTACAAGATAATGTTCGAGTTTCTAGTAGCTATGCAGATTCAGGGATGATGCCATGGCAACAGCAGAAAGTTGCTTGGAGATAGTGTGACCTTTGTCTGACTCAGTATCCGTTAATATTAGAAAGAGTTTTATTATTCTAGGTGTGATCATTTTGTTGCAGTTATAATTTTAAAATATCTTTCCTTTGAAATATATGTACTGGTTTAATCTGATGAAACATGAGCCTGAACTTTGTTTATAATTGCTTAGTTCAGCATAAAAGGGTTAATTAAGCATGTATTTTAAAATGAGATTCATCATAAACTAATCCTTATATTTTCTTATAATTTCAAAATTTCTCTCTTATTAAAGCTGGGGTAATGGGTTCCTTATATTTCCTTATTTTACCAGTCAAATTCCCTTAATGAAACCAGGTCTGTCTGATGGTCCTGAGCTGATAAGCAAGGCCCCCCTTTGGTTAGTGCCAAGCTGCTACTTTTGTTCCTGTAAAGATCCTAGATGAACTAGGACCATGAGTGCATAATGCATGGCTAGTGTCTGGTAAATCCTGAATGAACCCTAGGACTGTGCCTGCTTAACATGTTTAGTATCTGGTAAATACTGATTGAACCCTAGAACCGTGACTGCTTAGCGTGTAGTTGGTATCTGGTAAATACTGAACGAACCCTAGGACCGTGACCGCTTAGCGTGTAGTTGGTATCTGGTAAATACTGAAAGAACAAGTGAGATCACAATCCTGACTCTTCTTGTCTTTGCAGTGGAGCCCAAGGGGAGTATGCTG